>NC_083560.1:71057459-72310035 GCF_019925205.1 Metopolophium dirhodum
TTACCGGATTATCATTAATATTATATAATATTTGCGTATAATTGAGTGTAGGTGCTTGTGTAAAGTGTAATATATTATGTAGTGTTTCGTCGAAGATGAAAATGTGTGTCACCTGCAAACCACTGTAAAATTGAAACTGCACCAAATTACTGATAAATATTTCTTCGAGAAGCCTAATCGATAATAATATTACTTTCAGGTGGATATTAGAATGGATTTAGAAACTTGCGTGAACAATGAACATGATGCGCGTGTTTATTATAATAATACATTTGGAAACGGATAAATCACAATTTTTTGAAACGAATTGATGCGCATTATATCGTGCAGCCTTCGGATAAAAGCTATATTATGTGGGAAAGGTATAAAAATAATAATAGTCTTTCAATAAGCTTTCATAGTTGATTGAAAAATTCTAAGTTTTTAAAAGATAAACAGTAGTAGTTTTTTTGGCCGTCATTTTTTTTTTATTATAATGGTGTCAAAATATACCATTGTTGTCCATCACTCACAATAATGAAATTTATGAATACTTATATTTGAACTCTTGTCTTTTATTTTTAATCAAGTACACAAACATAAAAGGAGGTCATTAATTGGTCCGTGGAAATTAATTTTGTTCAATTAATTTACAATATTACATTCGTGAACTATATTTTTATCAACTATCAATTTTGACGACTGCAATACAATTTAATTATATTTATAATAATAATGTATTCATACAGGTATAGTTGATATTTCAAAAGGTTTATTAATTTATTTGATCAGTTATATCTTATATTAGATTTTATATTGTACCTAGAACGATGAACTATTTAATTATGAATTTTCCCCGGTGATAAATAACGCGTGCATATATATTTTAATCAATATTTTCATTGTACAGTGAGGTACTGAGCTCTATAGTAATTAAAAATCATTACAGGCTTTTGGCTATATTAAGGTATAATATACCTAGTCCTTTGAACTCTTGACAAGTATGGTTAAAAGATGTTTTAAATTTCGAAATTGATAGGCGCCTCTTTAATGGTATTTCTTAACACAAAATAGCAATAATAATTATAAACCATAACTATTAAAAACTATATATTTTTGAAAATACTTACGACCTTGTTCAAAAATCGTCGTTTATTAGTCCAACATTTGATAATAAACCCACGTATTACAAAAGAAACAAATATCCTTGATATTTTAGTCATTACCTACCTGTCATGTTTATTAACTGTGAAACAAATAACAGTACTAATTCAGATATAGAAAACTGCGGTAAAAGTGCGATTTAGTATTTAATATTTATATGGAAATTACTAAGTACCTACTTATAAAATGTTGTATAAAATTCGGCAAATACAATGTTACTTTAATAGCGTCAACGATTTGCAAACAAGCTAATTTATGATGTTGATATAGGTACAAACATAAAGATTGTTTGTTAACAGTAGTCAGTAGGTAACTGAACATAAATTTAAAGTACCAAACAATATTTTAAACCTTTATAGATACTATATTATAGTCATTATTAAAACTAAAAAATAAATTTAAAGTCATACCATTTTCGAATTAGTACCTACGTGATATAATAATGATTACAATCTCAGATTAATAATAAAATTGTCTTATGACTTTATTATTAAGTGTAAACATAATAATATGACGTAAGTTCTGATTTTACACGCCACATTTTTCCTTAAGATATTTCTTATTGTCAAATTTTAAACTTTTATTCTAAAGCATATGACTATTCAAGATTTAGTGAAAAACATCTTAAAGATCGATCTATCAATGTTTCTCCCCCGGTCACCGCTATCGTCGTTATATTTAATATTTATGACAATATTGACAATTCAGTATTCTTGTGATATTATCTAAAATCTGATTACTTAAGCATATATTAACAACACTATATATACTAAATACTTATATAAAACAAAACTCACAGGATCAAGTATCAACTAACAAATATTGCTATTTCAAATATTGAATAACCCCATAGCTACATCAATAATCTGTATAGGTAGAGACATAGTGATTACTGATTAGTGTTATAAACAACTTTGCTAACTATAAAGTAAAAACAAAAAAAATTGTACAAAAAATATATTTTAAAATCTACCATCTAATTTTTAAGTTAATTAATCACTAGTTGTCATCTGCAAATGATTGTTCGAAAGTTTTTCAACTCTTTTTATTTATTTATAAATGTATGTATAAATGAATAGAACACGCTCTTTAAAATTATATCAAAGAGAAATATTACCTATAGGTATTTTTCCTAAATTTTAAATACGATATCTATTATTTATTATTGAACAATATTGTACGAACTTTAGCCAATTTTGTATTTAATAGTTTTATATTAAATAGTTAAAAAGGTCCTCAAATTTCATTTTCACACACGAGCTTCAATTGGTTTAAATCAGGCACTGAAGTTTCAATCGTAACTTGCTTAAATTTATGTAACGTCCATTGAACAAGTAAAATTCGACAGGGACTTAGAAGTATAATCATATTAATATAAAATTATAAGTTATATTTTATTTTGTAGTATAAGTTATATGTAAACAAACCCATGAACTTTACTCGTGATTTTCTTAACTTATTTATACCCTACTTTTGAAATTGTTCAAGAACTAATTAACACTGAAGGATAATGTATCTGCACATAGCACATGTAACCTATATATAATTAAATCTAAACCTAAAGAAATGGAATTAGTTAAGTTTAATTTGATTAACAATTTTATAATTAGGTTTTATAATCTTACTTTAAAATGATTTCATTCACAAATGTAATTTAAAGTATTAATTATTCAAAAACTTTTCAAATGTTCATCAAAATAAGAAATGTGAGTAATAGTTTGTTAAAATAGTCTACAGTCAAAAATTACATATTAACTCTATAATTGAGAATACTTTCAACTTATGCGGTATATATTTGAATGGTTTATTTTAATTAAGTTTCAAAAGATGGTACATTACTATTACAATTTTTATGACAGTAAAATTGTTCAAATAATATATATATTTTTTATCAAATGATCCTAACATTATTAAAATGAATGACGTCAATATTTTCCAGGCATAGGTAAATGCTTAAATAATATACTTTATATATATGTACATTAAAACTTAATACATGCAAAAATAATTATATTTTATTAATGTTATGATGTATATTAGGTATTTAGGGAAACTGAATTTGGAAAAATAGTTTAAGTTTTTACTTTTTAATGAATTTTAATATCTATTTTTAAGTTAATACTTATTACTTAAACGTAAGCACATCATTTCTTATTCTCGTAATTACTTTTTATCACAATAGTATCACACTATCACTGTACTTTTATAATAGAACGTATTAAAAAGTTACAGCGCTTAAGGGACGTTCTTTATTACGTGGTTTATTTATATTTTTATTTCGCCATAAAAAGTATGGCTATATTTTAAATTGTGAGTTTATGTTTTTTTATATATGTATATAATATAGGTAGGTACTTACTAAATAACTTCACTACTACGTATTCATTTAAAAAAATAAAAAAATCATTGAGTATAAATTGTTTATAAGACGTTTTAGAAACCAGGGTAAATGGTCATAACCAAAATTTTCAAAAAACAAATAAAATTACTTTAAAATACGTACTTACGCGCATAATTTAATATATAAAAAAAGTCTTGTGTCATCTGCAATTATAAAAATAAACAAATTTAAAAACATTTTTCAAATATAGTACTATAGTAAATATTATAATCAATTATTTTTTTTTGTTACTATAAATCAAATCATATATCTTGTAAAATAATTCCCTTAATTCCCAACAATAATTTGTTAAAATAGAAAAAGCGTTCCGACCGATGCATAAGCGCTATGTACTATGGAAATTTTTCTGGTGGCGGGGGGGGGGGGGGGGGGCTAGAATTGTATCAGCAGCACAGATCCTGATAATTAATATTTTAAACTAAAATATGATTAAAAAACTGGGGGCTAAGCCCATCCTCCCCTCTAATTGGACCATGAAAAGTAATTTTGTGTATACTTTCAAACTTTTTTACATTGTAGATTCTGAGTGGAGCGATGAATATTGAATGTATTGGTTTTACAATGAAGTCTGTTTTTTTTTTAAATTTTATTTTTGTATCTGTTATCACATTTTTGTGCAGTAAAAGCGCTTTGATTTTCAAATTCAGTATCTTGTTCAATGATAAAGTAAATAAAGTTGGTGCATTTGAAAAGTCAAAATTTAAAATACCCAGTAGTTTTAAAAAGCGCAAGGAAATGCAAAATATTAATTAAGGAAAACCGGGAATTTTTATACAAAATCAGTTTTTGCCAAAATTGATTTTGTGTTATGGTGTAACTCTAAAATAAATGACCATTTCACTGAATGTTTATATTAGCGTTTTCCATAAAATATTCAAAATATTTTACTTATTTTGAGCCGTTTAAGGACATTTTTAGTTTCCAATGTTTGTCTATAAATGTCAATAAAATTGTATTAGCTGTCACAAAAATTGAAATTGTAATAGTGTAATACAAGATCCCTCGTAAGTTTCTGTTAGTGGAAAAAAAAAAAAAGTTAAGCGTAAATCCACAATAATTTTTTTATGAGCGGCTTAAGTTCAAATTTAACAAAATTCTTAAAAATCACAAAAATTTGAAAATTTTTTTTAGTTAGAAATTCATACAAAATTTGCTTTTATCTAATGTTTGAAAATGTAATAAAAGATTCCTCATAAGTTTGTATACCTTTATCAAAGAAAAAATGTCTACCGAAAATTCAAATTAAATTTTTATGAGGGCTTGAAGTTAAACTATTTACAACATCCAATGTTGTAATATTCAAAAACAAATACCCGTAGATACTTGAAATGTACAATAAATGTTTATTTTATAATTTTCTATACTTGATAAAATGTTCAAAATATTTTGACTTGTTTCAAACTGTTAACGAATATTTTAAATTTTAAATTTTTTCATTTTTTTTTTCTATTTATGTCAATAAAATTGTATTCGTTGGGTCAAAAAGTTTGACAATTGAATGCATAAAGTTCCTGATATAATGTTACAACAGCAGTTGAAATCTATTAAAAATACATAAGGCACGTTTTTTTTTTATTAGCTATTAAATTCAAATGTTGACATAATTTATCAAATTGAAAATGTACAAATTATTTTGTTGTTAAAAATGTATAAAATATTCATTTTGTATAGTTAAGACAAGATTGCACGTAAATTGTTAATTCTGTAGGTAATCAAAAAATCTAATATATAAACAAAAACTGCGTTTTTGTTTATAGTTATTTTAAGTTAAAATTTGGACGAAATTACATATTAAATAACAAAGAATACGATTTTAGTTATTTTTTTGTAATTTTATAATAATAATTTAACTTACCGGCTACTGTATTAATAAGTAGTAGTAACAATATAAATAATATAATATAAAATATTCTAGACTGACAAACCGTCTCCGCTCAGAATCGTTTTTCTTTTACAATGATATTATATCATTGAATTAAAATTTAATACCATCCATTTCAGTGACTCACTTGTAACCTACTGTACACCAGAGCAACATCCACTTATACCCGCTCTTTTTAAATCGAACCTTTGCAGGAAGCACTTAATTTGTTGTCAGGCGTGTAGACCTATTTCATGTCCATAAAGTGGTTTTGAATATTTTAATTTAATGACATATAATGAGATGTGCATGCTTATGCGTAATATGTATGATCAGGGTGATAATTTATTACATACATAAAGACTATCAGTGACCTCATAGTATGAAAGAATTTCCTAAACACAACTCCTTAAAAAAGACACGTTTGCAGGGACCTTAACTATTTTAAACAATTTAAAACCAATGCCTACTTGTTTAGTATCTGAGAGAATTCATAAATTTGGTATAATATATCATATCATTAAGTATATTTTTTTGTAAATTTTGTACATGCATTATAAAATAAAGTATACCTAGTAGATAAATATATAATAGACATATAATTTAGCACAATCGTGTTGTTATTTCATCAGGTAAAAAAAAATCCGCAATCATGTTACAAAATGATTCCCCAAACGAATTGTAATTAGTCGGGTCAAAAAAGGAAAAGTGTGAATCGTGATGGTTTTTTTTTTTTGTTATCTTTTTGTTGACGTCTAAACAATAGCTGATGAAATATAAGTAGAAATTAGCAAAGTGATTTAATAAATAAATTATTACTTATAGTAATAATAATAAAGAAACTTGAGTAATAATAATATAAATAACTTGACGAAAAAAAAAATGTTCGTATTGAAATAATTGTGTGATAGAGTGCGCCTATTATAATGTTTTGTCGACATAAATATAATAATACATCCTATACATTTTGACGGATTGTATGATTGTTAGACTGACGTTTGTGCGTAGTGAGGATTTGTGTACACAAATGAAAATCTAAATACCGTAGCCTTTTTTAAAACAAATTATTTCTGTTATTAGAAAATACAAATCAATTTCATATTATCATCATTATTGGTGACGCCATCGTCAGCTTTAGAGAGCGCCACTGGTAATGGTCTAAAAAACTGTATATCTACAAACAGGATACGTATAGATGGAGCTACGTACAACTTAAACGTGAGCACAAACTTTAAATGTCTACCTCACACTTTAATTAATTACCACCAATATAAGCATTCAACTTTTTTTTCAATGAAGGGCGTGCCCAGACACAACTTGAAACACGCCGCGCAGTAGCTCCACCTATAGGTATATGATGAGTGCAGACTGCAGTGTACACATAAACATTAAACATACTCCCAAACCCTTTATCCGTTATTATATTTGCCTCTTGATAATTATTGACATTTTACATCGACGAACAGTATTTTTTATTTTCACTTATCAGCAGAAGGAAATCGCAATGAGAAACAACAATGGATCGTATATTCGTCTCAATTGATACCTGACATACATTTATCAGTTTTATGAAACGGTCCTCTGATGTATATTATAGTAGCGGTATATTATATAACATATAATATTATACATATATATATATATATATATATATTATAACATTTAATATCTATCATTGACATAATAATTGCGATTCCTTTATTCTATATATTTTACTATTGGATGCGTCATACAATTATAGTTCTGTATTTTATCAAACTGTCATTATCGTGTCTGTTTAATATAATACATATATTATAGGTACATAAGTACATTTTGACATATTGTACACAGTCTGACACATTATAATATATTAGTTTAGTTATTACCGTGTTTCCTATAACCTTTTCGATATGGCAGCCCACTATAGACGCTTCTTCTGTCTGGTGAGTGGTGACCCATAAAAAAATTCTATTTGTATACTGTGTATTTGTGATAGGTACTAGTATTATAATTTATAACTACTTACATGTAATTTAATCTTTTAATCTTATAATATACTTGTAAGTTGTGACCCATCAAAATAAGTTCGCGACCCATAGGTAAGTTGGAAAACACGGTGAGCGCATACGTATTAAAATATTTGATAATAATTTTGATTTTTCGTAGATGGATACTACACTAGTACACTACTGCATGTACATTAAGTTATTAACATTATACAATGTTAAGCTTAGGGATTTGGTACAAATGACCGAAAGACTGAAAAAAAATGATATTATATTGAGATACGTATATTTAACATAATATATTTTCAAACATTACATGAAATTAAATGTGTACCTATTAATAAAAATTAAAAACTAAAAACAGTTTATTATACTTACTGAGACACGTTTTAAATAATACATTTTTTAGTGGAACGTTGGAGACTTACAAAAATGTGTTAAACTATAACATTTCAGTGATTCTTGGCGAGGCGCAAATTCCAATAAATTGCTGTAACCATAGCACAATTTTAGTTCACCTCTTCTGAATGTATACACAATAATACGATATATAATGCAGTTCTATATTTGTAATTTTTGCAACTTCCGACGCCATCATAGCCCATAGGCACCATTGTGTGACATGATTTGTGTACGAACTGACCGAAAAAGTACCTAACAAAGTGTTCATATCAAATCGTACATCAGCAGGTACCGACATAAAAGTCGATTACAATTTTTTTTTGCAGACCTCAGTGGGTCAGTGTAATATAACAAGGGAGTCAACCACTCGTAACATATTGTAAAACTGCAACGGGACAATTACAGCTCAATCACATTGGATAATTTTTTAGCGGAAAATATTATCGAATTGATAATTTAAATTAATTGTCGATTAATATACAATCACCGTTTTGAGTCGGCTGAATGTTCATATACCGAGATCTGATAACAAAAAATGTAATATATATATAATGTTAAATGAATAAGATAAAAATAATTTACGTAAAAACGTTTTAGATAAAATAAAAACTTAATAATTTATTAATAATAAACTTTTTTTAACGAACTAATGAAAAAATCTGCTGAATGTAATCTTTTTCATTCGGGTTATCTTTAATCGTAAAACTGTTATCACGCTGCTTTATAGTTTGCAAAATAAACGTCACAGCCATCACTGGTCCATTTTCCGATCACTTAAGTACCTTAAATATTAATAATAATTTTTTTTTAATACATTTCTATGGTGACATAATCGCACGGCGTCATAGATAGGCAACTAAACGTCACGACTGTCGTCAGTTCGTATTTCCAAAACGGTTAAACAAAATGACGTCTGTAAAATGTATGACATTTAATAATGTCTTGTGTTTTTCTGTATGTATAAAAGAGTAAAGTTGAAAGCTGATTTTAGTTATCATGCTATGGTGAAACTCGATTTAAGTGTCCCTCATACAATTATTTTTAAATACCTACTTGAAACAAATATGCGATAAGAGTTGTAGGCATTATTAATTAATATATGATAAATAACTTTAAAAAAAGATACATTCTGACACTAAATTATTTATTTAAAATGGTTTTTCTGACTTTATTTATTTAACTAATTGGTACAACAGTTTATTCATTAAAATATAATATACATTATACATATTATGTAAATCTATCAATATTGTGATAAATCAAAACAATTAAGTAATAGTGTTTTGGTATCTAGGTACTAAGTATTTTATATAAATAAAACTTTTATCCCACGTTTGATTAAAAAAAATATCATTTTCTGTACGATCGCTTTGAGATTTTATTAGCAATCAAATATCTTTCTTAGCCACTCTGACATGATATGATGTATTAACTCGAGTAGATTAGATTTTGATCTTTATGACCAAAAGATATACAACAAGATGTGGATTATTGAATTTTCTATTATTGTTTGTTTGAATGTGAGCTTATACGTATGAGTACGGTGTGACGTAATTAAATAAATTCTACACAAACATTTTTCTCATTATTATTTATTTGAACAACTGAGGAGTTATTAGGATACCTATACTAAATAGTCTTTAAAGGGATTATAGTGTCCTTTTCTATCAAAATACTAACGTTTCGGTTGTTGGATACCATTTGTCTGAAACCTAATGTAGAATATTGGTAGTTTTTAGGTGACAACTTGTGGAATAATACTTCATAATAATATAGTGGGTAATATACCGTATTTTTTCCTCAAATTGCATAAACATTCACATTGGTGAAATATTTATTGGTTGGCTGATTTCAATAAAAAATTTAATTAAATTTAAATCATGTGTGTATAAAATTGTTCTTTTTGAATTCGTTTAAAAAACTACATGATTCATGGCCAGATTTGACCTATACAACAGCTGGTTAGGTTAGAACCCAGTTCCTGACATTATAAATGATAAATAATTATAGAGCTCTCGCAAATTGTTCCGTTCTTTACTAGAACACGATCAATAGGTAACAATTGTAAAATGCACAGTTCCCTTAGATTATATACAATGTACATGATCTAAGACTGTCTTTCAATCCGAAAACGTAATTTTGCATCGTGTATTCGTATTTTCTTTATTTAAAGATAATGGTAATTTTTTTTAATCAAAAAGTTTTAGTGGATATAAAATTTGATTGGGTACCAAATACCTATTCTATGATAAACACATTGTATAATTTTAATTAGGTATAAAGTTAACCCAAAGAATTCAAATTATATATCTATATAAAGAATAAATTAATTACCCTCAGAAATCGATGTCTATCACCTCACAATTAAATCAATTAAAAAGTAAAATCCAGCAAATATCACTATAATAAATTACAATATTATGCTATTATCATTATTAACCTAAATATAATTTATTCTTGTTGGTTGTAATTTTTTATTATTATATCTGTATTTTTTCTTGATTCTAAGTATTCCTGTTTACTTATACCATACATCTAATTTTAATTTATATTCATCATATTTACCAAAATATTATTTACCCGTTGATTTATAAACTAAATAACCCAGACAGCAAATGTTTGACTAAAAATATTATTATAACATTATAATAATATTATTCGTGATTATAATATTATTATAATGTTATTATTTCAAAATGCTGTCTGGGAAACATTCTTGTGCATTTCTACCACTGAAATAACTAAAACAGTATGATAAAGATGTAGAATGTTTTCTCTGTAGGTAATGAAATACGGAAATAGTGCAGTTTCAAGAGTTGACTTTATGCAACTCATCAATAGTTATGCAATATTTGTAGATACCTATACAAGATCTGTGAAAAAAATTGTACTTATGTGTTTCCTAATTTGTACATTGCTCTAAATATATACTTAACTAGTCCAAGTAAATTTGTTCAGCATAGAACATCTAGCAAACAAGAAAATTCACAACTGCCCTATGACTTTGGTATCTGAAAATTATGATTTACAAATAATAAACAATATTATGATAAATTAATGATAATAATAAAATTCATATAGATTACAACATTTGCAAAAATTTGCAAAATCATGGAAGAAATAATGTAGATTTTTTTCTTAAGTAATATTTTATTTAACTATAATTCATAATGTTAAAGTAAAAACGTTTTTATACTTTTTTTGGACCAAAAAATATATCTTAATCCCAGCTTGGTATTGGCTAGCCGGCTAGCGTTGTTTACGCATTTTCATAAAATAATAGTACACTAAAACAGACAATGCTGTTTACTAGTGGGTGGCAAAAGAGATAGTTTCCCCTTGGGACACATTTTTTGACGTTGGAAAATCTGGGATGGCTGTTGGAACGGAAGGCCGTACAATTCCGGGAAATAAATTGGCGGAACGTATAAATCCCGGAACATATTTACACGGACCGTATATCGCCGGACTCCAAAATCATTAAACCGTATTTGCCCGGAACGTATAGTTCTGGAACGTATTTTTCCGGACCGTATGTATCCGGAATCAAATCCGTATTCATCCGGACCGTATATACCCGGAATCTAAAATTCGAAAACCGTATTTGCCCGGAACGTATAATTCCGGAACGTATTTACACGGACCGTAAGTGACCGGAATGTATTTATCAGGGACGTATATTGCCGGAATCCGAAAGTTGAAAACTATATTTGTCCGGAATAGATATTTCCGGAATATAAAAATTTGGAAACCATATATCCCCGGAACGTATATGCCCGGGAATCAAATTTCGAAATCCATATTTTGACGGAACATATTATTCCGGACCGTATAAATTCGGAGTTTTGTAAACTGCCTATCTTAAACCCCTTAAAAACGATGGTGAAAACCTCTTAATTGAATTTAGGGGAAAAATATGTGGGCAGATTCCTTGCTATGGACTCAATGTGATAAAGTGTATAACTGTATAACTGTATAAGACTACGGGTATAAAGATCCTTATTATCTATGTCTTCTATGATGAGACCAGTGAAGATAAGAACACAATTATTTACATATTATGAATTATTGAAAATAACCTCACCTTATTGTTTGCTGATATTTTAAGTGGTAACCGTTTAAAACCTGAACCATGGTTCCACTAATTAATAATTCGTTATTATAATTTAAAATTTTTGATTATTTGATTAAACGAATTTTGTATGATTTTTTTCGTTTATTTTTGAATTTTTTTAAATTCGTTACACCGACCATTTAAATAGAATCTCCATAAAGTTCTTTATCCACGAACTTTAGATTTCACCATTTGCCGTTCTCCTATGTGAGATTAATCTCATCTACTAACAAACGACCACAACATTGTTCTGAATAGAGTACATACCTAATATTATAATATACATCTGTCATTTACTAATTTACTGTACGTGTATACCTATTGTCCAGCGTTAGTATATATTTTCAAGACATGTCATATTATAGTATTATAACAAAATACATTTAATTATAATCATTTTTTTGAGACGTATATAATATCATTAACTTTGATGATTGAAATTTAAAAACCATCAGTTATATAAACCAACAGTGGCGTCCACAGGCGGGGGCTAACGAGCTGAAGCCCCCCTCCCCCATTGACCATATTATTATTACTTTTTCAAAAAATATTTATCAAGTTTCAACTGTCAACTATAGTAAGAAATACGTAGATTTCATATATCTCTTACCAGAATGAATTCATTTTCGAAAAAATATTGTATTTGCATACCAATTTTCCTAAAATTATCTGTTATTTTTCGGTACAAGTATGAACGACTTGTATGAAAGACTTTGTATTAAATTGTCTATATAGCATTAGCTCTACACATTTAATATTTTATAAGTTTTGTACAAATTAGCCGTGGTTTTGATGACATTTGAACTTTAAATGCTTATAAAAAATAACCATGATGTCTATGTATCGTTAATATTTTAGCTATAATAAAAACTTACGTATTACATTTTTAAGCTTTATGACCGGATAAATAATTTTTTATTGACATTTATAGAAAAAAAATTTTAGTTAACCAAATACAATAAAAGTCTGAGGTCTGAGGACGGAATAACCAAGTTGGTTACCAAACAGTTTTAATAAATTTTCATTTTATTTCTTCAATTATTTTAAAAAGCACTGAGCATTTTCAATTTCATCCTCCTAAAAGTACCAACTAGATCCAATTTTTATCCAAAAACATACGTCGGGTATCGAAGTTTATGATCTGAGCATTTTTTCTTCCAGAAAAGTTTAGAAGTTACAAACATTTTAAAATACCTCAAATAAACGTCTGAAATTATAAGACTGGACAAAATAATAATAAAATTGTAATTAATTTTCAAGCCCCCTCCCATTAAAAAATCCTGCATACGCCACTGTAAACAAATGTTCATGTTTAACACTCTTAAATATATTTATTATCGATGTGATGATATGAATAGGTAACTACTTCTAGGAAAACTATTGGCATAGAATGTTGTATACTGCTGGCGTACTTACCAAATGCGAACAAAAGTATGTAAATAATATGTAATAGTTTAAGTTTGAAAATCATTTATTAGAGTATTAATTATACTATTATTATACTACAATTATAATATTATAATATAATGTTAAAGCGTTAATAATAATATTAAGACACAAGACTACACTTGCATTGAAATCTCGATAGAGAATGACAAACAAGAATACTTAAAAATATATCATTATAAATTTATAATTCTATAATTCGTTTATACTTATTGAAAGCGCGTCTAAAATAAATATAGAAAAATTATTTGAAAATAACATACAGAGTGATTAAAAATTTATGTTACAGACATTTTATGACATTATAATAAAAATAGAGAAAAATGTATAATACGAACGTCTTTTGATTTTAGAATCATCTAAGTACAATTTGATTGAAACAACATTTGATTGATATGAAATTATACATTTTTCTCATTTTGAATATTAATGTGATAAAATGTCTGTATCATAAATTTTGAATCACCCTGTATATATTCTATAGTATATTATACCTTCTATGGGTTTTATTCAATGCTTGTTTCAAAACAAAACAAAAATAGAATGGAAAAATAAATTGGTCACTGACCACTGTTTTGTATATTGCTATTTAAGTAGGTATTTTATTTCATTATTTGTATTTGTATTAACTATTAAGGTAGGTTGAATTCATTTTTGCCGAAAACATTGCATTTATAAGTATTAATAATGTTTAATTATTTTGATAATATGTATTATATTATATAGGTATGGATAGGTTCAAGGTATAAATAGCTAATACCTAAAAATTATTCTACTTGTTTTGAAAATTTCATTGCGTATACTAAAATTCTATACATTGCGTTAGGTTAGATCCCTACAAATCATGTTTTTGAGTTAAAAAAAATAATGACCATCGTATTCATAGTTCAAAAAAAGGTAGGTATCTACTACCTATATATTACTATGAGCAACCAAACCTCCTTTTACTTTTATGATTCAATACCTAGCTTGTTTTTATTAGTAGTTCAATCTCCAGTGACAATCACAAACATTATAGTATAATAAAAACGGGCAGGTACGTTCGAGTAAAACTCAAAATTCATTTATTTATTATTATCATCAAATTGGTAAATATCTATATTTATTATATGTATTGATTTATCTATCTATAATCTATATTCTATTCTGAAATACTTAAATACACCATAACTCGATCATTTTATAATTTTATTATTAGAATATTTCAGGAATTTTTTTTGAAAATAATAATATTAATAATATGTAAATTTATTGTAAAACGTATGTAATGATTTCGCGACCCACCATAAAAACCTCGATTGGAAATCGCTGATTTAGGGGGTGGTAAATTTATATTGACATATTATTATTGTGTATTAATTGTATTAAATACAAATGTATTATAATATGTATTATGTTTCAATTATTATTATAACCTTTTGTTAAAAGCAATTATTACAGATCAAAAATTTAGTTTTATTGTTTTCATCCATTAGTCGGTAAATAATATTAATAATAATTACAAAAAATATTTAAGGTCAATAATTGAAAATAATAATTATTATGAACCAAGATAGGATTTTTACGTTGGCATTATTGATAATAGAATCAGAAATAACAATTAGGTAAAGTAGATTTTGTTGAAATTATCACTTTACTTTCAAATCTCCAATCTAGCAGAAAGTTGATGAAAATATGAAATATTGAAATTAATGCAGTTTAGCTTTCAAGCGACTTTTGTGATTTTTTTTAACATTTTTTTCAAGTTTAGGTTATATACTTCAAAATCTTGTTGTTACGTTTAAAATACCAAATAATAGAATTTTCGAATTTTTTTTGTATATATAATATATGCGTATTTTTATCTTTCACATTTTGGTAGAATCAGAAATTACTTAACGTACTTACTTTTTACTTTAGTGTTAATAAATTAATTTAATAAAAAGAAAAATTCCCAGACGGGTGAGAATACGCAAACTCCTGGACTTCAAAAAGTTATAACTTTTAAATTAAGTCCGGCCGCAAAATTCTGATTAAAAAATATTCATAATCACTTGGGAGCTAAACTGCAATTATGCCACAAAATAGTATAAGTAAGATAGTTAAGTAATAGTACCTTACATTTTAAGAAATAACTATTTTTTTTTTTTGGGTGGGAGGGGCAAAATATGGTGCCCGACAACGGGAAAAGGACAAAGCTAAAAAAATTGAAAACGACTAACCGGCGTTTTTCAAGGGGTTAAATATAGGCAATATACAATACATTCCGGTTCCGGAAAAATACGGATTTTGGTTTTTGGATTCCGGTGATATACAGTCCGTGTAAATACGTCCCGGAATTATACGTTCCGTGAATATACTGTTTTCGAATTTTAGATTCCGGGCGTATACGGTCCGGATGAATACGGTTTTTGATTCCGGATATATACGGTCCGGATGAATACGTTCCGGGCATATACGTTCCGGAAGAATACGGCTTTTACATTTTTGATTCCGGTGATATACGGTCCGGATAAATACGTTTCGAAATTATAAGGTCCGGGCATATACTTTCCGGAACTATACGTTCCGTTAAAATACGGTTTATATTTTTTGGATTCCGTCGAGATACGGTCCGGATAAATACGTTCCGTAGTTATACGGTCCGGGCATATACTTTCCGGATTATTATAGCCCTCCGTGTAAATATTATCATGCTGCTTATACAATTATTCTACTACCCGCACCACAACGATATTGCGTCAGTGTGCGAGTATCTTTACTTAGAAATCTAAGGGCACTTTGACCGACAAATTTCAATTTTCATTCGTATCATTTTCGTGTGTAAATTATATAAATGTTATAGCATACATCTAGGTACACAATGGTAGTATCTTTTATGATTTTTACATGATTATTGAGTTTTATATATTTACAGTTTAAAATGTATAATTTCGCATTTGTATATTACTTAGTAAGTAATTAAATTAGTACACTTTTGTCTTTCACTTAGACAATGCGCGAGTAGCAATATATCCGAAATACCTATGTAACTCGATTGATTAAAGAACAAAAAATTCGTTTGGCGCCAAAAGTTTTATTTACCTAATATTTTATCACTAGATTTTTTATTTTATTTTTTATTTTCATATGAATGGGAAGCGAATAAAATGAAGTGGTGCCGCGTTAGAAAGAGCAGAGGAAAAACGTTAATTTGTGTGTAATGACTAAAAGGGTAGTAAAGAGAGACATTTTAAAATCTGCCCTCAAGCGTCGTATACTCGTATTCGTTAACACAGCACTGAGTACTGCAGAACTATAATAAGTAAAATGATACTATTCACTTTGTCTGTTTGCACCTATTTCAAACACACGTAGGTATCTATATACATTTTTCTATACACCTTCGTTAGTAATCCTTAAAACGCCACTGATATAAATATATAACATAATATTATAAACTAATTATTACAAAAAAAGTGTTTTTTATAATTAAATATAATGCATATTATATTCATCATATTTTATGTTTTGTATACACCTATATGGCTATATCTCTAAATTATTTTTATCAGTATTATTAATTAATATTGACATAGCGCATCATAAGCACAAATAAAATGGACTAGCAGAGGTAGTCAGGTAGATTAGGTCTTCCAAAAAAAAAAAAAAAATATTACAAAGCCTCCTCAATAATAATAATATTATCGTATATGAATAATAATAATGTACCTACCTACTATAAATATTATAGATTTTTTAAAAAAAAATATTTATAAAATGGGTAGCCCATCAATTGT
This sequence comes from Metopolophium dirhodum, assembly GCF_019925205.1. Taxonomy (NCBI): domain Eukaryota; kingdom Metazoa; phylum Arthropoda; class Insecta; order Hemiptera; family Aphididae; genus Metopolophium; species Metopolophium dirhodum. Next base: position 71,074,573 of record NC_083560.1, read on the forward strand.
TTATCTTAGTTACAATTATTTGTCAATGCATGTCACATATATCTATGTACACATATTTTTATATGCCTGTCATATTATGTATACAAAAATAATATTTAGAAATGTATAATAATATGTTCAATATTGTACATAAACTATAAGCATGCAGGGATTGTTCAGATAGTTAAAAAATAATTTAAACATTTATTTTGTTAAGATTCAGTTGTTGAACATTAGAATATTAAAACATTTGAATATTCCAATAAAAACATATAATAAATATAATACGTTTCTAGTATGAGTATTTCCTCGTTATAGGAGTAATAACATTTCAAAATTGTCGTTAAAACGAAAATTTTTACTAGAATAAGTAATGCTTTGAATTAAAATTAAATATAAATTTATTGACTATGATAAAAGTGTTTGTTCACTATTCATTATTTTCAATCCATATAACTTTATATTTTTTTATTATTATTATTCATGTTACAGCATCAACTAGGTACTAGGTTATTAGCTTATAACAATTAACAAAACTTTGTATTATTACAAACTATTTAAAACTAAATTGAAAAATTAATATTAATTACCTTTACATTTAATTTTAAATATTGAAATTTATTTATTGAAAAATTCAACGATAAAAAATCACCGCACTCGAAATTCGTGATATAGATTATTATAAATAAATAATGAAATGTATTATTATAAGTTTACTGATATTATATTTCATTTATATTTTAATTCAAAAACATTTTTTAAAATCTCATTATTTAGTTTAAATAAAATGTATATACTATTTAGCCATTTAGGTAGGCGTATAGATAATTTGGTAGTATTATATTTATTACTAACAGTTATAACTTATAATATTCACAGCGACAGGAAAGCTCCTCACTTATTGAGAAGCTTTGCGCGTAGTCTGCGTTAGGTGTAAATTTATATTTTGTGATAGTCAAAATTTAAAATCCATGTCAAAAAAATATAAACATAATAATTAATACTACTAATATTAATACCTATATTATTTGCTTAATATTTAATACGGACAAGTAAAAAATTTTGCGATTCTACTCGTTAACGTGTTCGCGCGAGGTGAACCAACTGCAGCAGCAGCCTGGTGGTGAGCAAAAAATTTTACAGTACCCAACTCATTTATAACTTTAACAGGGCCGTAACTACGGGGGGGTTTAAGGGGTTCAAACCCCCCCTTTAGAAAAATAGAAAATTTAAAAATTTCTAGTTTATTCTAAAATTTAAAAAAAAAAATTTTAAACCATTTTTTTTGAACTGAATAAATAATAAATACTTTATACATCTATATTATGATCGATTTATGTATGTATATATTTATAGTATAGTGCTCAAGGTGGCAAGGTGTATGATAGCGTAACCGTATCTTCTCGTCGAATTACGGAGCCTTTCGTACACGTAGAACGGTCATAAGTCATAACTCATAGATAGAGGGCACTTTTCGTGTGTGACTTGTGACTGCACAATATTAATATTATATATTATATATATAATATATATATTCAATAATATAATTATAATATATATTATACTGACATATTGTGAATTACTGCAGACTGCAGTATGTTTGACCGGTTACTACAACAACTACTCTATAGGCAAGGCCAGTCTATTAATAAAACGATCTATGGTTTTCCCGGTTAAACTGATATCACTGCCATCAGGTGTTGTGACCCAATCATATTCCCTAATATATTTATGTTATTAAAAATTTTGTGCTGTCTACCTGTTTCTACTTCAACACCAGAAAGGTCTTTTTCTGGCTTAAAAAGAATAAAAACCTACCTCAGAAACAGTATGAAAGAGGTATGTATTATGTATAAACAATAAATTCTAATTAACCTGATTATTTTTATTTCATTTTATTGAATTGTTTGTCAAACAGGATCGTCTCAATGGTTTAGTGCTTCTAAGTTATTACAGAAATGTTGTTATCACGCCAGATGAAATATTAAACGAAATGGCAAAGAAGCCGAGAAAAATTGATATAGTGTTATAATGAAAATATAATGTTTTATTCTCACTATTTTGATGTTTTACTCAATGTAATTTCCTATAGTAATATCCTCTATAAAATTTCTATCTATGGAACTGAACCCTCCCCATAGAAAATTCTTAGCTACGGCCCTAATAACTTATATACGATTTTAGTTGAGTTGGTTACTTATATTAACTTTGGAATCAAAACTTATAACAACAAAATCATTCGGATTTATAATGGTGTCAATATATGTATCTATATAAAAATTTGTAATGCTTAGGGAATTGATAAATGTAAGTATAAAATGTTATGTCAACGAGTAAGAACTGAACCCAGATTTAGAATAATAGAATTTTGTTATTCCTTGATTATATTTTAGTTTATTTTAATATACAAATTAAGGAATGACCTAGATCTTGGAGATTACACAGTAAATAGACGATTATTTAATTAGTTTATTGAAAAGGAAATTTGTAAACTTAAGTAATTAAATGTATTAATCCGTTGCTTAATTAGTTTAATAGATAATTAATTTTAAAACTCCAAACCTAATCATATTTTTTACTACAATAATTGAAGTTTATTAAATATTAATACATTACCTACTTTATTTTAACATTCACTAGTTAATTATTTTGAGTATGCTAATGATGTAATTGAGAAACAAAGATTTTATTTTAATAACTTAATTTTGTCATACTTACATATAACATTTCCCCATGGGCCATGATAGTTTACTAATTTAAAGTGTATTAGATAATTTAGCCTTATAGGGTTTTCTTATAAATCACTCTGATTTATCTTGAACTACTACCCCACCATTTTGAATCACTACATTTTCAGAAGATAAAACTGGAAAAAAAATAAAGTTAAAGTTTTTGTCTGTATAACGTCATTGTATAATATATGTATTTTTTTGTTTTACTCTTTACTAAGTGTTTAGTTTTACTAAAAAAATATTTACAACTAGTATTTATTTTTTTTCTTATATAATTTAATATTTGAGATTTTTAATTTAAAAATGTAAATTATCAATGTTCATACAAATAATTTATTATTTAAAATACAATTTTTAATAAATGTCTGAATGCTCTAAACAATCTATGGCATTTGATATGAGTTATACAAATACGTATTACTGGGAATTTTAGATTCTGAGTGGAGCAATGAATTTATTTATTTTACAATGATTTTTATATATTTTTTTTTGTTGCTTTGTACGCGATAAGAAGTCGAAATAAGGCTTTGACTTTTAACTTAAACAAGTATCTTGTGAGTATCCGGTGAAAAAGTGAATCTAGTTGGTGCATTGGTGAGATCAAAATTGAAAATTCACAGTAGTTTTCAAAATAGCCTGAAAAAAACATAAATAAAGATTTTGGTTTTTGGTTTAACGCTCTTAAAAAAATTACTGCGTATACATGCAACTTTCACTGAATGTTAGCAATTTATATGTACCATAACATTTTCAAAATATTTTGACTCATCTTGAGCTATTTATAGGTATATTCAATTTTCGATTATTATTATTATTATTTTTTAAATTAATGTCATAAAAAAATTTTTGCTCGGTTAAAGGACTTGAAAATGTAATAAAAGGTTCCTCGTAAGTTGTCGTTAGTGGGGGAAAAAAAAAGTTGAGCGTAAATCCACAATAATTTTTATCAGCGTCTGAAGCCCGAATTACAAAATTTGTAAAAACCACGAGAATGTGCAAATTACTTTGAGTTAGAACCTCGTAAAAATTAGACATTATAATTTTTCAATTTTTTTAGTTATTTGACTTTAAATATCAATAAAATTGTATTCGTTGGGTCAAACGGTTTGGAAATGTTATTAAGGTTCCTCACACATTATTGTTATAATATCAGTTTAAAAATATTAAATAAATACACAAGTTTTTTTTTATAAGCATTTAAAATTTTAACAAAAGTTATCGAATTAAAAATTTACAAATTATTTTGCAGTTAAAAATTTATAAAATGTTAAATTTTTATATCTATGGATTAAAAATGTTTAAACAAGGTTTCAAGTAGTTCATACTGTAACCAAAAACTCTAAAAAAAATTATAAATACAGATTTTTTTATAGTTATTACTTATTTGAAGTTCAAGTTTGGATGAAATAAGATATTTAAATGAAGAAGAACGATTTTAGTTTTGTTTTGTAGTATAATTTAAAAATATTAGTTGTGGGTACTTGAAACTTATAAAGTATATTATTATATACAAATAATATTAATTTAACTTACCGGCTACTGTATGCTTAAGCACCACATGGTTCATATAAAATGTATATAAATATTCAATACGTTAATATTATACGTGTAGAAATTATCATTTTTAATTAATATTTTTTCTAAGTTTTCTTGTTATTTATCATTATTTATCATTTCCTATACTTGATAACATTCAAAAAATATTTTTACTTGTTTTGAGTTGTTAACGGACATTTTCAATTTTCAATTTCTTTTGTATTTTTTCCAAAATTGTATTTGTAGGGTCGAAAAGCATGAAACTTAAATACACGACTCCTGCTCAAAAATATTATTCAGTATACATGTTCATAAAATGTACATTGCCTAATGCATTTTTGTTAAATTGTCAGTTTGGTGAATAAACTATTGAAATATTTTCATATCCTTAACATTATCTTAGACCTGAGTCAACAATTAGAAGAAATTTGTTCTTTAAGGATCTTTAACATAGGAATTACAAATTATTTTCTATATGTTCAATTTCCATTATAAATATAATATTTATAAAAAAATTTCTTTTTTCTTTTATGTCTACTGTCTAATCTCTTTAAAAGTTAAAACTCTATCAAATAAAATGTTCAATACAAATTAGTAACCATCAATATGTAAGTACCTACAAGTGTGCAGGCTGTTTTGAAAATGTATACCCGTTGTCTTTAAAAGCTTCAACTGCTTCAAGAAATATTTTTAAAACTCCCATTAACTGAACTTAATTACATATATTGTGAATTGAACTGCACTTAACTTCATGGAATCGGACTTAGCAATTTCAGCATACAATCGATTATAATATAACATTCAATTTGAAATTATTAAAGTCTAAATGTGTACCTAAAATATAGTATTAAAATGTTTTCAATGAAAATTAATACTTTTTTAATATTATTGGAAAACTGCTAAAAAATCATCGGAACCAATATACATGACAGTAGACTTTTTTAAACGCCCGATATTTAAAAAAATGGACTTTAAATTATTATTGGGCTTAAATTGGTTCTAAAACCAGTATCTGATATAATTATATTCTGAAATCTAAGGTTTACCTATAATTAGACTTATATGAAAATAAATCTCTTTTAAGTTTATGGATTTAATGTTTAGCTTGGAAATGATTATTTAGTGTAATAATGTTGAAAGCCGTACGATTTTCATTAATTAAGACAAATGTTGATTAATGACTTCACTACTTCAGAACTATGTACTTACCTGTATATACGCCATTATATTATATGTTATGTGCATACAGTTGTTTTGCTCCTAAAATTGACAGTGTTGTCCGTCACCAACTGACATATTAACTATTATATTTTATAAATTATGAAAATAAAACTTATTTTGCGTATATTGATACACTATTCCGTATACACAAAATATATTTATTAATATACTATTATCAAGACTCAATAGGATGTAATTTTGTATTAATCGCTATTTAATATTGCTATTATCCACTATTTGATTACCTAGTACACCAATCAGTGCTTATAATAATTGATAAATGTACAACTTTTAAAGTCTGAAATTTAGCTCACTCAAATATACTTTTTATAATTTTAAAAAACTAAAAGAATTTTGAGTATTAATGACATTTTATCGATAATTCATTTCTCTGAAAATAGTTAACTAATAATTTGTACCTCAAACATATTTGACCAAATATTAACTAATTAAGTCATATTTAACTGTCTTGTCGGCTTTTCATAATTATTTCGTAAAAATCTAACTTTTAGGTATCTTGAATTTGCACACTGCCAAAGAAAATTCTAAACCTTTAATTTGTCTGGAGAGAAAATAGTCAAATTCGATGATGTGATAATTGTCTAAAGAAAATAATTTACAAGAGTACATCATTAAAACTTTATATTTATAATTAGGAACTTGAATTTTCTTTGAATTAAGTTCTAGCACCTCAGTGGAATTATTAGTCGTTTTACTTAGTTTATGTAATAAAGTTTTTATTTGAGTAATTTTACTTCATACAATGTGAAAATTGTAACAAAATAAGCAAAATGGCGGGGGGAGCAAAGTTGCTTAGTGTTTAACCCATGAATTATGTTCTAGGTAACTTAAAAAATGAGTACTTCAACGCCCCCAATTTTTTCCATTGAAATTACGCTCCTGATAATTCGTATTAGATTATATGTTTATATTCATGCAGAGAAATCTAGAAAAAGGTGGATAAGTGGATGTCGCTCTGCTGTACGGTAGGTTACAAGTGGGTCACTGTAATGGATGGTGTTAAATTTGAATTCAATGATATAATATCATTGTATAAGAAAAACGATTCTGAGCGAAAACGGTCAGTCAGCCTATGATTTTACCAAGTATATTTGATGATATTATTGTGAATAAAGTAATTTATATATAACCTATTTACGTGGAGCCTTGTTTTAAATTTTCAATCCTTAGCCATAAAAGTTAAAAATGTATAAATTTTTAACTACAAAATAATTAATAAATTATAAATTTGATAAATGTTGTCAAAATTTGAACTTTAAATGCTTATAAAAAAAAATTGTGCCTATGTATTTTTAATATTTTTCAACTGCTATTAGAACGATATATCAGGAGCTTTATATTAAATTTTCACGCTTTTTTACCCAACAAATAAAAATTTATTGATATTTATAGAAAAAAAACTAAAAAAATTGAAAACTGACAATGTCCGTAAACAGCTCAAAAAGAGTCAAAATATTTTCAACATTTTATGGTGTATAGAAAATGCTAATATAAACATTCAGTGAAATTTTCAAGTATCTACAGTCATTCGTTTTTTAATTACAATAAAATAAGAAAATTGTTACATGAGAAATCGAGTAAATATCAAATGTTGTAAAAATATAAATTTCAGACGCTCATAAAAATTTAATTTAAGTTTCTTCTAGACATTTTTTTTTTGATAAAGGTAGACAAACTTATGAGTAATCTTATATTACATTTTCAAATCTTACATTTAAAAAGAAAAATTTTTATGAATTCTCATCAAAATAATTTGCTATTTTTCGTGATTTTTCCGTATTTTGTCAAAATTTGAACTTTAAATGCTTATAATTAAAAACTGTGACTAAGGATTTTTAATTTTTTTCATCTGCCTTTGAAACAATAACCTAGGAGCCTTCTATTAAATTTTCAAGCTTTTTTACTCAACAGATAAAATTTTATTGATATTTATAGAAAAAAAAAACTAAAAAAATTGAAAACTGACAATGGCCGTAAACAGCTCAAAAAGAGTCAAAATATTTTGTAAATTTTATGGTGTATAGAAAATGCTAATATAAACATTCAGTCAAAATTTCATGTCCCTACGGTCATTTGTTTTAGAGTTACACCAAAAACCAAAATCGATTTTCTCGAAAACAGATTTTGCGTAAAAATTCCCGTTTTTCCTTAATTTTTCTTTTGTTTTTCACGTCGCTTGTGAAAACTACTGGGAAATTTTTACTTTTGACCCCCCAAAGTACCAACTAGATTCACTTTCCTATCAGAAAAGTTACTATTGAAGAAAATCCTAGCACTTTTACTGTCCTAAAAGGTGATGACAGACACAAAAATAAAAAAAAAAATAAAAAAAAATAAAAAAAATAAAAAAAAATAAAAAAAAAAACACACATCATTGTAGAATCAATACATTCATCGCTTCGCTCAGAATCTAAAATGCAAGGTCGTAGGCCACAGTATATAAACATATAACTTTATTGACTCTTCAGATTTTGTTAACATCATTATAGTTTTTGAATTTAAACTCTCAATAGTAATTATTTATTATCTGCCACAGATAAGGACTGTATTTTTGTAAAGCTGCTTCATCATTATTTTATATCAATTGAGTGCACCTCAACCAAATCGATATAAATTCAATTCAGAGATTCTATGCCTGTATACAAATACATTATTTCACGGATGAGTCCATTTTCTTCCAAACCAGATAAAAACTGATTTCGTTTCCACAGACGTTTATTTTTGTCTTTCAAACGAAACGTGATGAGCATTTTTAATTACGAAAATCTTCCTAAAACTAGCTGATCCATACTATTTTCGTATCTTGACATAAATTAGTGAAACATTATATGTTATACAATCGTAGTAAATAAATGAATATGAAGTATAAACTATTCACAGTGTAATGATATATTTTTATTATAGTAGGTATCCAGTTATTCCTAAATTAGATAATTAAGAAAACCGTTACAATAATTAAATATTATTAAAATAAAAATACAAACAATTGTTAGAAAATGTAGGTAAATATATAAAACAAAATCATCTAATTAAAAATGTAATATTTGTGGAAATTGGTCGCGTACTTAAAACATTCATTTAAGTTTTAAAACTACAATTTATTTTTAATTTTATCTACTTTAATTTTTTTATATGTATACAATATTTACATAAATTTGTTAAACTGAGGTAAACTGCAAACACTAGTACACAACAAGTAAATTAATTAGAACTATCACGTCATAGAAACTGATTATAATACCCTTTGTTTTTTCAATTACAATCTAAAGTAGATACTATAAAAAGTGATTTCAAAAGAAAATAGTTCCCTTTCAAACGTATAGCCTATCTAAGAACATGCCCTTTCATCCCCTTAATCGGGGATTACTTTTAAGTGTGTATTCACAGTCACGTCATAACAACTATAATAATACTAAGTTTCTTCACGTGAAAGATTTCACAATCGTCTGAATTATTTTATTTTAAATTATTATTGTTGTTATTTATTTATTAACGCTAACACGTTACACAACCAGTTTTTACATATTAGAATAGGTATTACAAAATATTGGTAGATAACACAATAAATATTCAAGACAACGGTAAATTAACCAAACAACGAATTAAGCTAAATTAACAATATAATTATTAAGTTTGGAGCACTAAACTAAGTTTAAAATGTAAATTCATAGAATTAGCATAACGTATAGTATCTATATTATATGTTTAGGCTAATTGTGGTTATATGAGGTAGTTCGAGAGGGGATATTAAAGTGGGAATGGTTCTGGACTTCTGGAGAAGTATGCAGAAACACGGACATATGTACTAGGTAAAAGGTAACTATTCCATTAGCTATTTAGTAGAGAGGTAATACAATTAAGGTTACCATCTAAACGGTAAGAACCAAGAGTGGGAATTTTCAGTGTACTACGTATAAGTGAGTACCAATAGTCAATAGTCATGACGAGGGTGATCAATTGTAGCGATATGGGCAACGTAGACGAGAAATTTGTTTTGGATGCGTTTAATTCGTAGTGGATCCTTGGTCAAGTATTTGGTTGACAGAACTAAACATTTTAATATTATGTACCTAACCCTATTCCGAAAATTTGAAATGCCTAACCAGTGGTGATATTAATGTGAAATATATAATATAGGAATGAGGTAAATTCCAAGGTATATTTAAAGAGAAAAAAATGATTAAGAGAAGTATTATTAAGAGAATAATTGTGAGGGATCATGACACCTGGCAATAAAGTCGAGACATGAAATTGTTCATAATTCAGCCTTGAACCAAAACGATTGAGCCAAGTGTAGAAAATAACTTTAGCTCGGATTAAAGTGTTTGACAATAACTAGGAGTGTAAATTTCTAACTAAATGTTCATATCGTAACAGAAGAGAAGGAATTTAGCACAAGTGACATATTTAGTATTGTTTGTAATGGTATTATTATGTATATGAAAAGAAAGAATTTTTTTAATTATCACTCTGAGGAACACCGGAGTCTGAAACGAATGTCATTTCGAACTGAAACTGAAGGCGAGTTGTTGCCTGTTACTGATGAAGGATTTTATCCGGAAAAGTAGCATTTAGCAGATTCCTACGCCGTTTCAGGTTCGCGGAATAGGATACCATATTATGTATAATGAAACATTATAAATTAAAACTAATATAGCGCACATTTCTAAACAGTTATTTGATGTATCTGCTGCATATAATATTATAATATGTTCTAAATTTCAAATTACTCATTCCGTCTAACACTTTTTCGGGAAAGTGTACTGCCAAACTTTATGTTGTTTGTTGGGAAATCGGAGTAACTGTAATAAGTAATGAGATTCGTATAAATTGTGAGTATATACGTACCTCTATATAAATCTTGACTGTGGTTTCGGTTTATCCATTAACTGAATACTACAACACCGTGCTTATGCGTACATTAAACTGTTGCGAGCGAATGCATTTAAATAATTCATGGATCATTCCGTTTTCTTTTTAAATGTTACATTGTTACGTAAATGTGTAATAACAAAGAAATAAACAATAATATCTGTAATTCTGCAACGCTCCACATAAATCAGCTGCTATACCTATACCTATCGGCGGAATACGAATTACGAATAACGGTGTTGGAATATATTAAACCGCTGAATAGCCTGACATTATAATATAATACAGTAGGTATACCTACTATTTAATTCAGTGTTTGAATTCATATTTAGTGAAACGTCACTCATGTCTTATAAATATAGTGTGGACGTGAACTAAATTCATATTTTTAGATAGAATCGAAACGTTTATAGGCCGTTCTAACTTACTTACATACAAATTAATAATTTAAAAAAACGTACCTATAGTAATTAATTTTTAAATAAATAATTTAATAAACCAACCAATGAATAATCATTGACATTGAATCAACCTTTGAAAAAATAAATGAAACAAGAATGCGAACGTAAACGAGTTAATTGTATGTACTCACATTAAACGTGAACGAGTTCAGATGTTAAGTGAACTTTCAAATCACGACTATTACTTAGGTATTGTTACATCGTGTCCAGTGCACGTTTCTCGAAGTCCAAGACTTGGATTGTCGAACTCGAGTTTCGGTTAAAACGTCAGGGTTCATTAAAATTCAAACACGAAGACAAAATAGTATAGTTTAATATATACTTAAGATGTTTAGAAAAATTAATATTCTCATTCGTAGAATTTCATCATCAACCAGAATCGTACCCCGCGGAAGAGGAAAGGTTTAGCGAGACCGAATATAATGTGGGTTTGTGGTTTATGTATATATTATAATATTATATACTAGTATGACGATGCTGCATAATTAAATCGAATACACCGTCCAGAGTGTAGTAATCGAAAACCAGTGGTCAATTAATTTAATCGAAAACCGATGGTCAATTAATTTTAGAATAATGAAAACCTATATATAGGTGTCATAAGCTATACCACATTACCGCGTAAAGTCCATTGTCTACAAAGTCACGTCATCGCCGCCGTCGTCGTTTCACGTTTTCGAGCGGCTTTTGTTTCGTCGTCTCGTTTCGTTTCGCCGACGCGGCGGCGCGGCGTCTAGTTTTGTTTACTTGAACGGGCGGCGGTCTTTTTCCGTAATGAAAACGACTGTTGTAATAAAATTAATAATAAAAAAAAAATGTCATTCGACACGCTCCTCGGCCCCTGTGACACGCCAAACGCGTATAATATCACATTTCGGGCGTAAAATAATATTTACCGTCGGCGAGGCGGTGCTGTGCTCATGCCGTATCATGAGCGTGCCGGCCCGGTGTCGTTATAATGTTGTAATGTGTGCGCGGTCGCTGCTTAACGGAAAACTCGATGCAGTGCACACACACGGCACACGCTCCGGCTGGGGCAGTGGCAGGGGCGACGCGCCGTCTTAAATAGATAATAAATAACGGTCGCGCGTGTGGGCGCCGCGCCGGGCTGGAGGGGTGGATACCACATTGGCGGTGGACGAGCGAGCGACGTTTGCGTCACATAATATAATAATATTATATTATTATATATTATATTGGCATAGCCGCCGCCGTCGCCACCGCCGCCGCCGTTGCCGGGCAAAACACGCGAGTGCCAACACACACGACTACGGCGGTGGCGGTCGTTTTACGCTCAGTCCGCGAAAAAGCGCCGTGCACGCCGTACGCGTACACGCGTGCGACATCCATCATATTGTACGGCCGATCGTCGTCGTCGTTGTCGCCGTCGCCGCTGTTTCCGCAAACGTATAAACACGCGACACCGGTAGCCGCTAGTCGCTACTAACAACTAGAGCGTTATTATATGCTCTATAATTGTTGTTGTTGTCTAGCAGCTACACACGCGCGTTTGACCGGTCACGTGAAACCACCAACACGCGGCCGCTGGAGACGTGCCCGATACACTAGTATAATGTAATTGCAGTGAAACCGCCTGCAAATACCGGACATTCTCGGTCGCTGAATTCTTTCGGTTTGTAATTCATAGCCGAAAAAACGTCCGGTATCTGGAGGGGTCTGTTATTAGGTGAGGTTTCACCTTGCATTATAATAAACTATCTCGACCGAGCTCGAAGCCCGTCATCACTGTCGTCGTCGTCGCGCTTAACGACGGCGGCGGCCGCGACGTTAGCCGTGGCCATTACGGCGGCCGTTGCCGTGGCGTGGTACGCTTCCAACAGTGGGCCGCCGCCGCCACCGACGCCGGCGGTGGCCGACACGGTGCTGATCCACGCAACCATGTGCGCGTGCCAACTGCTCGCGTTCACGGCCGTCGTTTACGTGCTGTCCGCGTGCTGCGGCGTGCGCATCGTACGCGCGGCCACCTGCCGCGGCGGCAGGCGTACCGCTTGTCACCGCTACCCCGGCGGCCCGTTGTCCGAACCCGTGACCACTCGAGACTCCGACTCTGCGGAAGGCCTGCGCCACGACGGTGATCACCCTTCGCAAACGTGCGCCGACAATCACGTGCCCTACAGACGCAGGAAGATCAGATCCGCCGCGCCACTGTTACAGCGGTAATGATGAATGTCGGCCTGCGGGTTGGACTGCGCCTGCAGCGTTTTCCGGGAGCGGGAATCTGCCACCTGCACAATCGTTAGTCATTACCACCCCTCAGGACTATTTTCTGGATGTTTTCCATTAATACTCAATAATAATCGTTTTATATTACATTGTGTACCTACTTTGGGAACTTTATGTAGGTACCTAGGTACACTGTGTAATGTGTATGTCCTATGTCCCATTTAGTAATTCGCGATTATTGGTAGCTATATCACTGTTTTTCTCACCAACGCAAGCTTTGCGTATAATGCCAACCTACTTAACTGCAATAATGAAGTGATAAATAGGTGTCCCAGTCCCACACATAACTACAATTAATGTATTTGGTATTTTAATATCGTGTACATAATAGGTATACGATTGCACATTTATAGTAGTGCGGGGGCCGGGACTCTGGGAGATTTAAACATGTCAATAATTTACATATATTATACATTTAATATGCGTTGCACCCCGTGGAGTCTCTCGGACAGTTGCCTAACGTGAAAATAATACGTATCTTATTGTTTTATTTTACAGACAGACGGTTATTGCTTTTTTTAAATACATATTATGTACCTACATTAAAATATTCACCTTCGTTATATAGGTATATATTATAAGAAGGATGTACATTATAATATATACATTGTAAGTACATGATATATTTATTCGACATAACTTATTGTCATTATATAACTATCAATTAATATTTTTATTCATTATTACAATATTACATTATATAATGTGTACTGCATGGTCTGCATGTTACTTATAGATTTTACAAAATCTCCTTAAAAAACACGTAAATACTATCCGTGTAAAAGTGTAAGGCCGTTTGGCGGTTATAATAACTTAATAATGTTTAAGCCATTACAATTTGCAATAATTTTAATCTCAATTTGTTAAATAAATGTTATAAAGCATAATATTTTTAAAATAATAATAATATATGAATGTCAATGACGTGATTCAGTGCGCCCCTCTCGACGATCCTGTTTACGGTACTGATCCAACGTGATATAATGCTTCAGCATTCAGCAAGATCATTTTCGTGGAAATAAACTTGTTGCTAGTCTAGAAAATGGTTCTTTGAGAATTAAATTAAAACAAAATAAATAGCTATGCGCGCACATTATCGTACCTATGCAATTGAGGTGAAAAGTTACCGTGCAATATTATACCTATCGACGGGCTCTAATCATATTCTAATATTCCATCATAAGTTGTTTTATCCAAAAATGTTACCTAACCTAAATTTTCAGGTACATACGAGGGTACACAGTTAAACAGTGCTTAAAAATAAATACTATTAAGTATATGATCACGATCTTAGCTAATCGGATCGTAATGAAACTGTTTATATAAACTCTATAGTTTACCTATATACCTAGTTCACGATACCATTTGATGAACAAAACCATTTTATAAATATCCAACGCCATTATGAATAATGTCATACACACCACTTATCTAATATATTATTGTTGATGTGATATTGCGGTGTTTATGGTATGTATTTATGTATTTGATACATTAAACCTATATAATAATATTATGATTATATACTAAAAATATATATGATTCACAATGTCACCTAATACCTATGGTACACAAAAATTTCAAGCACTACAAAATTAAACTAATGAATTTTCCTGATTATCGAAAAAAAGTCACCATTGTTATAATTTGATAGTAGTACAATGAAATTGATACACTAAGACACGTAGAAACGTATATAATAGTATATTGTTACATATTTGTGTTTGAAGTGTATCTATATATATACCGTGTGTCCACGTTTCAATACAGTTTTTAATAGTTTTAATAGTTCATGTGAAATTCACACTGTGAATGTCTTATTCACAGGTAATAGATTATAATTTATAAGCATCAAAATGTAGGTAGTATAGGTACATACAAACACAGCCCATAATGAATGCAGGCATTCAAATATTGGGTCACGACTCACGACATAGACTTCACAAGACTTCACTATCCACATTTATTAATCATATTGTTACTACTTACCTAGTTTAATACCATACAAATAAAAAATAAAAACAGTTTTACTATAATTATTATTGCATAAATGCTGCTGGCACCTGTCATCGGTTTGATATGAAATAATTATTATAGTATGCGTACAAATATAGGTACCTATATAATAATATAATACACTTTAATATAAATAGTGTACACTTATACACTTTAATCGCATTTTTCATCACCACATATTAATACTATATTTTGAGCTGAATATTTATTTACAAACCTAAATACTATTATTGAGTAAGTATAATGTATATACATTCAAAACATTCTGCTGTAAGCTCGATATTCATTTGAATACGAAAAGGTTATGGGTAGGTATGTATCGTGCGGCTTTTACTTGAACATTGTATTGAAACAGTCACAAAAGTCCTTGAGAATAATTGATCAAATGCTTTATTGAGAACACTGTCAATACGATATTATGTGTGCGTATGATGGTAAATTATAATAAAACTGACTTTCATATTATGATTATGTTATTTTGTTAGACAAATTAATCAAAATTATATTAAAAAAATAATAACTTAGTATGATGTTAATAAGCTATTTGGGTCGTAGACCGTAGTTAGACTATTTCAGTAGGTAGTAAAAATTACCTAACCTAACGTCGAGTTATTGTTGTTCCAAATAATACATTAGTATATTATTTTAAACACAGTTATTGGCAACAGCTAACTATGAATACTTAGCCTGAAACTCGCATTTTATAATAGGTCAGTTCTCGAACGAGTGTGTCAAAATATACTATTTAGTACCTATTTACAATTAATTGTGTTCAATATGATGAAAAAACTCGAAATCAAGTTTTTATTTAAGTATTGATTATTGCTGTATTTAACCATACAGTGGATGATTTCTATTATTCTTCGAGCGGTACTGCGTTAGATATAGGTCTACTGTACTGGGTAACTGAATTAACGATATACCTACTAATATTTAAAGATTTATCATATAATTTAAATACGATTTTATTAAATTTTAGCCCTGACCTAAGTTGGTTTGATATTTTATGGTTTTCGATATAATATAAATATTACTAAGCAGTAAGCAGTAGGTAAGGCTATATAAATATGGGCACATGTAAACTCCGTCAGGGGAAAAAAAGGTAAAATTGAGTTCACGTAAACTCCGTCAGTGAAGAAAATCAAGTAACAGTATAAAATTTATATTATATAAAATCAAAATCATTTATAATAATTATCGTTCTCATTAAATAATAGTTAGGTATGTGTGTATGCCAAAAATATAAAAATAATAATTCTCCGAGCAATAATATTATAATCATACAAAATGTAGTGTGTACCTATTACCTAGGTACGTCAAAAAATCATAATAAATAATTTTAATAATCATAAAATATGTAGGTAGGTACTATATAGGTATGTTATGTTATGTTATGTTATGTTATAATATTTTGAACTGTGAACTACAATGATGTGATACAATTTGTAGATAATATTCTAACTTCTAAGTCCAGTATAAATCCATTAGTATAATAATAAGTGTATAACTATTTATAACGTCCACTAACACTATAATTTTTTTTTTAATTTTTAATTTTTGAGTTTATTTTTTTGAGGTATATTATTAAAACTTCATAAGCAATGCCTTAACATTGCCGGAGTTTCTATATACGATATACCCAATACCCATCACAGGTAAGAAAATAAAACCTGACAGAATTTACATTAGATTGTATCATTACTTTTTTATCTAACTGGTATTTTGACCGAGTTGACAATCACCCAAAAATATATAATAGTTATATACCTAATATACACATATATTTACTAGGTGTAAATATTACAACACATTAGTAGATTTTCTCGCCACGATAATTAATTTTTAGAATATCTACAACAACATAACCGATATGAATTTTCTTTTAAATTGTTTTGTTGTATCTACCTTCGAGTGTTTTTCAAAAGTTTTTTGTTATTTTCCGAAAACTTGGTGCTTTTAACTTTTAAATAACTTTTTAACTAATATTAACCATTTCCGCTTCAAAACTATTTACCGAAAAGGCAAAAACCAAAAACCAAAAATACATAATTTTAAAAATAATAGCCAAACCACCACTATTCAGAAGTCAGTACGAATGACAAGCAATACTTAATTAACTAATAATAACTACTGAAAATAGGTACAAATGAAATATCAGACATTTTTTTTTCATTATTATTATAAATACCTACAAAGTTGAAAAAATAAATATTCTAACCCATTTGAACCTTTGTGTGCTACATTATAAGATAACGCATAAATAAATTGTTATCAATAATCAGCTGATTTCTAGAATGTTTTCTACTCAATTATTATTAGCTCATATTATAAATAATGACATTATTTATGTTTGAATAACAATATAGTAAGAATAAAATGAATAACATACACTTTAAATAATGTATTATATTTAATGCGTTCTTATTCCTTTTCTTGATTTTCTGTTAAATGTATAGTAAAAACTAAAAAATAATAGATAAAAAAACAAAAAAACCGCCTGCTGTATAGGACATTATAGAACGTATCGAGTACACGAATGTAGGTACTTCTACATTGAGTAGGTTAAACTATTTTAGTCACATCACAATCAGTAAGTCTATACTTTTAACTTCTAAGGATATTTTATAATACATTTACCTATATTGATAAATATAATTTATTTATCTATTAGTAATAGCCAATGACCAATAAGTACAAAAAGTTAAGCTAATTTTTGTTAAAAACTAATCGCACAATAATGAATAAAATTAGTATATATGATTTTCTACCAGAAACCACACCGAAAGTTGGAGATCGAACCTTTTTTTCTACCATACACTAAAATAAAAAAATAAAACACATATCATTGTAAAATCAATATAATATTTTTCTCTCCACTCAGAATCTTAAAAAGCATATAATATTATACACGATTGGTGAATATCGGAAGTGTAAATAATATATTTTTTAAATTGAGATTTTTCAATTTATTTTGTCGTAATTTATTGATGTACCTATATAATATTATACAGTGATAAATTGATAAATTATTTCTTTATCGCAAATATATGTAAATTTAACAGTTTTCATGTTTTTTGGACTAGGTACTGTAGGAAATTAGATTGAGGTGCTTAATACAACTTTTGGCAACCAAATCCTACGCTCTTTCTGAACAAAAGTGTGTATGCAAACATTAAAAAAAAAAATAATAATAACATTTTTGCTACATCGCTTGGTTCTATAAATTAATATATAAAATATGTGCTTGTCGTACTGCTTGAAAATTATCGTACTCGAGTATCATTGCCCATAGTTCATCATTGTGAAAATAATTACCTACATAAATACATAATAATAATTAGTAATGTGGATATCATCATCATAACCACAAATTGCTATCATTAACAGATTCATTTATCTTTTTGTTTTATAGAATTAAATACTTCTGTCTTTATAAATATATCCGTTTATGAATTTTGTGATAATAAGATGTCAATATGTCATGTAGGTACTCATGTCTAGTGTCTAACTGTCTACCATAATAAGTAGGTATTTTATTTGATAAAATAGTCTAATAAACGGAAAACCGCGACATGCGATCCATCAAATAACATTTGTTTATAATTTATATTGGTATAATATAAGAGAAACAGAGTTATAATTATCAATAGTTTTGAGTTATATGGAGAGCACAGGGTCGTATGACAACAGAATCTCTGCAATTATATACAGAAAATTGTTTTTTTGTACTTAAGCCGCCACTCACACAGAATTTTATAACTTTATGCCGGCTATACATGTACATTATGGGTACCTGCCCGCCAACTATATTATATTCCTATACTCGCCTTCTGTCAAAACTTTGAAACTTCAATACTAATTAGTAATTGAATACTTAATGGCAATAATTAATTTAAGCATTACAAATTTTCATTAATCAACTCAATACGGCTATAGGTACTTAAAGTTAGCCATCTTGGATTTTTAACACGCGTGAATAACGAAATTTAAATTGATTCTTATCAGTTATGAGCTTAGGTAAACGTAAGACATTATAAATTATATTATTATTAATTGTGGCTCTCTAATACAGTAATAACTTTCCAAAATTTATTTCAAACTAATGGGTAGGTACTAACACTGAAATAACAATGACAGACACATATAATAATACATTTCATTGACATTTTGTGAAATTGTCAATTTACTTTGATTTAATGATACTAACTTGATTTCTTATATCGTGTAATCACGCAAGTCAATTTCAAACTTTTAAAGCCTGAGATGCATTATCGTGATTCCAGTCTCAACGGTGTGTATAAGATAGAACTAGAGAAGTCAATCAATGTTCGGCAAATTGTATTGGCAATTGTCATAGTTATCGATCAAACAAAATATAGACTCATTATAGAAATTTAAAATGAATAGATTAAGAAATGGTTCACTCTGGTCATTATTGTACAAAAAGCTAGATATACGTGACAGTGTCAAGTTATATTTATGTTTCTCAAATTGAATCAAAGCAAACAAGCTCATATAACTGTATACATTTTCATTTGAACAGCATCGATGAGTTCGGTTACTAAAAATGTGTGCGTGCTTTATAAAATCGAGTTCAACATAATGTATACTAATTTTTACCATAATACATTCTATAGTAGTAAGTACCTATAGACTATAAACTGTAATAGTTCATGTTCTAATAAAAAAATTCTTATTCATTATTTGTTCGATAATAGGTAATAATTATATTTTAGTTAATATTTTATATCAATTATAATTTTACAACATAATTTAATTAGTATTTTTATAGTTGTAGTCACTTTTTTAATGTTATTTCATCCAGTTTAAATTGCTTATTGTATCAGTAGGTAGGTTTATGCGTGTACAGATTACGTATTGTTAGATGTAAGCGCAAATAAATAAGTTCGATCATAAAATCTCACAAAATGTATGTGATGCATACAAATAAAATATAATTACTACAACTATATTGGATTATAAATATAAAACTATTTGTACTTAACTGTAAAGTCTACGACAGTGGTGTTATTATTATCCACATTTGAAAGTCGATTTTGCACATAAATATGTTTTATTTTTCACGTCGATACAGTAGTAGTATACTTTGTTGATGTAATGTATATATAATATAAAAAAGTAGGTCAGCGCATTTCGGTGGTGGATGTTTGTCCATCGTCCCTTCGGGCCTCGGACAGGATGGTGTCATTTTACTGTATTCGATTTGAATGCAATGATTGCGTTCGATAAAAAACGATTCTGAGCGGACGAGGGAATCTTTTTTATTTAATTTTATTCGTTTCTATGGTGATAAACAAAGCGTTTTAAGAATAGGTTAAGAACGATTTATATAAATAGATAATTTATAATTAGGAAATATCATAAAAATGAAAATAATATATAAAAGAAAAGAAAAAGCTCATAAGTTGCTCAAATGTTTTGAAAATGTTACCATGTCTAGGTAAGGCTAATACAAGTAAACAACCCAAATTTCAAGTTTTTACAAATGTTTTTAACCGAATTACAACAAAAAACTCCCAAAATTAAAATGTCTATAAATAGCTCAAAAATGGCTAAAATTTTCCGAACTTTAAACCGTAAGGAACAAAATCCAAAATACCACAAAAAATATCTCTTGTCATTTTTCAATTGAAGTAATATTTCTGGTAGAAAACGTCGTCCGTACTTATTTAATATTATAAAATCGTGAAATTCTCCTTTAACCGCTTTTATTTTGAGTAGCGTTTCAAAAATCGAAAAATGACCTTTCTAAAGAACCAGCTCAAGAACATTACCTTTCAGAAAAGATGCTTATTGAGCAAGTTTAGAGGGAGAAATAAATTAATACAGAATAAATAAAAAAAAGAAATAAACATCATTGTAAAACCATTAAATTCCTCGCTCCGCTCAGAATCTAAAACAATAAGTAATTTAAAAATCAATTCTCTCTGTAGACTGTAGACATATATTGAAAGATATAGGTGATAAGTACCTACTGAAATGGTTAAATCATTGAGCTGTTTTTTTTTTATTACATTCAAATTTTTAGTATTTATATAGGTAAATAGTAAATGTGTAGGTAGTTTTAAATTATCTGATTCGTTAAATATATATCATGGAGATTTAATTCAAGCCAATAGACATTATGCGACACATTAGGTATTTCAAAATAGAGTTTTTGCTATACACTTTATCTAAAATATTATATTCGAAATTGTATAATTTTAGATTCTGAGGGAAGCGATGAATGTATTGATTTTACAATGATGTGTGTTTTTTTTTTTTATTTATTTTTTTTTTGTGTCTGTCATTACCTTTTAGGACAGTAAAAGTGCTTGGATTTTCTTCAACAGTAACTTTTCTGATAGGAAAGTGAATCTAGTTGGTACTTTTGGGGGTCAAAATTAAAAATTTCCAAGTAATTTTCAAAAGCAACATGAAAAACAAAAGAAAAATTAAGGAAAAACGGGAATTTTTACGCAAAATCTGTTTTTGAGAAAATCGATTTTGGTTTTTCGTGTAACTCTAAAACAAATGACCGTAGGTACATGCAATTTTGACTGAATGTTTATATTAGCATTTTCTATACACGATAAAATTTTGAAAATAATTTAACTCTTTTTGAGCTGTTTACGGACATTGTCAGTTCTCAATTTTTTTAGTTTTTTTTTTCTATACATATCAATAAAATTTTATTTGTTGGGTAGAAAAGCGTGAAAATTTTATGCAAGGCTCCTGATATATTGTTACAATAGCAGTTGAAAAATATCGAAAATACATAGGAACCTTTTTTTTTTATAAGCATTTAAAGTTCTAATTTTGACAACATTTATCGAATTTAAAATGTAATAATTATTTTGTAGTTAAAAATTTATAAAATGTTTAACTTTTGTAGCTAAGGATTGAAAATTTAAAATAAAGTTCCACGTAAATAAGTAAATATATAAATTACTTTATATCATAGGCTAACTGACCGTTTTCGCTCAGAATCGTTTTTCTTATACAATAATATTATATCATTGAATTCAAATTTAACACCATCCATTACAGTGACCCACTTGTAACCTACTGTACAGCAGAGTGACATCCACTTACCCACCTTTTTAAAACTGTATGTTTTAAAAGTTATAATAAGTATTCATAAAGTATTAATATTACACGTTTCAATAAATATTTAAAATTAAATGTTTAATACTTTTCCGTACATAAGATTTAAAAAAGTAACAATAAGAGCCTTTTAATAAAATATTTTTTTTACAAAACTTGTGTATTTTAAGTCTATAGTTTAATTTGTACAATGCTTTAAATCCTGCTAGATATATAAATAATGAATATATTATAATATAGGTCTACTCCGTATTCGTATACAAATACACGATATACTATACATTCGCTAAACGTAAAAATACATATTTTCTTCTCTTTTTGCACTCAACTATATAATATTATATGGGGTCGGCTGCCTTTGTCTTACACCTCCAATCACCTTATAGGGTTCAGCCCTCTCTTACCTTTATTCACACCAGTTATTTCCGTACCATAATCTATTCTGTCTAACAAATCTCTTCTTCGCTTTTTCTCTCCCCCTCATTCCTCCTACATTTATTTCCATAGACACTCCTCACTGCAGTCTTTGCAGAGTCACTTCTCCTCATAGCATTACAGAACCATCTCAACATAATATTTTCCAAATACAATTGGTGACACTCCTTCACTACCTTTATCCAGTTATCTCTATGCATAAATACACAATAGTTATTTAAATAAACTGTCAATGAAATAAAATACGAGAAAGTTATAGACACGTGTGTGATAATAATACGCGTATATCTGTAAAAACATATAGAATTTGGTAATTGAAGATAATATTATACTTAAATAATAATATGTAATTTAAGTAGTAAATCACACATTTTGAAGACCTCTAATACCTCTAATACCTTCTACAACCTAAGAAAAATAAGTGTTTGTCTGTTTGTCGGACTTGTATACAGAACATAAGAAGTTCATTATCCCAGACAGCATTTTGAAATGATAATATTATAATAAAATTATAATCACGAATAATATTATTATAATGTTATGATAATATTTTTAGTCAAACATTTGCTGTCTGGGATATTATTATATCACGTACCTATTTATGTGTTTACTGTTTGTAATATGTTACTATTATCTTATAAGTAATAACTTAAGGAAATGTAAGACATGAGATAAATTTTAGAAACAATATATTAAATCAAATCAAATTTCTCTCACCCCAATATAATTAAGTAGCGGAAAAATGCATTACATATTTATGTGTTATGTCTATACAAATACCCAAGCTCTGCCTTTGATATATATTATATATATATATATATATGTGCTAAACACACATTATAAGTACCTAAATTGTTTACAGGTCATATACAAGTATGCAATTCTAACTGGTTGAACTGCTTTCAGGTCTGAACCACACGAATCGGAATTGTTCAAAAGCGTTACCGACAACAACCCCGAAGACTTATTAAAATCATCTGACTCGGATCTGGACGAGCCGTTGGACTATAAAGAGAATTCCTATTTTCCAGTCCGAGTGGGATCCGTCATCAACGACCGTTATCACATAATAAAGAAACTGGGTTGGGGTCATTTCTCAACAGTTTGGCTCTCTTGGGACGACGTGTGAGTATAATAAATAATAATATTATATCGCATTTTATTACACGAGTAACACGCGCAACCACCATTGCTTCAAAAGCATATTATAACACTTGTTATATGTTCGCCAACTGTATAGGCACAAATAGTAGGAAATATGGGGCCACTTTATAGGGGCTTTTAGGTCTTGATGGGTCAGGCCCCCTCAAACATATTTTAGAATGAAATAAGAGTATAATAGTATATACAGTGGTCGAAATGGCTCAAGATAAGTGGAAGGATGCCTTAAAATTCAGATTTCCTGATATCATCATAACATTCTTCTATTCTTCATCTAACAAAAAAGTAGAAGGATGCCATCTCTCCGTATCCCACCCCCCCACTTCGAACACTAAGTATATACAAATTTAAGTAGTTAAAAATATGATAACGAAACAATAAAAAAAGGCGGACAAATGCTAGTTGCTCTGCTGTACAGTAGGTCAGAAGTTAGTTACTGTGATGGATGGTGTACTATATGAGATAATTGCATAAGAAAAACGATTCTGAGCAAAGACAGTCAGTCAGCCTATGATACCTATTACTAATAGGTACCTAACCTAAAAAATAGGTACCTAACCTGCATTAAGTAACTCGTCGGGGGTAATTACACTATTATTATTGTTAGTTATTTGTTATTATTATTTATTATCATTATCTGCTTTGTTTGTACTTTGTAATCTTCAATAATATATTATACTAGACGTTGTGCAGACAATATTTCTGCAGTATACACTAATGCACTATGTTGCAGTATTGTACCTGACACAAGAATAATAAGCAGAGGGTTAGTATACACACAATAGTTACATAAAGTGTATGTAAAGTTGTTTGTCAGACTTTGTTAGAGTCGACATGGTTTATATTAAACATACAACTGCGGAATAATAATGTTTTCATCGTATTCAGGATTTTGAAAATTACCATTCATTCGGTGCACGATTTCCGATCATGTTGAAATAACTACGTTCTTACATCTAAATAGGGAAGTCACTACATACTTACATACTTACTATATTATGTACCTTCATAACATTAAATATATGCGTGATGGGAAGAAGACTGACAAAACGAAATATTATAACATAGTATTTCAATTGGTTCAAAACTTGATACGACACTCAAATTTAAAATAGTCTTGAGAGTATATGAATGAGAATATATGATAAAGGGATTTGCATACTTCTATTACTTCTTTAAATGTTTATTTATTTAAATTACTGTAATGGCGTTTTTCATATCGGACTTTTGAATATTTTATCAAAAAATTATAAAACATTAGGTACATTATTCGCATTAGTGCGGATTACTGTCATTCAGATTATTAATTTACTTAACATTGATTTATTTGTTTTTTAATAGAATGAAATTATGTATTTATGAACCACCTAAAATACCATACTGAAAAAATGTTGGTTATTTTTTTAATTTCATAAAATAATAAAATATTGTTGTTATTAATTTATTATTATTCACCTAGATAATTTAGAGTTCAAATTTAATTATTATAAATTATAATGCATTTAAAGCTTACTTTGTAGGTATTGGGTAGGTGACTGGTTTTAAATTACCTACATTTGCTATATTATAATTTATAATTATTTATATGTGATTGTAATTAGATTATCAGAAAAAATTGATTTACTCATCCTAGTATGCGTGTAATTGCATTATAACTAAATTATTATTTTACGTCACGTGATTAATATAAATATATTACTGAACAATTAAAAGATACAATAATTATGATTTAATTTTTAATACCTAGGTACTTATACTCACAAATCACAATGCTATAATTATTGATTTACAATTGATATAATTTAAATATTCATTAACATAATATAATACACCTACCTAACCTATTTTTCACAGATTCATGATTAGTTTCTTCATATTTGTATGTATTTTTTTTGAGTAAGTATCTATTTATTCTACGGTTATGATTTATAACTGTAACTTACAATAATTAAAATACGTAATAAATAGGACTTAATTACACCATTAGTAATACCACATAATTAAATATGGATATTTCATTCAAAATATGTATACAAAATAAGAATACGTTAAATAACAATTAGTAATTTTGAAATACACTATAGTTCATAAACGAATCAATAAATAATAATAATATTATATTCAATCAATTCTTCGTGATCTCCATAAATGTATGATAGCAATGAGCCACAACGGATAAACGGAAATTCTGTCTGTACCTATTCCTATTTCTCCTTTAACTGTTTGGATTTTTTTAACAAGCTACTTCTATCACTTCAAATTTCCCAAAGTGACACTATAAGATTTAATTTTTACCAAATTTTACAACAACAAAAAAAAACTAAATTCTAAGAAACACGAAATAATATTTCAAGAATGTAAAAATGTACTTTATTTCAATATATATATATATAAATAAGCTTGATTTAATTAAATCGAAATGAAATTAATTTATAAATCGTCACATTTTATCATCGATCATTAAAAACACTACAGTAAACTCCTAGCAATATAGCCTCCTATAAAATGTATAAAATGGGTTTAGGAAAAATAGATGCACTATGGATAGCTTACACGAAATTAACGAAGAAATCAAACTAACATTAGAAAACAAGCAACTCATGGGCGTAATTAACTTACATATAGCCAAAGCATATGACACAACTTGGAGGCACAACATTATTATCAAACTAAACACAATCCTATGCCAAGGTAGACTGCTCAACATTATAACCAATTTTACCTCAAACCGAAAATTCCAAGTAAAAGCCAATAACCACTTATCCAGGGAATTCACCCGAGAAAATGGAGTTCCACAAGGTTATGCTCTTTCAGTAACACTTTTCCTGATTGCAATTAATGACATCACTCAAAACTGCAACCCTCCAGTAAAATGCAACTTATTCGCCGACGACTTCAACTACTGGTGCAGGAGCAACAAAGTCGAAACTGTTCAATTTTTTTTACAAATAACCACCAACAACTTAGAAAAATGGGCAAACAAAACCGGATTCAACTTCTTCCCTGAAAAGTCCTCTTGTTCATCTTTTACAAAAAAAAAGAGTCAATGAGCTAGTTATTAAAACAAACGATACCCCAATTGCCAACAAAGATTCTGTTAAAATTCTAGGAGTAATATTTGACAAACGTCAAACCTGGTCACCCTACATAAAACACCTAAAAAAAACCACAAGCAGCTCACTAAAAACAATTAAAATCTTATCACACACTTCATGTGGAGGTGATTCCAAATCTCTAATAAAAATATACAACGCAACCATTCAATCCAAAATCAACTACGCGTCAATATTATACAGAACAGCAACCAAATCTACCCTAAAACTGATAGATACAGTTAATAATAGCGGACTAAGACTAGCAATAGGAGCCTTCCGGAGCAGCCCTACTCTCAGCATTTATAGCATAGCCGGCATACCCCCTCCTACACTGAGAAGAATAGAACTATCCATTAAAAACATCGCTAGACTTGCTAGTCGCAACGGAGACAAATACAGTAACATAAACAATGAAATTGTCAAGCTGACCAATGAAATCGAATTCTCCTCAGTAAAAATCATCCGTCGCGAATCGTACATAGCCCCCCTTGGGAAAACAATTACCTAACCAATACCGAGCTAAGCGCCTTATCCAAACCGAACACAGCCCCCAAGATATTTAAAAGACACTTTTAAGGAATCCTAGATGACTTCAAGAACTTTCAAAAAATTTATACCGATGCCTCAAAGTCATGCAATGGGGTTGGAATTGCAATCATACTTGAAAATCAAAACTTAACTTTCAAGCTTCCCAATGATTGTTCAATATTTTCTGCCGAAGCTCTAGCAATTCTAAAAGCCATAGAAGTAATAAACACCTCACCACACACCAATTTTCAATTCTCAGTGATTCCCTCAGCGCCATAAACAGTGTTAAAAACAAAACTCACCCCGGTGACATTGCCATCCTCATCCAAAATAAAATTGACGAAGCTAAACAAAAAAAAAAACAAATTATACCGGTATCTCAGGTAACGAAACTGCGGATACATATGCTAATATGGCCATCTCCGACATGAACACGCCATTACTAGACTTCATAACCTACGATGACTTTAAAAACTCATTGAAAACATATATTAGAAAAAAATGGCACATATCCTGGAATAGCCAGAATACTAAATTAAACCAGATCAAGTCAACAACTTTCAGATGGATAATTCCAACCTCAATCAAAAGGAAGAAACCGCCTTAAATCGTTTAAGAATAGGACATACTAGACTTACCCGCGGATATCTCATGTCCAATGACGAACGCCCCTTTTGTGAAGCCTGCGGCCAACATCTCGCCGTCAAACACATCTTGACTGAATGTCATGTTTACGACCAGGACCTCAACTTGACCGAAACCCTCGACTCAACTCTCGGACCACAACCTGATCAGAACAAAAAAACGCTTAAATTTCTTAAACTAACTAATTTAATTAACAAAATATAATTGTATCTATGAACCCTATGTATATTATCTAAATTGTTATTAAGAATTGTGAACTAATGACCTTTGCTGCCGAGTTGTTTTTAAGATCAATAAAAACAAAAAAAAAATGTATAAAGACAATAATTAATGATTTTCAAAATATGATTAAATATTATAGTGATTATTTCAACATTATAAATTATGACTTGATCTAAACTCATAATTAATTTCAGACCATCTTCTTGGTAGGTACAAGGTAGTTAAAAGTTTGCATGAAATGAATGTGGAATATTATTAGTTTTAGTATTTTAATGCGAATATTTTTAACCCAAAATCTAAACTAATAATACATATTGAAGTAAAAAATGAAATGCCTAAAAATCTAGAACTTATAGGTTATACGAAATTTAAACTCTAAATTAGATATTTTATCGGTAAGGCTTATTTAAACACACTCAAATTTTCTTTCAAATACAGGAAGCTGAATAAGTTTATTTTTATTCAAATTGCTCTCGAATATTCCGGAGAGAGTTGTTGTGTTATATTAACGCTACCTACTACAGTAACAAAATGCCTCCTGTAATCCATAAAATTGCTTTTTAGTTTACGAAAATATTTTTAAACGTTATTTAACATAATCAATGTTAGTCATTGTCCCTCTTTAAAACAAAAGAATAGAGAGACAGAGATATAATATAATTTTAATTTTACTCAAAATTGTTTAGTCTAGTGTATACATATAATAACATCTCACTCACTTTTACATGTATATACAATACAATATGACAATAATGAAGTTTAAAAAATAAATGATGGAAAATATGAAAATATAATTCAAATAAGATTTTTACATTATTTGATTTTACTAACAAAAATGCATTGTTATTATGATTATTATAACAGCATAAGTTAGACATTTAACGTTAAATTTTTTTAACAGAAAGTAATAAAAAAATAATTTATATTCGTATGCTTGCCTAGGTAATAAGATTATGTTTTTGTCATTTTATAGGGCACACAACTTTTCAGCTCTCAAGGTCGTGAAATCCGCAATTGACTACACAGAAAGTGCGTTGGATGAAATACGAATGTTGAAAAGCGTAAGTATGTCACCGAACCCGAAAAACAGAATATGCAGCAGTACAGCACTATGTCACTATACGCAGTATTATAATTTATAATCGGTTTATCGGTTATCTTATTATCGTTCATGTGTGCAGTGTGCACAGAATACCGGAAAGAACAAAATGTTATCATACCTAACAATAATGATAATATTATACTATTCAGATATATCGTCACCGAGATTTGGATACGAACCGTACAAAGATCATTCAGTTGTTCGACGATTTCCGAATAGACGGTTTGCGGGGTATGCACGTGGTCATGGTATTCGAGGCGCTGGGACCCAATTTACTTAAGCTCATCAAGAGGACCAACTACCAGGGGATACCTCTGTACTTGGTGAAACATATCATCAGACAAGTGAGTTCAGGCGTTCAATTGAGAGAACACTTTCGCAGTAAATAACAACGAGCTGTGCGCATTATATTCGTATCATTCACGCTATACGAGTAATACCGATTTGTGTATATATCCTAGGTGCTGCAAGGGCTGAAATACCTTCACGAGACTTGTCACATAATTCACACGGACATCAAGCCTGAGAATATATTGATTTGTGCACAACACCAATACATAAAGCTAACAGCCGAAAACAGTTGCAAACAAATGTCTATACTGAGCTTACGTAAGTGTATGAAGGTACTTCCTATATTATAGTGCATGCCAATGCGTTAGTGCTTTAAAAGTATCACTAGAGAGATTTAAGACGTATTTTTTTTTTTTATTTGCTTTGTATCCTGATAAGCCAGAAAAAAATTACCGAAAATAATTACGAAAAATTGGAGAAATGTACAATAAGCCCATTTTTAACGTAAATTATTTCGTTGTAATACGAAAAAACAATAGACTTGACATTTTTAATTTATTTAAATATTAGGTATAGCCGCATAGGTTTATTATCCAAGCAATAAAACATACCTAATATAAGCAATTGATTATAAATTTAATCATTTCAAAATTTAAAATTAATTATTTTTCATGTTAATGAAAAACTTGACATCAGATCTTGATTCACAGTTAAATATATTCTGACATTTAATTAAGTTAGCTCGATGACGCTGTTAACTATGCTCTTACTTAGAAAATACATATTGCACGAGTTATATCTAATAGTTACTTCAATCAGGTCCAGCCAATTTGAAAGTCATTAAATATTATTTGGTAGATTAAATTAATATTATGTTGAATTTCTACTATACTACTACAATTATAATAGTAAATATTATAGTATTATACTGTAGGTATCGCTATTACGTCAAAGTGTAGAACTGTATATTATTATTTTATCATTATACCGTTATTTACTGATGTATTCCACTACCTATGTAAATAATATGTCCATATACCTATTCTTTATTTAAATACATAAACTTGCAAGGTTTATGAGTTTAAAATCTGTTTAAAATATAAAATTATTACCGTAATTACTTTGAATTTTGCACTTATTTAGGCAACAAAAAATGTGGAAAAAATACCGCCGATGAAAGATTACAGGGTAATTATCGATTAGACGGAAGTCGATCGGAACAATCGTTGGACATGGAAAGCGGTTAGTATAAATATTTTCTATCATATTATACGATCGGGGATTACGGAATTGGTTCCTGGGTCAAAATAAAGTGTACGAATTTCCGAATTGTTTCCTGATAAAAATAACTTATCATCAACACTGTTCGAATAGGCTCCCATCCGCAAATAAATTATATAGATAATATTATTAAAATTTGATGACTTTGATTTTCCGTCAAAAATCTGGTCAGAATTTTCTTCTACTTTCAGAACTACAAATTGTTGCGAATCATCACCTACCCAATGGCTAATATAATTATTTTTCTATTTGTTTTACAAATATTTATTACATTTGTGTGTTTTATCTAGAGAGTTATGCCGAATCAAATTGTTATTTTAGAAAAATTAGTAAGTTCAAAAGATTATACGAATTGTTGGACGACTTGGGAAGTGTAAATATCAAAATAGCTGATCTTGGTAACGCTTGTTGGGAGGTAATTATTGCGTCTTAAATCTTAATAATTAATAACATGATGGATGATATATGGTATTCGCATCATTAAATAATGATAATGAATAATATTATAATAATAATATTCATGTTATTATGCCAACATTCCATTAGTGTTTTTGACTGTTAACATCGAGTGTATAATACCTAAACTGTCATATTGAACACTCGATGTTGTAACATATTATAATACTGACCTTGAGAATAATATACTTATATTTGTATGGTATTGCAAAATAGGCATAATTTATACTTGTTACATAAAAATAATACTTTTCATCATTTTATTTTATTTTTCGTAGGATAATCACTACACAGAAAATATTCAAACTCGTCAATACCGAAGTCTGGAGGTTCTACTAGGTGCTGGATACGGCACACCTGCAGACATTTGGAGCACAGCTTGTCTGGTTTGTTTTTATCAATCATGACTTACAATAATATATTCGTGTACATTGTTTTCTGTGTCCAACAAATTCAAAATAATTATTTTAAACCTTTTCCTAGAAATATTTAATTACACATTACACCTACATCTTAAAAATATTTATATATACCTACCTACTATAGTAATATAATATTATGTTTCTTAATTAAATACATATCTTTACGTATTTATTTATTTTACAATTCCATGTGGTTTAGTTTTACGTTTATTTTCACAAAACACTTTTTGAGATTTGAGTATTAAAGTTACTTTAAAATTTAAATAGACGATATTATTTAAATTTAAATTAAAAAATATATATATATTAGGACCCAGGTAGGTACTCGTATATTAATAGTTATAAATATGACAAAATGTAAGCGAGCTGTCATAACATACAAAGCGTAAAAACAGCTCCGTTGCAATTAAGAATCGTAAATTTCGAACTCGATCGCAGCTTTGAAATGTAAAAACGTACAGACCTTTAGTCTTTAGATCTTATATAATATACAGTTATACACTTATGTCTTATGCGTATAATACATTAATACACATTTCATGTATATTGTAGTTTGTATAGATTGTAGCCTGTAGGTACGAACAATAGGTATGTACTTAAATAAAACCCGTTCAAATTTTCAGGCATTCGAGCTGGCTACTGGTGATTTTTTATTCGACCCGCACTCTGGGGCCACTTACAACAAAGACGAAGACCATATAGCCCACATAATCGAGCTCTTAGGCCAGATACCGATGTACGTGATTCAAAGCGGCAAACACTCCAGCAGCTTTTTCAGGACCAACGGTAATTTTAATGGTTTAATGCAAGTAATACAACTCATAAACTCATTATTTTTATAAAGCCACAAGATTTTGATAAATCACGTTCACCACGCATCTACTTAAGAGGATGCTGCAAATTCGTTTTTTAAGGGGTTTATGTAGGCAATTTTAAATAATAATTCAAAGTAACTTACAAAGGGTCCTACGTCAATACTATTATTGATATTAATTTATTGTTGTATGATTACGAAATCATATTATAGGAAAACTGTTTTGAGTGGGAAAAAAGTGAGAATGCTACAGTTATAGATAAGAATCCAAATTTACATAATTAAAAGAAGAGTACTTTATTGTGTGCTATCGTTTTTACTTTTTCAATATCATGTTTGCAAACAATTTATTTAAGAAAAACATAAATATAATGGGATTCAAACTATAATAGCTGATATAAACAAAATAATATTAAATATCGTATAATACATTGATCACTTCAAACATTGCGTCTGATGGAATTTCAATAATATTGTCAGCTATATACCGCTACAATAATTATTAGGTGTGTCGTATGTAAGATGTTTTAATTTGATTTAAGTTCTTTCTTTTATTCGAAATGTTGGGTGGGGACGTGGGGCACCGGGCTACTTGTCCGTGTGCCCTTAAGCACCAGCCACCACTGTGATTGTGTGTATTTTTCGTCTGATTTTCAACTTAAAGAATGGTTTTTGGACTTCTGGTAGCTAATTGGATCTAGTTAATTATCTACTTTTTTTTTGGGGGGGGGGGGTGGTCAAAAGTAAAAATTCCCAGTACTTTTCAATATAATTGGGAAAAATGAAGGGAAAACGACAACATTGTATTATATTATTTTGTTATAATAAATTAAAACAAAAATAAAATTTTCACTTAATATTTATACCTATTTATATTAGCATTTTCTATCCAGTATGGTATAATTTTCGAAATATTTTGACTCTTTTGAGGTTATTTATAGTCTTATAAACACTTAACATTTGATACATTCGATTTTTTTTATATAAATATCGATAAAAAATATTTTGCTCTATCAAAAAATTGAAAATGTAATACAAAATGCTCATAAATCGTTCATAAACTAATTTAAAAAATCGAAAATAAATAGCTACCTATAATAGTCGCAATATATTTTTTTTTCGTCATAATAATATAATCTACGACCAGCTGTTACATAATATAAGTACAATATTAGTGTAAGTTATGACAGTAATTTATTATGACTTTAATAACGGATTTAAGAAACCTTCCGGTGAAATCACTTTGACAGTTAAGCGTGATAATTTAAGTTAGACTAAATTAAAATAACTAAAATGTTATATTCATACCTATGTTTTTAAAGTGTAATACAAGGTTCCTCAAAAGTACTTCATACTTCATACTGAAACCAAAAACATAAAATATATACAAACACTTTTTTTATAGAGATTTGAAGTTCAAATTTAGACGAAATAAGATATTTAAAGAAAAAATAATAGTTTTAATTATTTTGTTGTCATTCGCTTCTTCCCGATCACTCCTATAAACTTGGATTAAATGATTCTCCCCTTTGCACATTATACTTCACCGGAAGCGTCTGCCACTTCTCACACTCTCGACTGTTCCTCATTAGTCATTATATAGGTACCATATTATATAATTTTGAATAATCAGTTACCTGAAATCGCTTAACATCCCCCAACCACTTCTCTTCTCTTAACATTAAATATGAAGCGATCAGCAATAAAGTAATTACTTTTATATTATTTCATATTGAAAGCTGACTTCGTTATATAAATATAATATTTGTATATTTAATTTTTTATAGTCTTAATTTTGTACTACTTAAAAAATAGACGGTCAGTCAGCCTATGATATTACTAAGTATATTTGATATTATAATTGTGAATAAAGAAATTTATACCTATTTACGCGGAACCTTGTTTTAAATTTTGTTTAAATTTGAACTTTAAATGCTTACTAAAAAAATGTTGCCTATGTATTTTTAATATTTTTCAACTGCTATTGTAGCAATATATCAGGAGCCTTGTATTAAATTGTCACGCTTTTTGCCCTAACAAATACAATTTGTTGAAGTGCACAGATATACAGAAGTTAAAGGTAAATAATAATAAGATCGGATATATATATAATATAATAATAAGTATAATGATACGATGTACAATAGTGTTACGAGGCGTAATATAAATTAACGACTAACTATGTATACCCGGCTACACTATACAAGACATATATGCTGTAGTATTATAAAAATGTATAGTCAGTGTCTGCTGAACTACAGTGTAAATATATTACTCATACACTACATTATATAGGGTGTTTTGTTTATAATTCCAACACTTTCCCTTAAACAATATACCCTTATACATCAATATTTATAACTCCTAACATCTCCCTTAGCTCATTGAACCGCGTTCGTGGAGTTGGCTTTGTCATAATGTCCGCAATCTGCTCCTTGCTGGATA
The DNA here is from genome assembly GCF_019925205.1 of Metopolophium dirhodum. NCBI lineage: Eukaryota > Metazoa > Arthropoda > Insecta > Hemiptera > Aphididae > Metopolophium > Metopolophium dirhodum. Next base: position 71,109,659 of record NC_083560.1, read on the forward strand.
TGTACTCCAATGAAAAAAATCCTTCATTGAACTTTTCTCTTATATAGTGGTAGCGAACATCTATGTGCTTTGTTCTTCTATGAAACTTTGGATTTTTTACGAGTTTAATCGCACTTTGATTGTCCCCATACATCGTTGGCACCATTTTTGGTTGGTCCAGCAATTCACCTAAAAACAATTTTAACCAAGTTAATTCTTGTACTGGTTGACTTAAAGCTATGTACTCTGATTCAGTTGTGCTAAGGCTAACACACTGTTGACGACGTGAACACCATGCTATACTTCCAGATCCTAATGTAAATACTGACCCTGATGTTGACCTTCTTGTATCCAAGTCACCTGCATATTCAGTATCACTGTATCCCTTTAACATGAGTTTTTGTCTAGAACTAAATATCAATCCAAAATTAATAGTTCCCTTTAAATATTTTAAAATTCGTTTCACTACTATCCAGTGTTGTTCCTTTGGATCCTCGATGTATCTACTAACTAGATTTACTGAAAAAGTTATGTCAGGTCTTGTAATCTGACTGAGATATAATGAGCTTCCGACTGCTTCACGATATGGGACTTTACTAGTTAGATTAGTATTTTGTTGCTTGTCATCTAATGAATTTTGAGGGTCTGCTGGTATTTGAACTGGATTTGCTTCAGTCATATTGAACTTCTCCAATATTCTTTTACAATACAACCCTTGGTGCATTACAATTGATTTATCAGATTTTTGCTCAATTTCTGTACCTAAAAATTGATTCAATTCTCCTTCAGTAATATTGAAATGTTATCTCAAATATTAAATTAATGCATTTACATCCTGACTCGATGTAGCTGCAACTAGACCATCATCAACAAATATAGCGACAATTGATACTTTATATTTTCTCTATTAACAAAAACACAGGGATCTGCTTTTGTTTCTAATAGATTAAAGTTAAGAAGAAATGTTTTGAACTTTATGTTCCAACATCGTGGTGACTGCTTTAGACCATATAAACTGCGTTGAAGTCTGCACACCATTTCAGTACCATCGTTGAACCCTTCTGGTTGTCTCATATAAATTTCTTCGTCCAAATCTCCATATAAAAAGGCTGTTTGAACGTCAAATTGTCGAAGTTGTAATTGTTCTGCTGTTGATATAGCTAATATAGACCGAATTGAAGCGAACTTTACTACAGGACTAAAAGTTTCATTAAAATCAATACCAAATATTTGACTATACCCTTTTGTTACTAGCCTAGCCTTGTATCGATCAACATATCCATGAACATTGTATTTTGTTTTATACACCCAACCACAATTTACAATAGTTCTGTCCTTAGGTAACTTTCGAGAGACCATGTTCCGTTTTGTTCAAGAGATTCCATTTCATTGTTCATGGCTTATTGGCTTCTATCCATTTTTCTGAATTTTATGACTCCACAGCTTCCTTGAAATTCACTGGATCGGATTCGACTACGAAAAAGGCTGAATTATCATAACGTAATGGTTTCTTAATATTACTTCTGTCTCGCAAGTTGTACACGTTGACATTTGACCCATTTCCTTGTTATTGTCCTTGTTTTTCATCGTCGTTGTTTTGGAACTAAACTATATGCATTTATTCCAAATTCTACGAACTTTTCTATTTTAGGAAGTTTATCAAACCATAACTCGTATAGAGTTTTACATACTTTCCCTGAATTATCAGTATAATTTACACTTGTTTCATGCTTTATACCAAGATGATTTAAAATTGATTGAACTTCGGAATTCTTATACCTACTCTAATCCACAGTCACTTCTAATAGTTTTAATAACGTTTTTTGTTTGAGTTTTAATCATATTCAGAAAACAATTAAGTTTTTCTTTAACCTCAGATTAATGTTTCATAAAATAGACATAAGTATATTTAGAATAATCATCTTTAAAGATAATGAAATATCTTTTACCTCCTAATGAATTCTCTTCCATGGGTCCACAACCGTCGCTGTGTATTATTTGGCCTGGTTCAGTAGTTATTGTTTTGCTCTGAGTGAACGTCTCCTTATGCTGTTTGCCATAGATGCATGGTTCACAGAATAACTGTCCTTGTATATCTGTAAATTGTATTTCATTGTGTCTTAAATACTCACGAAAATGTTTGACATTCTGATGACATAGTATTTTGTGCCAGTGTTCTAATGTTAATTTCTTAACTGCAACGTTAACACAGTGTCCAATTTCCTGTGAAATATCTGTTTTGATTAGCATTGTAAACAATTTATTCTCACGAACACCGACTGCAATTACACGATTATTAATTTTAAATGTACAACCTTTACTGTCTGTTACCATTGTAATTCCTTTATCAAGGCATGCCCCACAAGAAAATAAATTTACCTTTAGATCAGGTACATATAAAACATTTTCTAAGTAGCCTTTTATCCACTTATTGTCAACATAAGTATGAATATTTATGTTACCTTTCCCGACTGCCATAATGTGCTTACCATCTCCAATACGTATAATGCAGATCAAAATGTTTATAATCGACGAACCACTCTTTTCGATTTGTCATGTGGTCGCTCGCACCTGAGTCCACATACCATTTGTCTGAGTCGTCGATTTCTTCAATTTTTCTTTGTACACCAATAAGCGCCAAACCGGAAGTTGATTTCTTTTCTTCTTGTTCCTTCTGAATATCCTGCAGCCCTTTTCCAGTGTCCTGGTTTTTTACAGTGATTGCATTTTCCTGGTTTTGAATTACCATTTTTGCTCACGTATTTTTTGACTTTTATTATACTTCCTTTGTTTGCAGTCAAAGCACTACTTTCAGCACCATCGTCACGGACCTCCTGTCCTTGCACTTGTCGTGTTTCTTACACCGTCAACCGAGTGGTTAATTGTTCTAGCGTTCTATTTGCACTATTCATTGAGTCCCATGCACTGTAGAGGTGCCTATAGCTATCAGTTAATGTCATCAAAATTTTTTTAATTAACATTGATTCTGAAATAGGTTCTCCCAATTGTTTTAGTTGTCTACTTAGATTTTCTAATTTTGAAATATGACCTGCTATATTTTATTTTGGATCCATTGTATAGCGATAGAACTTTTGTTATACTATTGTTATGCTTGTGTCCGACATCTGTTCGTACACACAAAGTAGTTTGTTCCACATACCATTAGCTGTGTCACAGTTCATAATGTATTGTAGAGGTTGTTCATCTAACGATGTGACGATACATTTCTGAGCCTTATTATCTGCCCTTTTCCATATTTAAAAATCAACGCTATGCCTTTTTCTCGCTTCATCTTCAGTTTCATTACCGATTTTTGCTAAAATTGGTTTCTTTGATTTTCCTGTTACTACACCAAATATTTCAGCTACATTCATGATTACCTTAATTTGAAATGTCCACATGTTCCAATTTGATGCATCTTTGAGTTTGTTGATTTTATATTGTTCGTTTTCCATATTTAAAAAAACGTAAATGTACACTATCTGCACACTAAGAAAACGCACGCACACTACACTGCACTTACTTTGCGAATTATTATTGCTGTACACTATCTGTACACAAAACACGCAATTCGTTAATCAATTATTATTTTACTAACTATTCACGACTTTATTATAAAGACCTTACTACTGGGTCCATAACCTGTTGAAGTACACAGATATACGGAAGTTAAAGGTAAATAATAATAAGATCAGATATATATATAATATAATAATAAGTATAATGATACGATGTACAATAGTGTTACGAAGCGTAATATAAATCAACGACTAACTATGGCTACACTACACAAGACATATATGCTGTAGTATTATAAAAATGTATAGTCAGCGTCTGCTGAACTATAGTGTGAATATATTACTTATACACTACATTATATAGGGTTTTTTGTTTATAATTTCAACAAAACTTTATATGCAATGTTGTAAAAATATGAACTTCAAACGTTTATAAAAATTTAATTAGACTTTCTTGTAGACATTTTTTTTTTTTTGATAAAGGTGGACAAACTTATGATGAATCTTGTATTACAATATTACATTTTCAAATCTTAGATTTAAAAAAAAATTTTTTGGAATTTCCAGCTCAAAATAATTTGCACATCTTTGTCATTTTTACGCATTTTGTCAATATTTGAACTTTAAATGCATATAAAAAAAATTTTAACTGGATTTTTAATATTTTTCAATTATCATTGTAACAATATATTAGGAGCTTCGTATTAAATTTTCAAAATTTTTTACCCTACAAATAAATTTTTATTGTCATTCATAGAAATAAAAACTATAAGAATTTGAAACTAAATATGTCCTTAAACAGTTCAAAACAAATCAAAATATTTCTAAAATTTTATCGTTTATAGAAAATGCTAATATAAACAAACAGTAAAAATGTCAGTTACACCAAAAACCAAAATCGATTTGTCAAAAATTCTTTTTTTTTTAATTTTTTATTTTTCTCGGCGCTTTTGAAAACTATTGGAAATTTTACCTCTCCAATGCACCAACAATATTCACTTTTCCATCGAACAAGATACTGAAGTTGGAAATCGAATCATTATTTCGACTACTTATGAGGACGCTATACCTGCATGTGTTGTCTCCGTCTTACAAATGTACAACATAGCAAAAACTGTTTTGCGCGGGAAAGAACCGAGAAGGCTACAATCATAACTAAGAAACGAGATTTTCACCACATAAAAAGGAGAGCTTTGGCTGTGCAACGTTGTTTTTATTTTTTTTATATCATTCATATAAAAAAAGTTTTTCAAGTTTGAAAAACACAAACAATAATGGTTTTTGAAACAGTAAGAACTTTTTTTCATATAAGTGATACCAAAAAAATAAAAACAACGTTGCACAGCCAAAGTTCTCCTTTTTATGTGGTGAAAATCTCGTTTCTTAATTATGACTAAGGCCAACAATTATATGCCCTAAAAATCTATAAAATATGTATGCAGTTATACCCTAAAAATTACCAAAATATGCCCTTAAAATATGCCCTTAAAATATGCTCTAAAAAAAAAAAATGTTATTATAAAAAATGATTAAATGATTAATTTTTTTCTATGTATTATACAATTTATACTATAATACAATTACTGCCAATGAATAAAGTTAAACAAAAACATGAGAGATGTAACTATTTATACGACTAGTGTTAGAATTTTTCACTTTTACCTCTTTTCATAAATGAGTTGAAATACCCATAATAAGGTATATGAGTGAAGCAAATTAATATTTTGTAATTCTCGAGTTTTTAAAATCTTAAATATGCTCCAAAAATATACTAAATGCTAAAATATGCTCTAAAAATGCAAAAATACCATAATATGCAAAAATATGCAAAATTACATTTCGTATACAGTATCGTTAGGTTATAAAACAAATTTTGGTATAAACTAGCTATTTTTTTGATCAACCAATAAAAATATGCAAATGCATACAAGTGTTGGTCCTAGTTATGAATGACAGTAACCTTCTCGGTTCTTTCCCACGCAAAATAGTTTTTGTTATGTTGTTCATTTGTCAAACGGAGACAACACATGCGAGTGTGGCCTCCTTTTATCGTGTACACAGACACAAAAAAAATCGTTCCGCTCCGCTCAAAATCTAAAAATTATTTTGTTGTAATTCAAAAATATTATTCGTGGGGACTTGAAACTTTTACGGATATAACATACATTATTATATTTTATATACACAATGACATTTTTAAAGCATAGAGATTAATTTTATGCTATCGTCTATTTTACCTATAACCTAGGTAACCTATATACACCGTTTTGCGGTATTGACTCAAAAGTCAAAAGTTACCAACAATAATAATAATATAATAAATGTTTTCGGCAAAAATTAATTCAACTAATAGTAAACTAAATGTCAATGAAAATAATATAAATATTATTATATCATAAAATATACTTATGCTGGGTTGCATAAACAATTTATTAAATTTAATGGTTCACTAAAAATGGACCAATCGTGGGCCACTAAATCTTGTTTAAGGGACCATTAGCTCACTATTGATTCATTAAATGTCTTGTGCATCCCGGCATTAGTAGTTCAAGTTCGTGCGATTTCTATCCGATTCATATTCTATCGTGCTGTAGCTATTCTGTATGCGGGCCGCACTCGATGCACCAGTAGGACACGGGTGTATTACTCATTATTGAACAGTTGTAAATTTGTAATATAAAAACAACATATTTTTAGACTAAAATACCAAAATTAATATATTATATTATTATGGACTGGTCTAGTACAGCGTTTCTGAAGCTGTGTTCCACGAAACCCTGGGGTTCCGCGGAGATCACTTTATCGCTTCCTCGAAAATCTCATTAAAATTAAAATTTAGAAGTCCTGTTTGTCTGTTATCGTTTCTTAAAATTACGCTAAAAATGACTATTGAAACAAAGTAGGGATTCTAATTGTCGAACTGTAATAACTAATAACGTATTGTTAAAGCTAACTAATAAAATCTAAAAAGCTAAAAAAGAGTAGGGGTTCCACGATAAAATTGGACCAAAGAAACACTGGTCTATAGTAGTTTTTTTTTTATAGTATATTCCACGTAACCAGGGTATCAGCGTAAAAGTGTCACCGCTGGGTGGCTTCTTTTTATCATGCTGTTATGCTAACCTGTACTTTCCGCTCATAGATACGTACGCTTATTATTAAAAAAAAATCAGTTACAGATTGTGTAAAATATAGACCTATTCCAACTTATCAATTTAATTACGCGAGTGCGGCCATGTCTCTTGTACTCCTTACGTCTTACTATTTTTATTTTTTACCAACTACTTTTAACAAATTTGGACTTATACGTGTGAAAATGTACAATAATATAATATTCAACGGGGAATATTACGCTTCTTCAGATAAATAAATGGAAAAAGTTGTTCGTAGGCGCCAACATCCAAAGTGAACATAATTTATTATAAAGACATTTAAATCCGTTTTCAACAATAAAATCGCATAATTGGTACGATCATACTGATTGTATCAGACTAATCGGTATAAAGGAATGAAAAAAGATAGATTTAAGTATTTAACCTATATATATCCTATTAACATAATATTTAATCTAAAATATATTTCCAATACAGAACTCTTTACTAACAGTGCGTCTTAAAAGTTAAAACTCTTAACACTGTCATTCACTCATCAATTGATCGCCAGTGATATTATATAATACATAATTTAAGTGGACCTTTATGTACCTGCTAATTGCTATACCTGTATAAATTATTATTCATTGTTATACCTGTGCATAATTATCCGTTACAGGCAATTTGAAGCACATCAGTAACTTGAAACCGTGGTATCTGTACGACGTGTTGACAGAGAAATACGAGTGGAACACGAAGGAGGCCAAAGCATTTTCGTCGTTTCTGACACCAATGTTGGACTTGGATCAGGATAATCGAGCTTCGGCAACCCAATGTCTTTTAAACCCGTGGATGTTGGCATAACGTCTTCGTCATTCGATTATAAATAATTATATTATCATAAGTAGGTAGTTATAGTGAAATTTCCATTATTATGTTATACATGTGTGTGTTTACGAGTTTTTCAGTTTTAAACTAATTACACAAACAAATGATTATACTTATACATTACATACATACATACGTACATTTATATAATATATAATATGTATGTTATATATAGTCAAATAGTACCAACTGTATGAGCTCGTATGTATACTGCGTACTCTATATAACACCAATTAAGTTATATTTAAATGTTGTAAAAATATATACGTAATATACTCGTGTATGGCTATGTATTTTTTTTACGATAAAAAAAAGAGAGATGATCGGATGGACATTGTTAGATTTCGTCTTTTTCCCATAAGAAAAACTGGCTAACCATAATATAACAGCCTCACGCACTTCATCTAAATAATATTATGACTCAATTTTCACTTATATAATATATATATTGAGAATTGACATACTTAACATTTATTAAATGATACCTACTTTAAAAATGTGTTGTGGATACAATTTAATATTAGTATCAAAATTATTATATATACAATGTATTATAATCTTGAACGAACTATGATTTCAATGTATGTAAAATTTTTATAATGAAACACGAGTTGATTGATTAACAGTAAGACATTCAATAATAATGTGTGTGTTACGTTTGTCGATCAACCAGTAGTTCTTTTTTTATTACTATTATTTATATATTATTGTGTAACTTCGAATTCGACCTAAATTCGCTGCCCTTTTCACAAATTGTACATGTCGTTTATGACATTTATGTATATTTAAGTATAATTTTTAAGTACCTACTCGTATAATACTTACAACTTACTACATATCACCAGCTATCAAATTAATTTAACGTTCTATTATTTTATGTGGTACTTATGCTAATTTCATTACAAGCCAGGCAACATTTTATTTATGCTGCACAATATTGACAATTAATTTATTATTTTGTGAAGTATACCCTCTCAGATCTCATAGCTCATAAACAAAATTAAATTGGAGCTTTGTGGAATCTACCCGTCCCCCTACCACCCGAAAAAAAGAACATAATAATTAATTTCACAGTCGGCATATCCATAACAGATATTATGGGCCAAAATTGTTTCAATTAAAATGTAGGTAAATTTTAAAAAAATTGCCTGATTACATTATATTTCTTGGTTAATATATAACATTAATACATTTTAAAAAGGTAGGTACTATTGCTTGGATCATAGAATAATAAATACGATCTTATAAAAAAAAATTAATAATTTTGTTTATAAGTTTGTATTTTTCTTGTTTTTATGTTGTTGTATTATGATTATGTATAAGCAGTAATAGCTAAAACTATTTGTCATTAACTGTATAGGTATTTTAATACATAACAATAAAAAATGTCGGGTGTAAAAGTTAAATATTTTGTTTTCAATGTGGTGGTGTTAAATGTAAATTGTAAGAGTTTATTCAATATTTTTAATATACGTATTATTGGTGGAGTGCGGGTGAACTGCAAAGTCACCATAAATCACTGTAACTTAAAAATATTCAATCTCTCCAATAAAAACTAGTTTTTTCCATGTTCTACAAAACATTTTTCGTACAACAATGATTTAAACTACTAGTATATTGGACTATTAGTATATTATTGGAAATAAATAAAATCGAATTATATAAAAGTATAAAACACTGTACTTTATGTTTTCAATTCGTAGTAACTAGTAGGTATATAATATAATGTATTAATGTATATAGAATATTATAAATCATGAAATTTCTGATAAAATGACATATATTATTATTTGTTGAAAAATATTAATTAACCTATAGGTCCTACATTATAATAATATTATACTAGCAGCAAATAATACTTTTGAAAATATTATAATTTCTTTAACTTTAATTTCTAATGCTCTACAGTAATTAACAAGGTTAAACGTATTTATGTATTAAGTCAATATTATATACCTTTACTATTCAATTACTGAATAAGGGTATATTATTAAGTAAAATTACGTAGTATATAAATTACCTAATTTTAAATTTACTTATACCTGGTTTTAAAATTGAAATAAACCATTATAAGAACTAAGAAGATATAAATATTATTATTATGAAAATATTATTAATTACTAATTAATATAATTCAGTAATTTATAAACTTTAACGATTATTTAATTTAAAAATACAAAAAAATGTTTAATAACATATTTATTTATTGTTTCAGAAAATAATTAGGTACACAATGGAATGTATGTGTATAAATATATTATTATGATAAACAAAATACCTTTGCATAAACATACGCAGGTAGATACTAGATATCTATATAAAATTGAAATAACTATTATAATTTATAACTGTATTACTATACACGAATATTTATATTATTTCTAGTGCGTACATATTAAAATTATTAGGGTCCTAATTTATCATTTCTTTTTTCATTCATTATTTGAATGTAAGGACTTCATAACTTATAAGCTTAACCAATTGTATCGGATTTTTAACTTCTGAGATTATAATTCGGGGTTTTCACGAATGTGAAATTTAATGTAAAAATGACTAATGAGCCATTAGGTATCTTACAGCTTAAAAGTATGAAACTTTTTACTTTACTAAACGTTTTTTATTCATGTCATTTTTAAGTTAAATAATATAATGAAATCAAAATTTGGTTTGTGGACTTAGATTTGAAATTATGATAATTTAATGAAGTTGGATTAATTACATAGTTTAATAACTACAACTATCTACGCTGTACAAAAATGACAAGCGACCTGATACAGAGTGCAAACACTTTATCGTAGGTCGACACGCATCGTGGCTAACCGATTTTTGTGTATATTTTTTGAAATATTTCTAGTTTCTACTTTTGTTATGAGACTGAAAGTTTCAGTCATGTACATTTTCGATTAAAATGACTGAAGCCGTCGACATAATGGTGCGTAACTAACGTAATTATAAATTTAATATTTTTTTAAAAACATTTGTTATACTTAGTAGGTACCCGTACCTACCAACCTAAACTTGTAAATAATATATAATGTACAATTTCTAAATTATACAACTGTATAAAATAATACTATATAAATATATATATATTTAGGGCTGAGGTTTTCTTTACCACTTAAAAACTTCAAAATATGTAGGTACATTTAAAAATTGTCTTTTAAAATATTTGTGATACGCAGTTATTATACATGTATAATGTATACTAGCTATACTACAAACAGTAAAAAAAATGATGTTGCACATTGCACAACGTTTGAAAGATATTAATTACCCTCTCATATTCACCTGGCATTGTCTAAATAGATTATAATTCTATAGAATTAGCAGTTAATGATTCTGTCAATGATATCACATCAACAAATCATTTTAAAGCATTTTTAGATAGCTTATATGCATTGTACAACAGATCTCCCAAGAATCAAAATTAATTGAAAATAGCATGTGCAGAATTAGATGTTTTGTTTTTAAAAATAGGTCGAGTATTAACTGTTTGCTGAGTAGCCAGTAGTTTCCGAGCAGTCCAAGTTATTTGGAAAACTTATCCGGCTTTAATGCTTTATATAAACATATATTATAAAATATACTCAAATAATATAAAAAAAAACATTTTAAACAAATCATATTGCAGTAGTCACTCGATAAATCGAAATTCAGGGGACCGAGTTAAAAATTCGATTTTTAGATGTTCGAATAATCGAGGGAAAACAAATTGATTCGAATTAAAGAGAGGTGAAAAATTGTATGGGTATATTACATTTATTTTGACATTTATTTATTATACATACATATTAAAGTTTAGATTAAGTAGGTAAGGTACGATCATAATATTTAACCACCGTCGTTATTAGTTTCATTACGAGTACGTCGAATAGATTGTACATAATCTTTATATGTTCATACCTACATAATATTATGAACTTACATAATATAATCGCGTTTAAGGAAATTCGAACTATAGAGGTTCGTAGAAAAAAATTCGAATTGTAGAGTGTGTCCCACCGACAGACATTACGAATTATCGAGGGGACGGGAATACATGTATTTTCTTCTAATTTTAGAGGTTTTCTCTGGGGACTCGGCGTTTAGTTCGATTTATGGAGTTTTTCGAATTATTGAGGTTCGAATTAGAGTGAGTACCGTATAATGTTTAATCATTTAAAGCTGTATAGGTATGCCCAGTAACTATAATATTTAAAAACCCAAACATCTCGAATCTAAAATTAAATTATTATAGTTTTATAATTTAATTTTATTATAACTTATGATATTTTTAATTTACAATAGAGTAGACATTTTAAGAGACCGTGGTGTACTGGTGTGAATATAAAAATAAATCCAGCTTTTTCCTATTATTTCGAATATTATTGTATATAAGTGTAAATCTCACCCGTCAAAATCGTCATTCGTGAACATCGTTATTATTTCTATGCAACATATTTTTGACAATATTTCCACAACTAATTATAACATATTAAGACATATTATAATAAAGTTTGAGATTAAAATATTGAAAAACGGAGATCAATGCTGCCTATACCCTCTATTAATTAAAAAAAAAAAATATTATTCCTGTTGAGCATATATTTGTGTACAATATTACATTGGCATTAGGCGCCTTAATATACATATATTTAAAAATAATTAATATTAAGAGTTATTTTAATTTAATTATTTATAAATTTAACAATAATTTTTTTGTTTCAAATAGTGAAAATAAATCTGCAGTCCAAAATTTAGCTTAATTTAAATGTGTTTCTGAATTCCCGGCGAATTCTCAAGCGGTATTGTTTATTTTGGTTATTATCTTAAATATAAAAATACTTACATGAATTCGTATTTTGTCGGCGCAAAAATAGCGATTGACATAGCCAAAATGTACATACTACATAGTACGTCAATATGTCATAACGTGGAATTTGAAAAATAATAAATTTAATAGTAAATATTACTACATGCTATACTCATTTTTTTTTACCAAATAAAGTTTTCTGAATTTTTGTCGTCACTTTCCGAGGCATTATATTACTCGAAAACAACGGGTTACCTTTATAATTCACCAGAAACTGAGAATAATTATTGTTATCAGAAATAATTCAGAATCATTGCAGTAAAGACAGTACTGTCATACTCATCGGATGGAATTTCTTCAAATAATATCACACAGATGTCAGTAAGTCACTGAAGTTCAGACAACTCATTGTCGAAAATCAAAACACTTAACTATAATAAAATATATTTTAGAATATACTATTACAGTATTGTAGTGCAAAGTACAAATTAAAATAATAATTTCTTACATATGGAATTTTGAATGTATACATAATATGCAATAATACGCTTTCATAATAAAATATGATAGTATTATTATTATTAAATGTAATATGATTACATGAAGTCATGAAATTATGAATAACAAAATATATAATAATATAATACATTTAAATATTTTAGTTATTATGTAGGTATACCAGCTGTGAATTTCATTTTAATTAAACTAATTTTCCAAACACTGTAGTAATTTATTAATATGCTAGTAATTAGTATATTGCACACGTTATTTTCACGACAGTTGCTGTAGGGTGGGACGACTGGGACGTGGGTTAAATATTAACTTCGTAACCACGATAGTAAGACAGGTTCTATCTTACAAACGAATCGCTATCGATAAAATATTAAAATAATTTTACATGCACTGTATGAAACATTGAAACTATTATTATATTATGCAATATTATGGTCGGTGGTCTGTCTATCATACGTATTATGTTATAAATTTATAATATCGTCCATATTTATAAGTTATTAGATACGATGATCGACCAAAATATAAGCAAAACAAAAGTATGAGTTGCCACTTGCCGGTCGCTCGAAATAAAAGGGAAAACAGCTAATAATAATTGATTACTGTTTTATTCTGAGACAAATATAATATTTATGTCATGGTAATATATTAACACTTTTTGTATCTAATATAAACTAATGATGAAAAATAATATTTAGTTACTGGGAAAAATAATTTTAGAAGGTTGGTTATTTTTTGTACCACCATGGCGGAAACGTGATTTTTAAGGTGGGTCATACGGTATCATATTATATGAAAAAAGGTGTACTAAAAGGTATAGTGATTACCGCTCTGCAGTAGTTGGAATAGATATTAATATGTTAGATTTGAATTCAATGGTAAATCATTGTATACGAAAAACCATTTTGAGCAGACATGGCGTTGTGTATTAAAAAAATTAATTTTTGCTATTTAACGCTATTTGTAACGTTACTTTTCGGTAAACTTTTTGTTTGTTAAAGTTAGAAAAACTTATTACAAATCTTCCATAAAATGTTCACATATTAGCTATGAAACGAAAAACTTTTATGAATTTTCGGGATTTTGATGAATTTTATCAACATTTGAACTTTAAATAATATTCGTTAATGTTTTTGAACTGTTATCAAAACAAGTTATGACTTACGAAGAACCTTGTATTAAATTTTCAAGCTCTTTTACCCAGTAAAACGTTTTTTATCGTACATAATTGAAAAAAAAAATTTGAATGTTGACTACGGACAAAAAAAACACATCATTGTAAAATCGATAGGATTGATTAGATCGCTCCGCTCAGAAACTAATAAGTATTAGCTATGGTAAAAACTTAAAGTATTGCTAATAATTATTGTAAATTAGAAAACTAAAAAACTTTCTGTTGATTCGTATTTAAAATGTCCACCCATAAAAATATGTCACCCCCTTTGTACCACCTCACCCATAACATCGTCACGGGTTGGTATTAAATATTAATTCGTATTGAATACTTTATCATTATTTTTATTATTACCAATAAAATTAAATTAAACTAACTACACAGTACCAGAAAATAATAATAATTAAATGTAATTTCGTGAAACGTGATTTCAAATAATTTCCATTGAACATATTATTAATTTACTATCGTATTTCTGCTTATTTATAATGTCGAAATGACAAAATTAAATTCCACAAAATTATTATGTTATACCCAAATAAATATTATTTTTACCATCATAATAATATTATATAGTTTAAATAGTAGAATAGTAAAATAGTTAGTTCTAGGTAGTAGGTACTAGGTATACGTATACTACTGTCTACTACCTATTATAATTAATATATCATAGTAGGTGTGTTGTCTGCACGGGTGCATTGGACAACGGATGAACATTTCAAACAAATTTACTTAAGTTTATTAATGACTTATTTAATAAAACAATATACATTATACAGTGTTTCAAAAGTCTTCATCCGATTACGAACTGATATAGTTCGGCAACGATTAATCGCAAGTTAGCCCGTTAATGCTTGACTGATTAATAAAACACTATTTAAAGAATATATTTTACTTTATTTCACCCTTATATCTTCATTTTTAAAATAAATATAATTTTTTTAAATCGAATGAAAAGTATATAGTATCATTGATTTTAAAAGATTTTTTAAGTCTATATTATACAAAAATCAATGGTAGTTTTATGACTGGAGCAATCATTATTTTTATGCGTTTTGACATATTACTGGAAGAAATTAAATACGTCTGGCCGATCGATTTCAATTTTTAGATCCATACTTTGTTTGTACATTGTATTATTGTATGCCTTTTTTCTAGGTCTACCCGGAAATGGATTTTTATTTTTTCCATTTTATGACTATTAATTATAATGTATAAAATATGTAAGACAACTGACAAGTATTATAAGTTATTGAGAGAAAGAAGTTAACTCACTAGGTACATCGTACATTATAGTTATACCTTATACTAAATTAACTAAAATAAAACTGAAAATCTTCTTACTAATTAACCTATAGAATAATAGACTAACGAAATAAATGTCGTTTAAAAAGTTAATATTAATCGATCGAAATAAGGTGAAAGACTCTTTTGGTACTAATTATACTACATTTTTACTGGAGAGACCGGATCAAAATATTTTTGAATACATTGGCTAAAAAAGTGTTCTATAAAATACATTTTTTAATACACCAATTCTATTCAACACTGGACTTGAAATTGCGCCTATGCATGATATAATATCATTGTAGTATTGTACAATAATATTATTTTGATTTCAAAATAGGAACGTACATGCACTATATTATACATTATATAATTAGTTACAATATTATTATTTTTTGGCTTCGGTAGGGACTAGGGTTATCCCAGTGGAAATTCAACCGAATCGTGTACGACGGCTGGCGGGCGGGCAAATAATTAATGACTAATAGCATGGTATGTTATTTTTATTTCAATTCGACCGTTCACAAGCGCACTGCGAATAATATTTATTATAAATACTAAAATTATAAATAAAATAATAATAGCGAGTGCCGGATGTCCAAGCCCCCTTCCCGCTCGGTCCGTCTGCAAGGTTCTTTCGCGGTACTTCGATGGCGATAACACACACGCGCACACGCCACACACACACACACACACACATGCTCTACGCACACACACTTAAATGCACCGGTAAAACCCGATTTGATCGGTGTGACGGCTGCGGCGGCGGCTGACGGGGACGCGGGAAGAGCCGTGAGCGGCGATGGGCAATGTGCATTGTGCATCGCAGTCGTCGTTGTCGTTCGTCAATCGTGGGTCCTCGGTCGCGGCTCGCAATAATATTATTCGGTATTCCTCCGCCGCCGGTCCGTTCATTTTACCCGCGTCGGCCGTCGCGCTCTGTTCTCCTCTCTGGTTGTGCTGCGTGAGCGTCTCTGGTCGGTATTCCGCAGCACTTTAAAGTATACTATCGATCGTGACCGCCGTAAGAGGGTATGTATGTTAATTTATTATTATTTGTCGTGTTGACTCGTGCTGGGCTTCAACAATTTATTAGGTCTATGTTATTTTATTACTCCTCGCTGCTTGTTGGGTTAGGTCCGGGTGGTCTCGTGAGTTACGAATTTTCCCGGTTACACCAGGTACTCGGATATTTCCTATCGTTTGTATTTTTACAAGAAGACACCCGTTGTATAGGTTTTTGTCAAGTGTCTCGATCATGTAGCGTTTCAACTTTTAATACCATTCAAATTGTGTATATTGTTAAATACTTGGGTATATTATATAAATTTAGTTTTTTGTAATTTTTTTTTTTTTTGTTTGCGAAAGGGATCGTAAATCATTCACTCATTACCATATTATAATATAGATAATAAAGGAACGGATAGGTCAGTTATCACACAGTACATAACGGTAAGGTCCTTATCACAGTAGCCAGAAATTAGAACACAGATTTTATATTTCTATGTAGTATAGAAGTCTGTGAATTAGAATCACAGAATAAAGATTCCTTGAGATTCCTTTCTGTTTATTCTGTGATAATAGATTGATTCTTCACTTCAGGATCACGATCACGGTGTAGTTAATTCTAGTGTAGGCATTTTCTATTCATTGCTTTATTATCTTTAATCATGTTTTGTTCTGGTGTGGAGGTGGGTAGTGGTGGTGGTGGTTCGCGCCAGACGACGTTATCAACGTCGCGTGTTGTGTAAATCGTAAACACAAGCTGATGGGAATGTTGTTATTTTCCGAATTCGAATGCCGCTTATTAGAATACACACAGGACTCGTTCGTTGTAATATTATATTATTTTAGTTGTCAGCCGCTGTAGCATTTTTTGGGAAAACCCATCTTTGATTTTGTCTGATCGTTGTGATAACATTATATTAATAATTGTTATTTTATATGTTAAACGTCATGTTTATATTTTTTTTCACAGTTTATTTTCTTACCGGTACTAGATGAATGCGCGTTGTACGGATAATAGACTTAAACATTTAATCATATATTATTTCTATTTTGTATTGCGTAGTTGAATTGGTTATGATGTTCGTTTCTTCCACTTTGACTCTTTCGTAGTTTTGGAAAAATTGTTGCGTATGGACTTCTGTTGAGAAATAGTTTTTGATTCGATGACAATATGTATGTCATTGTTTTCAATGCAATATTGGAATGAAGCAGTTGACACCTGCCCAATTACTTTAATATCCAGTTAGTACTTGAGACGTTATCGTTCCTATCGCCTATTCTTAAATAGTTAGTGTAAACTGTAAACCACTCATTGTTGAAATGGCTGATTTTAACCTACTTATACTATATACTTATACTTATTATACTATAATATTTTATTGAATTCACTTTGTATAATTGTTTTTATTTCATAAAGTAGAAACTATTATTTTTACTCAATAAAAAATATTACAAATACAATTTATTAATAATGCACGTTGTAATTTTTGTTTTATAACTGTAATATGATCATCAATTGACAGCATAATAGGTAAATGATAAAAATTATTTTTTTTAAATATATTTTTATGGTTTTATTAAAATATATAATCTGAATGAAATTGTTTGCAATTTAATTTGGCAGGACTAGTTGATGGTTTTTTCTCTTTGTTAACTTAGGTTTACCAAATTTTTAATTGAGTTCACAGTTTGAGTTAATAAAAATTGTCAACATAATAGGTACCATAGGCTTAAAATAGGTTCATTTTTAATTACTATATTCTAAGAATTTTATCAATTACATTAACCAGGGAAAAGTATCGTGTTAAAAAATTTAATTATTGGCGTAAGTTTTTTAAATGATTTATTAAAAGCTCTTCAATACTGCTAAAAAGTTAATTCCCTTCATTATTTTGATATTTTTAACATTATATAGTTACTACTATAGAGCTAGACCCTAAAGACCATTCCCAAAACCCAACAGCCAATAAATACGGGTACATGATTAAATAAATTATTTTTATAGGCTAGGTGTATTACTAGAAGTATTAAAAAATGAACTACCTATCAAACATTTTTTGGAACAAGATTTTTTTCTTTGTATGATTGAAAATTTGTTCATAATTATTTACTCATCTAAATCTGATTGAGTTTCTTATGTACAGTCTGGACATCCTGGCATAGTATTTATGACAAGAATAATAATATATGGATTTAAAACTGTCATTGTGCAATGTAAACATCTTATACTAAAGTTATGGATAACTATTATTTAGTAAATACCAATATGTTAAGTAATACAATATTTAATAATCACCAAAACAAAAATAACTGGTCTTAAATACCATTGATGCTTCTCTCGGGTTAAGGACCTACATAATTTTAAGAAAATGACTGTTCACATATATAGTATTGGATGTCATATATTAGGTATATTGTATATGATTATTTTTTAATGGAATACCTATAGGAGTACAGATGTCACATATTTGTAGTTTTGTCAACAATTCATATTCACATAGTCAACTGCTCTTTACAACAAAGCCTATCAAATCTCTTATTTTGTTTGGATGAAATAAATTAACTTATTATGCACTTATAAAATATGAATAATATATTATTTTATTTCTATTAAAAACTTAAGTCCTGCTTCATATCCTGGGGATCATTTAATATCAATAAATAAATTAATATAAAAAGAATTGATATTGAATGATAGTAGTGATACTATTAAATAATTATTTGATCTAATATAAATCATACAATATTTTACCTATGTATTACAAAGATTATGAATAAACATTTAATTTTTATTCCAGATTAATCAAGTGGTACAATGGCTGCTTCTGTAGTAGATAACAAATCAAATTCTACTGAAGATAATCAATTGCCATGTTCAAGTAGCTCATTAAGTCCTGTTAATAATGTACTGACCAATACATCTAACTTACATGATAAATCTAAATTATTACTTAAAAATGAGTCTTCTGTACTACAGATAGAACCCATGGAAGGTGTGGAACATGAATCTCCTGTACAACAGAATATGGAAGGTGTGGAGCATGAATCTTCTACTCCTAGTAATGAAAAAAAAAACGATTTTGAAATTGGTGATATTGTTTGGGCTAAAATTGGAAGACATCCATTTTGGCCCAGCATGGTCTGTATCGATCCGGAAACCAATGTGTACATTAAAGGATCACTTGGTAAGTAATTTATGTTGTAGTCAATACAATTTTAGTGATGTAAAATTAAACATTATACTTATTTAATTATTTTACAATTTCATATTAAAATTGAAAACGGCAAAAATTTTGTTTCACATAATTTATTAGGTATACATTTTATGTTAATCTTATTCATATTCAGAAGATACAAAGTATTATATTTTTTATAAATAGGTTTATTAACTTGGTTTGTGTAAAATCTGCATTTATAGATTCTCAATATTTTATAAATTATTTCTAAAGAATTTCTAAATTATAAAAATCTTGAACATATTTTAATATTTTGAGTTTTGTTCCTAATTTGCCTTATAAGTAGACAGTAGTCCTTCTCTGTATACGATAGTTACATAAACATTATTTTTGATATCTACTGAAGTACTTCTTCTGTCTTAATGCTGTAATTTTATATTAAGGTACTTATGTATTTTTTCAGAAAATAAAAAACAATTTTCATTACACGTTCGATTTTGTAATGATCATGGCAGAAGGAGTTGGGCCAAAACCGTAGAAATGTATTCTGGAAAAGACGAGTTTCTTTCAAAATATCCCAATGGTTTAGTAAGTTTAGTGTTGACTGTTAAATTCTAAGATTTCCCTCATTAGCATTGGCGCAACTAAGGGGAAACAAAAGGGTAAAACTATTTTGGTCATGGTATTATTAATCGGTTATAAATTACTCACAAGCTATTTTTAGCTAATGGGTCACATCAAAAAGCACTATAGGTGAAGTCCTATAGATGTGCGTTGGGTCAGACCAGTGGCGGCGTGAACTATTTTATTTTATGAGGCAAGTATAAATGCTCGATCACCACCACCTAAATTTTTTCACACAGACCCGTGTGCCCCCACACCCCCAATTCACAATTCTACAACAGTAATGTACTTTGTCATGTTAATATCAGAAATATAATAAAATTACTTATAATATATTAATAACAATAAATCTTTATTCAAACAATAAATTGTCCTCAATAAATCTGATGTTGCTGCAAAAGTATCAATTTCCAAATTATGATCTATGTTTATATCTCTTTCACAGTTTTAAATCATCAAACTGTCTAATCGGTCTTCGCTTGTAGTTGATCTCAAATTTACAAATAACAATACTTAATAAAACTTTAAAGTTAAAAGTAACAAAACCGTCAATTCGTCATTACTTCAATATTACGTGCATCCACGATCCACCAGTGTTGCCTACAGCCCAACCAACGAAGTGGAAATATTGTTAATAGATAAATAAAATAATGATGATAAAAATAATGATACAATATTATCTATGATAGTGTTACGTGTTACCACAATATCACTAATATACCGCGTTATTCTACACTATACAACATGTACTATAGGTAATAGTGTATTTCCAGTAAATGTAAGGTTAGTATAACTAAGTAATACTACTAATACTAATATTCTTAGTTGACCATATTCCATATGTGGTTTTTAATACCCGTTCCCGGGGTTACCAAGGGGGTACCACCACCTAATTGGTCGTGAGGCAATTGCTTCATGAAACACCCTATCACGCCGCCACTGGGGCAGACTCATTATTACTGGTAGACCCCATGAGTTTCATTTTAATGTTAAATATTATAAAAAGATTATTATATGTATTTTGTTTTTATCACTAATATATAATGTGTTTAAATAATAAAAAAAATTCAAGTATTTATTATTATTGGTTTGTAACTTGTAAGTGCTGAGGCATTTACAATATTATAGCAGTATAGCACCTCACGTTTTAGAGGTGTAGTTGCGCCTAGGCTCATTAGATTCAATCAAACAAAATTAAGAGGACGCTATCTATGCATTTGTTGTCTCACTAGTTTCAATAGTGTGCTGTTAGTTTTGATATTAGAATGAATTTACCTATTGTTTAACTTTTAGTTAAGAACATTATCTGCGTTTAATTGTTGGCGATTTTTTTGATTTAATTTTAATTTTCTAGCAAGTATGGGTATGTGAAATATCCGAAATTAAAAATGCTCATATCTCGCTTGGAAATAACAATATTGTTTATAAGTTAATTCACTCTAATATGAAAACTAACAGCACATTATTGAAACTAGTGAACACAAATTTGGTATATTGTGTGTGTGTCAATAGAATCTCACAAATACAGTATGTGTACTGTGTAGTGTTCTCTCAATAAACTATTTGGCTAATATCTTTATACAATGTACTTTTTTCCATTAAAGTTAGTAATAACTAGGGCTCTGATACCGAAAAAACAATAAAAAGCATGACCAAAAATGTATACTTGTAACTTATATACTAAAGGCCACCATTGGGACAATGGTTATAAAATCAAAGTTATACTAAAAAATATGAACAAAATGGTAGAAAATCAAATTTCCTTGCATTAATTTAATTGGTTTTTGTATAACCAAGTTTTTAACAATAAACGCTGTGTAATAAGATCATATGATAGGTACTGTACTAAGAGTGACCGCACTATTTGTTTTTTCTGTCTGGCCCACAAGCAAAACAATAATTTTTTTTTGTTTTTAAGTAATCTTAGAGTAAAATCACCCATTACCAAAAAGATAGAGAATAATATTTTGAAGGAATTTTGTATTCGACTTTCAAAATAAACAAAAAAAATTTGTAAATTTAAATAATGTTTAAACTTGTTTTGACACCATTAGACAAACTGATGTCATTCCCTCAAAAATTGTATTCTATATTTTTTTGTAATGGATAATTTTATAAGATTACGTAAAAACATAGAAAAAAACGATTCTGCGTAAATGTGTTTTGTATATATTGCGCATGGGTTTCTTGGGAAGTAGGAACATTGACCTGTTTTTGGTAAATTTTATAGATTTATAATGTATATATTGAATTATGTTGGACAGAAAGGTGATGAATCTATGAGAAAAATTATTTATTTTATTCCACTAGGTACCTATATAATTATTTTACTTACAAGTAACATTTAATTATTATAATTTATAACAAAGTATTTTATTACGTACTAAATTATTATTATAAAAAGCATACAAACATAAATAATTTAATATACTTAAGAGTTTGTAAGTATTTTATTACATAAATCCATATAGGTATTACAAAAAAATATTTTTAATCATTGAAAATATATTATGATATTTGTGATTACGGAATTACGAATGTTACCTTTGCCAATTATATTTCGCTGATTTATTTTATTTACTTCAAAATTAGTCCCATGAATAAATTATAATTTAAAATATGTAATTCATTTTAAGTAATTTAAATGCCCGTTAGTGTTACCAGATCACATAGCGCTAAAATTGACATTGTTATATTTATCATATCCTATATTTAAGGGTTAACCTAGCCTAACTGAAATTTACAAATTTATCACTTAACACATAGTAGCTTAAATAAAAAACGACAGTATCAAATTATTTATTGTATCTTGTAATAATTTTTAATGTTTAAAGGCGTTAATAAAAAATAGTAAGAAGCAAATGGAAGTGTGGGATGGAGCAGTGAAAGAAGCTGATAATTGGATGAAAGTAAATAATAGGTAATACTACACTTAAGATTAGGTTATTATAATTGATAATTATATTTTTACCTCTTTCCAGTGCCGGTAGAATATACACAATGTCACCAAAAATATTACCACTTATAAAATATTTTTTTTCCATTTTTCAGTCTGTTGGCTTATATTTTAGAAAATTAATATACAGTCGAGTCTTGATAACTCTAAAACCTCAAAAACTCAAATTTTTTTTTGTCCCTAGTAAAAAATTTTAAAAAAATTTGAGTTATACAACTCGAAAAATACATGAGTCAAATTCATTTTTATCTCCCTTGACATTCAAGTTATCAAGACTACTGTATTTCCCATTACAAGGGCGTACCCAGGGATTTTTCAAAGAGTAGGTCCAAATTTTTTTAACATGTTAAAAGTACAATCAGTGGTTTGCATCTTAAGAATTTAAAATTCTGTCAATATAAATGATGGGGGACTACAGCCCGACCCCCCCCCCCCTCCTTGGGTACGCCATTGTCCCATTTTATATAGCTTATGCATATTATACAATCCTAGAATGATAACATTATAAAATATCAATCGATTCATATTTAAAACTCAATGTTTTAACTCATTGATTATATTTTCATTAGATTTTAAGTAAAATATATTTTTTTTAGTTTTGATTTTATTTATCTATATAGCCTCATTAATTGTTAAATACGCTTTAATTTGTAGCAAATGCTAATAATGTACAGTTCTGTGAGAGTTTATTTATTAATTATACAAACATATGTTAACTATTGTACTTTATCATTCCACAACCCAAAGTTTACAAAAAATGTTTCAAGGTTATTACTTTAGAGCTATTACTCCGTTCAAAAGTTTTAAAAGATTATAATCAATGTAATATAAACTGAAATAAATAAAAAAAAACATGCCTAATAGATCACAAAATTAAAAAATTGGGACATACAATGTAGTGTAACTACTGGAAATAAAATTACATTTAATTTTAAATTTAAATTGAGGTATGTATCGTTTTAATTTGTATTAAATCATCCCGGTTATTTTATAGTTAAGCCATTTACATAAAATGATTGAACGGATAGTTACTATAGCTAAAAATATATGACCCATGCACGGTAGGCTTTAAGTGTGTCCTACCTATAGAATTCCTTCATTATTTTTGCTTTTCTAAAACTTAGGTTAGAATACATTTGCAAATATAAAACAGTAAAAATAAAAAATTTTAATTTAATGTTTGTGCAACAAAAATGTAGAAAATTCTCAAAACCTTAGTGATTTAGGGTTGATAATCTCAATTATTGAAAATAATAATTAAAAATTTCAGAGATGAAAGAATGGTCAGATTTACAAGAAGAAATGGTTTGAGTCGTTCCAAAATAAGTGGTTTGGGTCCCAAAACTAGATATACTCCCAAAACTTTTAATGCTCCCACTCCATCTACATCTGCTGCTATTGCTGTTACACCTGTGAGTTTTAAAATTTCTTATTTGTTAACAATAATTATTGTTGTTTTTGAATTAATAAGGTTTTCTGGTTTAGCAAGAATTTTTAGATATGCAAAAGGCTCTTAAAACTTCCATGTCACTTTCATGTCAACCGAGTACTAGTGGTACGAGTTCTCAAGGGATAAATTGTGAGGCTAGTACTAGTGGTTCTAACATGCGTTCATGTTATGTTCAGTTAAAAGATATAAAAAAAAAACCTTTGAGAAAACCTAAAGTAGAAGAAGATGAGGACAGAGCTATACCACTACCAAAAGTTCAACTACCTATACCTGAACCACCAAAACCAAAACCTGCCAAAAGAAAATATGTTGATGTAAAAAAGATAGCGTTAAGGGAAGCTTTAAAGAAAAAAAAGGCCAAGAGAGCATTACAAGTTAAAAAATATGGTTTCTCTTATTCGTCATCCGAATATGAAAGTACTGATGATGAAGCTGTACCATTAGTACCTTTTAAACCAAATCGGAAGGTGTTGGAATCAATTAAATATGCAGTGGCGTAAGTTAAATAATTTTAAATAAATCATAAATATCAATTTTATAATAATTTATTATTGTTTACATAAATGTAAAGTAACGCTCTACCAGTCAATCCTCAAGGCTGGTATACTACATTAAATAACTTTTTATTTGAATTTCTTTCCATATCTCTTAACAGAAGAGAAAAGGAAACTAGTTCTTGGAATATTCCCTAATACCGGTTCTCCAATGAGTATCGATGTTGATTGATTTTAATTATTGCTGAAAACATTGCGTTTATTATATTATTAGTATGAAATAAATTATTGTAATACTGTATATTTATGTCATATTATAATATTGTTATAAACTTTTGAGTCATAACCACATAGCTCAGTGTTAATATTGATGGCTTAATTCAAAAATATTGTAAGTACATTTTTTGACGAAAATGAGTCAAGTACATATTAGTATAAGAATAGTAGTAATTGTATGTTTGCAAATTTTTGGTAAGTGATATTGTACATATTTAAGTCAATAGATAGCGGAATGTGATGAGTACTATAAATAAATATTGTTATTTCTAAAATGTGTCCTATAATTGTGTACTAATAACAGTTATGCAATAATGTGTTAAGTGAGCACTTACAACATAACATTTCTACAGTCTACAAAATTTTTCCCACCATATTCAGTATGTGTTAAGTACAGTTTTAATTTATTTATCTTTAAAATGTCTTCTACTCATAAATAGTTCTTATATACTATTGATAGGGAAAATAAGCAGTGGATCACAACTATTCAATTTGGTTTAATTATTGCATAATCTCTTCAGTGATACATACAAAATTTAAAAAAATTGAATTGGCTCTACTGTAAAATTCATTATTTTTAACACAACATTTTTGAATTAAGCCATTGATATGTTTATGGAACGAATAGGTTAAGATGACGTCGTACCCGCATATGTTGTATCTTTCATACTAATGCATATTATACCAAAATGTATGTTCAGCAGTTCTATTGCTGATTTTTTACGATATTTTAATTTTGAAGTGAATTATGAGCATTTTCAAATATTGGTATTTTACATGAGTATTGACGGTTTTCACACATAACGCTCATATTGGTTAAAATGAAAACTTGTATGACTGATTAAGATATATCTTAGTACGTGATAACGATTATATTATATTATATTATAAATAATAAAATAGTCCACTAGAAGCGCTAGCACCGGGAGCAAGATTTAAATTGTATGCCGTCTTATCATAGCTCGTTGAGCAACCATACTATCTTAAATTGGGTGGTAGATACATGTAGTTCAATTCAAATTGTGATTACAATATTAATAAAATTATTTCTTTAACATATCTAAAAATAGCATTATTGTTATAAAATCCATCTTGACATACATTTGATTTGCTATTCACATTGCCGGAAAAAAAACTACTCAAAAGTACCAAAATCGGCATCGGCCTAGGCCAAATATTTTCTTATGATAGCAGTATTTGTTTGGCCAGTATGATGTCATAGTATAATATAATATATTACTGATGATAATTTACATTAATCGATAAAATTACAGTAATAGTGTAAATAGAAAACATTTTCTAATTATAAAATGTACTTAATGGAGTATTAATATAATATATAAATTTTAAAAACCAATTGTATAATTGTACAATTTATGTTATTTAGGAATTTAGAATCTGAAGGAATGCAAAGACAAAAGGAAAAAAGAATTTTGATTAAAGCTATAAGGCTTGCTGAAAGAAGAAAATCTAAGAAAAACAAAGATGAAGAGGAAGAGGAAGAACAAGAACAAGAACAAGAACAATAAGAATATTTTCCAAGTTTGTAAAGAATAATCATATTTGGTAGTTTAAATATATTAATATAATGCAACAACTGTACATAAAAGCAAAGAAAGAATTAAAGGAAAACATATTTATTTTTAGTACTATAAGTGAGAATGACTAAATTCTACCTTTTAAAAAGAGAAATAAAATACTATTAAGTTATACAGACAGTCAAAATATAGTTATTTGTTATGTATAATTTAAGGTGCTGCCTAATAACAAAATAAACCTGTAACCTCTAACCAGGCTTAAATTAACTATATTTATTTAAAACTGAAACAAAGTAATAATTCGAAATATACAAAAATGTTAATTATACTATTATAATTTTTTTTCAAATTTTTTTTACACATTTAAGGAATAAATGATTTTTTCACAGTTAGAATTAATTTAAGTATTTACTCATTCATGTTGTTTTGTAAATAAGTTTAATTATTATAATAAAGGAATATGTCTCATCTAATATTATAGTTTTTTTTGTTCTTTTTTAGTATACTGTGTTCTTGATTTTCATAATCAAAGATGCAATTATTTTATATGTTTTGGTATAAGTGGTATCAAATTTTTGTTTTAATCATAGTTTTTGATGGTTTATTATTTTTGTGAAATAACCTTTTTTGGACTGTTAAGGAGGTCCTTTTTAGAAAATTGAATCATCATATGAATTAAACATACAAACATAGATAATATTAAGTTTCATAACACTCGATTCACTCTAATTTTTAAGCTAACGAAGCCAAACATTAACTGCTGAGAATACATTTTCTGTTAAGAGAGCGCTACACCCCCATGAATGCTCTCTGTCTTACAAGTGCATAACATGGAAATATTTTAAGCTCAGCAAGCTCTGTTAGTGTAAAAATTTGAGTAAATTGACTTCTTGTAAAATTTAAGGGTGAGATTATTATCTACGGCATCTCAAACTAACTGAGCCAAACATGATCTGCTGCTCAGTGTGAAATTATTTCTATGTTATGCACTTATAATACGAACACAACAAATATCTGTAATTACTCAGTAACACTGTAGCGTCCTCATAATACTTTAACCAAATTTTACTTTCGGCGCAAGCGTGACAAAAAATATATATTTATATATTCTATTTGTAAAAATTATAAAAATAAATATTCGATAGGTAGTACCTATCAAATATTATGTATACTTATAATAAGTAATAACTATTAATATATAATAGTGGTTTTAATATTGCATATTCACAGAATATAACATTGTATCATATTATATTACAAACAGAAAAGTGATAGGTGTAACCATATCATTGAGAAAAAATAAATATAACTCTTTATTCAGGATCCCATACACATTTGTTACTCATTAACAGGGTTGTACATTAACAACGTATTATTACAGTACAATATAAAACTTACAGTGTAAGACTACTTAAAATAAGAGAAAAAACAACCAGCCAAAATGAGTATTAACTTAATATGTAATAGTTGAATACCCAACCTACGACTTACCAAAGAAGACATTATTGTTATATTAATAACTATGGCTAATATATAGTTATGATCGCAACTTAGTGATGAGCAGGTGTCGTGGATATCTTAAATCGTAGCCGCCACTGGCTGTGAATATCATCACTTCGATTTATTTCAACCGTAGACCTATAAACAAATGCAAATGGACAGTGCATTCCACTCCGCCCTGCCGTCAATGCACGGGAATCATATCAGAGAAAGAACGAAGAGAGAAAAGAGAGATAGAACATAAGGGGGGTGGTAATCATTGACGTATGAAACGAATACTATATTTCCCCCGCGTTCTCTTTTACTCTATATAGTACCCCAGACCTCTCTCTCTATGCGCTGTTCATTAGTTTATAGGTCTGTGTTTTGAACAAAACCATACAAATTATTAATTTCATGGCTAAATAAATCTAAAAATCACTGCCAGCTGAGATTCCTTTCCATGCTAAAACATGCAATAATTGTACGTGCGCAGCGCATAACGAAAATGCGTCTCGATGCGATCATAATATACCTATATATTTAGCCATGTTAATAACTAAGTACAAACTAGTAAGTTCATCTTTATACTTGACAAAATGCAATAATAATTATACTATTATTAATATTTATTATTTTATATTTTAAAACAACAAAAAAGACATTTGTGATAATTTAAAATCTGTTATATTATTTCTGGGTCGTAAGTTCATCTTTATTCTTTATTAATAACTACAATAATTTTAATATTTATTACTTATTATAAATAAAAAGCAATTATTTTTGTTATGAATTTGAATTGTATTCTAAATTTAAGGAAATTCTACAAGTTGATGTTGAAATTTATTAGTTTTATACTTATTAAAATTTAAAATACACAGTACCGATTAAATTATATTATCGCTAGGTATTATAATTATAAATGTCAAATAAAACAATTTATTCTTAATATTCCTATGTCTTAGTTGTTATTATTGTGTAACATATAAAACGTTTTATCCGCGTATATTACCAACTCTGCATCATTAATCTATAAAATTAATAGCTATTACTTATTATTATAATAATACGTGTAGGTAATTAAAGATATTCTAATAATTATAATTTAGTATAATTGTGGACATTAGGCAAACAAATACATAAAAATAATTATTTAGATGGATTTTTTCATTGATTAAAGAATTAAAGTGTGCAAGTACTTACAGAAATTCATTTTAATACATAATACATTTATTTAAAACTGTAAGACCTCTACTATATTACTATGTTACCTTTATAAAAGCTATTTATATTGATAGGTATAATTTTTAACTTAATATGAAAAAAAGTAATTGATTTTTAACTAGGTCGAGTTGCATTTATTTTCTAGTTACCTTGTAACTTTTGCAAGTTTAAAAAAAAAAGAAAAGTTACTTTTAGCTTTAAGCTTAACTTAAATTTTTCTATATTGACTTAACGAGTTAAAAAACTAATAGTTAATTTGCTCAGTCTTACTAGTATAACATTAAAATATATTGATAGGTAATTAAGAACATCAAATTCAAATAAAGGCACACACATATATTGTTTTAAACAAAATTCACAACTTATAGTGAACAAAATATAATATATAAATTCACTCAAGTCTAAACACAAATTGGCAATAAAAAATAAAAATAAAACCAATATACATTTGCTTTAGTAAAAATGTAATATTATATAAACATATAAGGTAGTATATTTAATAGTTTGTTGCCATCAAATAAAAAAGTGACTTAGTGAAATTGATACATTTATTTCAACTTTATTTATTGTAATTTTTATCTTGTATTCAAATACTTGAACAATTAAAAAAATTACTTGATCAAGTATTCTCACTTTTTCACAATAACAAGAATGTATATTAAAACCATTTTCCCCTTTTAAGTCAGTCTAGCAACATATAAGTCTAATGTCAACACTGACATATAAGGTAGAAAAAATATTTAAATTCGGTTAACAAAAACAGTTCTTAGACCATTTATAAAAATATAGCAGTAAAATATTATTATAAACAAATAGACATAAAATATTCAGAAAACTAAGAAATACATTTTATATAACATTATATGTACATTATATATCTTGTAAAAATGTATTAAATCACAACAAAACAATAAAATATAACTTAAAAAAAACAAAACATTTTAACAACAGACTATCCTTAATACTGTAACACTTGTGGATTAATATTAATTTTTCGCTTACACTAATTCAAATACAATTAAATAAACAATGACTTGTTGATAAATCATTTTAATTTTATGTTTAAATATATTTATAATTTTCCTATAATATAATTGTTTTACTAGAATGGAAGCCATTAAATGTATATATATTATCATTAACTATGTATATTATTAACAATTTTATATTAAAGTACTAATCCCAATTAAATAACTTTATTTATAAATTAAACTTCTTGTATCATTAAGTTGATTTATATATGGTTCCATTTGGATTAATTCATATACAATAATTTTATAAAAGTTTGGACTATATTTTCAACAAGGCACTGACTGAACAACATTCCACAAATAAAATAAAATGGGTTACATAAACAAATAAACATATATTAACATTAACATAAACTTTGAAATAAAATTAAAATTTTTTAAAACAAATTAGTGGGGTTAAGCCACAAAAAATATAAATTTTAACTAATTTATGAACAATATTTAAAGTTAAATAATCATCAAGCACAGATCTATTATTTTAATTGATTTAATACTTTTAGATGGTATTTGGTATGAATGAACTGAATAACAATTAAACATCTTTGGATATATCTTTGAGTAGGTATGAATTAAAAAAGGTTTTATTTTACCTATAAGTAGGGGAGCATATAACATAAAATAAAAAAAATAATTCAATATAATAATTAAAAATAATCCCTAAAGAAAATAACACTAAGAGATCTCAGATAGGACACAAAACCATTTGGAACATAAATTAACTAAAATTACAATATTTCAATAGAACTGGAGGATGATGAACTTTTGTTTACATTCCCCTTAGGGACTACAAAAGACTTAATTTTTGACAACTCAGTAAGTGGAACTAATGACGAGGAATTGAATGATAAGTTATCCTGAATTTTTTTGGGAACATTATAAAACCATTCTCCAATTTTTTTAGGTTCCATATTAGACATGACTTTTAAAGAATCTTTAAATGACAATGTACATTTTAAGCTAGGATTACCTAAATTTTCAATCTTCTCCTGAATGTATTCAACACTAGACTTAGTGTCAGGGATACAGGTGTAAGTAGGATAGTAAAAACAATTCTTATGGATATTTTGACGTAACTCAGGATGTTCAAATGTAAACATTTGACTTTCTGTGAAGCTTTTTGTAGGTGTAACTTCAGTTTTATTACTAAAACTTGGTTTTCTGACTACACGTATATATCTATGAACCGGTATAGTCTCCTCTGGTATTTTTTTCACATTGATATCATCATCATAATCATCATCATCAGACGATGATGATGATGATGATGATGATGATGATGATGTTGATATTGTTATATGACTTTCAACATCACTTGAAGGATATTTGTTTTTTGAATTTTGTACTCTCTTGATACGTATTATAACTGGTGGTTGATCGGACACAATTCTATCATTATTTGAATTTGATGGATGGCTATTTACAACTTCCACTTTATATATATCCTTACACAATGACTTTTGATGTGTTTTATGTTTCCGTTTGGTTTTTTTATAAAAATTAATTTCATCATGTATTGGTGAATGTAACTTACTAGGTCTTTTTTGAGGTACAAAAGAAATATCGGTGTCAGAATATTGGTATTTTCTCTTTAAACTTTCTGATGCTTGTTCTTTAAAAGCACTTGGAGCTTTACCACCAAACACACAAGGCTGAAAAAAAATATAAAAATATGTAAACATTATATAATTGTTATTTTATAACTTAATAAGAACAAATATTAAACATCCAGTTAATGGGTGGTCTGTTGCCAATTTCTATATAAATGGTGCACATCATGAAAACATCAGCTAGCAAGGTGTGGGAAATTTGGACTTGGTACTGCCACAATCGTCAGTCAGATATTTATTTATTGTCCATAGTGAATGTACTTAGTTAGGTATATGAAATCATAGTTTATTGCGTTGTATTAAAATATGTTTAGACTGGGAATTTAGCACGCTGCAGAGTGAACTTTCCTAACTTATTGCAATTTCTCAAAACCAAGTCGATCACTAATCATTATCTCTTTTCTATGGGCTCTCAGGCACTTAGGTATAACTGACAATAAGCATGCTTTCTCAATAACTGGATACACCAGCGATACCTCTCCAGCAAAAGTCCTATATGTCATGCCAGTTATTCTGGTTTATTCACTATACTTCGTCAATTCACCCATAAATTGTAGATTATTTTTTAGTAGTAGGACTTGGAGTGAATTTAAAACCACATATAACGAATTATAAATAATAAACTGTAACCACAAAACACAATATTCAAAACCAATACAATTAAACATATTTTGGTAACTTCATTACATATGTTATGAAATACATATGAAAGCAGATATATTTTTTGAGAAACAATCGAACAAATTAATACAAATACATTAAAAAAATATTATTAGTAATAACATTGATTATAAATACTATAGTTATCATACACGACATTACTAACCACAAGCCCGCACCCAAACCACGGCCCTCTGGGTTAGTAATGTCGTGTAACGTTAAACGCTAGTAATCACGTCGCCTCACCATCTACCAGGAGTAAATATTTTGTGCCCATGAAAAACCAGCCAGTGAAAAATCTATAGTATTTATAATCAATAGTAACAACTATTAGTATTTATTACTTCTCAGATGTTAAATATTCATGTGAATAAAGTGAACATATTTTTTGTTTTTCTTTTTACAAGTACGATTTATTAATAATGTTAAAACTAAGTTTATACAATTTACCCCATTTATTTGTTCAGCATCATCTGAATCGGAATCAATTATTGTAATAACTGAGTCTTCTATGCAGTTTTTAAGATTAGGTGTTTTCTGAGCCGATTTTTGATCTTTGTTAATTTTCCTAATTAAATGAAAAATAATATTATGTAATATTAAATTTTAATATAGTATTATACAACTTACTTATCAGACTTATCGGGTATAAATTGGTTAAATATAACATTTAAAGGCCTCTCATTAATTAATTCGTCTAATTCATGAAATCTGTGTTCATCTTGACTTTCTCTCATATGTTTTTTTGTATTTATATGCTCCTTATAATTCATAAATGGCATGTCACACAGTTCACACATTCCACCAATTTCTGAGGTACTGTAAATATTTACATATTTCAATATTTGCAGAATAATTAATAGTCAACACATAAATTAAGAAGACAAAAAATTCATTTACCTGTACTGATCTGAAGAGTAATCATCACCACTTCTATCTCCATTATATTTATGTTCGACCGAATGTTTTGTTTTTTTTTTACACAATGCATCACCTAAATCTGGCCACTTAGGTATAAATTCAAATACAGGACGTTGACCTTGATCCATTGATTCTATTTTTAAACTAACTTTTCCTTTTAGTACACTTGCAACTTGATCTGTGGGTTTTTTGTTGGTACGGTGTTTTTTCAATAAAGACTTGAGCCAATGTTGAAACTTAATTTGAAAAGAAATATGATTATAAATACATTTTTGTTAACTATATTAATTTACTAACCTTTTTGGCAGATAAAATTTTTATATTTAAAATATTTGCTTTATTAATGAGATCAACTGAATTTTTACGTTTAGAAGGTGACCCATTTTTTACTTCAATATCTTTTCTACACTGAAATTTCAACATAATTAAGTGCTATGTTGCATTATACTGGATTAATGTAAATATTGGATCAAAAAATATTCTTACATTATTAGTTTCCGAACTGGTATTATGTTTTGCTCCTTCATTTTGTATTATATCTGATATTAAATAATCGGTACTCTTCTCTAATGATTGAATTATTTTCTGTTAAAAAAAATATATATTACATACAAAATAATATAAAAAATATACACACAAACACTAGGTATATACTTGGTAAATATTTTAACAATTGTTGGTATTTATTTTATAGTTATATGAGCATAATACATAATATATGAATCTGCTTATATCTTATTTAACAATACTTTCACTCGTGGTCAACAAAATAAAAAGTAAAATCACTAGCGTTTTACACCCTCAGTAAATTTGGCTCTGAAGTCATACCTTTCATAAAATAAAATACATGTCTGTAAACTTACTCCTCCATATGAATTTATGAGCTTTTCCACTTTTGAGCTGACTATATTGTCAACAATGTCAATAAGAAATGTTTTATCATAGAGAATTGATCTTTTATTTTTGCTTGAAGAACCTAAAACTAAAAAAAAAATTCTTAATAAAACAATTTAGATTTCCTTTAAAAATGCAATAAATTACATATTCCATGTAAATTTAAAAGAAATATAATTGATAAAAACATTTATTATATTTGATTATAGTATAAAATATTTTAAGGATAACATTATAGATATGCCTAAAGTGAATTAAAAGCCCAAATTTAGGAGGTTTTTTTAAAATTTTTTTAAACTTTAAGTACCTAGGTACTAAGATTTAAAAGTTTTCCATATTTGGTAAACAAATTAAAGAACAATTCAAGAAAAAAATAGTCATCATTTAGACTCTTAGTAATTGGCATAACTGAAATTAGGACAGTTAAAATCGAAAACATACCTCCATTTGGTATGATAAACCATTTTGGGTAGGTCACAGTGCAAAAACAAATTGTTTTGTCAGCACCAAGAAAGCTGGTAAGTTTCCATACAATGTTAGAATCAAATTTTAAGAAAATATAAGAGATTTAAATAGTTCATAATTTATAATATTATAGAATCATATAGATACATGTATTGAAATAGTTGTTCAGAAGACCCAGTGAAGCTAGAGTAGAGACTTATCATTTTCAAATTACACCATCATTCAAACATGTGAAGCAATAACAAAAAAAAATTATACCAAATTGAAAGAAAAGAAATAATGCATCTAAGTGCAATAACCAGATAATTCCACTTTTTAATACCTTAAAGGACAAGCATTATAGGTAGGCACTTTTTTTTTAAATTATAAAATAAATCTAGATAAAAAATGTCACCACTATTTTATATCTGATTTTATAGCTCAAAATAGTGGTTTATTTATTAATTTCATGATATAAGTAAGTACAAGTGACAATGGATACCTGGTGTAATGGATTACTGATCTAAATTGTTTATTAGAAAATTAAAACTAATATATAATAAAATATGACATAATAGCATAACAATTAGGTTTTTTTTTCAGTGATTCTTGAGAACCCATCCCTAAAAGAAACTATCAACAGTTGTTTGAACTAGACCATCACGTAATTTATTTTGAAATTATATTACTTGTTATTATAATGAGCTCTGGATTTACTATTGAAAACCATAAACATGATTCAATTAGATACTCGGTATATAGAGATTCTAATAAAGGGAGAGAATATTAGATAGGTACATATGATTTAGTTTAGGTTTTAATTTTTTTAATTCTATTTCAATATTTTTGATAACCAGTAATAACCAGTTATCACAATTATTATCAAATGTTTACTGAGGTTAAAATAACAAAACTAGTTCATGTTCTTCTTAAGAGGACGTCGTGCCCGCATATGGTGTCTCTGTCTTACAAACATATGACATAGTACATTTTTGTTTGCTAGTTTCAATAGGGTGCTGTCAGTTTTGATATTAGTAGACTTTTAAGTAACAATATTATTTATGTTCTCTCTTTGGTTTTTCTACAATATTTTAATTTTTAAGTGAGTTATGTAAAACATTAATATTTGAAAATGCTTATAATTCACTTAAAAATTAAAATATTGTAAAAAACCAACGAGAGAACACAGATAGTTTTAAACTAAACGTTTAATAATAGGTCAATTCACTCTAATATCAAAACTAACACTAGCACACTATTGAAACTGGCAAACGAAAATTTACTCTGTCGTCCGTGTGAAGACGGAGGCAAACACATGCAACATCCTCTTAACAATAATTAATTTGAAACTGGATTATCCTGATTATCTTATCAAAATTTTATTATAAAATTAAAAGTATAGTAGTTGCTATAAATCTATAATTAATATTCTATTTGATATCTTCTCATTATATTTATATTTTTATTTTATGTCATATTTATAATATAAAAAGGTACCTTTACCTTATACGAGACTACGGCTATTTCAGCGACTACCACAATATCTTAACTATAACTGGAGATGAAATCTTAAAAATTATCCCTGGTTCCCAATTTTACACTTTCCTATAATTCCTCCACATAAATTTATCATTTAAACCAAAACTTTAATTCTTTATTCTC
Source organism: Metopolophium dirhodum (assembly GCF_019925205.1). NCBI lineage: Eukaryota > Metazoa > Arthropoda > Insecta > Hemiptera > Aphididae > Metopolophium > Metopolophium dirhodum. The sequence continues at coordinate 71,146,346 of NC_083560.1, forward strand.
TCTGTAATTTAATTTTGCATTTTCTAAATTTTTATCATATTTGTTTATGGCAAAAGAAAATAATATGCAATGTAATAAATAATAATTTACTCAAATATAGTACTGCTGGACTTAGTCCTTTTGCACAATGTTTAGAATAGCGCGTATACCCGTCGCAGGACTGGCGGGACACCGTAGACAAACCGTGGGTCTCATACCTAGCTAAGTACATGGGACAATGTATACCTACCCATCACTTAAACTTTCACGGACGTGAGTAAAGTACGAATCTGGCAAGTGGACGATCTGTGTCGAAGGGACGAAAAGATTGCGTTTATTGTTTACCTGTCTGATCAGCCGATGGCTGGTGGTTGTTGAGGTTTTCAACACTCATGTCGTCGTTTTCTGCCGAGTCGAGCTTTTACTGAGTTCCAGCGGCCAACGGTAGAGATAATGGAGTATTGGACGAGTGCGAATGACGCGCGTCGTACTTACACCGGAGACGACAGTGAACAGCTGTTGGCCTTTAACTATGGACGGATGGGCCGTCTGCCAGACTCGGAGCGCATACACGCACTATTCGCCGACTGTCGTCGCCACTAGCCGTGGCGAAATCAAAATAATATTATGTACAATATTATTATTATTATTATTATTATTATTATTATCATCTATTATCATCGTCATCGTCTACGTCGACGGGACCGTGACGCGTGCTCTACTGTCTGCTCTACGCCTCTACTCATCGCGAATTATTGCGATCGACGAGCGATTGAGCGAATGAGAGCCTAGAACGACCACGGTATACACTACGACACTCGCTCCACAGAACACCCATGCGCACACGATCAGGCGTACATGCGCGCGCGACTCGTGACTACACACTGACTCTCCACCTCACAACCCCTATCCCCTACCGTGGCACCTAACATAACGGCTTTCCGGGGCCGCTACGCGATAACGACTTACTGTAATATCACCATTGATTATAAATACTATAGCATGTAATGAATAATGATATCCACTGATATATTATACTATTGTACTATATAGTTATAGTATATAATATACTAGTCACTGGTCTATGATACGCATTACACAGTGTAATATAATTAGCTCTGAAAGCTCTGAATTCCGATACAACTAAGATATTGTGTTGTATTTGCGTTTAGCGTTTATTTAATTATAGTAATTGTCCAGGTACAGTTGTGAATGAAAGGTCAAAGGTACATATTTATAGTAGAGAACCTCAGTATCTCAAAGTTCCTGTTATCGAATATTTTTTTCAGTCTCGATCATTCATTAACATATTTTAAATGACCTCGGTAACTCGAAGTTTCAATACGTCGAATTTTTATTTTGGTTCCTATTAAGAGGACGTGGAGCCTGCATGTGTTGTCTCCGTCTTACAAGTGCGTAACATCGCAAATTTTACACTCCGAAGATCATGTTTAGCTCTGTTAGACGTTAGTTTAAAAATTGGAGTGAATTGCCCTCTTATAAAATTTAAAGGTACAATATTATTATCTAGATTCTAGGCAATTCCATGGGGATTTTATTATACCTATTTTAATTAAGTGATTCATGAATTATGAGTATTATAACTTTTTAGATGTTCAAACAATTTACAATTTTAAAATACTCATAACTCGCTTTAAAATTAAAATATAATAAAAAGCCAATGACACTACCTAGATAATAATCTTACCTTTAAATTTTATAAGAGATCGATTCACTCTAATTTTTAAACTAACGAGGCTAAACGTGATCTGCTGAGCGTAAAATGTTCCATGTTACGCACTTGCAAGACGGAAATACCCGCATGTGTTATCTTCGTCTTACACATGACGTACGACATAGACAAAACGCGTTTACCAAATCTGAGTAGAACTCGCTCAATTTTGGTTCTAGAGAAAAAATACCTATTATTAAATTGAAATCGACAATATTTCTGAGGCCAAGTCGTAAAGTTTTTTTTCGAAAAAAATTAAATTTTGAAAAGTTAAAGGTATTTTTAAAATATTGACATTTTTGCTATTTCTATATAATGAAACATATTGGGTATAAAAAAAAACGCAACAACTTGCCCTCAGAAATATTGTCACATTTCAATTTTATCATAGGTATTTTTACTCTAGAACCAAAATTGAGCGAGTTCTACTCGGGCTGCGTAAACGCATTTTGTCTATGTTGTACATCATACGTGTGTAAGATGGAGACACACGTGCGGGTGTGACGGCTTTGAGATACCAACATTCCACTGTGTATATATATATAAATATAGTATAATATACTATATAGTATATACCTATTATAGTAATATAATAATACATAATATATGATATCAAAAATCTATGCAATAATAAATTACCTACATTATAAATTATAGTCATTATAGGTATCTTATTTTTTTTAAAATACCTTCTTCTGAAACATGTTAATATTCACAAGTAGCCAAGTAGGGACAGTAGGGCTGGGATTTCGATGCACTTTTCATTTTTTTTCCATAGGTTGCTGGTCACAAATCCATAACATGTACTTTTGATGGAGAACAAGAAAATTTATTTTGCATTTTTTTGGATATGTTAACAATTTTTAAATTTAACGTCATTTTCTTCATTTTTAGGGCATTATAGGGTTTTTAAGGAATTATTGGAGTTTTTGGATCCAAAATTCAAACTTTGAATTTTATTTTAAGATTTTATACGCTAACGCGTGTTTTATATAAATTTATATATATTTTTTTTTTTGTATAACAAACAAGAAAGTAGGTAAATACTTACTATCGTATCTTGTATCGTAGATACCATCATACTCGTATTGTACTATACAAACTTAGATACTTCACAAGTTTGCGATTGGCGGCGTGGCAAAGTATATTATTTAGAATCACTATAATATACCAATCTGTTTAATAATCTGTCAGAGCAATAAAATCAATACTGTCATCAGCTGACGATATCGTTCATTACAAGTTTTTTGTCGTAAGTTGTAACACGCGTGCATTTAGTTTCGATTTAAAATTCCGAAAGTAAAATGTTCATTGGCGAGTCGATTGCGTGCGTTTGTACAAGAGTTTGGCAAAAATATTTTTTCTATCGGCGGAACGGTGTTTTATCACTTTTATTTCAATTTAATTAATTTAATCAAATATTATTTAAAATTTATACTATAAATTTATTAAAAACAAAAACAATTTAACTGCATTTTTTGTGCATTATTTAGAATTTTTAGAGCATTAAAGCATTTTTTAAGTGCAATTTTTAGGGTTTTATAGTGCATTATAATCCCAGCCATTCATAAGTTTCTATCGAAATTTGATAAGTTTAAAAAATCGGCGTGTGTGTAACTTTGGACACCATTGATTTATTGTGCAATAATAGGTAAATACAAATTTTATTTAGTTCTATTGTTATATAATTTTAATTAGTATTTCTTAAATTTTTAAATTTTTTTATTTGAAATGTTTTTTTTTAAAGATTGAGTTTATTAAACCTATTTTTATTTAATATTAATTAGAATTTGTTAATTTCTCTTACATCAATAAGTCAACTCTTTTTTAAAAACGTGAACTGTTGTCCATAGTTAACTTTGGTATTATAACATCGGTATTCTATGAATTTATATAAATATCCAGTGTTACCCATTTGGCGGTTAACTCTGGACTGCGATCTCGAACTTTAAATAAAAGCTTAAATATAAGCTAGCTCAAATATGACGTATATATAATTTGTAGGAGCTTATCATTATCTTCTTACATGACACATGTATTGTCTGTATTAAACATTTTTACAAAATTTTAGATTAATTATTTTCAGAAATATTCGAAAAAAAAATTGTGAATTCTGTTCTAAGTTACCCCATTTTACGATATGCAGGGACGGATTGGAATTTCGGATCAGCCCGGGAAAATACTTTTTTACCGGCCCACTATTTGTTGGGAGATTGGGGGCAAGTGTACCATACTGAAGATCCTCTTCCTTTACTACCACTTTCGTGGGCTTTACGGCTCTTCTTTATTACGGTTTCCAAGTGATCTTTCATTTGAAAATCATATTTTGCTATAAACAATATGATTTCTAAAAAATTTCCATGGTCAACAAATGGATTAGCTAATGTGTATGCTGCTTCAAATTGATTCCCCCTATAACTCAATCCACGTTTTCCTATAAGTTTAACAGCTTCAACCACTATTGTAACAATTTCGCAGTTTTTTTTACTTCTTTCTTAGTTTCACAGAAAAGAAGTGAACCAATATCATGTTTATTTGAATGGAGAGAAAAAAAGCTGATACACAATTGTTATGTACTGTGCTTTTATCATGTTCATCGGTTCGAATATAAGTATGACTCCATAAACCTTTAGTAAAATTATTACTTTCTGAAGAAAATGCAAGACACACATACCAGAATAATTGTTTTGGATTTATATTGTAGGTTAACCATTTTCGTTCAGAGCCATTACTTCTAAAGAAAGCTTTTTGAAAATTAAATGGAGTTTTTTCATTTAATTTTGGTTTTTGAGGATGATATTTAAAAAATAGATTAAGCTGTGTAATTTTAGGTTTCTTGAATATATCTAGACTCTAGAGGACCAATATTAAAAAAATGACACATTGACCGCAATAGACACAAATACACATAGGTTATAGGTATCTAATAATGAGCCAAATGCTCAAATTATTAAATTGTAATATAATATTTCAACAAATATTTTTAATTGAAAATATTATAATATCCTTTATTGTCGAAAATTGGAAAAAGTGAGATTGACCCTTTTAGACCCGAGCCACAGAATTCAGAATTTTAATTAATATTATTTTTGTCTATGTGCCTTTGTATGTTAACTAAAATTGTTTCCAAAATTAATAAAAAACTTACTAGGTATAACTTCATTGTTAACACTTTTTGATGATCAATAGATTCAATTACATTCAAGCCAATATTTTGCATTATCTTTATTTCCAATACCAAAAGTTGCATTCTCCAAACTAACGTTATTAATGCAACTATCAGTCACCTATTTAATTAAAATTTAAAAAAATATATTATAGACTCAGTTTTAGTATTTGTAATAGTATAAGATACATCAATTATGTTACTATGATTATAAGTTATAATAATATTATTTACTTTTATAAGAAAAATATGAATAGTTAAATATAATAATTTAATAGTACTTTGATAAGAAAAACAATAAATTACAAGACTTACTGACTTCATCTAAAGTAGATGTTTCAACTTCAACATCTGTAGTAGTTTCATCCTAATTAATAATATCATAACTCTAAAAATAAATCTATAATAATTATACTAGGATGAGTATTAATGAGTTAAAAAGTTTAAGTTAAGTTAAAAACTGAGTTAAAAAAAAAACATTAATTTTCCCAGCCTTGTTATTAAATCAATAAATCATAATTTATACTTATAGATACATATTATCTATAATTTTTAGAAGTAGGTATCAGTTGAATATCACACTAAAATAATTTAATGTATATTTTCATATTAAAAAAATAAAATAGGTACCTATTGAATTAAGTATTTTGCAAAATATGTTGTTTCTCTCATTCTCCATCAATAAAATAAATTGTAGATTATTGTACTTTGTACAGTAACAGTTTAATATTTTTAATTATTAATATATTATTATTATAATGACAAAGTTCAGCTAAAACTCACTTCGCTATTCTGAGACTTGGAAAATGATTTAATGCTTTTAGAAGCAAAGGCTTCTAAAAGTAGTATTTTTTATTTTTGTCTCGAATTTTTTCAGCTCTTCCTTTTCGTTTTTTACTACAGTCTGATCCATCCATTTCCATTTTATTTTATAATTCATAACTATTGTAATATAAAATATTTTAAGAATTATTCCTAGTTAAGTACTTAGTAATTTAATTGTAAAGTTAACCAAATTGTGCTGAACTGCTAACTACCAAGTGCTAATATCGAGGTTTTTAATGATATTATAAATAATATAAATTTCAAATAAAAATATTCTTATTAGGTATTCATATTAACGACCCACATCGACTTGTATTGTCAAAATTCGTCGTCATTACCCGCAACCCACCGGTCCATCTGATCGACGACAACCCGAATAACCAATTATTTAAAGATTTTACTGTCCACGGAAGTTGATTTTTTGATTACAGTTATTGTTATTACTCATTGATAATTAATATCATTATTCAGTTTCTGTTGTAGACGTTGTATACTTGTATCATTACAGTTTACAACGCTTTGCGTTATAATATTATAGACTGTTATTACGTAATATCATTGAATGAATAATTTATAATCAATGGTAATATTTATTATTTATTAGATAATAGATTATTTTTTTTTTTTAATTGATCTTTAAGCCCGGCGACTATGGCCATTAGGCCATTAGCTGATTGTGGGGTTTTTATGATTGTAGGTAGTGGGGTTTGTAACGGTAGGGTTTTTACACGTGTGTGTTGTGTTTGGCAGAATATCTTAGATTATATTTACGTCTACCTATACTATATACTATTTAGTACGCGGCCCATCGGGAATTTCCCGATTTCCCTATGGCCTAATCCGTCCCTGAGTCGATATGTAACTATAAATATTATATTATTCATTATGTCGTTTTAAAAAATAACACTTAAGTACATTTGTAATTTGTATAACACTCTACAATTACTATATTTCAAAGAATATCCATAATTGGAATCAGTGGCGCCGAAACCATGTATTAGGTGTGGCGACCGCCACAACTATTTTAGGGGGTGGGTGTACCCCCTAAAATTGGTGGGTAATCGTAATCCTAAGTATAATAATATATTGTACAAATACACAAATGTAAAAAAGATGACTTCCTAGTGTGTTGTAGCGTGCAGAGTGTACTGTGTGGTGACTTTAGAAATAGCCAATAACTAACTAATAATTTAATTAATAGTGTTTTCATTAATAAATAAATTCTAGTATTTATAAACAATGGTATTGTGGAAAAGTCAAAAACCTCTGATAATACAGTACTTTTATATTTTTATTTTACAAGTTATAAAACAATTGGTATTAACTGAAATAGCCGGGGTGATGGGCCCCCGGCACACATGATTAAATTTATTTAACAACGATTCGTGCTTTTATATTTTATTTTGTGTCTGCAATCACCTATTAGGACAGTAAAAATGGTTCAAATTTCTATCTTTTCTGATGGGAAAGTAAATCTAGTTGATACTTTTTGGGTCAAAACTCAAAAGTAAAAAATTCCCATAAGTTTTCAAAAGCTTCGTGAAAAACAAAAGAAAACTAACAAATAAAAGTAATTTTTACACAAAACCAGCTATTGAAAAAATCGATTATGTTTTTCTGTTGTAACTCATAAATTAATAACCGTACTAACTTTATATTTTAACAACATTTTTATATGATACATGAGCATTTTCTTTGCAAGATATTTCCTACAAGAGACTCAAAATATATTTACTCTTTTTGAGCTTTAAAAATTTTTATTTTTAAATTTCGTCGATGAATAATTTTTTTTCTCGGTCAAGTTGAACACAGATCGACAATACATTTTTTTTAATACGCGTCTGAAGTTAAAACTTTAACTACATTTATTAAAATTGCGAAAATTTAAAAATTTAAAACAAAATATTTTGTTGTAAATTCAACAATTAACTATAAATAGATACTTTAAATTTTCACCAAATGATTATAATAAAATATTATAATTTTCTGTAAGTACCTACATAATGAAATGTTCAAAATATTTCGACTCTTTTTGAATTATATATAGACATTTAAAATTTTGAAAAAAAAAATGTCTTATTATTGATCAAACAATTTTTTGCCGGGTCTAAAAGCTTGAACAAGGTTCCTCATAAGTTGTTATAATAACAATTTTGAAATAATGAAGATTTAAGCATTTTAAGTATAGGTACAGATTTTTACAAAATTAGTCAATATCGAATATTTGAAAATATTTTTTTGGTTAAAAATGTATAAAATATTAAATTTTTATAGCTAAGGATTGGAAATTTAAAACCAGATTTCTCATAAGTGGGTAATTCTAATAATAATACTCATTACAAGTGAAATGTCATAATCACATTATTATATTATGATTTTGCTATCTGGGACTGTAACATAAAAATCTAAAAAATATATAATCACAATTTGTTTCATAGTAATTTTCAGTTGAAACTTGGACGAAATTAGATGTTTGCACGAAGATAAACGATATTCATTATTTCGTTATAATTCAAAAACATTATACGTGACGACTTATAACTTTTACTTATATTATTATATTTTATACATACAAAAAAGTTCTATAATGCAATGTTTTCAGCAAAATTTAATTCAACACATTGTTTTACTATCAGTAAAATAAATTACTTAAATAGGTAGTGGTAATATAAATATAATATTAACTATTTACCTATATTAGAATATTGTAAGTATCATATGAAAATGATATTGGTATTGAAACTAAAGCAATTATTAATATTTGTACTTAACATATTACTATAGAATAGTACTAAAAAAGATATTATGATTATATTAAAGATATTGTATAAGGTATAACCATTAACCAAATAATATACATATATTTACACGGGTATAAGAAAAAAATGTCATAGTTCTAATTTTTACTGAATGGTATGATGCACCCAGCTAAAAGCTTATTTAACTAAATCAGTGACTGTGATTATCGTTTTAAGATAATAATAACTTGTTTTCATCTTTAGGAGGCTTGTTCTGGAGATGAACCTAATTGTAATGTGTTAAAATATGAAATAATGCTATAATGTAAACATAATGCAGTAAATATTATAACTTGTAAAAACATTTTTTAGATTAAAAATGTGTGTGATGGGGGGGGGGGGGTTGCCCCCGCGACTTGGTTTTAATATTCTATGGGGGTAGGTAGATATAAGTTATTGTTCATTACCACACCTAAAAAAATTTAGTTCGGCGCCATTGATTGGAATTATTCATTCCGTAAATAAAGAATTATAACTATTACTATTATCATTATTTATTGATGTCAGGAGAAATATTTAAATTAATTAATTTAAATATTTTTAACTAAAAAAAAAGAAAAAATCTTTATTATGATAATCAATAATGTCAGATTCCTAATACATGTGCGAATACGACTGAGTTGAATGACTAATCATTTAAATATAAAAAAAGAGTGCATTTAATTATTAATTATTATCTTTGTTGTTTACTTAGCTACAAACCACTCGCACATAATATGGAAAGAAAATATTAAATTTTCATTTCTCATAGATTCCCTTATCCATTAATTTAATCTGCTCGTTGAATTAACAATAGGTAGCAACTTTATTTTAATGCTATTGATTAACTATAAGATTGATAATTGATGACTGAATTTAAATAAAAACATCACACTCATCACAGATAATACGTGAACTAATACCATATTTTTCTTAAACCCAACGAATTGTGTTAAGCTTTTAAGTTACAACATGACTATCAGATTATATGCTAATATTCGTCAGTTTTTATATTTTACTAGCTAACACTCATGCACTTCGTTACCCGTAAAAAATCCAACTACCTATTAAATGTTTCAAACTTTTTTTAATTCAGTATTATTCAGTGTATACCTACTGTATAATGGGATTCAAAATTGAAAAAAAAAAATAGAAAAAAAAGAAAAGATTTAATTTAGTAATAATACTGTTGTGTTTATATGGTTTTATAGGTACTATAAAAAATCGAAAATATGCATGTTCTTATACAATGTAAAAAATTTTCCGGGCTTGGTGATGACAATATTATCGTTGAACAATAAATATCCATTGTTTTCCTGTTTCCCACGAAACTTTTGTTATCATTTATTGCCAATTTGATTGTTATGTCAGTCACTGATTTCGATTTGTAATGTTGAGTTAGTTTTTGCCTTACAAACGTATGTCGTGGAGCGCTGACCATTGTAAAAGGTAATGTGGTATTCTAATTACATATAAATCGTCTTAAAACTGGTGGTTGATCGTGGAGGAGTGGTACGATTTTTCCCATCAAAATTATACGATAAATGTTTATCCCGGCTTAAGTAAAATATAAAGATATTTAGATATTGCAACTTTAGGTTCGATTATATCATAGGTAATCATACCTATAAGGCTATATGGCTATATAGATTACCATAACCATGAGGATAAAACATATCCAAATATAAAATTCTCATTTGGACTATAACATGAGTAAATTCTATCCAGCTGTTCTCAAGTAATGCGGTTACCAGCGGACAGGATTTCATTGCTTCGTTGCCCGTTAAAAATGTCAGTATTCTACATAGGTGCATTTAGAAATTAATTTTGATAATCTTTTGTATCAATTATTATTGCATTAAATATTTTAATTTTAAAATAATTAATATTAAAATAATACTGTAAGCTGTAACTAATAGCAACCATTTATAAACAAAAATGTCGATCGTATAAATCTCAAAATCGTTTCTTAAAAGTTCAATAAAAAAAAATAAGTGCAACTTAACGAATTGACTACCTACCGTTTTTTGAGAATTTAATAGATTATTTAATTTGAGTGTTTTAAGAGTTCTAGAATTCTTGTTTTTTTTTTAGTCCAGAACTACCCATATATTATTATAAATATGCGTTTCTTATATGTTTTGTTATACTTATTTTACATATGTCATTAGGACCATTATGTTATATTATGGTATCAGGTTATTTGGTTTAAGATCTTGGTTTATTTGTCAACCGATGAATTCATAAGCCACAACTATTTATCGTAATATAGTTTTAGTATTGCATTATATTATTATAGGTATAGCCGTATAATAAGTTATAAGTCAGTAACTGCTTCAGTAGCGCACTGGTGAGCCGATGGCCCCAGAAAATATACATATTTATAAAGGAATTAGGATGTCTGTGTATACTGTATATTGTGTACATTATATACGCCTGTAATATAGTCTATATCTATAGATAGTCAGATAGCTTCAAGTGCAGTTCAAGGTATGTGTTATTATCATCCTAGTTTGTATGTTTAAAACATGATTTGGGTTTTTTTATACCTAACAAGTTTTTTTTTTATTGTATTTCAACAACCTTGAATTTATTATTTAACGATTCATCAATCATGTATACTACGGTAGGGACGAGTCACGAGTGTTTAGTGTATACCTACCTATTACTTATACGACAGTCTTGTCTTACAGTAAACTGTACCTACTTGTATCTTATATATGTAGGTAACTATATACTGCAGCAATACTATATAATAGTAATAATAATAATAATAATAATACGTATTATTACGTGACTATTTACTTATTACTAAGCGTTTAGATACCTAACTATTTAAGCTGATTTCATTTCAGTATGGGAATAAAATGTTAAGAAGATTTAAACATTGTAAACAAAAAAGTAGGTACCTAATATTTGTTATCTCCCCCTTGCACGTACGCCCACTATATTAAGTATAGCTTTGGGTTTCTCACTTTGTAGTAAAAATTACCAAACTGTTTAAAATTAGAATATTAGACGAACAAAACCAATTGGTGATTATAATCACTACTTAGGGAGGGCATTTGATTTAATGCCTCACCGAGACTTTTTCGATGAAAAATCTAAAGTAAATACTAGATATATTAATATAGTAAAGTAACAACTTGGTAATAAGACTATTATATAAATTATTTGACATAATTTGTCCGTTGACTTCAATTGTGGTTGCGTCTATATAAAATATATAAATATTCGAACAAACCTTATTGGGTCATATAAGTAATCGTTACTAATTATTTATAGGTAATTTTTCCGATGAGTCATGTTTATCAGTTAACCAGTAAAGTAATTATGTAATATTCGACAGCTTACCTTATTCGAACCGTTTGGCAATGATTATAAAACTCAAAGTTGCAGTTCCGCTGCGACAATCTGACATTCTCTCAACGCGTGACTATATTATAATCTTCAATTTTCATATTTAGAACTTTCACACACCGATGCTCTTATGCCAGCTGGCAACGAACGGCCAACAGTGTATGTACTACGAAGGCGGACTATATACCCGACCGGCATTTACAACATGCCGAAGATCTTTACCCGCTCACATAATATATTATTATCATATTATTATATATGTATACATCGCGGGTTTAGTATAGGTAGTATCAGGGCTGTCCCAAAAGACAAATCATAGGGGGAAGATCATTAATTTGCCAACTAAAAAAAAAATGTTTTCACTCCGCTCGAATTATCAGGTATTAAGATACATCTTATAAACATTTAAGGAATCTAGGACAAAATATCCAAATTTATCCGTTTTTACGTAAATTAGTAGATTATACTTTACTTTGTAATAAAATTAGCTCAAATATCAAATTATTTAATTATAAAAATATACCTAATATATAATAATAATATAAATATAAATATATGATATAATATAGGTATTCCATATAATATTATACTATTTTCCAAAAATTTAAAAAATTGTTTTTAAAAATGTAGGTACTAATTAGTAATAACCATCGAAAAATAAAAGAAAACATAATATATTAAAACATCTTTGCGTAGAGTACAATATGATGGAAGTAGGGACATTCCAAATTGTTTAAATGCTATTGCTAATTTTATTAGAAAATAAAATAAAATTTTCTATTTTTAAAAACGTTTTTCTAAATTTTTAGAAAATAGTGTAGGTAATCATTTTTTTAACAAATTATTTTATTTTATTGTGTGTTCATAAAAAAAATTATTTTACATTTTATTTTATATTATTAATGTGCGTGCAAAATTTATTTTACTATTAGTAATGCAGTGTATATAGGTTTAACTAATTTTACGAGCTAATTTTAAAATTTAATATTTAGAAAATTTTAGATTCTGAGCGGAGCGATGAATGTATTGACTTTACAATGATGTATGTATTTTTATTTTTCTAAAACGTTTTTTTAAATTTTTAGAAAATAGTGTAGGTAGTCATGTTTTTAGCAAATTATTAATATTTTATTTTATTTCATTGTGTGTACCTATACTGTATTCATAAAAACAAATTGTTTTACATTTTATTTTATATTATTTGACTATTTGACTAATATGTGTGCAGTATATTTTGTGATATATTAAATAATATATTTATATTTATATTATTATTATATATTAGGTATATTTTTATAATTAAATAATTTGATATTTGAGCTAATTTTATTACTAAGTAAAGTGTAATCTACTAATTTACGTAAGAACGGATACATTTGGATATTTTGTCCGTGGATATTTTGACCGTTGGTTATTTTGTCCTTGGATATTTTGACCGATTACCACATTTAAGTGTACATATAAATATTTAGCATTTAAAGCTACAAACAGCGTATAATTAATAATATATGCATATTATCAAATTTCAATATTTTTATAAATAATATAGGTACTTACTTAAAAAATTTCAAGTACCCACGAATATTATTTATAATGACAACAAAATAACTAAAACCGTTATTCTAGGTTACTTAATATATTATAATTTCATCCAAATTTTCACATAAATATAACTATAAAAATAAAAGTGTTTTTATATTTTTGATTTTTGTTTAGAGAATAACTTACTTACGTGGAATTATGTTTTACATTATCAATCCTCAGCTATAACCTATAAAAGTTGAACATTTTATAAATTTTTAACTACAAAATCATTTTTTAATTTTAAATTTGATAAATGTTAAAAATCAAACTTTAATTGCTTATAAACAAATATTGGAACAATGAATTTTTAATATTTTTCAATTGTCATTGTAACAATAATTAGGAGCCTTGGACTAAATGTTCAAGATTTTTGCCCCAACGAAAATTTTATTGGCATTTATAGAAAAAAAAAACTAAAATAATTGGAAACTGTAAATTACTGAAAATGTCAGCTCAAAACATGTCAAAATATATTTTGAAAATTGTATGGTGTATAGAAACTTCTAATTTAAACATTCAGAAAAAATTTAATCTGCCTACAGTGATTTGTTTTAGATTTGAACCAAAAATCAAAATCGATTTTGTAAAAAACTAATTTTGTGTAAAACTTCCCATTTTTCATTAATTTTTTTTTTGTTTTTTCTGGCACTTGAAAATTACTGCGAATTTTAATCTCCTCAATGCACCAACTGTATTCACTATCCCATCGAACAAGATACTGTTGAAGAAAATTGAAGAAGTTTTATTGCCCCAAAAGGTGATGACCAGGTGACAGAAATAAAAATTAAAAATTAAAAAACACACATCATTGTAAAATCAATACATTCATCGCTCGCTGGAAACAGAATAAACGTAATTATAAATATTAGTTATTACTTATTACTCATACTAGTAATAGCATATAATACCATCATAATATCGTCTGAAACCCGCACAATAGCACAGCACAGACCCCTGATCTATTTTTATGATGTCATTGCGAATTTTGGAAGAAAGCGCATTAGTATTATACATAAATCATAATCTAATGGCCTATGATGCCGGGTTGAAATAAATAGATCAATAAAAAAAAAAAAAAATCATAATCATACATATTTTAATACATTTTCACAATATTAACTTTATGATATAACTATCTATATAAGCTATAATAATAAAATATATTAATTTAAATTAAATGATTTTTTTTTGTCTATAAAATATTATCATATTATTAATTGTTAAAATATTACTGACTGGGTGGCTCAATATCAAAATGTGTCCCCTTCACCCCCTCGACGGACGGCCCTAGATAGTTTACGGTAATATAATTATTATTACTTGCACGGCTGCATCATATCAATTATAATATATTCGATATTTCGATAAATATTATAATTTTATGTAGATTGTAGGTAGGTAAACTAAATATCATTTTGACGGTTCATCCACTTCACGTGCACGAGTTGCGTAAAGGCACCATGCAGGGGTATTATTATTCACTCCGTATACGGCTGTGCTTGTATTTACATGTCATGTCGATTCACGGTTGTCAATATTCAACGATGAGAATTTATAATAATAATAATAGTAATAATAAATAACAACAGTAGTGAAAACCAAACATATTGCGGCGGCAAAGGCAATAATTATTATCGCACCACCGTCGGGTCAATCATTTTAAGTGTCAGCTCTTCACGTCTTGAGGAGGGTACATTAATATTTTGTTACGTACTTACGTAACATCCTCGACCCACTCGTCGCTTGCATATATTATTATTGGTATATCCCTTTTGACAGCCCCGATAATATTTCAATCAAAACGTAGGTATTCCTATTTATTTTACTTTCGATTTCATTTTATTACTATAGAGGTATCCACGATACGATTATGCGACACGATAAAATATACAGGTGTAAATTTGTATTTACATCATTTTTATATTGTGTGTTTTTTTTTAATTTTGTTTTGTTTGGTGTTATCATTCATAACTCTATCGGCAGTAAAAATCTTCAACTTTGAGCGAGGTTTCTGGTAGAAAATTGGACTTAGTTGATAGTTTGGTACTTAAGTTTTTAAGGGAGTTGAATAAGAAAAACATTCTATAGTATATATTTTCAATACAATAAAAAATTACAGAAAAACTATGACTTATGACGGAAATGTTTACACAACATAAGTTTTCAACCAGAAAATCTATTTCGTTTTTTTTTTCATAAATGAATAGAAATAAAATAAAATAAATGTAACCGTAGTTGGAGTTTTTACCAAATATAGGTATTTTATAATGGCATGATATATTTTTTATCTATTTTATGCTATTTAATGACATTTAAAATGCTTAACTTTATTTAGTTTTTTCAATTTTTGTATGATACAATTTTTCTTTTTTGAGTATAAAAGCTTATCAATTTAATACAAGGTTCTTTATAAGTTGACTCAGTGTTTTAAAAATTTGTATCGATAATTGAAATTCGAATTCTGACAAAATGTGATATTTAAAGTTTAAACGAAAAATAACATTTTTAAAGCGCTATTACAAATGATTAAATATGTATCAACATATTTTGTAAAAAAAAAAACTAAAAAAACTAAAAATTTTAAATAGATTAGCTATATTATACCTAGTTTTACATGCCATACCTTTAAATCGTTTTATACGGTTCAACGTTTGAATATCCAATATCATACAAATTTGAACTTCAATCGCTCATAAAAATGTATATGGCTTTAAAATAAAGGTTTCTATTTTAATTTATATTTAAATAAATCCAATTAGGAATCTTGTATTCAATTTTCAATTATTAGGTATTGAAATTAAAAATGTTTTGAATATTTAACCACAAATAAATAATTAACATACTTCAATAGTTTAAAAAAATTTCATTAAAAAATGTGAAAAACGTATAAAAATAAAATCGTGACTATATTTTTGAAAATTTAGATTGCTGTAAAAAAACTTATGAGTAACCTTGTTTTAAATATTAAGCATTTTCACTCAACAATTTCAAAAGTCTTTAAATAGTACAAGAATAGTCAAAACATTTTTTTAATTTATATCACAAGTAAATGCTTGGTACGGTATGAACACCATAAACCTAAATATTGTTATCGTTATTGCCTATATTATTATTTATTATTATTATTGCCTATGTGATTCTGATGCGTGTGTTCAGCATTCGTTGTCGTCAAGTTGCCGGCTCCGCACTCGCGAAATAAATACCTATATATTAACGATATTAAAATATTCAGTCCATTATTATGGTAAAATATTTGGTGAACAAGTCTACTGTGAATATTGAACTATAAAAAAATTCGTTGAACGCAAAATTAGTAATATTATCATAGGCTGACTGACCGTCTTCGCTCAGAATAGTTTTTCTTATGCATTGATATTATATCATTGAATTCAAATTTTACACCAACTATTACAGTGACAAACGTGTAACCTACTGTACAACTGACATGCCGATATCCATTTACTCGCTTTTAGATTCTGAGCGAAGCGATGAATGTATTGATTTTACAATGATGTGTGTTTTTTTTTTGTGCCTGTCATCACCTTTTAGGACAGTAAAAGTGCTTGGATTTTCTTCAACAGTAACTTTTCTGATAGGAAAATAGGAATAGGAATTTCGTTCCATACTTTAGTAACCGATTAGTAACCATTCGTAACCGAAAATTTGGAATTCGTAACCTAAACCAAGTACCTGGAAAACCATTTTTCCCAACCGGATGCTGGCGTAACGTTACACCAGCATCCGCACATTGAGATATTCTACTTGGGAAGTTCAAAACCAAACTAGGTTTTAGTAACCGATTAGTAACCATTCGTAACCGAAAATTTGGAATTCGTAACATAAACCAAGTACCAGGAAAACCATTTTTCCCAACCGGTAGCCGATATTATAATCCTTAATATACTCTTTGAATATATTTTTATCAAGTATATACAAGCATATCCTTGATCAAAAATATTTTGGATAGTTTTAGATTCTGAGCGAAGCGATGAATGTATTGATTTTACAATGATGTGTGTTTTTTTTTTTGTGCCTGTCATCACCTTTTAGGACAGTAAAAGTGCTTGGATTTTCTTCAACAGTAACTTTTCTGATAGGAAAGTGCATCTAGTTGGTACTTTGGGGGGTCAAAAGTAAAAATTTCCCAGTAGTTTTCACAAGCGACGTGAAAAACAAAAGAAAAATTAAGGAAAAACGGGAATTTTTACGCAAAATCTGTTTTCGAAAAGCGTTGTACGTGTGCATAAAACACCGAAAATCATGAACTTCGTAAGACTATACCATAAAAACTAACGATTAAATGAATTTTTGCACCATCGTTCTTATAACTGGCTATATCTGAAAAAAAAATTGAAAAATTCGTGGGTGCACTAAACTAGATTTATAACGATAAATTCAAAATAATAATTGAATAAATAAACATATTACTGAATAACTTGGTTTATACCTAATTATTTATAATTGAAATAGTGATTATTTTAAAAGATGGTTTTCACCTTTCACGAGCATATTTTACCGCATATTTATTCATTTTAAGTGAATAAACGCATATTTAATAACATATTTCGTGATTTCTTAGTACCTACATAATATAAATCCAAGCCCAACTACAACCATTAACGTTCTTGGCGTATCAAGAATTTCATATGTATATAGAATTTCATTGTATACGAAAAACTATTCTGAGCAAAGACGGTTTGTCAGTGTAAATATTTTATATTCTATTTATACTGTTATTACTTATTATTAATACGCTAGCCGCTAAGTTGAATTAATATTATAAAATTACAAAAAATAAATTACATTACACTAGCACCACAACCTAAACTATTTTCTTCGAATTTCGTTCCATACTTTAGTAACCGATTAGTAACCATTCGTAACCGAAAATTTGGAATTCGTAACCTAAACCAAGTACCTGGAAAACCATTTTTCCCAACCGGATGCTGGCGTAACGTTACACCAGCATCCGCACATTGAGATATTCTACTTGGGAAGTTCAAAACCAAACTAGGTTTTAGTAACCGATTAGTAACCATTCGTAACCGAAAATTTGGAATTCGTAACATAAACCAAGTACCAGGAGAACCATTTTTCCCAACCGGGTGCCGATATTATAATCCTTAATATACTCTTTGAATATATTTTTATCAAGTATATACAAGCATATCCTTGATCAAAAATATTTTGGATAGTTTTAGATTCTGAGCGAAGCGATGAATGTATTGATTTTACAATGATGTGTGTTTTTTTTTTTTGTGCCTGTCATCACCTTTTAGGACAGTAAAAGTGCTTGGATTTTCTTCAATAGTAACTTTTCTTATAGGAAAGTGAATCTAGTTGGTACTTTGGGGGGTCAAAAGTAAAAATTTCCCATTAGTTTTCACAAGCGACGTGAAAAACAAAAGAAAAATTAAGGAAAAACGGGAATTTTTACGCAAAATCTGTTTTCGAAAAGCGTTGTACGTGTGCATAAAACACCGAAAATCATGAACTTCGTAAGACTATACCATAAAAACTAACGATTAAATGAATTTTTGCACCATCGTTCTTATAACTGGCTATATCTGAAAAAAAAATTGAAAAATTCGTGGGTGCACTAAACTAGATTTATAACGATAAATTCAAAATAATAATTGAATAAATAAACATATTACTGAATAACTTGGTTTATACCTAATTATTTATAATTGAAATAGTGATTATTTTAAAAGATGGTTTTCACCTTTCACGAGCATATTTTACCGCATATTTATTCATTTTAAGTGAATAAACGCATATTTAATAACATATTTCGTGATTTCTTAGTACCTACATAATATAAATCCAAGCCCAACTACAACCATTAACGTTCTTGGCGTATCAAGAATTTCATATGTATATAGAATTTCATTGTATACGAAAAACTATTCTGAGCAAAGACGGTTTGTCAGTGTAAATATTTTATATTCTATTTATACTGTTATTACTTATTATTAATACGCTAGCCGCTAAGTTGAATTAATATTATAAAATTACAAAAAATAAATTACATTACACTAGCACCACAACCTAAACTATTTTCTTCGAATTTCGTTCCATACTTTAGTAACCGATTAGTAACCATTCGTAACCGAAAATTTGGAATTCGTAACCTAAACCAAGTACCTGGAAAACCATTTTTCCCAACCGGATGCTGGCGTAACGTTACACCAGCATCCGCACATTGAGATATTCTACTTGGGAAGTTCAAAACCAAACTAGGTTTTAGTAACCGATTAGTAACCATTCGTAACCGAAAATTTGGAATTCGTAACATAAACCAAGTACCAGGAGAACCATTTTTCCCAACCGGGTGCCGATATTATAATCCTTAATATACTCTTTGAATATATTTTTATCAAGTATATACAAGCATATCCTTGATCAAAAATATTTTGGATAGTTTTAGATTCTGAGCGAAGCGATGAATGTATTGATTTTACAATGATGTGTGTTTTTTTTTTTTGTGCCTGTCATCACCTTTTAGGACAGTAAAAGTGCTTGGATTTTCTTCAATAGTAACTTTTCTTATAGGAAAGTGAATCTAGTTGGTACTTTGGGGGGTCAAAAGTAAAAATTTCCCATTAGTTTTCACAAGCGACGTGAAAAACAAAAGAAAAATTAAGGAAAAACGGGAATTTTTACGCAAAATCTGTTTTTGAGAAAATCGATTTTGGTTTTTGGTGTAACTCTAAAACAAATGACCGTAGGGACATGAAATATTGACTGAATGTTTATATTGGCATTTTCTATACACCATAAAATTTACAAAATACAACATTTGATATTCACTCGATTTCTCATGTAACAATTTTCTTATTTTATTGTAATTGAAAAACGAATGACTGTAGATACTTGAAAATTTCACTGAATATTTATATTAGCATTTTCTATACACCATAAAATGTTGAAAATATTTTGACTCTTTTTGAGCTGTTTACGGACATTGTCAGTTTTCAATTTTTTTAGTTTTTTTTTTCTATAAATATCAATAAATTTTTATTTGTTGGGTAAAAAAGCGTGAAAATTTAATATAAGGCTCCTGATATATCGTTCTAATAGCAGTTGAAAAATATTAAAAATACATAGGCACAATTTTTTTTTATAAGCATTTAAAGTTCAAATTTTGACAACATTTATCAAATTTATAATTTATTAATTATTTTGTAGTTAAAAATGAATAAAATGTTTAACTTTTATGGCTAAGGATTAAAAATTTAAAACAAGGCTCCACGTAAATAGGTTATATATATAAATTACTTTATTCACAATAATATCATCAAATATACTTGGTAATATCATAGGCTGACTGACCGTTTTCGCTCAGAATTGTTTTTTTTATACAATGATATTATATCATTGAATTCAAATTTAACACCATCCATTACAGTGACCCACTTGTAACCTTCCGTACAGCAGAGCGACATCCACTTATCCACCTTTTTTTTAGTTATTTTTTCTGTAACTGAACTTTTTTTGATTATATTATGTGGACGTCGTACCCGCATAATAAGTTGTAATATAATAACAGAATAAAAAAGATTATTTAGAATGTAACATAATTTGCTGGGTGCTTATGATGGGTTAGTAAAACTGAAACGAAATATGCGGGTACGACACGGACATCCTCTTTAAACATATTTATAAAAATAAATATATTTATTAACATGCAATTTAAAACAATATGAGTTTATAATTTATATATTTTTAGTTTTCACTCTCCTTCCTAATAGATGAGTCTAAGCATTGATAAATATACATTGCATATTTAATCAATGGTCTAAGGTTTCACCTGATATAAACTATAGACTGCAACTACCTATTGGTATTGTCTATTATAAATAATACTATCGGTTTTTTAACTAACTTAACTAACTTAACTCATTTGCCTCTACATTAACTTAAAATCAACTCATATTTTTCTTTATTTTCACAGTTAAATTAGTTTTGAATATTCTCCAGAAAAATATTTTATTTATTACGGGTTTTCGGTTTATAATAATTATTATAAGTTCACAGAATATAGAAAATATTATCAGAAAAAAAAAATAAGATAAATTTACAAAGAACTTCGGATTTATGTTTAAAGATAAAAACTAATATATTGTATTAATAAGTTACTTATAAATATTAATATAGGATTAACATTATTTAGTCGCCCGTATAATTGTATGAAGACAATAGCCCACGATGCCATGAATTATATTCATAAATCATAATACCTACACATTACTTATTAGCTATTAATTATTTTTTATTAGTATAATTATGATTATCATAGATTGTTTGAATTGTAATATACCTATAACCTATGAACGATATTTACTATTCAAATGATTATTAAATAATACCTCATAAATGCATTTTTTTTTTATTAATAACTTATTAATTGAAGTTAAGTTAATGGTATTTGTCGACTTAATTTTAAACTTAATTGATGTATTAAAAATATCTATTAACTTAATTTTTAATTTAATTGAAACAATAATAATGAACTTAACTGAGTTAAAAAATATCATTAACTTGCCCAGCCTTGCTCGTTTCTTCTTGTACCTACCAATTACCATACATTTTTCAAATAAGTAATAACTTCGTTCGTATCAAAGGCAAATAGGAAAATAGGGATTCGTATTTTATAATAATAATATTGTGTACCATTTTGGATTATAATGTTTATATTTCATATGATTATTGATTATTATTATTATTATTATTATTATTATTATTATTATTGTTATTTTTAATTTTATAAAATCTTAATATGTATAATAATTATACGTGAGACATTTATTTTTGCCTAATATTTTTTTTTGTTTTGAAACAAGCATTGAATAAACCCATAGCAGGTATATACTATAACTAAGAAATTTAAAATTAATGAAAATATAAAGAAGGAAAATAATATCTGGGAAAATAATATACAAGAATTCAAAAATCAGGAAACTAATTACATAGGAAAATACTACACAGGAAAATATTACAAGGGAAAATAATCGACGGGAATTTAGATACCAGGAATATATTTACATGATAGAGTAATATTCAGGAATAATAGTATAGTAGGTGTAGCTTGTAAAAACCAAAGTAACTAACATGCATATACATAGATAATGTATACAATTGTATCAATGACATTAACAATTTGAACTTCCTGTCTTGCTACAGCTATGGCAAACTGTTTAGATTTGTAATTTGTATAGGCGTATTTAGGGAGAGCTTAGCCCCACTAACTTTTATATAAGCCCCCCGTCATAATTCCTGTACTCCCGTCTTCAACCAACGGTAGCTAAATTTAGAATTAAAATCAAAAATGTTAATTGGATAGGTAATATTATAATATTTAATGTTTACCTCCTCATTTCACTTTTTTATGATTCGTATTATACAGTATACACATTACACACACTATAATAATACAAACAAATATAAATTTTACATATTTTATTATCAATTAATGTAACGCGTTTTTTTTTTTTGGGGGGGGGGGGGGGGCAAAGACCTCCAACCACCAATTTTATTAATTTACTAATTATAAAAATGGTAGAGCTGGAGCCCCTAACTTTAAGGTCTAGTTACGCCTATGTAGTTACGGACTAATTTGTATACTGTAGCACGGTGTAGTGGTACTAGTTAATTTATTATTTCCAAAAAAGATTTTGAAAAATTCTGAAATTCTAAAATTTTAAATCAACTAAACTGATGTATGTAACACGTAAAAAATGAATATATAATATGAAATTTGTTAGATGATTGAAACTAAAATGTAATAAATTGTATAAGCAATAGATGTATTTTCGATGTGAATAAATACGTCTAAATAAATCTACTGATGTAGTTGCCAAACGTAGTCAATCATTCAAACTTATATAATTATAATAGTTTCTTAAATGTTGTGGTAAATCGTAAGTGTATGACTGCAAAAGCGATGTATGCTGTGATTGCGTCAGATGCAGGGGTTAAAGTGGTTTTCCAGATAATATTAGTACATATCATTAAAGCATTGCTAACACATGTTTTCCGACAAAAATTACGCACTACTGTTATAAACATTGGCGCAAATAGGGGGGGGGGGGGCTTGGGGGGGACTTAGTCCCCCCAAATATCGGTCAAGCCCCCCCCCCCAGTTCAAAATCTAGTAATGAGTACTAATTTTTATATTCTCTGGTACTAAGCAATATGGCCTATGGGGAGAGGGGCTCGAGTCCCCCCAAAAAATGTAATCAATTTGCGCCTATGGTTATAAATTATAACTTATATTTATGTATAATTTGAAATTTTTGTTTGTGCCCCTCGTGCGACATTTCTAAATACACCCCTGGTTAGAAGCAAAACTACGAGACTCGGTTGTTATTTGTATGAGTATGACGCGTAGACGTCGTACAAGATAATTGTATTTAGAAATTTGAGAAAAAGTCTGACAAACAATGTGACAACTAGAGTCATATCGCTCATGACCCAAGAGTCATGTTGTCGAGTTA
Organism: Metopolophium dirhodum; assembly: GCF_019925205.1. Taxonomy (NCBI): domain Eukaryota; kingdom Metazoa; phylum Arthropoda; class Insecta; order Hemiptera; family Aphididae; genus Metopolophium; species Metopolophium dirhodum. The sequence goes on from NC_083560.1 coordinate 71,170,268, forward strand.
GGCCACCAACCACGAGCCGAGACCCAAAAGGGTCGGAGCGTCGTGGATTCTTGTAGTTCTTATATTTTCCTACCAGAAAATGTATTAAAAAACATGACATACTATTTGGTAAAAAAAAAATCATTATATTATTAACGTTAGTGCAAAGAGAGCCGTCAGGCATAAAACTCGGACAGAAATAAAATAAAAAACAAAAATCGTAATAACTGGGTATGCCAATAGTTACGGCCTTACAGAGAACACTGTAATAATAATAATAATAATACAGTAGCACACATAGTGCTATAATGATAATAAATAGATACACTACCGGCTCCAGTCGGCTCCAGTACGGCTACCGTCGCCGCACCGACAGGTATTGTCGTCGATCGGCAGACTTGGACCCACGGGACAAAATCACACGCACACGGAAACAATTTATAATAACTGTAATTGCAAACTGTAATTGCTAATTGCACCATTATCATCAAGCCCCAACGCTGCACAACGGCGATGGGAACTTAACAATTAATGGTGCCAATATACAATACGAAAAAATACACAACTTGACACAAAACATTCTTCTCCCCTAAAAGGAGCAAACCTTTCAAGAATATAAACTTGAATGATTTAAAAAAAAAAAATAACATACATTTAATTAGTCTTCTTCTTCTTCTTCAGAACCGGGTAGTAGCGCAATTTTGAAAACTTGTCGCTTGGTGGCTGAACCATTTACTAAACCGCTTACGTCTAAAAGGGGCCTGGACTGACACAACACGAACAATACCATCAACACCAGGATGAATGTCTACCACACGAACCATATTCCACTTCATAGTGGCAAGATTTTCAGGATTGCCAAGTCTCCGATTTTGATTTTGCGACTAGGCTTGGTCCATTTTCCATGAACTTGGAGCTGTGACAAGTATTCTGTACTCCAGCGCCTCCAGAAACTTTGATCCATTCCACAAACCAATTTCCAATGCTGAAATTTATTACGTGGAACCTCTAGACAATGAGGTTCAGGAGGTAGCAATAGATTTATACCTACTAGGAAACGTGCTGATGTTGGTGCAGTGTAGTCTGACGGACAATTAGACGTTGGAGTTAATGGGCGATTGATAAGTACAGCTTCAATTCTACATACAAAAGTAGCCATTTCTTTAAAGTTGAGAAGTGCACTATCTGACATTTTTATTGAGTGGGTTTTGGCAGATTTCACCGCTGCATCCCACAATTCGCCAAAGTGGGGTGCTGCTGGAGTTATGAAATGCCACTGTGTGCCATGATCTGATACCCTTTCCTGGATTGAACGCTTACCCGATACCACATTAAAGTATGACATTAGTTGCTTTTCTACATCAACAAAATTGGTGCCATTGTCACTGTATATGTGGGAACATTGGCCACGTCGAGTCATGAACTGAAAGAGAGTAGCCATGAAGGCATTTGTTGTCAAGTCACTAACGAGTTCTAAGTGTATTTCCCTGGTAACAAAACAGACAAATTCCGCTATGTAACTTTTAATCAACTGGACTTAGCGTATAACACTTCAAATATGTATGGGACCACATAAATCTACCCCTGTCTAGCAAAGGAGCGCTCCACAGTAACTCTTGCTCGAGGAAGAGGCGCCATTAATGGTGTTTGCAGGGTAGGTTTGGTTTTTTAACATTGTTATGTTTGAACTTATATTAATGAACATAGACGTGGAGTGCGCAATCAACTAAACGACTGTCAGCGTGTACGAACCAATTAAGACTGTTCATTATGTTCCAAAAAGGTTATCGCAGTATCGAGTTGTACACCGATAACGATTACATAATATTATATATTAATTAGGTAACATTCATAACAAACATGTGATGCAAATTGTGCACTACACTTTTAGCAATAATCCGTCCCCTTATTGCCCAAAAAGTGCTTTGAATATGTGCAAGCAATCCTTGCGGTCCGATGTGCAGTAGACGCTTGTGCTCATATTCAAACAATAAGCTAGTCAGTCTGGATTTTGATGGCAGCACAATGGGAAACTTCATGCTGTCCAACAAGTCGGACTGACACAAACGGCCACCTACACGTATTAGCCCAGAGCTATCAATGAAGGGATGTAATTTCTTTAATTGACTTTTTTTAGACAGTTGCTGATTTTTACCCAGCTTGTCTAGATCATTATGGAAGGCGCACTTTTAAATGTGAAGTAGCCAAGTTTTCGCATCAGATAGTTTCAAGGTCCATAATTCAGTAATTGTTGCAAGAACATTTTGCCTTTTACAAGAATATCCGTTAAAAGCCCAAGGGTCAAATATTTTGCTTACATCTGACAGCAGCGACCGCTTGGACATTTCTACAGGAGGATCTCAGTTCTTAAATACAAATCTGAAACAATCAATGCTGGGCTGCCATGTTAAACATAGAGCACTTATGGTATCTTCATCGTTGAGCCTTAATAAGTAAGATGGATCGTCTTGGGTAAGTGGAATTTTATTGAGCTGCAGTAGTGGAGAATTGGAGCACCATTTTCTCAATGGTATGCTTGCTGCGTTCAACACTCGACATAATTCAGTATACATGAAATAATATTCATCGATAGTTTGGGCTCCGGTAATTAAGTCATCGATATAAAAGTCCTCACTTATTGCACGGCTAACAGACGGAAAACTGCTGTCGTTAGCTAGTTGAGAAAGACATTTTGTCGCTAAAAATGATGCAGATTTCGTTCCATGTGTTACCGTAAGCAATCTATAGTAAACAACTGGGTCTTCGGGAGAATGTTGTAGATTACAATCCGAACACATATCTTTTTAATTTATTATTCATATTTTTTTGGAAACCAAACCCAATTACGAAGTATTTTATGTGATTAGGTTGGCTTATTAGAACAACCTTGCTTATAGTACGTTATAATTTCTTAATTTCGAGTTTGTATGAATAGTGAATTAGTTCATGTTCTTCAATATCCTCAATGGTGAACAACATTGTCATTTCATCGTAATTATTAGCCACTGTAGAATGAGTATAAAAGATACTATTAATAGTATTAGTACAAGTAAAATGCTAATTCAGTATTTAAATCTCAACAAATCGCGAGAATTATTGTAGAAATGTAAAATAATATTACATTTATGCCGTGTGATAACATTTTTCTAATGGGTCGTTGGCAATCATGATACTATCTTAAATCGTGGATCATAATATAATATATTATAATATGTCTATGAATATACGTCCTGTAATACATGACTAAATAAATTTTATTTATTATTAATAAGTTTCGGATTTGAAGATAAAATACTTTTTTTTAATAATAGCAATAGAGAAATAATATTTATATGAAAACGCTTGCCAAGTGAGGGATCGGCATGTAAATTTTTAATTTTAGATTCTGAGCGAAGCGATAAATGTATTGATTTTACAATGATGTGTGTTTTTTTTTTATTTTTTTATTTTAGATTCTGAGCGAAGCGATGAATGTATTAATTCTACAATGATGTGTGTTTTTTTTTTATTTTTTTTTTATTTTTTTTTTTATTATTTTTTTATTTTTGTGTCTGTCATCACCTTTTAGGACAGTAAAAGTGCTTGGATTTTCTTCAATAGTAACTTTTCTGATAGGAAAGTGAATCTAGTTGGTACTTTGGGGGGTCAAAAGGAAAAATTTCCCAGTAGTTTTCACAAGCGACGTGAAAAACAAAAGAAAAATTAAGGAAAAACGGGAATTTTTACGCAAAATCTGTTTTCGAGAAAATCGATTTTTGGTTTTTGATGTAACTCTAAAACAAATGACCGTAGGGACATGAAATTTTGACTGAATGTTTATATTAGCATTTTCTATGCACCATAAAATTTACAAAATATTTTGACTCTTTTTGAGCTGTTTACGGCCATTGTCAGTTTTCAATTTTTTTAGTTTTTTTTTCTATAAATATCAATAAAATTTTATCTGTTGAGTAAAAAAGCTTGAAAATTTAATAGAAGGCTCCCAGGTTATTGTTTCAAAGGCAGATGAAAATAATTAAAAATCCTTAGTCACAGTTTTTAATTATAAGCATTTAAAGTTCAAATTTTGACAAAATACGGAAAAATCACGAAAAATAGCAAATTATTTTGATGAGAATTCATAAAAATTTTTCTTTTTAAATCTAAGATTTGAAAATGTAATATAAGATTACTCATAAGTTTGTCTACCTTTATCAAAAAAAAAATGTCTACAAGAAACTTAAATTAAATTTTTATGAGTGTCTGAAATTTATATTTTTACAACATTTGATATTCACTCGATTTCTCATGTAACAATTTTCTTATTTTATTGTAATTGAAAAACGAATGACTGTAGATACTTGAAAATTTCACTGAATATTTATATAAGCATTTTCTATACACCATAAAATGTTGAAAATATTTTGACACTTTTTGAGCTGTTTACGGACATTGTCAGTTTTCAATTTTTTTAGTTTTTTTTTCTATAAATATCAAGTAAATTTTATCTGTAGAGTAAAAAGCATGAAAATTTAATAGAAGGCTCCTAAGTTATTGTTTCAAAGGCAGATGAAAAAAATTAAAAATCCTTAGTCACAGTTTTTATTTAGAAGCATTTAAAGTTCAAATTTTGACAAAATACGGAAAAATCACGAAAATTAGCAAATTATTTTGAGTTGAGAATTCATAAAAATTTTTCTTTTTAAATCTAAGATTTGAAAATGTAATATAAGATTACTCATAAGTTTGTCTACCTTTATCAAAAAAAAAATGTCTACAAGATACTTAAATTAAATTTTTATGAGCGTCTGAAATTTATATTTACAACATTTGATATTCACTCGATTTCTCATGTAACAATTTTCTTATTTTATTGTAATTAAAAAACAAATGACTGAAGATACTTGAAAATTTCACTGAATGTTTATATTAGCATTTTCTATACACAATAAAATTTTGACTCTTTTTGAGCTGTTTACGGACGTTGTCAGTTTTCAATTTTTTTAATTTTTTTTTCTATAAATATCAATAAAATTTTATTTGCTAGGTAAAAAAGCGTGAAAATTTAATATAAGGCTCCTGATATATCATTCTAATAGAAGTTAAAAAATATTAAAAATACATAGGCACAATTTTTTTTTATAAGCATTTAAAGTTCAAATTTTGACAACATTTATCAAATTTATAATTTATTAATTATTTTGTGGTTAAAAATGTATAAAATGTTTAACTTTTATGGCTAAGGATTAAAATTTAAAACAAGGCTCCACGTAAATAGGTTATATATAAATTACTTTATTCACAATAATATCATCAAATATACTTGGTAATATCATAGACTGAGTGACCGTTTGTCTTATACAATGATATTATATCATTGAATTCAAATTTAACACCATCCAGTATAGTGACTTACTTGTAACCTACTGTACAGCAGAGCGACATCCACTTATCCACCTTTTTTAGGATTAAGGCTTATGGTTTATGTTACTACTAAGATCATTAGCCTGTGATACTGTGGGGGATGGTACTGTAGATTTCTTTACCCGTGTGTGTTTTTTTTGTCAGAATTTTTGATTTGGGCATCCATAGGTATCTGCCATGCCCGGTCGGGGGACGGCAGCCTCTCTCTAGACAGATGTCTGCCCGGAGAGAAGTGCCGCCCGGATCGAGGTTCAAACCGGCGACGGTGCGCTTTGCAACCGACCCCTAAGTCCACTCGGCCACGCCGTCCCCCAAGCAATAACTATAATAACAAAACAATCATAGGCTGACTTATCGTTTTCGCTCAGAATCGTTTTTCTTATACAATGATATTATATCATTGAATTCAAATTTAACACCATCCATTACAGTGACCCACTTGTAACCTACCGTACAGCAGAGCGACATTCACTTATCTACCTTTTTTAGAAATGTATTAACTGATATCACACCCAAGTGGTTCAACAATTTGAATTCAGAAAAATGTCGGTGTGAACAGCCCCACAAAAAATCATTTTCATTTTGTGAGATAGAAACCGGAGAGCGGATTTCGTTGTTTGGGGTCTTGTTAGATTGAACCCTAATTATTAATTTATTTAGTCATGCTGTAATTACGATTTAAGATATACTTATCTATATCTTAAATCGTGGCTGTAATATAATAATATATACAACCAATACACCTTGTATATGATTAAAGATAGTACTATTGTCGTGGTATGATCGAGGGGAACAGTCAACATTGTGATAATAATATTATCCAGCATTCGTCTAATCGTGTGATTAATAATTATTATTCGAAGTTTTTACCGTTGGTCTGTTTGTACTTTGTAGGGCGCACTGCTTACACCACTATAGTCACGAACTACGAGCACACATTACAGATCAATAGAACACTATACACAGCTGCTGTGTATGCGGTACCGAGTACACTGCATTAGTGCTACATTAATCCAAGTTGGATGCATTGTTTTATGCTTGTGGATTGTGTGGATACCTTTTAGGTGAGTAAAATATAATTCAATCAGCTGGTGTATTTTATTAAATCGATATTTGATACTATAGTGGACATAGTCAACAGAGTTCGACATTTCTCTGAATACCTTCATCGTCAACGCTCTACGATATATTATCAAAGTACACCGCTACACCTTTAAAAGTAAGTTGAACATCAAAATCAATTTATAAACCTATTAACACAACGGACAAGTGTGAGATGTTTATTAGGGACAGTTTGTTGATGTCACTTGTACAACATGATAATTGTTAGTATCAACTATTGTTGAAGCGAGTGCCTGAAGTACTGACACATTTTGTGTATGTTCAATGTACAATATGCTACATTTACCAAACTTTATTATTAAGCACTTTATTATTTTTTATGATGTATTAAGCAATAGATACCTATATATTATGCTTAAAAATTGGTCTTAAAAGTTAATGTCAACAACTAAATTACTGATGTATTACCTTTATGTAAAATATAATATGCATCTTTATCACAATACAAGCCATGATAAATCACTTTTTGTATTTCACATGTTAGATCTTGATTCTATACTATTTAAATTACATTAATGTATCTTTTAAAAAAGGTACAATTAATTTAGGTAGCCTTTTTCTATATTTCAATTTTGTATACATTAATTAAATAGTTATGAAAAAATGATATCAACAATAAATTTAATTATTATTGAATTGTGATACTAGTACACTACTTGATTAAATCAGATCTTATAAGTAAATAAAAAAAATCAAATGTGATGGTTTTGCTTCATATTAAATGTATGCTATTATTTTTATAATTTTTAGACTATGGCATCCTGGTTATTTGGAGTTTCTAAACAATCGGCTGATCAGATTGTTGATACAAAAGACACACCATCTGTTCCAACAGCAGTTAATCCAGAACCTGTGAATACCTTACCCACAAAGCCTCAATTACTTTATGATTTACAACCAGCAAAACCAAATGTTCCTGATTTAAAACCTACTAGTATGCTGGACAGTATACCATTCGTTTTATCCAGCCAAATTATTATGACTACTAAAAACTATAGTTATAATTTAGACAATACAAAAAGACAATTATTATCTGTAAAAAAATTGATTGAATCAGATGCGTACAATTATGATTTTTCCAATGATAAAAGACTGGTGAGCGATACTTCAATGTATGCTTCTTAAAATACCACTGTATATAATAAACTTCAAATTAGTATGCATTACTTTGTAAGTAAAATTAAAAATGATTATGCTTCTTAAACTACTTATGTCTAATAGTATTTCGTTGTACAATAATTGATAATACTCATTAATCAAAATTAAAAATTGTTTTGTAGCATTCCAAATTGGTGAGAAATGGACATAAAGACGATGGTAATACTGTATTGTTAGATGATAGTGATAATCATTGGTTTCATTGCATTTGTTTTAAATTATTTCACTAGACATAAGCAACATTTGTTTATCATCGGCTTGGAATGAAAAGTTACTATAGTATAATAACTAAAAATGTAATGTTAGAAAATAATATGTAAAATTTATATTCTCAACTTTCCCACTGAATCAATCATTGGTATATTTTACATTTTCTATTTAATTGAATAGACAATCTATTCTATATAATGGACTTGATGAAAATAATATCAAGGAATTTTATTTCTATAATAATGAATTGGGCTCGGAAGTTGATGCATTATTTTTTTTATTTTTTTGGAACTTTGTAGACAATGTTCTCCTAACTAAAAACGTGTTTCAATAGTATGTGAATCTAAAAAACTAATTTTTATTTATTTTATTTTGGATTTTTTTACTTTTTAAGTAATTTTCCAATATTTTTAGTCAATATTCCTTATTTCGCACTAGTTTAAAGAAAAAAAACTAGTTTATTAAACACCCAATATTAATTAAATTCATATCTTTCATCGTTTATCAAATAATATGTAGGTACTAACATTTAATAATAAACCCAATCGCTTAGCTTATCTTATGGTTTCCTGTCGATCAAACCATAAAAAAAATTCACTATTGAACAATATATTTCACGTATAAAACATATAAACACTATAGAGTGTAACAATTTAAAAAACAATCAAAGCTTTATAACTACATCATCAAAAATATCTACTTTCAGTTGTGATTTAAACGATTTATGTTATGATTTATACCTTTTTGTAATTTATATATTTTTTTCAGTCATTTCTTATTATTTTTAGGTCATATTTGCATTTTTTAATAGTTTTAAGGTCATCAACTTCTAAGCCCTTAATTAATGAGTGTAAAAATATCATAGTTACAATAATTATTATTTGTTAATTATTCTATTTATGTTATTTATACATATATTTAGGTTGATTATATACTCATTAATTGTAGTTTTCGAAAATATAAAATTAATTATTTTTAGTAACTTCCATTTTAAATCAAATAATAATTGTAATATTATAGTTTATTTGTTAATTTAAACAAACAATGTACAATAAAGATTAATAAGGATTTATTTCTATAAATATTTCAAACTCATTCATGTATAAATATTTATTTTTATTTGATTTCATACTAAGGTTATATTAGGTTACCTAAATTGGTACTCTCGTAAAAAAATGAAAAATAGTTTATATATAAAAAATAAATTATTATCAAAGTAGTTTGTTTTCTTTATCATTATCTCTATTATTATTTTGTTATTAAAATTAAAACACCAGTTAGTAGGTATTTGTGACTTTTGAATAAACAGGATCCCTGAATTCTGGATTTTTAAATTTCAGGAATTTTAACCCTTCCAAATCATGCATATTGTAATTAAACCCAAATCAACTACAGTCTGTACTATTTAATTTTTATATCTAATTTGAACTGAACTTTTAAATTATATTTATTGTTGTAATTTCTTTACATTTTACAAGGATAATTCAATAATGTTATTAAAATAGTCTATTAAGGAGTGTGATAAACACCATTTATAGCTTTTCTTGTATTAATATTTTATTATTGTAATTGGTAGTATTTATATTTTATAGTTATTAAATAATTCATGGTTAATTTCTAACTTATTACATTTATTATAAGTGGCTTTGTGATTATTATATTGTCAAAAGCCTAATAGCATTTATATCTGAAATAAATAGTAATTAAAAATTTAAATTGTATTGAATTTGATGTTTAACTATGAATTAATACCAATCTATTAGGTGTTTAGTTTGGATTGAATATTTGTAATAACAATATCAAATTGAAATAGAATCATACTACTAAAGTAGGTTAGGTTTGTAAACTTTTTAAAAACAAATACTTATAGTTTAATGTTTTTTTCTTTTAATTAGAAAACAATGGCGAATTCGATAAAGTTTGACGTATGAGCATTCAATTATTTAGTTTAAAAAAAAAAAACAATAATTTTGTCTTCCAAAAATATTTAATTATAAAGATATTTATTCTGGTGCATTTTTTTGAAATAAATATAAAAACAGACAAATTTAAAATAATAAAAATAATTTGTTATTAAAAAATGAAAAAAAAATGCTTAGATGTTAATTTTTGTAATAAAAAATCCTAAAATTGTTGATTAAAATATAGGTTTTATTATATAATATATACATTTATCATCATCACATGACAAATAAAAGTAAAATAAAATAATAATATTGAGATATATGCTACCAATATAAAAGTTGTTGCAGTAATCTTAGTAAAATTTGAATCTTTACTTCCCTAACATTGACAAAAACAAAAAAAATTAATACATTATTACTAATAATATATTTCTTAGGCGAGTTTCAATCTTCGTATATTGGGCTGAAATATTAATAATGTTTTCACTGTGTAACAATTCAACTATAGTAGTAATAACTTAACAGGACGCTACACAGACATTTGTTGTTTCAGTCTTACAAGTGTGTAGTATAGCCAATTTTTATGCTAAGCAAATCAAGTTTAGCTCAGTTAGTTAAAAAATTAGAGTCAATTGACCTTTTAAAAAATTTAAAGGTAAGATCATTATCTCATAGGCTTTTTATTATATTTTAATTTTAAAGCTAGTAATGTGCATTTTAAAATTGTAAATTGTTTGTACATCTTAAAATACTCGGAACTCGCTTTAAAATTAAAATATAACACATAGCCTCTGAAATGCTCTAGATAATAATCTTAACTTTACATTATATAATAGGTAAATTCACTATAATTTTTAAACTAACGGAGCTAATGCTATCTGCTGAACATACAATTTGCTATGTTGTACACTTATAAGACGAGGACAGCAAATGTCTGTGTAGCTTCTTCTTAAATGTGTAACTCATATAAAAAAAATACTGTTAACTTCAATTAACTATAACTTCAAAACTAAGTCTGACCACCAAATTCAGACTTTACTATCGTTTTCATTAAGCTAAACTACATACGTTCAAAGAAAAAAAGGGTAGTCAGTAACGTAGGAAAGTTCCAATGTTATAGTAGAATGCTAAAATTTAAGTTTGTAACAATAATAAATTAGAAATAAATACAGTGTGGATAATGTACAAAAAATGTCTTTATTATGTTGTACATTTAATAGGTACTAAAAATCAATTTTTTCTGTTACTATAATTTGCAATTTTCATATAAATATTTGCTATTTACATAACTGTGTGTACATTTAATTTAAAGTTAAATTTATAATCAGTAACCCAGTAAACTTAACCCTAAGTTTTATAGGTATATTTGTGTAATCCCATTACTGAATATAAAAATGGTAATTGTAAGTAGTTACTTTTTGACATATTGGCTATATAAGTATGTAAGAGACCTTTATATGCATTAATTTCAATATAATTAAAAATGATTAAAGTGCTAATATACAAAATAAATTTATGAAAAAAAATAAGACACAAGGTACATTTGATCTGATAAATAATATTCAATAACAATAAAAAATATACAAACATATTATATAATATAGATGATATTATTGATCTAATATGTTATGTTACAATTTCGGATAACACATAAGATAGCTTTTTAAAAGTATTCAGTGATTATAAATATTAAATACAAATATATAGATTACACATTTTATCAATTGATTATATAAAATAATGATAAATTCTTAAAATAATTGATTTTGCATTTAATAAAGTATAAAATATATTTTAAGGTATTATTTTGTATCATACTGTATAAAATATTGTTTATAAAATATACATTAAAAAATGTAATAACATTACTTACAAGATTGTTATAATACAATTTTATCGTTTAATGAATTCTTTAAAAAATATAAAAAGTTACCTCGCAAAGTAAACTGTATTAGAAATATTTTCCATATGAATAAAGTCCAAAACACACAAACACAAAAATGATGAATGGGCCCCATGTCTTAAGCCATGCACTGCAACTAGAAGTACAAATTATTTTAATTATCATCTTTTTTATACATAGTAAATGAAAATGATTGATTATAATAATTTTACCTCACATATTTCCCAAAAATAAAAGTGTACAAAGCTAATTTAACCATATTCCAATTTTTGCTTTTACTGTAATTCATTAATGACAACGCCATGCCAACATGGGAATGACAGTTATCACATAGTAGGTTGTGCTAAAATAAATGATCATTATTAGTTAGTTTAAACTTTCAATTTATATGTAATAAAATAGAATAAACATTTAAAATTTCAATTATAGTTACGTATAATGTATATCGCGGATTTGTATGCATTTGCATATTTATTCTGGTTGATCGTATGATATGCTAAGCGAGCACAGGATTTGTTTTATAACAACTATTTAAACTATGAAACTTTTATGGTGCATATTTTGCATATTTCGATAATTACCAGTTATTTTTTTTATTTTAAGGGCTTATTTTACAATTTTGATTGCATATTTCATCTTCTAGTGGATATTTCAGCGGTTTTTTGTTATTTTTTATACTCATTTTTGATATTAATTGATTCCTATTTTTTATTATTGATTAAAACTACCTACAAGACACAAATAATTTAAAAAAAAGTATTTTTACTAGTGTTCCATAATTTTAAATTTATTATTTTAATTAAATATTCAGAAATTAAATATATTTTTTGATCATTTTTGAGTGCATATTTGAACATAAAGGCATATATTTATGCATATTTAAGATTTTTTAGCACATATTTGGTTGGTTTTTAATACACATAAATTCGCGCTCTAGTTATGTAACAAACAAAATAAAAAAATAACAACATTAAAGTTATATCAACTTATTATTAATATTACCATTCTATTGAAATATTCAATGGATGCTTCATTAACAGCTTTATCCCATGCTTTAGAACCACCAATTATAGTTCCTATATCCAACTGCCAGTACTTAGTAGGATATCCAAAGGCCATATCATCTTCAGCAACATAAAATGATCCAGAAAAATCTCGTATTACCCCAGTTGATGTAGTGATTCCCATATGACCAATCAATGGAAATAACCAACTACAAATCGGACAAACAACATTCCTGTTAAAAATTGTTATTACATCAACAAGTTATAGGTTAAATTAACCTGTCAGCTAAAATGTTAAACAATGTATAAGCATACTTGACTATCAGTCACAACTCTTAATCATTGATTATAATAGTGACACTTTTATGGTTGTCAGTTATAATAATATTATATAAATTTATATTTATATTGTTTAATAATTAACAATATAGTATGTAAAATACTAATATGACAAAGTAAGTTTTATAGTTGTTATCATAATATGTACCTAGTATTTAGTACATAAAATGTAAACTTTTGTAAAAGTTAATAATTAATATTTTATTTAAATGTATTCATATATTATTCATAATGAAGAATAATTTAAAATACATTTGTTGAATAAATCATGCCCTATAGCATACGTAAGTTAAAATCATCAAAGCCCAAAGGAAAACTCACCTTATAAATGGTATCGGAGTCCAAACCACACTGTACGGATAACGACGGGTATAATGTTCATCAACATCCATTTTTTATTATAACAAATTACCTTCTAATTTAATACAAATCAAAGTCAATTCATCAAATCATGAGTAGGTACATGACTACATATTTTATGATTTATGGTATCCTGACAAAATGCAACAAGAACAACAAACGTTATCACTTATCACATTAATTTATTTGCTTATCAATTATCATTATACTTAATTTATTATTGTGTTTATCTCGTAAAGTTTAAGACTCTATGGTTTATCTCATAGACTTATATAAGTCTATGGTACCCACCTCCTAATTTTACATTTATGGGTGTACCTTAACGAAAATCGTGGTACACGGACCACGAACAAGACGTATTAACGTAACAAAGTAAATAATATTTATATTGGGTACTATTTATTCAATAATAAACGGTGTTAATAGCAAAAAAAATATTATACAGTATACACGTACAAACATTGATATAAAATATAATATTATCTTACTTATCTTGCACAAAATGTTAGTACACGAAGTAGAGATCCTTTATATATAATTTATTGTATTATAATACCTGATTATACATAATATTATATACCTAGGTAGGTACTAGGTAGGTACTCAAAACTCATTATTTTACAAAACTAATGTACACATTTATTCATAATTTTTAAGCCAGATAAATTAAATTTATTATTCAAATTAGTGAAATTGTTCAGCAACGTAACAATATCTTAATAAATAACAAGACTGACTAGTGACTTGTGTATATTTTATTAATATTATATTATGTTACAAATAAAACAACAATAACATATTCAATTAATTATTAAATAAATAAATTCCGTCGAGTGTTACTGCTGGCCAATTGTATTCCATCCCATATGCCCATTGTAAATTATTACAGATTGTATATATTCAAATAAAATAAATAATCAAATTACTATAACGTAGAACTGTATATGTATGATTTGGGGAGGGGGCATTACAGAACCGATACATTAATAAACTGTATGTTACTACATACAAATGTAATTAAAATTGTACAATGATTTATGACATTTTAGCTTCTGAGTGGAACGATGAATGTATTGATTTTACAATGACGTGTTTTTTTTATTTTTGTGTATACGATGTTATATTTGTAAAATAAAAATTAATACAAAAGTTAAGTCATTGTAAAATTAAGCCATAACACTATTGTAAGCTTTAAAAACATAAAGAATTTATATTATGTCTGACTAATAAAAATAAATGTATTAAATAATTACCTTAAATTGGTGTTTATTATTTATTAACAAACAATACAGCCCCCCCCCCTATGGTATTACACTGTTATTTATATGATATATTATATTATATTAAATATTTGCACAATATGTACATTTGTCAATCAATGATGATGTGATTTATTAATTAACAACATTTAATACTAACGTCAAATTCATTGTATTATTTAATAATACATATAACATATTTGGAAATAAAAAATAAAAAGGTGGGTAAGAGGATGTCGCTCTGCTGTACAGTAGGTTATAAGTGGGTCACTGTAATGGATGGTGTTAAATTTCAATTCAATGATATAATAGCATTGTATATAAAAAAAACGATTTTGAGCAAAAATGTTGTCAAAATTTGAACTTTAAATGCTTATTAAAAAAAATTGTGCCTATGTATTTTTAATATTTTTTAATTGCTATCGGAACGATATATATGGAGCCTTGTATTAAATTTCCACGCTCTTTTACCTAACAAATAAAATTTTATTCATCTTTAAAGAAAAAAAAACTAAAAAAATTTAAAACTGACAATGTCCGCAAACAGCTCAAAAAAAATCAAATTATTTTATACATTTTGTTGTGTATAGAAAATGCTAATATAAACATTCAGTGAAATGTTCAAGTATCTACAGTCATACGTTTTTTAATTACAACAAAATAAAAAAATCGTTACATGAGAAATCGAGTGAATATTAAATGTTGTAAAAATATGAATTTCAAACGCTCTTAAATATTTAATTTGACTTTCTTGTAGACATTTTTTTTTTTTGATAAAAGTAAACAAACTTATGGATAATCTTGTATTACATTTTCAAATCTTAGATTAAAAAAGAAAACATTTTATGAATTGTCAACTCAAAATAATTTGCTAATTTTCGTGATTTTTCCGTATTTTGTCAAGATTTGAACTTAAATGCTTATAAATAAAAATTGTGACTAAGGATTTTTAATATTTTTCAAATATCATTGTAACAATATAGTAGGAGCCTTGTATTAAATTTTCAAGCTTTTTTAACCAACAAATAAAGTTTAATTGACATCCATAGAAAAATATACTAATACAATTGCAAACTGAAAATGTTCCTAAACAGTTCAAAACAAATCAAAATGTTTTTAAAATTTTACATGTATTTTATTTATTTAATGTATAGAAATTGCAAATATAAGCAACCAGTGAAAATTTCATGTATATACGTTCATTTATTTTAGAGTTAAATCAAAATCGATTTTCTCGAAAATCCCGTTTTTGCTTAATTTTTCTTTTGTTTTTCACGGCGCTTTTGAAAACTACTGGGAAATGTTAACTTTTGACCCCCCCAGAGTACCAACTAGATTCACTTTTCTAACAGAAAAGATACTGTTGAAGAAAATCCAAGCACTTTTACTGTCCTAAAATGTGATGACAGGCACAAAAAAAAAACACACATCATTGTAAAATTAATACATTTATCGTTTCACTCAGAATCTAAAATATAAATTTAAAAATAATAACACATATATTAGTTAATAATACATTTTTATATTTACAGAAAGGTTTAGTATATTCTATTGAAATATATAATTATCATACCTATAATATAAAATCTGCTGAAATTCTAAGATTCATTCCGGTTGATGATGATGTAAAAAATATGTTGAATAAGTATAGGTACTTTGATAGTAGAATGAGTATAGCATAATCTCAAAGGTATCATGAACAATTATTGGAGTTAAAAGAGGAATTTACATTGGAAAATTTTGCTAATGGAGGCATTAATCCATGTT
This sequence comes from Metopolophium dirhodum, assembly GCF_019925205.1. NCBI lineage: Eukaryota > Metazoa > Arthropoda > Insecta > Hemiptera > Aphididae > Metopolophium > Metopolophium dirhodum. The sequence continues at coordinate 71,186,676 of NC_083560.1, forward strand.
ATTATAGTACTGTTCGTAATTGGCATGTTTGAAATTAGGTCCATGTAGTGGTGATGGATTAATTGAGGTAAATATTTAAATATTGCAATAAATAATAGTACCACCTACACAGTACACATAATATTTGATACAGGCAATACAAATATAGTAAGGTTAACATAATATAATTAATGTAGTTATATTATTTTTATTTCAATATAGAAACCAAAAGATGAACAAGAAATATATAGTAAAAATGGTGTTACTGTTTTATTCAAAGAAAATCCATTTTCAGTAATTGTTATAACACCCATTATGAGAAGGGCTCATCAAATAAAAGAGGAAAAATAATATTTATTGAAAGCACAATTAGTGCATGTGATCCTTTGAATCATTCAATTACATTTGTTATGTGCCCAAGTTCTGCAGGGGCAGACACTCATTTTAACAAAAGGTCAAACTTATGAGTGTTTTTGTCAAGGATTTAAATTAATAAGTAAAATAATAAACTTAGATAATATATAATAAGGAAAAACGGGAATATATTTTACATTTTTACACAACACTAGTTTTCTACCTTTTTTATAATTTTTTTCAGTCAAAAATCTTCATAAATTAATTCAAGGTTCCTTTTAAGTTGTGCGTAATTTGCACAGCAATTATAAAATAATGAAAATATAAAATAGTAAAAATAGTAAAATATAAAATAGTCCCAATATTTTTTATAAGCGTTTGAACTTTGAAGTGTTAAGTTTTAATAAAATTCAAATTATTTTGTAATTAAAAGTTCATACAATTTTTAATTTTAATATCTAAGGCTTGAAAATGTAAAAAAAAGATTTTTCATAACAACTTATTTACACAGGAAATAAAAGTTTAGTGTAAAGCCACATTAAATGCGAATAATAATAATGAGTGATAGGTACCTAACTGATAAGTGTCTCTCTGTCAACTGTATGGAACATAATGGACGATATTGCGCGTCGCCTTGACGATTGTGTCTATATATTTAGTGTCAGTGCTCAGTGGTGTGTATTAATGGTATATTATGGACTATGGTAATATTACTTGTCTTCTGAAGTTATTTGCTCGTTTATTCTAAAATATATAATAAACCTCAGGTACTTTCCACTTGGTGCTTACCGAAACGTGAACAATACAAATATTACAAAATAAAATTGATAAAATGTTTTATTTTGTTAATTTGTGTCGGTACTAGATATTGTCCTCAAAAAAATAAGAAGGAATCTAAACGGACGTATCGCTAACGTATAGCCACCTAATTGCGCCACAAGGGCTATTTATACATCTCAACTGTACGTCGGTATCGACTTATAAGTTAATAACGATAATATTATGTAATAGGCCACTATTATATAACATATTTGACGTTTTTAGAAAAAATGAGATCAATAAACCGTATTAGGTACTAAATAAGAAAATAATATAATATGATATCATCTTATATTCTTATATAATAATAAAACATCCTTTGGTATATTAAAGTGTTTTAAGTATGAAATATTTCACTATATACGTGAAACATGGACATTTTTTTTGAACACAAATATTAATGATGATTATTTTATTATTTATCAATCATTAATTTTATAGTCTATGATTACTAGGAGTAAAAATTGATATTAATTAATGGAATATAAGTGCTGTGGTTGACATATTACTTATTATACTATAGTACATATATATATAATATTGTATATGCTTATCATTTATCATTTAAACATTTTTGTATGTTTTTTGCCAATAAAGATTTTGAATACAATTTTAAATGTATAAAACCAAATGTTAGGTATATTTTATTTATTTATTTTTTTACTTAGATTCCAATAGGTACTTAAATTACTATAGCTTAACAGTTAGGTATAAGAAGGAAAAACATTAGTAAAAAAGTACCACCCGTTTGCAACTTTTCTGTTTTACTCATAGACCTATTAACTATTTTTAAGAGTTAATAAGTCTATGGTTTTACACTTTTACTGAACAACCTTTTTTTCATTTTTTTTTCTCTTAACGTAACCACGTAGTTAACCGTGCTAAAAACAACTGGGAAGTCTGAATTTGACGGTCAGATTTATTTTAAAGTTATAGCTAATTGTAATTTTTTGTATTTTCATATACACGCCTCGGCGTGGTCCCTCAATCGCTGCGCTCGCTCGGACAATTAAAATCAACAACATCTCTTGACTTGTTATGTAAAACCACCATAGAGTGGGTATCAGAATTATTTTTACACTATTTTTAAAACGTTGATTTATACCTAGGTTTAAAAAAAAATTGATACTTCGTAATATACCTAAAAGCGTTGTACGTGTGCATAAAACACCGAAAATCATGAACTTCGTAAGACTATACCATAAAAACTAATGATTAAATGCATTTTTGCTCCATCGTTCTTATAACTGGCTATACCTGAAAAAAAAAATTGAAAAATTCGTGGGTGCACTAAACTAGATTTATAACGATAAATTCAAAATAATAATTGAATAAATAAACATATTACTGAATAACTTGGTTTATACCTAATTATTTATAATTGAAATAATGATTATTTTAAAAGATGGTTTTCACCTTTCACGAGCATATTTTACCGTATATTTATTCATTTTTAGTGAATAAACGCATATTTAATAACATATTTCGTGATTTCTTAGTACCTACATAATATAAATCCAAGCCCAACTACAACCATTAACGTTCTTGGCGTATCAAGAATTTCATATGTATATAGAATTTCATTGTATACGAAAAACTATTCTGAGCAAAGACGGTTTGTCAGTGTAAATATTTTATATTCTATTTATACTGTTATTACTTATTATTAATACGTTAGCCGCTAAGTTGAATTAATATTATAAAATTACAAAAAATAAATTACATTACACTAGCACCACAACCTAAACTATTTTCTTCGAATTTGGTTCCATACTTTAGTAACCGATTAGTAACCATTCGTAACCGAAAATTTGGAATTCGTAACATAAACCAAGTACCAGGAAAACCATTTTTCCCAACCGGGTGCTGATATTATAATCCTTAATATACTCTTTGAATATATTTTTATCAAGTATATACAAGCATATCCTTGATCAAAAATATTTTGGATAGTTTTAGATTCTGAGCGAAGCGATGAATGTATTGATTTTACAATGATGTGTGTTTTTTTTTTTTTTTTTTTGTGTCTGTCATCACCTTTTAGGACAGTAAAAGTGCTTGGATTTTCTTCAATAGTAACTTTTCTGATAGGAATGTGAATCTAGTTGGTACTTTGGGGGGTCAAAATCGATTTTGGTTTTAGTGTAACTCTAAAACAAATAACATGAAATTTTGACTGAATGTTTATATTAGCATTTTCTATACACCATAAAATTTACAAAATATTTTGACTCTTCTTGAGCTGTTTACGGCCATTGTCAGTTTTCAATTTTTGAAAAGCTTGAAAAATTAATAGAAGACTCCTAGGTTATTGTTTCAAAGGCAGATGAAAAAAATTAAAAATCCTTAGTCACAGTTTTTATTTATCTTCTTCTTCTTCTTCAGTCACAGTTTTTATTTATAAGCATTTAAAGTTCAAATTTTGACAAAATACGGAAAAATCACGAAAAATAGCAAATTATTTTGAGTTGAGAATTCATAAAAATTTTTCTTTATTGATTTTACAATGATGTGTGTTTTTTTTTGTGCCTGTCATCACCTTTTAGGACAGTAAAAGTGCTTGGATTTTCTTCAACAGTAACTTTTCTGATAGGATTAGTTTTTTTTTCTAGTTGAGTTGAGAATTCATAAAAATTTTTCTTTTTAAATCTAAGATTTGAAAATGAAATATAAGATTACTCATAAGTTTGACTACCTTTATCAAAAAAAAAAAAATGTCTACAAGAAACTTAAATTAAATTTTTATGAGCGCGTCTGAAATTTATATTTTTACAACATTTGATATTCACTCATAGAAATCATCTCATGTAACAATTTTCTTATTTTATTGTAATTAAAAAACGAATGACTGTAGATACTTGAAAATTTCAATGAATGTTTATATTGGGATTTTCTAAACACCATAAAATGTTGAAAATATTTCGACTTTTTTGAGCTGTTTACGGACATTGTCAGTTTTTAATTTTTTTAGTTTTTTTTTCTATAAATATCAATAAAATTTATATGATATATCGTTCTAATAGCAGTTGAAAAATATTAAAAATACATAGGCACAATTTTTTTTATAAGCATTTAAAGTTCAAATTTTGACAACATTTATCAAATTTATAATTTAATAATTATTTCGTAGTTAAAAATGTATAAAATGTTTAACCTTTATAGCTAAGGATTGAAAATTTAAAACAAGGCTCCACATTAATAAGTTATATATTAATTACTTTATTCACAATAATATCATCAAATATACTTGGTAATATCATAGGCTGACTCTTGAATTCAAATTTAACACCATCCATTACAGTGACCCACTTGTCACCTACTGTACAGCAGAGTGAAATCCACTTATCCACCTTTTTATATATATTTTTTATTTTTATATTTTAAATTTCTTACTGAATATAAAATAAAAATATATGAATAAATGTTGTTAAGTATTAACATAGTAATACCTATTTAATTTATTATTGTATTTTATATAAAATAAAGGTGTTTTTTATCTAATAAACTTTTTTTTATTTTTTATTCAATAAAAAAATTGATTTAAAAAATAATTATTTAAAATAAATGAAAAGTTTAAAAAAATATTTAATTTAAAAAAGGAAAAAAAGTCCTTTAAGTCCTTAACTATTTATATTTATATAAATACTGTTTATTTATTTATGTGATAAAAATTATAATAAATAAAGATAAGATATTTAATTTTTTTCAAACCATGGAAATTAAATTTCTTTTTCAATAGTTTATGTAGTGGTGCCTTAGCGTAACGCACTAATCAAGTGCTACTAAAGAATATTTTATTTTAATGAAACAAGTTAAGTTAGTTCTAATTTTACAATTTAATACAATACTGAATACATTATTTTATCTTAATTTATTTTTTACTTAAACAGAAGGTAAAAACTTTATTTTTTATAGTTATTTATATTTTAACAGTGGCACAGTGTAGAGCACTACTTATTATGATTTTTTATTTCATATAGATAACTTACAAATAAAGGTATTTATTATATGGTTTGGTTAATACTTAATTTTAGAACAAAAATTTTCCTATAGTTATTACTATAAGATCTTATAAAAATAACAACTAAGGTATCTAAGTAAAACAAAAACTATATTAACAAATATATTTTAAATTTAAAGCAAAGCAACTAATGATTTTGTTTTTAATACGAAATAGATAATATTGTATTATTTATTTGATACATTTTTAGTTGATAATACAAAAAGTGAATAGGATTATTATGTCTTTTTAAGAAAATCGTTAAAAAGTAAAAAGTAAATAGAAAAATCAAAAAATAATTAGCAAATTACATTACTTAAGTATATTTTTGACACACATAAACTTGTATTTTACTAAAACAAATAACTTGTTTCATTAAAATAAAATATTCTTTAACAGCACTAATCAAGTGCGTTACGCTAAGGCACCACCACATAAACTATTGGAAAAAGAATTTAATTTCCTTGGTCTTATCATATAAATAAATAAATAGTATTTATATCAATATAAATAGTTAAGGACTTAAAAATAAAAAATTATAAAATATTAATTAATTTTTTTCATTTTAAAATTAAATATTTTTTTAAACTTAATTTATTTTAAATAATTTTTTTTTAAATCAATTTTTTTATTGAATAAAAATAAATAATAATTTATTAGATAAAAAACATCTTTATTTTATATAAAATACAATAATAAAATGGGTATTTCCTATGTTAATACTTAACAACATTTATTTATATATTTTTGTTTTATATTCAGTAAGAAAATTAAAATATAAAAATATACTAATTTAAAATTATGAAAAAAATAAAGCTAAAAAATAAAAAATATTTTATATATTCATGTTAAAAAAACTATCCAAAATACTTTTGATCAAGGATATGCTTGTATATCCTTGATAAAAATATATTCAAAGAGTATATTAAGGATTATAATATCAGCACCCGGTTGGGAAAAACGGTTTTCCTGCAGGTACTTGGTTTAGGTTACGAATTCCAAATTTTTGGTTACGAATGGTTACTAATCGGTTACTAAAACCTAGTTTGGTTTTGAACTTCCTAAGTAGAATATTTCAATGCGTAAGTGCTGGTGTAGCGTTACGCCAGCACCCGGTTGGGAAAAACGGTTTTCCTGCATGTACTTGGTTTAGGTTACAAATTCCAAATTTTCGGTTACGAATGGTTACTAATCGGTTACTAAAGTGTGGAACCAAATTCGAAGAAAATAGTTAAGGTTGTGGGACTAGTGTAACGAATCTAAAAAAATAACCAAATTCATTATTCCTGATTATTTAATATGTAATATCTTCCAAATTTTAACTTAAAATAACTATAAAAAAATTGTGCTTATATATATTTTTTAAATTTTATAGTTACAGAATTAACTACTTGCGTGCAACCTTGTATGTTCAATACTTAGCTATAAAAGTTGAACATTTTAAAAATTTTTAACAACAAAATAATTTGTAAATTTTCAATTTGAACTTTCAAAGTTTATGAAAAAAATCTTGCATATTTTTAAGCTGATACTGTAACAATGTGTGAGGAGCCTTGTATTAAATGTTCAAGGATTTCGACCCAATGAATAAAATTGTATTGACATTTATAGATTGAATATTGAAAATATCCGTAAAACATCTCGAAACGAATCAAAATATTTTTTAAATGTTTAAGTGTACATGTATCAAGTAGAGACAATGATAAAATAAACACATGGTTTAAATTTCAAGTGTCTAGAGTTATTAGTTTTTGTATTACAACAAAAAAAAAGGTGGATAAGTGGATGTCGCTCTGCTGTACAGTAGGTTACAAGTGGGTCACTGTAATGGATGGTGTTAAATTTGAATTCAATGATATAATATCATTGTATAAGAAAAACGATTCTGAGCGAAAACGATAAGTCAGCCTATGATTTTTCCAAGTATATTTGATGATCTTATTGTGAATAAAGTAATTTATATATAACCTATTTACGTGGAGCCTTGTTTTAAATTTTCAATCCTTAGCCAATTTATAAATTTTTAACCACAAAATAATTAATAAATTATAAATTTGATAAATGTTGTCAAAATTTGAACTTTAAATGCTTATAAAAAAAAATTGTGTTTATGTATTTTTAATATTTTTCAACTGCTATTAGAACGAAATATCAGGAGCCTTATATTAAATTTTCACGCTTTTTTACCCAACAAATAAAAATTTATTGATATTTATAGAAAAAAAAACTAAAAAAATTGAAAACTGATAATGTCCGTAAACAGCTCAAAAAGAGTCAAAATATTTTCAACATTTTATGGTGTATATAAAATGCTAATATAAACATTCAGTGAAATTTTCAAGTATCTACAGTCATTCGTTTTTTAATTACAATAAAATAAGAAAATTGTTACATGAGAAATCGAGTAAATATCAAATGTTGTAAAAATATAAATTTCAGACGCTCATAAAAATTTAATTTAAGTTTCTTCTAGACATTTTTTTTTTTGATAAAGGTAGACAAACTTATGAGTAATCTTATATTACATTTTCAAATCTTAGATTTAAAAAAAAAATTTTTATGAATTCTCAACTCAAAATAATTTGCTTTTTTTCGTGATTTTTCCGTATTTTGTCAAAATTTGAACTTTAAATGCTTATAAATAAAAACTGTGACTAAGGATTTTTAATTTTTTTCATCTGCCTTTGAAACAATAACCTAGGAGCCAAGGTGATGACAGACACAAAAATAAAAAAAAATAAAAAAAACAAAAAAAAAACACACATAATTTTAAAATCAATACATTCCTTCGCTCAGAATCTAAAAAAAAATAACTACTACATGAAAAATCGAGTAAATATCCTGCAATGTTGTACAAATTTGAACTTCAAACTCTCATAAAAATTAAATTTGACTTTCCGGTAGAGATTTTTTTGATAAAGGTAGACGTTTTATGAGAAATATTATATTAAAAGAAACATTTTTATGAATTTCAAAATTAAAATAATTTGCGCATTTTCGTGATTTTTACGTATTTTGTCAAAATTCGAGCTTTAAATGTCAATAAAAAAAATTGTGACTGTATTTTTAATATTTTTCAATTGCTATTGTAACAATATGTTAGGAGCCTAGTATACAATTGAATAGAAAAAAAACTTAAACAATTGGAAACTGAAAATGTCTGTAAACATCGCAAGTTAAGTCAAATTGTATGGTGTATAGAAAATTCTAATATAATTAATATTCAGTGAAAATTTAATGTATCTACTGTCATTTGTTTTAGAGTTACACCAATAACCAAAATTGATTTTGTCGATAACCAACTTTGCATAAAAATTCCCGTTTTTCATTAATTTTTTTTTTTGTTTTTTTCTGGTGCTTTTGAATATTAACCTCGATACACTAACTATAGTTGTAATATCATCTATAGATTCACTTTTCTACCATACAAGATACTAAAGTTGAAAATCGAATCATTTTTACTGCCCCAAAATGACACAAAATTTAAAAATTAAAATTAAATAAATGAAAAAAAAAACACTGATCATTATAAAAGCAATACATTCATCACTCCGCTCAGAATCTAAAAATAGGGAACTCGCTCTGTAGTATAATAGTAGGAGTCGAGTGTACAAAAGATGAATAGATAAATGCAGTGTAGGATGTGTTAAGTTCAGTGGCTATTTAATATTTTTGTGTGCACTACAAGTTACAACACACTTTGTGCACTACGAAATACAAAAGTGCACTAAAAAAAATAAAAATGTGAACCTTTCACTTAAGATTTTATATAGATCAGATCAGGCAAGGTTTCATGTTCAACCGTACTGTAGATCATAGATGTAAGAAGATATTGATATTTTTTAAAAAAACGTTTTTGAAAAGAAAAATGTAGAAATTGTGTTCATACTTCATTGAGTATTTTTGTGTAATGTATAATTAATTAATATACATCATGTTTTCGATAAACGTGTGATCTTCAGTATTCATATAAAACACTGAACAGAATAATAAGGTACCAGGGTTAATATTATGATTTTTTAGTTGAATACTTGTATGCATAGTGATAGTGTACGTATTTAAATATCAGTGTTTGTGAGTGCTGATTTAATTTTAAATAGTAAATTTCTTATTTTATACTTATAATTGAGTAAAGGTAAATTATTATGGATAGTACTATAAAAACAAAAGAAAAATATATTATAATATAACTCATATAAGAATCTATAACGGATTTATCATATTATAAGTTTCAGGTTTGTATTTTATCGGCCAAACTTTATCATGGACTGGCCCGGGTGGTAAGACGGAGAACCATAAAATAATATAAGGTATAGAAGATGATAAAACATTTGGTGAAAGTTTAAAGTACCTACTTATCTGTGGTTATTTGTTTTTGAATTACAACTAAATAAGAAAATAGTTCAATGAGAATTCTTACGGGAAAAATTTAAATTTCAAACGCTCATAAATAAATGGTATAACTTTCCGGTAAACTTTTTCTTTGTTAAAGTTAGGAAAACTTAAGAGGAATCTTATGTTAAATTTATAAATCTTAGATATAAATAGAAACATTTTTATGAATTTCTGACTCAAAATAATTTGCAAATTTGATTTTATTCTAACTTTAGACGCGTGTAAAAGAATATTGTGGATTTACGCTCAAATTTGTTTTGGGTTTCTGTTAACAACAACTTATGAGGAACCTTCTATTAAATTCTCAAGTATTTTGACCGACCAAAAAAAACTAAATCGATTTTGTCAAAAACTAGTTTTCCTTAATTTTTTTTATTTTTGAAAAATACTGTGAATTTTTAAATTTGACCAGTTTTGTACCAACTAAATTCACTTTCCCATAAGAAAAGTGGTCTAAGTTTAAAATTAAAGCATTATTTCTACTAGAAACTTGTTTACATACAAAAAAACACATTATTGTAAAATCAATACATTCAACGTGATCGTTCCCCTTGGAATCTAAAATAACAATCTTATAACATTTTACTTTTACGTGTAATAAACTTAATATAACTTGGTACAACTGTTTACGTCATACGATATTGTATAAAATTTGGCATTTGCATTCACAATTAACCTTTACAATCATTAGTAATCACTAATCAGTAATCACTAATCAAATTTAAATTAGTAATTAAATTTAACTTAAATTTGAATTAAACGATAAATCAACGTATTCGATGAAAAACGATTCCTACGGATACATTTTAGATAAATAATAATAGGTAAATATTTCTATACCTAATTATATTTTGAGAAACTCATTTTACTTCTATTCTACGTATTATTATAATTAAGATAGGCAAGCTAATATATTATATTAAAAATATACGATTTCGACAAGTTATTAAAAAAACTCCCCGCTGGGTGACTAAAATATTTATACTATTATATAACATTATTGCGTACGATATCCTGTCGTGTTATCGATTCGTCGCCGGATGGGCAAGCGTATAATCGTCGTCAGGCGCACGCAACAACACAACGTACTCGGCGATCGATACGAGACGGTATCGACGCGCACACGAGTTTGTACACGACGCGTGTCAAGCCATCGCCACAAGTTATCGGCTCCGAAACCACCTCCTCCACTACTACTGCCCCCTCAACAACAACCACCATCACAACAACGACGGACAAGCAGCTGACGCCCGTCGCCCGACGGCGGCGTCCGCAGTTCCGCACACCGTTGGGCGAGAGCGTTCCGAGAAATTATTGTCATGTGCGCGGTGCGTTGAACACGCGCGCGCGGACAAACACCACGCGCCTCGTGCACACGCACGCGGCCAGCTCGCACGCACCGCCGCGTTCACGCGTACGCACATGCGCTCGCCACTGCGCCGCGGCAGCTGCACTATACGGCCGTAGAAAAGAGTAACCTACGCGTAATACTATGTTTAGAACCATTGATTATAAAATAATCAGTAAATTGTAATATTATACAACACGACTGAATAAATTTCTCGCCGGCCCGGCCGTGTTCAGTGTAAGTTGTCGTCGTCGTTGTGAAATAAAACTCCCGATAGATGGCGATAAGAAATTATAACAATGTTATAATGTCATTATAATTTATGATATAAATTCCTATATTATTCCGACCGTCGACGACTGGGTTGGGTGCGGTGCGGAGACAACAGGTTTTTACCAGTCACTTGACAGTCGGAACGGTGTTACCGATCGCCCATCGTAAACATTCAAAACGAAAAAAACGATAATATTAAGAACAGAATATTTGTTCTGTTTTTATTTTTTTCCTATACTATAAGTCTGTAACAGTAATAAAACGAAGTTGATGCCATATTTTGTGTTTCATACTTTTTATGTTACTTATACAGATTTGAAGATAATATTGTAAAATATCATTATAACCAAACTATAATCAATTAATTAAGTATGAAATTGAAATTGGTGTAGCAACAAAAACATTAATTTAAATATCCTATAATGTGTTGAACGTGGTTATAAATACTAATGTATTTTTTTCTAATATTTATTATATTTAGCAGCATTTTGAAAATGTTTATTTCCTACTCTCGAACTTTCCCAATTACATGCCTTATACGTTTTAGTCCTTAATAAAAGATTAAGAATATAATTTCATCTGAACTTTGCGAATAACGAATTTATTAAAATCGAAAGTTTTGGACGTATTACTTTCATTGATTTTTCTTTCAACTTTTAAACTATATTTTATATTTTTACCCCACTGCTGAAGGCACGATCAGTGAACGATCTATAGTGTTCATAATCAATGGTAGTATACTAGTGTCTAGTATGCATGGTACCATAATTGGTAGTACCACTACACGTTATTATTATAAAATGATCGTATAATATTATTATAATTTATGATAAATATACAACACATACACACCACACGCGCGCGTCCAGTGGGAGTGGACCAACGTACGGATATCAGTCAAAATGTGCGTTGTGGGGAAATGGTTAGGTAAGCGAATGCTTACTGCCTACTACACACACTGACTGCCTATATTATACAGTATACACGGGCACACAGCTACACGCAAGCCCAGATTAAGGATTAATTGGGCCCCAGGACACGATACACTTAGTGCCCCCTTTCATATTTAACTTCAAAAAATTGTATAATTTTGTACTATATTACCACGTACAATCGTCAATTATAGATAATAAAGACTACCATCTATGCGTACGATGTATGTAGTTCTCAACTCCCATTTTATAAACTTCAACATAGAATATCAAGTTTATATTTATTATAATTTAGTAATTGTACGTGATATAAAAATAAGAACATTTTATTTTATAATTACTACCTACTAAAATTATTTTATTTTTTTGAAAACTGTTTTGAACGAATTAAAAAATAAATATTTTGGAGATAAAAATGCGCCCCGGGACATTGCCCCTCCTGGAACCCCCCTTAATCCGGGCTTGGCTACACGTCGTCGTGTGTAGTACGCATTGCTATTAAACATAATTTAATTACAGTCTAACGATATAAATGGTCTGGGATTGGTAAATTGGGTCCCAAATGTGAAATGACCTTATATAGGTAAGTTGAGTTCCAAAAAAAAGTACTTGGTAAATATTAGTATGTTTATTTCATTTTTTAATAAACTTTATTAGAATTCAAATTGTATAATTATATTTTATATTATTTCATATTACATGATATTATATTCTAAATAAATATATGGTATTAAATATTACGATCAATATGATCTGTGTTTATTATAATATTATGTTCTTGGTAAAAGTTTGAATGATCGGACCGAACAGGTTTTTTACCCGGGACTCAACTTATCGCTTTCAAAATGTACTCAATTTATCTAGCCCCAGATGGTCAAATGGGTCGTACACGGGGTTGTCCTGGTCCTGACGATTTACGGGGCTCAGGGTAAAGTAAAATGTAAGGGCCTAACGCCTAAAATATCATTACTGTCAGTTGCATATAAGAATTTAAGATAATATGATGTATAAGGGGCAAAGGCGTAAATATACTTAAAAAATATAGTACTTTGTACCTACAACAATATGAATAAGTAAATAAATTAATATTTAATAACACAACACGTCATAATATACTTAAAAATTAATATTGGTAAAAAAAGTCAATAAATATAGTAAATAGTACCTAGTACAATATAAAAATGTATCATAAATTAACCTTTCTAATTTTCAAATCAGAAAATGTATCAATAATACCAATATATTTTAGCTGGTCGGCAATTTCTTTTTCTATATATGTTATACCTAAGTTGGTGACTTTTTCTTAGGACAGAGTGCTTTAAAATAGTTTTTTTTTATCATTTTCAGCTTTGAAAATATAAATTTTAATGATTAACTTGTTTGAAATTTGATACATTCATATGACGTCAGCTAATATAGGTAGGTAGTAAAAATTACAACAATTGAATGTATTAAAGAACACATTTACGAATTTAGTCTTTACGATTGTCATTTGTAATTTGTTCAATTGTTCATTCATTTGCCCGTCGATTATTATCACTATACGATTTTTGACCCGACCCGCGACCGTACGCGTCAAGACGCACCACGGTGGTTATGTCGTTTCACCATTTATAGTCATTACTCATTATACTCGTTTTTTTTTATATTATAAATACAATAATATAATATAATATAATATTATGGTTTATGACTATATACATAATATTATATTAATTATTAAGCATGTTCGAACGCGCACGTATGTGTCGTGTGTGTACTACTGTACCATTTAGTATTGATATTTTAACTTGAACTATTCATATATGCAGTAGGTATTGTATAGTACGCTTTTACTTGTTTTTGTTTAATATAACATAATATTTACCTATTGGTGCATATTCAATACCTACCGAATTGTTACCAGCCGAATGCCGATAAATGAATATAATATAGTTATAATATATTGAATAAATGATAAACCATCGCGTACACACTGTCTGTCTGTCTATTATACACCGTATATGTATAATACACGTCGTTTGTTCTCCCTTCTTCCCCCCCTCCGGTCCGGCACCAACGTTAGCAGACTATCTCCCGGCGCCGCGTAAAAAATTTCTGGCAACTGGTTATGCGTCGTCGCGGCATTGTATCGATAAAAAAAAAAACCCCGTAATATATTATGCGAACGCACTACGCACACAGTCACGCACGCGTTCATTATTGCATAATATTAATTAATTATTATGTAAACAGTAAACATAGTAATTAGTAAACATTTAGGGCATTTCTTACAATGTCCGGTTAAGTTAAAGTCAACCAACACGTCTTGACCGGCCGAATTCTGCCGGTAATAAAATCTGTTATCAGTTGGTTAGCGTTAACCGACACTTTACCAGACATTGAAGAATTTATGAACGGCAATTGAACCGAGAGACTAGATTCGATTGACACGGACCAGTCTGGTTCAGCGATAACGTATTTTTTTAATCGCGAACATGACAATATAGTCTCTACTACATCACAATAAAATAATAAGTCGTTCCCCATTGTAGCATTTTTTAGTTAATTTAATTTTTTTTTATAATTTCTCAACAGCCTAAAAAAATAAAATTGGGTTGGTACCTGGAAGGTAACTACTCTGATATACAGGAGGTGTAAAGTGTACCTCGTCATTGAATAGATCATTGTAATGAATGTGTTTAATTTAAATTCAATAATAAATGATTGAGTACAAAAAATGATTTTGAGAGTGGAAATTGTTAGTAATATTAGTAAATATATTTTATTTATTTATTATATATTTATATTGCTATCATTATTAGGAATTTATTTTATTATTTTTAATTCAGTAGATTGAATTAATCCTACTTAATAGTACTAATTCATCCATGACATGAGTGAGGAGGATAAACAAAATATTATATATTATATAATAGGTTGTTTGTTTGTAAAATTTCAATTTATTGTATTATTTGCATTCATTCAATCATAGAATTTAAGTCAAACTTCTATTGAGCATAACTATCCTGTTCTTCAGTTGTATACTAAATTCTCTTCTTTAAAAAATCCTGGTGGCTTATTATCATTTATTATTTTCTTCAGTTTGATTAAAGCAATTTTAGATAGTGAAAAATACTATTAATTTAACTAATAACTTGAAACAAATCAATGTACCCAATTTTTATGTCTTATAATATTACATTTAAGCTAGATTGCTGAATTTAAATATTTTAAATATTTTAAGTTGTGAAAATAAGTTTTTCAGACATGTTTTTAATCACCCATTTTGCATAAAGATATTAATATGTAAGCAATTTTCTAGTGACTTTTAGGATACGGTTAGTCAAAGACAGAATTTATTATTAAAAACCATTAACTTTTAAATATTTTTATTATTATATGTGTATATTATATTTTATAACATTTTTAATACAATTAAAAAACCACTGGAATGTGCAATATTTTTTATTTTGTTTATTTGTTTTAAATGTAAGTTAACTGAAAAATAAACTGTTTTTATTTGGTTGGCTTGAATAACATGTGATCACAGTTCACTTCTTGACCAATAAATTAAGAACCTAGTTTTCATGCTCATTGTACCCATGCCAAAGTCAATAACTTAGCTTACAATTATTAATTCAAACAATAATTTTGTTTGCATACTCAGGTTCATCTACTTGGGTCCTAAAACTCAAATAGTTGTTCAAACCAAACAGACTTATAAACTACATATATACTTAATAAAAAAAAACTGTTTTAATACTACTTAAATACTGTTAGAAAAACATAATTTAACAATGCAAAATCAGGGATAATAAGTTCAACAAATACAACACCAGTTACAATTCAATATTAATGACTAAACTACAATAAATCAAAAAACGTTTTATACAAAAACAATTGTAATGGAATATTTTAAAAGTATTTTAAACAGAAATTATAAGAATGTAACTCATTATAACGTTCGTGGATAATATATTAATATCAAATTATTTGATTCAAATACCAACAAGGCAACAACCAACATATTGTTATCATGCCGCATTGATGATAAGATAATAACGTAAACATTATTTCACCACCACGCATATTATGGTGGCCTGCTATCTAGTGTTTTATATCACAGAAGTCAGAAATATGTTTGATAATAATATGTGATATTCATGATTTATTTGTTTTGATGGTGGGGAGTGGTATATCAATAACAAATTACCGTCTTACTAGTATGTCCAGGCGTCCGGCCCACTAATCACGATGTCCATTACGTTTTATTCGAGACTATGATGTTGGAAATAAAATTATATAATTTCCGATTATTTTCG
Source organism: Metopolophium dirhodum (assembly GCF_019925205.1). Taxonomy (NCBI): domain Eukaryota; kingdom Metazoa; phylum Arthropoda; class Insecta; order Hemiptera; family Aphididae; genus Metopolophium; species Metopolophium dirhodum. Next base: position 71,203,080 of record NC_083560.1, read on the forward strand.
TAAAATGAGTTCAGAGTTCCCATTTGGCTCCTTCAACATTATTCAACTACTGTTTACCTAAAATTTCCCTGCGCGGAGGGAATTTCCTTGCCACATAACAACACTGGCTTGACTCCGGTGGACTCCGTTCGTCGTGCGTTCCAAGTCAGCGGAAAATACCTAATATTATAATATTATTATGTTGTCGCGTAGATGATAACATGGACGGCGCAGAGACAATGGTATCCTCGTCGGTATTGCTGATAAGTGCGCGCGCGTGAACTTTGCCGTGTGGACGAGGACGACGACAGTCAACAGCACCACCAGCAGGTAATATGAGTTATATAAGTTTTGTTATTATTGTTGTAAGGCACCTTACCTCTATTGCAATTTATTGTGTTTATTAGTCTACAACGTACGTTCCGTTTGTGTGAGGATATTATAATATTTTATACACGCGCGTGCGAGTGTGATTGTGTGTGCGACGATTTTCGCTAGTGTCTTCGACAAGTTCACGCTTATACTTAATTGTGCATAATTCAGGTTTGTGTGTGTATTTAACTATTTAAGGTACGTATTTGTTCGGATCAGTATATTATGTAGTTGGTACCTTGAACTTGTCTTTATTATTTATGATTTTTATTCTCACAATAATACCGATTTTGATTGACCAGATTTCGAAGTTTCATATTTTAAATAGCACTAGGGTAATGATGATGGGCTTCATGTTGTAACAATTTTGATCATTTGATGGTTGGTTTCTGTTCACTAATTACTTCGCTACAGAGTAATAATATAGTATGCATACATCGGTGAATCCTAGTGACCTAGTGCTTCCTGAGACCGTATATTGTAACTGCCTTGGCAATTATATTTTTAACAACAATAATTATCAAATAACTTGAATAATGTTATTGGTACTATAATGGTACCCTACATTTTTTATTTTTTATAAAACATTTGATGACAATTCTCTATCTTTGATTAAAGTTTTTGCCTGTCAATATTATTCGATGTCCACATTATTTCCAAAATAACTGTTTAGAGAATATATGATTGATGATTATTTGTTTTTTATTAAAATGTATTATATTTAAAAGAAATAATTATTTATATAATTATAAGTAATCAAGTGTGTTTTCTAAACACAATTCTTATTTTCCATTAAAAATTTCATTAGTTTTAATTTAACTTAATATCTAATTGTTATATCTACTTTAATTAGGAATAAAACTATTATGGGTACAGTTAAATATTATTATTATCTAACTTGATTTATAGATTTAATTTTTTTCCAAGGAATTTTTTAAGCTTTTTTAAGCTTTTTTTTTAGTTGACAACTAACCTAAGATCACTCGTGATACATTGCAAATAGAAATGTATATGTGTTTTTATGAGGATATAAGGTTGGATTATTTTAAGTTATCCTGAATCCTTATTTTCATTGAAAATCTATCTTATTTGATTTGTGTTACATTGAACTATTGTCTATTAATTATTATAATTGATAAGAAATATTTTATTGCAAGTCTTATATTATATTAAATCTCAGTAAATATTAGAATGAGACTTCTTTTATATTATTCAAATAACTTTAACTGTTCTTATTCCTTCATTAAAATTTTATTTTTTTTATGATTTTTGAGTTAGGTAATTTTTATTAACATTATTACTTACTCTTGAATAAATTATTATTATTCCAATAACTGTAAAATAAATATTTATATTATTGTATGCCTATGTACAAGACTACAATCTACATATTATTTTGTATTGTATATTAAATAGTTTTATTAGTTAAACATTCATTTTCGAAATTGCATAGTTAAGTGTTTGTTTATGAATATTTGCTATATTTATTCTTTCATTACTTATGTAAATTTACAGTGCTTTCTTTTTTTTTGGTATTTTATCGCCCTGACACTTTAGTTTGTAATCATTTATCACTCTGCCACTCTGTTTCTGATCATTCAAAAAACTTTCCCATTATACAAATATATATATACCTAAGGCCAGGATTTATAATATCAGATTGTTGGAAATCCTACAAAAATGTATAACAAACTGGATTCTATTATAATACGGTTAACCATTATCATAATTTTCGATCCGTACACAGGGGCACACACTCAAAATATTAAGAGATTGCGGGGTCTGCTAAATGAGCTATTAAAATACTTCTTGGTCCAATAGAAATTTTGTGGATTTGTGTTTGGCAGAATTCCTGTAGAAAATCCTACTAAATGGACAAGATGCATTAGAAACTATTTTAAAATATTTCTGAGTTCTATCCTTCATGATAAATAGTTATTGATGTATTATATTTTATTTATTTATAAAAATTATATACTTATTAATATATTAAGAATACAGAAACTTAATATTTAGCTATGACGGGTGCTAGTGGCAAAGAAATCAGTTTATTTCAGTGAGATGGCTGGGCAATAACAAACAAGTACCCTTTTTAACGTCAATATAAACTTTCCCTTGATTGTGTCCAATAATATAACTATACAAATAAATCTATACTATAATTATTGATTGTTTAATTAAATCAGTCAGTATATTATTAAGCTTAAATAGTTTTATATGCCATTATAGAACTATCAATGTAAACATTAGGTGCATTTTTAAAGAAGTATCCAAAATCTATATTTAAAATTTAAATAAAGGATACTATAAAATACAATTAAATTGAAGGTGGACTTAGTGAAATTGGTAAAATCAATTGAAAATGATTGTGTACCTATTATATACCTACCTATAATTTATATATTTGAATTTTTACTTTGTTAAACAAATTAATGTTAAATATGAAATAGCAGTTGTACCTAAATCTTTTTTTTTTGTTAGAAAACTGGGAGGACGACATTCCATTTTCCCTCCTTAAACTACTTCTAAAAAAAGTTGTTTTAAATACATAAAATATCATGTATACTTTCTTCATTTAAATTGTTTTATTTTATTATAAATACAAAAAAATATTAAATCACATAAAAATGCCTAACAAATTGTTTTAGTTTTAATTTAAATAAAATGTAAAATATACCACATAATAGATAGGATATATTTATGTAACTAATCCCAAATCAGTGTTTATAATTATTAAAAGAGGTATTATTATAGTATTACAATATAATTATTACACACTTAACAATTATATTATGTTCAACATACATTATGATACAAAATGTATATTGGATAATATACAAATTTTACTTGACCCTAGTGATGTACATCTTTGTTGTGAGAATTTTCAAAAAGTTAAACATTTCTCATATTATTAATTTCTTATCAAATAAATCCCTTGATTTTGTATAGTTATAAATTTACAACATATTTAACCTACATAATTATATTTAAAACTGTGTACTTGTATTACCATTTACCCATTTTAATATTTTAGGTACTATTAAACATAATATAGAAAATCTAAAATACAAATAAATTTATTTTGGTAATATATTTGTAATTTTATTTCAATATAAATGCTGAGAGTATATACACTTTTTCCTACATTGATTGATTTTTCCAATTTTATTATTGTTTTGAGTTATTTCCACAATTGTTAACAAACTGTTTTTTTGTGAGTAGTTATTAGTTATTACAAATTTAATTTATGTAGTTTTAATATACAATACCACAAGTTAAAACAATTTATAATTGATAATATGTTTTATTTAACATGTAGGTACCTAAAAGTACATTTTAATTTTAGTTCATATTCATAGTCGTTTAATTCCTAATAAAATAATTACAATTTAACTAATATACCAATTGTACAACCTCAAAAATTAATTATTTTGAAAAAAATTCATTAAAAATCAAATTTTAAAAAAAAGTTAAATATTTTGAGAACATTTTAATGAAAAAAAAAAATTTCAATTGAATATTTTCAAATTTACATTTTTACTTGTTCCCCTACAATTTATTACATGGAAATATTATAAATGATTTTATTACTATTTTAGTAGCTGTGCCAAAATAATACAAATTAAGATTTGGGACCTAACTTTCTTCCCCCCAAAATGTTGTACAAAATAATTTTTTTTTTATTGTAGTTAATATCGACTATTACCTATGGTGATTATTTGTATTTTTTGTCTTTGGAAATTTGTTTTTTCATATTTAATCAATTTTTTTACTCAATATTATTTTATATAATTACAAATTTAATTTATTTTATTCATTCAATGAATAGTTTCTTATAATTTCAAATAAAAATCAAATATATGTAACTATACAATATGTTAGCAATATTAACATTTTTAAAATCCATGAAAAAGAAAACAATATTTTCAATTATAAATGTTTGCAAATATATATTTATATATTATTCTCAGTCATTCAAATGTTATATTCAAAAACTGGTGGGAATCATAATAAGGTCTTATATGATCCACGCTGTTTTTAGAATGAAAAATTTGGATGACCTAATAATGATCTATTCTATAATATCTATCATTTTGTTAAAACTTTAAATAATTAATCCTTTAATAATGTAGAAATTAAATAATCATGTTAAAATAAATATTCTTTATATACCTAATCAATTTCGTTTTTAATCAAATATATTATCGAGTATATTATCCTTTGATATATATATATTTAATTTATGAAAAATTTTTTTTTTAAATTTTCTGGATTGAAAGGATTAGTAAATAATAAAAACATTAAACATAATTCTTTGCTTTTGTTTTTAATAATTTTTTTACAATCTATACTGTAAAATGAGTAAATTTAATCTTGATACTAAATTTGACATGAAAGACATGAAAAAAAGGGGCTCAGTTGGGCCATCTGAAAATTAGTTACCTACTGGTGATTACATGGTTTCTTTTATTTGTTAAATGCTGGGTAAGTCTCTAGGCCATGTTCGATTTAGACGTTGTCTTAGATTGTGATGTAAAAATAATTCCTTTATGTAATATAAAGTAAATAAAGTCTGTACATCAAACTAAGGCATACATCTAAATCATTTTAGGTATTCAACTTTTATTGTGCAAATTTAGCACATAAATAAATAGAGTTGGCACGTTTGGTGTATAATTCATTCAGTTTTGGTTAAAGGATAAAATCTGCTTAGACACCATACGCGTATTATCTTTCTTTTTAGAACAATGCCTGAGAACTGTGTTCAAGTTACCACACTTGTCTTGTACACTTGTGTCATTTTAGTATTGTTGTGCTATATAACCCTCATGCACACTTGTTCACCTGTAACATTTTAGTATGAATTTTACAACTTTATGGTATTATTTACATTAAATTAAGTACTGTATATGTATATTACTGTAAAACATGTCTACAGGTTAATACTTTAAAACTACATTTTGTTGATATATAAGACAATGTATTAAGTATATAACATTTAATAAGTTATAGTTATTCAGATTCTATATTATTTTATAAATATTTATCTTTATAATTTATAGGTAGGTACAATTGTATTTTGTGTGTATGATTATGACAGAACTGATGCTTATTTCACGAGAGGAAATTATCCTTTGTTCACCGTTACGAGTACCCCTAACTTATAGGTAGCAAAATAATTAAAACTTAATTGATTTTGCATAATTAATGTCACATTTATTCTTTTTCTTGATTATAATTATTTTATAACTTATAACATTAACTTTTAGTTTGAACTTGTATATAATATAAATATTATCACAGCCTCATGTTTTAAAGAGTTTTAAAAAACAAAAAGTATACTTACATAAAAATAGTTTAATAATATGATTAACCCTCAGCACTAAAAAAAAAACATAATAATAATAAATAGTAATTTATTATTGGTAATCTTTATTTTTAATATTGACAGGGGCTAAAATTTCCTGCAGAGGCATTACTCTTAGACGTTGTTTATTGAATAAAGAATGAACGACAAATATGGTTTTATAGATAGTTAATAATCACAATTAGGTTTTATCTACAAGTTACAACCTTGGTAAACATTGATAATGTATTAGTTATCATCAGGGCTGTGAATTTAATACATTAAGAAACCATGAAATATGCATGCACTTGTGCATTCAAAAACTGAAAAATATGCACTACAAAATAAAAATTCCAAAATAAATTATGTTAGATACATTTATTTTACTTAAAATGATAATCAAATTTTTATCTTACTTATTTTAAATTCAGAATAAAATTCATAAATATGCAAAATTATTAAGAGGTCGGGCAGGTCGGCACACCCATTCTTGTGCTGTCTCTGTCTTACAACTTAGGAAATGTCAACAGAACTAATATTGTGATATTTGTTTTTACCTATTAACAAACTTATAGCCAAGAACAGAACACTATCTTGCTGGTACTTCAATTTTTTTTTATTTTTAATTTTTAAGTGAGTTAACTCATAACTTATGAGTATGTAAAATATTGCAGTTTATAAATGCTCATACTCGTTTAAATTGACTGTAAAAAGTAAAAATCTATGTATAAACACAAATAATGTGTTTACCTTTAAGAGGACGCTACACCCACATGCATTGTTTGTGTCTATTACAAATGCATAAGTGCATAACATAGCAAATTGTATATTCTGAATAATCTATTTAACTCTGTTATATTTAATATAAAAACGAATTGACCTCTTATCAAATTATTATTATTTAGTGAACCTCACAGGCTTTTTTTTATATTTTAACTTTATATTTTAAAGTTTTAAATTATTTGTACAGTGTAAAATACTCATAACACGTTTTAAAATTAAAATATAAAAAGAAAACCTATGAGATTCACTAGATAATATTTTTACTCCTAAATTCGATAGTAAGTCAATTTGCTCCAATATTAATCATAACAAAGTTAAATGGATATCACAGAACCAATTTGCCATGTTTGCGTTGTTAAGACGTAGTCACGTAGACAACACGTGCGGGTAATGGGTATAGCGTCCTCTTAAGTTTAATGATACGTATATTCATTCCAATATTTAAGCTAACGAGTAAAAATTGATTTTGTAAAAGGCGAATTTGCTATGTTGTATGTTTGTTATGACAGAGACAACATAATATTATCTGGGTGTAAGGGCGTGAGGCATAGACATATTATAAAGATTATGGACCGAACGTAGGAGGGAGAAATTTGAGGACAACATTATTAGAAAAAGATAGACACAACGTTGTCCTTTCATTTTCACAGGTTTTGGAACTATATAGTATGTATTGTGTATTTGTGTATTTGTGTGACGTTTATCTAATAATTAACAACCCCGATTAATGATTATCTCGTTATTAACCTTCGGCTGTGCAAACTTTTCTTACGTCCCGACAGTTGAAATAACAACCATAATATTGCAAATTACTAATACTAAATTAAGTAAATGTAATTTATTACATTTTATACATTTAATTTTTGAAGGGAATTTTGTATGCGATATAAATTATAAATGAAAAATTGTATGTATTAAAATAATACAACCATTTTATGCACTTATACAATATGTTATTTTTTCGATTAAATTCTGCAATAATGGCAATTACTAATTTATGTACCTACTTAATATCGAATAAGTTGCTATATTACAGTGAAATAACTACCAACTACAGAATAACAATTTAACATTAATATTTTTGTTGAAAAATATTTTGGTATCAGATTTTTCACTATAGCCCGTGTGGCGTGTACTGCAGGATTATAAGGTTAATAAATTCTATCGTTAGTTACATAATTTCATAGGTTGTACAATGACGTGTCTTATTCTTGTTAGGATAAATAAATCTTTTATGGATAAAACGAAAAAAATTAATATAATATTGGTTCTCTAAATATTTAAAGTTGAACATACATAGTTAACATATTAAGACACTTACTAGAATTTTCGGACTATTTTCAAAAATTTCAAAATCCTATTAAAAAAAAATGATTGCATTTTCGATAAATTTTTTTTTTTTTTTTTAAATTCATCTGATATTTACTTCATACAAATCTAATATTAAATTTTAAAATTGAAATTGTCATAACGGTTTAATTTATTATTTAAAAAAAATTTAATAATTCTTGCGATTGTTTTTTATAATCGTTTGAATTTTCAGCAAATTATACATTTTCTGTTCAAATCTATAAAACTAAAAAATGTGTATTAAGTTTCGCTCAAAAGGATTTGTATGGTAAAATAATTTACCATTGTTTTCGAATTTAAAATAATACCACAATTTATTGGTAACCTATGCTGACCTATGACTTATGAGCCTCATGTGAGCTAGTAGGCGTGTGAGGTTTTTATTTAGTTATATATAGGCATAGTTGTATTTTTGTTTCTTCGTAATTTTGTTTACTTCAAGATTGTTGTAGTAAAATAATTTCATCATTAATTTATTGTAAATGATTTTATAAAAATGATTAAAAGTAGAACGCAATAATATCATCATTATCAGAATAATTATTTTTAATTTAGAGGACGCCACATATCGATTTGTTATCTCCGTTTATCATACTCGCCATATACTAATTTACATTTTGTTATACTATTACTGTGCGCCCTGGATAAAAATTAGAGTTAATTGTCTTATTATCTAAAATACAAATAGAAAATATTATCTTATCCAAGCGTCGAATTTTTTTCGATATCTCAATTCTTAAGAGATAAATATGAATCTTATAAAATAAAGTAGGTACCTAATCTAAAAAAAAAATTGATGCTATGGTGTGGATAATGTTATGATCCATAAATTTATTATTAATTAATAATTATTGTTATTAATGTTAATTATAATTATTAATTAATAATCATTATTTTGTTCTTTCAGAAACATGGGTCGCCCAATACAAATTCATTGAGAAGCTATCACAGATGTAACGCTCATTTTATGTAGGCTATAGCCAATTCTTTTTGTTGAAATATGTCTGATGATCATTCTGAACCAAACAGTAAGATAACAGGTTGGTGATGATTATAATTTAAATAAAGTTTTAGTTTTATGTTAAACGGTACAAAAATAATAGGATTTTATCAATTCACACTCATCGTGTATTTGATTTGTATAACCTAACTGTCCGAATTAAAATACTGTTTCATTATTTAATTTTTTCTTAATAAATAGTGAATTTAAACGAAAACTATTAATATGTGGGTTCGTCAAGCTTTGAATAAACGGTGACATCACTAGTCACTGGACTATTTGTGGTTGGATATAATGCTAGCTAATATTATTAATAATTTTTAAACGTACTTATAAAAATATTTGCAATTCTGAGAGTTGTCTTGTCTGACATTTTAATAATTAACGAATGAAAATGTACAATGCTGCTTAAAAAAAAAAATCTTTATTAATATTCATTGGCATATCTTATTTTTAAATAATTGAAATAAAATTATCAAAAAATAAAACAAATTATGTTTTTACGATGTCTACTCATGTGGACTATTTTAGACTGAATTATTCATTTTTAATTAATAATAAATAAAACAATCAATATGTCATGATTGAATTTCGCAGAATTTAGGTTTTCCTATGAGTTTATTATTTCTTACTTAATTGGAAATACTTAAACTATGAATAGAAAACATGTTTCAGAATATCTTAACGTTTTTTAGGTAGGTCTTTAAAAACCGTTTTAATATTTAAGTAGTAATATCTTTTGTTTGATTATGAAAGACATTATATTTTTTTATATTCTGTTACTTCAATAGTTTAGGCGCAGACTTTTACAAAATAAAGATTGACACAATTCATTATCTAACTTCACAGTCTATCCGGTCATGCCGCAGATTTTGAACTGTTGTTTTTTTGTCATTACTTTATTTATAAAGTAATTTATTACACAATAATAGTATACACAGGCTATAACATAAGTTTGGTACTACATGGTGATAATATTATGTAGATAAATGTTGGTAGGGGATCAACCACCTGTTTGAGAAGTACATGGACTAACAAACTATATTGTAGATTTTCAAAATGTAGTTGTATTTGTATATTATATTATTATCATCTATTCTCGTAGATTACAATTATAAAAGAAGGTGGGCAAGTGGGTGCCGCTCTGGCCTCTGCTGTACAGTAGGTTATAAGCGGGTCACTCTAATAGCTGGTGTTAAATCTGAGTTAAATTATATAGTAACATTATATACGAAAAACGATTCTGAGCAAAGTTGAAAAGTCAGCCTATGGGCTATGATATTACTCCGTAAATTTGATGATATTATTGTGAATAAAGTAATTTATTTACCAATTAACGTGGAACCTTGTTTTACATTTTAAATCCTTAGCTGTAAAAACTAAAAGTTGAACATTTTATACATTTTCAATTACAAAATCATTTTTAAATTTAAATTTTGATAAATTTTGTCAAAATTCGAACTTAAAATGATTATAAAAAAAATTGTGCTTATGTAGTTTTAATGTTTTTCGTTATCGTATTGCTATCGTAACAATATATTAGGAGTTTTGTATTAGATACATTTTCACGCGTACACTCATACATTTTTTACCCAACAAATATAATTTTATCAACATTTATAGAAAAAAAACTAAAAAAATTGAAATTCGAAATTGCCCGAAACAGCTCAAAACAATTTATAATATTATGGTAACATATGATGGTGTAAATTTCAAGTATCTACAGTTATTCGTTTTTGAATTGCAACAAAATAAGAAAATCGTTACATGAGAAATCGAGTGAATATCCAATGTTGTAAAAGTTCAAACGCACATAAAAATTTAATTTGATTTTCCGGAAGACATTTTTTTTTTTGATAAAAATAGACAAACTTATGAGGAATCTTGTATTAAATTTTCAAATTTTAGATTTAAGAAAAATATTTTTATGAATTTTCAACTCAAAGAATTGCACATTTTAGTGATTTTCAGGTATTTTGTCAACATTTGAGCATTAAATGCTTTAAAAAAAATTGGTAACTTTAAATGTCCGTAAACAGCTCAAAACAAATCAAAATATTTTGACAATTTTACGTAAAAATCTCGTTTTTTCTTAATATTTTTTTTTGTTTTTCTGGTGCTTTTAAAAACCACTGGAAAATTTTTATTTTTGACACCCCAAAGTACCAACTAGATTCAATTTTCTATCAGAAAATTTACTGTCGAAGAAAATCATCTTCATACGCATTATTACTGTCCTAAATGGTGATGAAAGACACAAAAAAAACCACCCATCATTGTAAAACCAATATATTCATCGCTGCTCTCAGAATCTAAAATAGAGTACCGTACAATTGAACCATTTTAACTTAAAAATTATATATTTTCTTATTAATTATCTATTGTATATTTCTAATCAGCTCGTACCTATATATTTACTTTATTAAATTTTTAATGGAAAACAAGAAATATTACATTTTTATAATCTAATGATATTTTTAATTTTCAAGTATTGTTACTGTAAAAGCGTTTAGCGATAAATAAACAAAATATTAACTAGGTAATTAACAAATTTATATGATAACAAACAATGTTATGTTATAAGTAGGATTTAGATAAGAATGGAAATAAAACATTAAATCAATATTGACAGTTCATATTAACTGTTGAACTTAATGAAAAATGTGGTTACCATTTAGAGTAGCAATAATATCGGTTTAGGGGGTTAGAATGTACTTTTAGATTACTTAATATATTTTTGGAATAGTAATAATATTATTAGTGTACGTTTTGAAATATTAAGTTTGTATGTATTATTAAAACATTATCTGTATAGTTAATATAATTTAAAATATAGTTTTAATTACTTAATCTAACTTTACAAATCTCTGAAAACAAATTTTTACCATATTAGATGTATACATTTTGACAATACATTTAAAATTATAATAGTAATATAGTATTCTATAGCTATTCAATTATTATCAACACGGTGTATATAATGTTGGCGATCTTTAAATAAAGCAAAGTGTTGACCCCAAAATTTACTATAATAAATTTATCGCGTTCTCGTCCACCAGATTCTATTTCTGTGTTGCGTGCCATGCGGTATGCCTTCTCCCGGACATCGTAGCCACCACGAGTTTTAAAAACCCAACGTCACTTAGTTGTTTTTTTTATAATTAATCAATTTACAGTATGGTTAATAATAATATCGAGTTATATTTGTAAATTAAGTAGTTAAGTGTTTAAAATCTAACTGTGCTAAAATAATATGAATACATTGGATTACGTCTAACCTTCGGAAGTGCTACATCTACGAGGTAAACCAATATATATTAACAAAAGTTTAAAGAAAGATATCGTTAAAATTAGGATTCTATAGTTATTTTAAAAACAATGCGTTTTGTTTTTAATATTACAAAAATAAATACATTTATATTTTTCAATACAAAGTATATTGAATTGTGAATATTCTGATTACGCTGTTTATCAATAATAATAAAATCTATATTAGGTGGGAAAACTTTGGTGTAAGTTAAACAAATACCGTTGTTAAACATTTCAAAGCAAAGTTGCACTATGCATAGATTCTGGAAACATTTAAACAAAGCGTGTTCGACAAATATGTTCTATGTGTTCTTGTCTAGCCTAAATGACTTATAAAATGTGTACATCATATTTCTAGAGAAAGAATATTAAATAACGGTAAAATCAATAACTTTGTATCTTTTCTAAAAATAAAGAAATGTATTATAGATTATAGTAAAGTTGATCTAAGTAATTTAATTTAAAAGTTATATTTACAAATACATATTATTCATATAGTTAAAATACATTTTGAAACTAATATAATATAAATATTTTAAATTGTCTATCGTACCAATTTTTCTAATTTTTATTGAATACAAGCATAAAAAAGGACGCCACACCCGCATGTGTTGTCTCCGTCTTACAAACGCGTAACATACCAAATTTACGCTCAGAAATTCAAGTTTAATGCCGTTAGCTTAAAAATTAAAGTGAAATTACCTATTATAAAACTTGATGGTAAGAACATTATCTGTGTTTTGTTGGAAGTTTTTAAGTAAGTTATGAACACTTATCTAATTAACATTTATTATACACGCAAACTCACTTAAAAACGGAATTATCATAAAAAAACTTCCCAATAAAACACAGATAATATTTTTACCATCAAGTTTCATAATAGGCCGTTTCACTCTAATTTTTAAGCTAACGGCATAAAACTTGAATTTCTGAGCGTAAATTTGGTATGTTACGCGTTTGTAAGACGGAGACGACGTATGGCGTCCTCTTAATATTATATTTTATTTTATAATTTAAAACATTTTGGTCTTTGTTTAGTTAACGTTATTTAATAATTTCATATTATTATTTGTATAATAATATTCATTTTAACCTAGTTTATTATATAGAAATCTATGTATGAACTTTTTTCTACTTTTCCTGTGTTGATAGGGCTTTCTTGGACGTGCAATCTGTTGTTTGACACGGAATTCTGCATATTTTAAATTCGGATAAGTCTGTTTTTTATCCTTTAAAGGTTTTTATATTTTTGTTTTCTTGCATAATTTTTGTTAGACATAAGAAATACTTATTACATTAGTTTAATTAAATATTTATTTCTGTGTTCGGGGATAACATAATGTTATTACTTATATTACTTTTCACTATGTAAATTATAAACAATTCGTTGGGAAGAGAGGAATATAGGTTAAAAAAACTGTTTGATTTTAAAAGGGAATTTCAAAATATTACTTATGGTTTTTAAAATAGTTGGCGATTGTTTGTTTCAAATTATCAATATCTGGAATACATTATTTTAATATTTAAAAGTTATCTAATAAATAATCCCGAGTTCAATTTTAAATGCAGTGTTTTTCCTTCCTTATTGGAAATTTGAATACGTAATTTTTTTGTTCTATACAGGTTCAACTATTAATTTCACTAAGTTGATTAGTTACTCAATAGTAATCTAACAGTCGAAATAATAATTAAAAGTATTCAAAAAAATGTATGATTTCATTCTGAGAATTTTTACTGTATTTGTATACTTATAACGTGAGCTGCATTACAATAGCCAATGATTTAGTGTTGTTTATATGCCAGGACTTCCCGTTTTCTAATTTTTTTCAACATATTTTTAATTCTGAGTGGAGTAAGGAAGTCATTAAAACTATTAAAATAGTTTTGAATGCGGCGTTTATTTATCATTACTTTAAAATTAATAATCATAAATTATAATAGAACTCTATTTGGATTTTTAAATCGAATAGAGACGAAGCACAATAATTTAGTTTATCGTTCCTATTTCGTATTTTATATTGATGATAACGTACAGTGATTTTCTAAATTAATTTGTCTTGTTTATCGGGAATTCATGTACTTACTGGTTAATTATCTCGTTATTTGACTTTCACAGAGTTCGAGAACCTAAATCCTAATTATACCTATTACCAATATTTCATAGATGGAAAAATATTTATATTTTATTTAATTATATATTTTGCAAAACATTAATAATGTATAAGGCTATTCAATTTAAATTAGTATAAAAAAAGGTAAACTTATATAAAATACTAATATTGATTAATAACAATTTAAAACATATTTGGAAGTTAACGTGGAATAATCGTACATTCGTACAACATGCAGGGTTACTGTTTAGGTAAATTACTCCAATGGAAATGTGCTCATATTATCGATGGTGTTATGCAAATAAATAAATTTGAAATAATAAATCTTTACAATTTATTTATGAATAAACGTACGGATTTTCAGGCTTATAAGTAAACGTTTACAAGTATCTTATTCGAAGTCGATTACCATACAATTTCAGACTAAAGTGTTAGTAATCTCAATTTCAAAAAATAAAAATTGAAATTATGACTACAAGTAAACAATCAAATACCTACTTGAAATAAATTATTATTTGATTGCTATACTATGTGCTTTGAAGAATTTGCATTTATAAGTATATTATGTAATATTATTAGAAAAAAAAGTTTTTATAATATTTATCAACTATATTTATCGTTTTGACTATGGTTTTTAAAGTCTACAATAAATTTGATGTAGTAAAATATATTACTAATATTGTGATGATAATATTTTATATGGGAATTCATAAATATTGTTGTGTTGATAAATATAAACTTTCGAATTAATTTTAGGCTAAGATAATTTTAATATAATCTTAAAAGTTCAGGAATACATTATAATATTTATTAATTAATAATATTTGTAATTTGATTTTGAAAATAGAATTATAAACGCATTGTACGAGTATATAAAGAGAGACCGAAAAATACATGTCTGAGAATTAATGTTTATGTAAGATATCTTTTATAAAAATTAAATTTATAATATCTATTTTTGAATTTTTATATAATAATTTAAAATGCGATGTACGAATAAATCAATTTCCTAAAAAAAGTTAAGACATTGAGATATTATGCATTTCAGGAACATTTATAATTTCGAAATAATCATAATAAATTTGTCCAGTGCTATATATTTCACGTGCATTTAATTATTTTTATCACCTATGCAATAATATTATTGTATTTCAACGTTACTATTATTAAACATTTTAGAACGTATTAATTTCACATAATATAGGTAATTTACTATAATATTTCAAATATTTTTACATTGAATTATAAATTGCCACACTTATTGCCACACTTATCATTTATTTGAATAGATAAATCGTAAATTAGTTATTTGAATAATGCGTCTGGTTCCAGTTTTGGATAATATTTCGTAATATTATTTTGAATTTTTTGTGAAATAATCCCTAAAATGATACATAAGTGGTAAGTACATAACAGAATTACGTTTTAGTTTAGTAAAATATTGTAACTCAGTTCATTCAAAAATGTTCATGTCTTGACTAAGACCATAATTTAGTACTTTTATAAATATTAAATATGTTTTCTTTCACTCGGTTTATTTTTTTTGTCTCCCGTTCGTAGTTGGTGTAAAAAAAGTACGATTCTTTTTATAAATGAATAATTTTTACAACAAGAAGAAGACAAGGGATTGTGTGTGCGAGTTGGGAGGTGAGTGAGAGAGAAAGACGAAGGATTATTATCAGAGAGACAACTCAGTTATAAATAGATGCGTTTATATTTGGCTTGATGCAGCTTTCTTTGTCAGACAAGCCACGTGACCTTGTGCTGGTCCGCTATTTATAATTGTGAACATTGGGCTGCCGCCCGATGATTGGCCCCACGCCACTGCCAGAAAATCATAACCCTAGGGTATTTGTTAGTGTTATTATTATTGTTATTATTATTATCATTATGGAAAGGTATTGTACACGCTTTAGTTTTTTCACCTGAATAGATGATAAAAAAATAATCCCCAAATATTTTCCACAAAAAAAAAAACAATACTTTTAAATTTTAACTGTTTGAAGTTGGCTAATATTAAAGGCTCATATTATGAATATTAAACACAGCGGAAATCTTACAAACCTATTAAAAATAATTGCATATCTTATTGTGCTAAAAAAAAAATTATTATCTTTCTCAAAAACTGGTTGCGTAAAAATTCCCAGTTTTCTCAAATTGTTCGTCGTTTTTAAAAGTTGTTGGGGTTTTTTACTATTACGTTCAACTTTTCAAAGTACCAACTAGAATTATTCACCAGAATCTATCCTCCAAGTTGATAATTGAAAACTCTTTACCTAAAATTGATAACAGATAAGACATAACATTATTGTAAGACAGATACATTCATATAAAATCATTAGTTAGGTGTATTTGATTTTTTATTGAATTCGATATATTGTAAGTGTTATATTTTAAAACAGAGCATAATATGCTATATAGTATATAGTATATTATATAGTATATTATACTATATCCAATAACAGTATCACCCTTGACTAAATTAATTTATTTAGTCATGGTATCACCTCAAATTTTAAGAACATCCTATCGGTTTAAGTAATTTTAAGTTATAGTATTAGGTCACTAGGTAATATTTTCAATTCAAATATTTTATGACGTTAATTTATAATAATGCAATTTATAGAATTATTATTAGAAACCCGTAAATATCACCTAGACCCACGTCACGTCTTTATCTGTCAATAATATAATTTAATTTATATTATGTTCTGTCGATAGTTTGTCACTATATCCAATTAGATAATAATATGACGTACATTTTAGTCTTTAGACTGTGTTGGTTTTATCATTAATCATTATATATCGGAATATTTTTTATTTTTGATATTTCCTAATTCTAATTGATATTCAGTATTCTCTGTCTAGCCGTATTTCACATTGCACTGTATATAAATATTTCACCATTTGCCGCTCTTTCATCAATAGTTATAACTTATAAACAATTATAGCTAAAAAAATAAAATACCTCAAAACAAATTAGTGCCTTAATTAATTATGTTTAAAGAGGATCTCATATACTTAGTGGTTTTGGTTTATACAAGTTTAATCCGATATGAAGAATCACCTTTTTGAGTACCTTAACCTACCATTTACGCATTAGCAGGGAGATTCTAGAGGGAGGGGGGGGGAGTTACACCCCCTAGAGTGTCGGCAACTCTTATTTCCAGTTGGAATTTTATAGCAATAACAAGACGTATAAAATCTAAAATTAAATTTTTTTTAATACATTTTTCACTGAACAAAATATGATTGTCGGTTCGATGGTCGTAAATCGACAATTGTAATGGCTATCAATAGGTAGATATTATGCTATGCTCTTATGTATAATAATTTAATATATTAATACACGAAAACTGGAATACTCTTCAGTTATCTTAATGTGGGTATTAATAATGTATAATAATAGAGAAACATAGGTACAACCATTACCATTATCATTTATTATAAGGGCAATATTGTCGATACTCGTGAACCCGTATATTGTTTTCCACAAAATATAACAATTCCTAAATACTGAATAGACTGGTGCTGGTCGGTATACCTTTCGTGCTTGTTATCATACCTGTTAGCTATTAGTGCCTATTACCATTGGCTATAAATGCTAATAATAATTATAATCTATGCTATTACCAATAATATATGGCTATATATTTTATAACATAATATAATTATTCCGGTATTTGTCATTCGGATTATTTTATTCCCCGGCTCTCTTCGCAGTTTACGAAGTTCTATTTTACGAATTTTATTATAATAAGTGTTAAGATAATTCAAATTCATCAACTCAGATTCTAAACGAAAACGCATTAAACTTGAGTTGCTATCATGCAAGAATCCTGGCTTTAATAGTTTTAAAATAGCAGTGGTCACTGTTTATTATAAATAATAATGTTTAACATTGTTTTCAATTGTATTGTTATCGAAAATGTTATCACTTATCGTCTTATCTGTCGTCTTATGTTATCCGTTTTGAACAGTACCAAAATGATTACTAGGGCTCTGATTTCAATGGATTTGTATTTTTTTTTGCAATATCTTACACAATGCTTTACATGTAAAAATGTGTTTTAAGTAACCACAACATTACGGCATTTTTGATATTTTTAATGCATTTTTTACAAAGTTGCTAGTATAAAGAATCTGTTAATTTGTATATCAGGTAATTTATTATAATTTATAAATGTTAAAAAAGCACATATTTAAATTTATAAAAATAAAATATTACGCTTCAGGTGTTCCTGTGAATAAATTCTCTAAAATATGAAGTTGTACTATAAAGTAATTTATCTTTATTATTTTAGTTTCAGTATAAATAGTATTGTAGTAATTTAAATATAATGAGTTGGTTACTAGGTAAGTTAATTTTGTTAATTCATATTCCTTTTGGTAATTTTTTTTCTACGGTGACGTTTTCATGACGCTCTTAAATTTGTTTATAAATAAACTTAAAGTTCAGTATGTAGCTATTTGGTGAATCATAAAAAATAGAAACATACGAAGTATCCTATCTTGTAGCATTTTTAATATTATTGTATTTGATATTTTAGAAAGTTGAAATTTGAAATACTTATTTTAATCATTCATAATTTTATCTTATATTATTAATTTTTATTTTCCCATGGATATGTATACATTTTAAAGATTGGGTTAGGTATCCTTTGTAGTCATGAAGTTTGAAATGTAAATATAAATATATGTAAATATATATAAATATAAATATATACTTGTTAATAGCATTGATTTTAAAATATACTTTACTAATATATTTTAAAATCAATGTTAATAGTTACAGCACGTATTTTGGATTTTCAGATAATATTATTTTACATTATAATATAAGAAAATAACCCCAACAGCCGGGTGTACTATATATAACATTTTTTGTCTGTGTTATAACTATAACTATTGGTAATATTATTTTTATTGTTTGTTAGTATTAGTTATTCAATATTGTGTTTCTGTTTATTATTTAGGGTGTTTAAATTTTTCGACAATTTTAATTGATGAATATTACCATTGACTATGAATAAATGATATTACACAATTGTTGTGTGTGTATGTATTATTGTAATCATTGTAATTTGGTTAAAAAGTAATTAAATTGTTTATTTTAAAACGTTATGTATTGTATATTATCATCTTTGTATGTGAGTTTTGAAATAATTGAACTATCGTAAAAAACCTGCTTACAAACACAAATAATGTTCTTACCATCAACTATCAAGTATCATATTAGGTCGATTCACTCTAATTTTTAAACTAACGGTGCTAAACGTGATCTGCTGAGCGTAAATTTGGTATGTTACGGACTTGTAAGACTGAGACAACAAATGCTCCTATTACGTCCTCTTAACAACTTCTGGGATATGGCCCGTTTTTCATTTTCCTTCTACGATTAGTTTTTTTTTTAATAAAAAATCTAATGATAAAACACTTGCTTGATTTGGATTTTCAAAAATAAAATGAGATTTAAATTTTTTCATTTCATCGTATGAACAGACAATTAAAGCAAAATAATTTAAAATAACTGTTGTGTGTTCTGGATTGCAAAGACGTGATAATTTATGTTGTTTGGCCGTCTTTTATATCTGGTTAAAAAATAATAAATATGGTCATATAGTTATTGTATGAATATCGATTTCAATACTGAATATAGAATAAGTAATAAGTATTTATAAATATGCTACATAATCCCAGTACCTATGGACATAATCGTGAGGTGGGCATTAGAACTAAATCACTTAATTACATTCATGTTAAATATATGTTATAACCGGAGGGGAAGTAATGCTAAACCGGAGGGGAAGTAATGCTACCTGGAGGGGAAGTAATGCTATCCGGAGGGGAAGTAATGCTACCTGGAGGGGAAGTAATGCTAACGCGGTTCCTCCTCCGGTCCTCGATTTAACCTGAAAAAAAAAAATATATGTTATAATATCTATATACTCTATCATAATGTAATATATCTTATTTTATTTTTAAGAAAATCTTTACGGTTTTTCAAAACTGATTAAATATAGTTGAAATATGGTAGACACATATTATGTAACATTATAATTTATAATATTTTAAGACATTGAACTTAATTTGCATTTATTTATAAAAAGGTAGATATTTCAAAATCTTATCGTATGTGATAGACCTTATCACGTCTTTACAGTGATTAAATACTGTTAAAATTTAATATTTCTAGAAATAATTTTTTAAAATGATACCAAAATATTTATTGTAAATTTCAGAGTTAACCCATTCTTGTTACATTTTATTTTTAAAACCCAATGAAAAAAAAATTATTGCAGTATTTATATTCAATTTTGAAATTTTTTTTTTCTTTTATTGGAACAAACAAAGAACACAGTATACTTTATAAAAATTACCACCAGACTCTAAAATTAAAAAAAAATTATTTACAATATATTGATAACATAATAATATAAGTTCCTTAATCGATTGCCATTTGTTAATCTAAATATAATATTATAATTTTAAGTACATGTATGGAGTCATACCGGCACGGTGATATTTATACCTAAATATAATTATATTTTAGTTCATTTTCTGCAGACAACAGTTTATAATAATATAGTTATAATAAAACATGAAAGGCGTATCATGAGCAAGTTGACGAACGGCAAAAGTCTGGAGATTACTAATTAATCTTTTGGAACCCTGGGTCATAATTTTGTGTGTCATCACCTTTCATCACCTAACCTAACCTTCAACAGTAACTTTTCTGATAGGAAAGTAAATCTAGTTGGTACTTTGGGGGGGTCAAAAGTAAATATTTCCCAGTAGTTTTCAAAAGCGACGTGAAAAACAAAAGAAAAATTAAGGAAAAACGGGAATTTGTACGCAAAATCTGTTTTCGAGAAAATCGAGTTTGGTTTTTGGTGTAACTCTAAAACAAATGACCGTAGGGACTTGACATTTTGACTGAATGTTTATAATTGCATTTCCTATACATCATAACATTTTCCAAATATTTTGACTTATTTTGAGGTGTTTACGGACATTGTCAGATTCCATTTTTTTTTTTTCTATAAATATCAATTAAATTTTATTTGGTAGTTTAAAAAGCTTAACAATTTAATAGAAGGCTCCTAGTATATTATTTCAAAGGCAGATAAAAAAAAATTAAAAATCCATAGTCAGAATTTTTTTTTTTATAAGCAGTTAAAGTTCAAATATTGACAAAATACATAAAAAATGACGAAAATTAGCAAATTATTTTGAGTTAGAAATTCATAAAAAATTTTCTTTTTAAATCTAAGATTTGAAAATGTAATACAAGATTCCTCATAAGTTTGTCTACCTTTATCAAAAAAAAAAATGTATACAAGAAAATCAAATTAATTTTTTATAAGCGTTTGAAATTTATATTTTTACAACATTTGATATTCACTTGATTTCTCATGAAACAATTTTCTTATTTTGTTGTAATTAAAAACGAATGACTGTAAATACTTGAAAATTTCACTGAATGTTTATATTAGCATTTTCTATACACGATAAAATTTCTAAAATAATTTTACTCTTTTTGAATTGTTTACGGACATAGTCAGTTTTCAATTTTTTAGTTTTTTTTTTCTATAAATATCAATACAATTTGTTGGATAAAAAAGCGTGAAAATGTAATGCAAGGCTTCTGACATAATGTTACAATCGGAGTTGAAAAATATTAAAAATACATAGGCACATTTTTTTTTATAAGCATTTAAAGTTCGAATTTTGACAAAATTTATCAAATTTAAAATGTAATAATTATTTTGTAGTTAAAAATTTATAAAATGTTCAACTTTTATAGCTAAGAATTTAAAATTTAAAACAAAGTTCCACGTAAATAGGTTATAATATATAAAGTACTTTATTCACAATAACATCATCAAATATACTTGGTAATATCATAGGCTGACTTAACTGTTTTCGCTTAGAATCGTTTTTCTTATACAAGATATTATATCATTGAATTCAAATTTAACACCATACATTACAATGACCCACTTGTCACCTACTGTACAGCAGAGATACATCCACTTACCCACTTTTTTTTAACTCTGGGGGAGGGTACTGTAGGTTCAAACACGTGTGTTTGTTAGTTTGGCAGATTTTTAGTGGGCACTTGTAGGTATCTGTCATGCCCGGGTGGAGGATGGCGGCTCTTCTCTCCGGACACCGTGACTTGCCTGTAGAAAAATGCCGCCCACAGCAGAGGTTTTGAACCGGCGTCGGTGCGTGTCGCAACCGACGCCTTAGTCCGCTTGGCCACTCCGTCCCCCTAATTATAATTTATAATATTGCTTAACATATTATTGTCTTTAAGCTTCCCTTACGTAATCTACGGCGTAATCAGTGAAGTTGTTTTTTTATCACCCAGTAGCTATTTTTTTTAAACATTCTAATTTTACAAATCTAAAAACAATTAATTCGATGGCTTATAATATATTTTTAGATGCTTTGTTTTCAAATTAAATATATCTTCCAGAAATTAAATTATGTTAAAATGTATTTTAATATGTACCTATGTATAACAATTATATATTATTTAATTATCCCGTCATGTAAGTAAGGTAAACATTTGACAAAATAACTAATATTAACCGTAATATACCTACAAAATAATGAAATATTTCGTGTTGACTTTAAAAATGTAATAATAATAATTTATTAGATTTTGAGCAAAGCAAGGAATATATTGGTTTTACATTTATTAGATCAGTTTTATATATTTGTTTTATTGATCCAAATTAACATCGCCAACAATGGCCATTAGTTACAAGTTATATAATTTAGTTTTGTCTAAGAATTTTAAAATTTGTGTGATGGTGTCCGAGTTTGGTCCGAGTGCTATACTGCAACCCTAACTGCATCTTGGGTGTTGGGGTTGTAGACTTTAGAGGCTGCCGAGTTCGTCTACGTAGTATTCTGTATTCTGTGAATTAGGTTGTTGACTGAGAGTTAGGTTCCGCAAGTATTGCATTTTGGTTTGGTTTGGTTCCTTCTTTGTCACGTACTCACGCGGAACTTATATTTTTTCTACTAGAAGGAGAAAATCATTTAAATGTATTAAGTCTTACCTATAATTTATGAATCGGATATTTTTCTCATTTAGTAGGTACTACATAAAAGTAATTTCCAAGCTCCAGTCAAAATCATTTTTTTGAAATGCAATAATTTATTGTTGCTTTTAAATGTATTATATGAATTTATCATATTTATGTATCAATCACTATTCTGCGTCAAGGTGGGCTAAGTACAACAGTTTCCTATTCTCTGTTTCCTTATCTGACTTAAAAATAAAAACAACTTAACACATATTATCTACCAGGCCAGATTAAGATGTTAGTAGGTATAGGCTACAGACTAGAGAACCGTGATATCAACCACAGATTTAAGGGCACTAAATTATTACACAATATTATCCACAATATTATTTTTTGGGCTGCTTCGAGTTTTTTATTGAATGTAACCGGAATTGAATACCTGGTTTTAAAATAAAAAAACCTAACTGTATGCTTGATTTTTATATTCAATACAATTGTAAAATTTTACATCTCATCTTTTTCAGGCTCAGAATGTCAAGGCTATAACAAAGTTTTATTCAAATTCAAATTAAGAAATGTTCTATGCATATTGATTCTATGTTATTTTCATATCTGACAATTAGTTCGCAAACTTTTCTAATATGCCAGTAATTTTTTACATTTATACTTCTTTTTTATACCAATATAACTTTGAATTTTGCACCTTTTAAGTACCTAAATCATGTAGTGGTTGTTACTGTTGTTAAATTGAAATTGTTAGTATCAATTGAACAGTACAGCGGGACATAATTTTAAATTTATTTTATACTATTTTAAATATTAAAAAAATATTTACGCAAAGGTCTACGCAAATAGGGGCAACCAAATTTTTCCCGCCATACACGTGGTGACATTGAATTGCCTCCCAAATTTGGGTACCTAAGTTGTATTTTTTTTAACCGAATTGCCTCGTGTTTTTGTTGTAATCGATTTCCGTAATGTTCAGAAATATTATTTCTAAGACATATACACAGTATTTTCCAAATAGATTAATTTTTTGAATGCAATTATCATGTTGGTCACTGATTATCAGTTAAAACAGTCCATCATTAGTCATCACCAGTTCACCGTAGTCAAATTCGTTTGCGCAACTGCAGTTACCATAAATAACACGTTTGTACTTACATAATTTTATAAACAAGAACGTTATAATTACTTATGTGTGAAAAAGGCAAAACAAATTTAATTTGGGGTGGATTTGATAAGGATGATTTTTTTATCAATTCGCCCTCATATTTTTACATTTTTCGATGTATTAAAATCAATGCAGTTACTAGAATAAGTTAGATTTGGTAATATTAATTAGATCTTCCAAAATTAATTTTATTAATAATTCAATTGATAAATTAAACACTGATGAAGTTTCAAAATTGCAATATTTCAATGTATTGGAAAATAAATTTGAGATACAACATAGGTAACAAACTTTAATTTTAATTTTTGTTAATTATTACTGTGGTTTTTATTGATTTTTTAAATTTTTATTCTGATATTTTTGAAACAGTATTTACTTAAATATTTATAATTTTTTATTAACTTTAATTTCCATTAAATCAATTGACATTGACTCAATTTATTTAATTCATTAATATTTTCTATAATGTAAGGTTATAAATCGATTAATATTATAGCTATCGGAAGTGATTCCAGTACAAGAGGGTTACTACTTATAATAGGAGGCATTTCAAGTGAATGATATTTTTGAAATCTGGAGGCATTTCAGAGGTCAGATGGTCAATTCGTTATACAGACACCTTAGGTCTCTTAATTCATATTAAGGCCTGAAGGCTGTATTATTATTATTTTTATCGTTAGTTTGTATTATGATTGAATATTTTGTACTTTCTTGTGAGTTAAATATTTAAATTTTTTCTGGGTGAACAGTGAACTGTGTAGAGGATCCGCTTTAGTATTTCTTCTCCCATAATATTTTCATGTTTATACATAATGAAATTACCTTAATTTTTATGAAATATGTAATTCATCAAATATTTTAAGTAGCTTGTCTATAAGTCCGTACTCATTAATGCATTATATTAGTTGTTTAAATTTAAAAGTTATAAATCTATTGTTTAATAATTAATTTACCAACCGAGAAAAAAACAGTTTTAACAGTCACACCTGTAAATTTAGCGCCATCGCAGAAAGTTTGTAATTCATTTTAAAAATAAGATTTACCTACACCATCACTAGCCAAATGCCCATAATTAATTATTTAATATTTCCATACTCGTTACTATTTTTGATTTAAATTACTTATAAGTTATAATTTATAACATATTATGTTACTAATTCAATGTGCTACAATTTTTATTTTTTTTTCAAAAATATATTACGTACAATAGTCGATACATTTATGTTTATAAAAAATACTGTCTATAATTATTGACTTAAATGTTATGTTTACTAATAATATTCCATCTTAATTAGTAATTACAAAGAATTAGAATATGGTTTGTTTGACAATCAGGATACAAAAAGTTAGTCAAGAGTTGTTTTATTTGATTTTATGATTATATTAAATTAAAACGGCGGATACCTCGTTAATATTTACATTATTATTCAAAATTATAATTGAATACTTAAAATGTATGTCTTCTCAGAAATTTTGTGGTTGTTAATTTTGAGTTTAATTAAACAATGTTATTTTAGCTTAAGACTCTTCTCGTTTATCTAAATATAAATCTGCCACTGTCAAATATATTCTATTTTCGTATTAATTGTTTTCGCTAACAATATTAGGACATAAATAGGTAATGTGCAATAATTAAGTTTACAAAGGTTATCTTAATTTAGCATTAAAGGCCACGTGTGAGATTCGGTCGCGATATATATGTCTGAGCAAGTAACGTAAACAATGAATGCTAATTTATTTGACGCATACAACTACGTTTGTATTTCTTAGTATTCCGCGTGAAACCATTCAAGTATCAATATCAGTGTATTAAACAATATTCAATATTGTATTAAATACATTGGAACCCGAGAACCGCCAATCAGCCATACCAATATATTCAAAATAATAATTTATTATGTAATATCTCCATAGACTGAAATAATTGTTACATAAAGTTAGCTCAGCCATTGTTTTACCTCGTGCTGTGAATTTTTAATAGATATATTCATTATTCATATTTTTAGTCTGTTTTGTTATGCGTATAGGTTTTATTTTGTTTGTGGAGGTGTAGATACTTGTTTTATTCATTTATTTCAATTTTAAAATATGTAATAAATAAAATAAATAACCCGTTAGGTCTTGTATGATTCGATGCTATATTTGAAGAAAATAGAACTTCCCTTAGTACATTTGAAACATTACCCTTAATTATATTAAATTACTTCGAATCAAGTACCAATAATAGATATAAATAATAAGTAATTAAGATTTAAGTAGTTTGTTTTTTAACGCTGTTTTACAGTAATAACTTACAATACACAGGAATATATAATTAATTTAATTATTTGTTTAATAGTTAGCTTCGCTCAATAACTGATTGTAAACTATTTTACATTGTACCTAAATACAATGCATATTCATGACAATGTTAATTTGAATTGTTGGAAACTGTTTTCTACATTATGTTTTCGGGTTACTTATTACTTATTACTAGTTATATGCGACTTTGCTGAACACTATATTATCAAATAATAAGTTATAAGTAAATAATAATAGTAAGTAAATAAATAAGTAAATAGTAATAGGCTATTCATTATAGAATGATATAGAGTATAGACGAATATATCTCAAATTATTTTAAAATATGTACACATAAATTTTAGAAAAAAAAATTCAACTGACCATTTTTTGTTAGGCTGTCAATGTGAAAAATCGTATCAAATTAAAAATAATAATTTATTTGTTTGGAAATTGGCAAAAAACATATGGTAATTATAAAATTTATTTTGTTCAGTAAAAATAAAAATAATAATTTAATGATAGTTAAATATTTCATAAATTAATGGTTATAAGTTATAAATATTTAGCTATAATAAAACTAAATCATAATTAATTAAAACTAAAAATTACCATATTTACTTATCGTTCATTTTAATTTCATATTACGAAGCAGAATTACTGAGAATTTTAATATTATATAAAAATCAAAATTTGTATGAGTAGTTAATTAGTTGTAAGCAATTAAAGTTGATATATGTTTGGAGGAGTGGTGTGGCACAGAGATACCCCGCAAAATGTTAGTTCTCTATTAGTTAAAATATTTCGTGGGTTAGGTACCTATAACTAATTAATTACTCTTTCAAGATTCAATTTTTATACATAAAAATTCTCTGAAAAATAATTTTTGTCTGAATAAAAGATTAATTAAAAATGTTGTTTTTAAAAAAAGTAAAAATGTAATATTATTTTTTCACAAATGTTTTGCAATACTTTAAAATTTACCTAATAAACATATTTTCAAAATTATTTTGAAATAAGCATCTACTGTTGTGAGAATCACCCTGTATAGGGTAAATATATATATAAAAAAAAATAGTATAATGTGCGTCACTGTAAAGTATTTACGCTGTAATTCAGATATTTATAATTCTATCACTTAACTATTTTTAGTGAGAATTGGAAGCTCTAAAAATAAAAAATATTAGTTAATATACTATGTAAGTTTAAATAATATAATATATAATAGTATTGATAATGTTAATTTTTGTAATCAATGTCATAACTTATAAGACTTATAATTTATTTTACCAGTTTTCCTTAATTATTGTTTATTTTATCTTTTAAATCATTAAATTAAATAAGTCGTGAATCACTCTAATTATTACTATAATAAGGCGTTCAGTAGGTAAGCATAACAAAGAATTTATAAAATTGTTTTTTTCAATATATAGATTTATTTCAAGTTTCAGCTATACATTACTCTTTTAATGAAAATTGTCTTAATGTCATCTCTTGCCTTTTGGTGGTTGTGGACAGGAGTAAAAATTATATTTGTATGGTTATTAGTTTATTACTTATGACAACTTTACAAACACAGAGATAATTTCTATCTATTTAAGAAAATTTAAAACTACTCGAAGCATTGGCTATTTACTTCATCAGGACACTATCTTAGACACATAATCACCGCAGCTATTAAATTCGTTATTGCTACTAATTTATGCAATAAACACTTAAGTATCTGTTAAATGGGCATAATTTATTCGAATATTTCATGTAGTCTCTGTGGACCATTCACAAAGCCACTATTGATCATATCGTTAAATAATAATTTATATCTTCTAAAACGTTAATATATATAATCATTCAACAGTCTGGTACGCTCTATAAGTCTGGTATCCACTAATCCACTACATATACAGCTATATAAATATTAAAATTAAGTAATTTAAAGATGAGCAACTAAGTTTATAATTATATATTTTTCTTGGAGTTGTTGAGATTTTATTACTTTTAAAAATATAATAAATTGTTTATCGCAATCATCGCAATATTAAAAAATAATTTAAAATAACAATAATCAGTTAGGTAATTATTAACATTGTAGTTTAACCTTTTCTAAACGAAATTGGCTTTTTAAATTATAATTTTAAATTGGTTGTTTTTTTTTTGCATTATAATAAATTGTATTAAGAAGACGTCACTCCCGCATGTGTTGTCTCCGTCTTTACACACATACGACATAGGCAAAACGCGTTTACGCAGTCTGAATACAACTCGCTAAATTTTGGTTCTAGAGTAAAAATACCTATTATAAAATTGAATTGTGAAAATATTTCCAGGGGCAAGTCGTTGCGTTTTTTTATTATACCCAATATAACGTTCATTATATTGTTCAAAAATAGCAATAATTTCAACATTTTTAAAAAACCTTTAACTTTTCAAAATTTAAATTTTTTTTTAAAAAACGTAATGACTTGCCCTCAGAAATATTGTCACAATTCAATTTTAAAATAGGTATTTTTACTCTAAAACCAAAATTGAGCGAGTTCTACTCAGATTTCGTAAACGCGTTGTGTGTATGTCGTACATGTGTAAGACGGAGACAACACTTGCGGGTGTGACACGTCCACTTAAGATTAATTTTTTATTTAAGGCCGTTGAAAGCGAACCATTTGACTAAGATTCTTGGAAATCAGTAACGTACATATACGCAGTCACAAGTCACTATATTTTGCAATCAAAAAAGTTTCAACATAAAATTCCCAAAAAGCGGAAGAAAAATCCACACAGTACCAAAAGCTCGATTTTTATTTTGATATTTAAATTCCTTATTCTATTTTCTAGGTTATGTAGAAAAGGTAAATGGATTTTTGAATTTTCGTATTGTTTAATTAGTTCTGTACAAAAATTTTTTTTTTTTTTCAAAATTCACCTTTACTTAAATTTTACTAAAATCGACAATCCATTTCTTACATAACCTAGAAAAGAGAATAAGGAATCCAAATATATTTTCAAATTACAATCGGGCTTTCGTACCGGGTGAATTTATTTTCCGCTTATTGGTCTAAATGCACGAAAAAACGACCAGCTTTCAACAGCCTCAATACCTACTATCAATGTGATATAAATTTGTATTCATCTAAATGTATATTTAAACTCTCTGTTATTTTACAAAGATATTTTTATAAACATTGTATAAATGTACAATAATGGATACCTATTACCTCCTTATATCATATTAAACCTAAAATTACAATAATTTGTTTAAACTCTCTTATAGAGAGATACAAAAATTACACCCATAATTAGTTTGGTTTTAGTATTTTGAAATGTTTTATTTTAATTATTATAAGGCATAAGTATTTTTTTCAATGACTAACTGAGGTTAAAAATTTAAATCATAATTCGTAACACAAATTAAAAAAACTATAAGAATATTAAAACAACAATGTTGTGATTGGTTATGATTTTGCCGCAACTGTTTGAAATAGACATTATATCGTCTGAACCTTTATTTTTGGCACTTGACAAGGGAATGACATCGTCATTAGTGAATTCAAAATATAATATAAAGTTAAACTAGGTTTTTATTTCTTTTGCAGACCCAATAACAGAAAATAATAGATAAATTATTAATGTGATATAGATTTTTAGAGCACTCGGGTAGACTTATACTGTACAAATATATGATATTGTTTCCTAATCTAAATATTTATCTGTGTTAAGAACTTAGGGTTTTTTTTTCTACTGTGACATATATATTTGTTTTTTTCTAAACTACATGGCCAATTTCTTAATTATATTGAATTAACTAATAGACTGGTCAACGTCGTACTCGACTCCAGTTGCATGGCTGTCCTTTTAAAACATTGCCCTTAAAAAATTAACAATTTCCCTGTTCTATGTCATATATTACATACAGATTTTATAATAAAAACAATAAACAACAAATTCAAATGTTTTTATTAACAATTTCACAATAGTCAATACTCGTACAAATCCTTTAATTCAAAACATGGCCTCTGCAATACCTCCACAATACCTAGTCATCCCCCAAGACGCTTGAAGCGCAGGTGATCTATAAAATTATTACAAAACTAAATTATAACAAATGAATTTTCAATGGGTATCATCAAAAAGGTTTATTCATATTTGTTACTATTAGCCAATATTCTTATTGTGTCAATTTATACAGATTGTATATTAAAAGTAATTGATATAACAAAATAAACATATTAAGAAAAGTACATGTAGTTAATACTGAACTCATGAAAACTAATTATTTTCATAAAGTTTTTGGCTGATAGATAAATGAATATTTATTTTAAATGTTTTGAGAAAATCTGTTTAAAACTCAACTCGCCTTATTAATGATGAACAATTTTCTTCTAATATCGTTCCCCTAATACTAAATTGTATTTATTTTAAACATCATACAAATAGTAATATAGTTAATTAATACTCATAGATTTTTCCTATGAAATATAAACTTTAATCTTACCATTAATAATGCTGAATTTAAATGTAGATAACAGAAAAAGGTAAAAATAATAATTCAAGTTCTTCTTTGCATTATGTATTTTAAATCTCAAACATTTAGTCTAAATAAAAATTGTATATTATAAATTATAATGAATTATTATTGATAATAACCTTAGTAGTTTTAAAAGACAAAATTGAAATTATTTGGTATACTATATTATATAATTTTATTTCATATTATAATTAAATAATATACCTAATAATACATAATACATAATAGTATAATACTTTATGTACATTTTTTTCTGATAAACATAGCAGAACTACCAATCAACATTATATTATTATTTTAAATTTATAAACCTACTTAAATAATTGATAGGTACAGGAATTTAAAAAAATGAAATTATAATAGTATAATATATACCTATAATTCCATAATATCACTGCACTTGACAACAATTGTTTAAGTCAACACACTTCTAAAAACCTTCAATTAATTTTTTGAACTTCACTTATTTCCATTTTATCAATTATGTATGTGTGTATATATTATTTATATTATAATTATATTTAAAATTTAAACACAATAGGTATGCGTAATATGAATTGTTATTTCAATATTAATCCAATAATATATCTCCTAGATAATATGACATTTCATCAGACCCTACAAATGATTTGTGTTTGTTAAATATTAATTTTCCTTTGATTACTTTAACTGCTATTGTGTTTTCCAATTTATGTAGATTTTATTATTGGATTTATATCATTTAGTTTGAAGTAAAATGTATTTATAGATTCATAGAAAGTTATTGATTTTTACATAAATAATAATATATACCTATACTACCATAAGGTGTACTATAACAGTATAACATTTATTGGATGCATACGCAATTTGTCAATGCACTTTAATCATGACTGTTATATTCTTTACTCTATGATTATACCTCGTTATAGATGTTTAACTTAAATAATAAATATTTTTAAGCTATATAATGTATATTATTTTTAAAACTGCTCATTTTTTTATTTAATTAAAAAGTATACTTAATAATGTGTACAATGTACACATTTATTTATTACTCGATAATAATTGCTTTCAAATGTAATATGATAAATGATAACGAATCTATAAATTGGCACAATGACCTAGCGATAAATGTTTGTTTATTTTAATTCTTTGCTACGTGCTAAAAATTACAATTTTAAATGCATTTATTTTATATACTTGCTATAATTTGTATGGATCTTTTTTTTTTACTTTTTATGAAATATTTCATATTTATAAGAATTGCCATGAAGAAATAACAATGTCGATATCAAATTATTTAACTAATTTTCTTAGATAATACTTATATTGAATTTGTATTAAACTCAAATCGCATTTAAGTGTTCTCAGAGAATTACGTAAATGCGTGTATTTGCCGGTATCTTTTAAGCTTATAAAACTATAATAGTTCATAATTTGTAATATTTGTTACTTGTTAAAATAAACAATAGTAGTTAGTACAATGCTTGGTTTTAAATAATAATTTTGATAAATAATGAAACAAATAAATTGTAGTGATCTCAAAAAAAATGTATTAAAAGACGGTGAATCATAAATACGTTTTTACGAAAGTAGGTAATTCATATTTATTAAATATAACTAATATTATGTAATTCTTTGATAAAAAAAAATATGAATACATACTGTAAAAATTATGAATTATTATGAATTGTCATTATTATTATCTTTATATAATTGATTTGGCAGATAATGATTTAAAAATAATAAAACTTTTCTCGGAGTAGGTAAGGGTACTTAATAGATACCTCATGAGTTATTGCTTAAAATGTTGGTACTTGGTATACATTTTAGTATTTATATTTATATACTTGTAACGGTTATTACCCTTTTTACATTGTTGTTACAGTAAGTACACATATTATTTATAATTTGATTATTTTCAACATTACCTATATAATACAGAAAATCAACTAACAATACTTTAAATAAATACAAAATGTGGGTTTATAGTGGTATCTGACATAAGATTGGTGGTTGGTGGTGCAAGTTGGAATAAAGAATGGACCTTGCGATCTGGTGTGTCTTTGAGGAACTTTAAAATCCAGTAGAGTGAAAATCTAAGGAGAAGTAACTTTACCACTTAATAAAAGTCTTTTCAATCTTTTAATTTATAAAGGAATTTAAGGGGCCTCGCTACTGCCGTTAGTTTAGCTCAAAACACCTAAAGTTTTGACAAAACCAAAGTTAGGTTAGGTTGTCCGATTTTGATTCTGAAACAATTTAGAACTCAACAGAAAATTGTCTATAGATCGTACGAAACACTTGTAAAATGTAAATCTTATATTGTTCAATTATTGTGAACTGTAATGAAAAATTTAAAAATATAAATTTTTTCAAATCATAATAAAAATAAAAAATTTTAGACATTTTACTGCTGAATTCAAATATTTTTTCAGGATCAAAATCAGACGTTAACTAATTTAATTTTGTCATAACAATAAGTAAGTTGTCGTAAAATTCGTATAGTTGCGAGACCACTTAAGTTCTTACATTTCCCTGCAATCAGCTAGCGAGTTTAAGTCAAGGAGACCAGCAATTGGTGTATAGTAGTGAGCTGCATGTGGAATACTTAATAAAAAACTAGCGAATCGTAAAAACCTATGTTTGTACTCTTTCTATTAAGTAAGCGCCGTAAGTAGTATACGAATTCCATATAAATATACAATTGAACCATATTCGAGATTCGGATGAATTAACGCGCAATACAGTGTTTTAATAGATTTTTTAAGATTTAAATCAGAAGCTGTACATACTGTAGGACTATCGAGTCCTCATTATAAAATTAATTACTTTAAAAGCTCGACAACAAATCATAAATATATGAGGCCATGGTAAAAGCGAACCAATACATTTGAAACATAGATTAATGAAACGATTAAACGCGTGAAATATTGTATGTACCTGTATGATATGTGTTTAATATGGGAGATCTGCTATAGTATAGGTTATTTAACACATGACAATTATCTAGATTAAGGGTCATTCCTAAGGCTTCAAAATTATATAATAAAACGACCCAGGTCACTTGTAACTTAGCACAGTCATTCAGAGAATAAATCCGCATAAATGGTTTTATATCGTATGCATACCTTAGTAATTTGCAGTTAGCTAAATTATGAACTACACAATGAATTATATTTACTTAACTTTTGTCTTTTAGCATTAATATTTTACTATTTTACATGGTCGTTATTCCAAACATGGAATATAATATTATCCAAATATGGAGACGCAACAAACATTTTGGCTGATTTAATAATTTTGCATACCTTCGAAAAATGTTATTCTGAATTAAAAATAAGTGAAGTTCATATTTGATTCAATGTTTTAAATAAAACATTTTATTTTGCATATTTTTGACGTTAGTGCATATTAATGTTTTATTGAACATTGGGGGGATCATTGGGAATGATGGATTTGGAAAATGTTGATATCTATCTTTGTGCATACCTATATATATTATTTGGATATGTATGATGGTATTTTAAATTTAAAATGTTTATTTTGCATTTGCATAAATTATTCAAAAAATAGTCTTATCTTTATATTTGTTTATAATAAGAATTTGTGATTTGTTTATGCAGAACTGTACGCATAGTATTTATTATTTACATTCAACTCTACCTTTCAACCCATCAGGTTGTCATGGAGGGGGGCATTCCCCATACCCTTAGACGTTTTGGTCTCATATCATACGTGGTTGGTAGCTTATACTCACGTTGTCACGCAAGTAACCTTCTCATCAAGTCACGCTGACTGATAAGACGAACTGATTCAATTAAAATAGGAAGTTCCTAAGTTACACATTTTAATGATTTCACTTTATGGGTCGGTAAATAATAAAAAGTAGAATTTTAGGACAGAAAATATTGCCTCTCCCCTCCCTTTATTCTGAATTTTAGAGGGACCTAGAATACGAATTAAATCTGCCCTTGCCACCCGCATATTATATACTAAATTATGTTATATTCCAGTGAATTTATTTTATTGAGTTTAGGTATTATTTATCAAATTTTTAGTTCATTAATTTCACAGCCCTAGATACTGGATAGCGGTTTGGTTTATATCAACATTTACAGGTTCGGTTGTAGATAAATCCTAAACCGTAACTATAATGATAAAATATGAGATGTACCTATGCATAATTTATCCCTTTTGTCAATCATGTTCGTAGTTTGGTTATTGTTCAATAATAGATTAACGTTTAACGAGTAGGCAACGAATTATTTATTATATTAATTAATTTAATTAATTAACGAGTAACTATATTTTCCACAGTTCAAATTAAAAATTGTCAATAGTTATAAGATAATTATCTTATAACTAATAATATAAACAAATAACTTAAGTCTGAGGATTAAACGTACTACACACTATTCTAGGCCCCGACGTAAGTTCACTTATAAACGTGTTTTTATTTCATATTAATTTTATTTAATACCAGACTAAAAATAAAGTTTTAGATTGTTTTACAAATTAATGCAAAAAAAAATAATTAAATTGAAGATTGACGATGAACCTAGAATTGAATTGTATGTTTTAAAGGTCATTGCCTGATATTATTTTATAATTGTAAACAAACAAAAACTCGATTGATATCTTTGATTACCATTACAGTGTTCATATATTTGAATCGAATGCCAAATACTTATCTTTTTAAATAAAAAGACGAATGCTTATGTTATATGCTATTTAAATAAATCGATTTATAACTGTTTACCTACCAAATAAACTTGAACAAAAAAAATAATTCCTATATAATATAATGTAAATAGATTCCCATACAATTTTGTTTTATATTATAATGAGTCTATAACGTAACATAACGAAATAAAGGTCTCAACTATTTACCAACAAAATATATTTTTTTATTTCGTGCCTTTTTGATACACAAAAATAACATACAAATTATTATTATTACATTTTAAATTATAAAACATTTATCTAATAATGTAATTGTTTTTGTAAAAAAACTAATGATTTGAGTAGAGAAAATCTACATTTTTTTTTGTATAGATTTACTTACCTATCTACATTATTTTTTTTCGGTGAACAATTTATTGTAACTCTAGGTAGGTATTTGGTTATTTTTATATTTATTTTTTCGATTATTAAACCATGTTTTGAGTATACATTTCAAGTTTAGCTTATATCACTTAGTTAAGTTTTCAACTATTATAATATATAATAATATAGCTATTAATCCGTAGTTATTTTTTATTTTAAGACGTTATAAGTGGGTAATAATAAGTAATTTGCAATCATACTCTCTAAAGTTTACGTGTGTATCTTGTACGAGTTGTACGTTATTTTAAAATTATCATAATAAAGCAGTACAAGTCTACTATAACTCAATATATTATGCTCTATTTTTCAGTTTTCTACACCGTTTTTACCAACACTATTTTTTTTTGCTATTTAATAGCACTGATCTAACATTTTTTAACTAGTGATCACACATAATATTCAGCAATTTCGATAGGTAGTTAATACTGATTATGTATAGTTTAATATTTATGTTCAGGTACGAAAAGATCATATTATACTGATAACTGGTTACCGTTGCACTAACTTATTAACTTAACAACTGTGAAATACTGAAATGCAGTGTGTTTGATAATTTTAAGAGAAATTAGAATTAAATAGCGATCGCCGTAGATTTCCCAGTTTAATTCAGCCCTTTAACTTTGCGTAGAGTTGAAATACATTATACTGGGAATGTCATAATAATTAACGAACTCCGTTACACACAAGCTGCAAGTCAAGTTTGACGTTCAACCAGTCTCCTTTATAGCCATTAAACGATAATATTGCTGGTATAATAGTATATGGCAGGCTAAGTATTCGTCTGGTTATCCGGCAAGCGGTTTAGACGGCCGGCGCGGTGTATAAATTATTTTTCCTCACTTAGACCTTGTTATTATTACTACTATTATTTGTTACTAATGAAGAAACGCGCTTGATGATATATATCAGTTTAGACCTATGAGTTTTTAAATAGATATTTATAACAAATACTGATAACTGTGTTTTATAATATATATATTCGATATTAGTACACATTTCTCTTTACAATATTTATCTCATTACGCACCCACTACCGGTACACTTTTAGTATAGTACGTTTTAAAGTTTTTACATATTTATACGTTTACATTATACAGTATTCGCTGGTTACAGGTTAACATTTGTAGGAACTGTAATAATACTACTATTATTATCTACTTATTACTCAGTGCATACCCGTTTTCTACAAATTGCTATATTTTGTCCTACGACGTAGATACTATCTCACATAAATATGTATAATACATAAATGATAATAGGTAGTTAAAAGAATCGTATTATTTGGTTAAGAACTCTCCTTAGAGTTTGTATGTTAGGTAACATGTACGATGTACACAACCCGCTATAATGTTCGAATGTTAAATAGATTATTCCAAAAATTAAAAACATCAGTAACGTTACCTATATTATTATATTTTTTTATTATTTTTTATTTTCAGACAACATCAAGTCAATTCGTAGTATAGAAATCAGTTCTGCGTTCACGCAACTATCGCAAAAAACAGGTTTGTCCGAAAAATCGTTTATAATAATAATTATCGCGGATCAAAATTCGCGGACCGCACTCGTCGATCGCAATCCACCCCCTCTCCCCTCCCCCACTAGTATGCACGCCCAAATAACCCAACAACAAAGCGGCGCGCGCGGCCCCCGTCAGCACAATATATTATATTTTAGTGTATTATGCATATCAATATAGGTATTATTATTATTATATATTATGTATACTGCTGTACCACTTTTTCTCGGTTTTAGTTTTTTTTTTATAAACATTTCGTTATAATAGGGGGCCGCCACCGCCGCGCCGCGCCGGCGTGAGGACCGAGTGGTAGGTGCAGCGACGATACTACTACGGCAGTGAGCAATCGCGCCGTCGTTTGAACGACACGTGCAGACCTCAAAGTGTTTCACCTATATCTATTGTGTGTGCTTCGATCACAGGCGTCGCGTGTACCTAAATAATGTGACGTTGACGTTATTTTCTCGGGGGAAAAAAAATCGCTGTTTTTGTATTTTATTATTATGTGATTGGCGTGGGATCTTCTTCACGGCGATTAGAACATAATATCACATCATATTATTCACATCTGCTGCAGACGTAAGGTATGTTATTGTTGCTAACACTGGTCATTTTAATAGTTAATCGTTCTGGAGCCAGGAGCCCCATTTCATGTAAAACGTATTTAAGTACATTATATTATAATATGATGTAACTTGTAGGTATATTATAACATATAATGCGATATGTAGAAATATTCATATGCGTTCAATTATGATAATTGGTAAAGAACTGTTTTCCCCTATTAACATTTCGATGCTATTAAAGGGGTCATAAGTTAATATCAAATATGTATGTTGTGTATCATTTTTGTATAGCGTTCCTTTAGTTAGACGTACGTTTTTAAACTATACAAATAACATATGTGTATGTTTTGCGATGATTATAAAACATTTTACATAGTCTTTGTTTTACCACATATACTAATAAAATCGGTGAACGATTAAATTGTATTATACAAACCATCCAAATATTTGATTACAAAATGTGGATATGATATTGTAAAAAAATAATTTAGGATTTTATGCGTTTAGTTAATTTTTTGTGTAAGTACAACATTCGAAAACATTGAGTCTACAATATTTGTAAAACATTGGTTGTAGGTAGTATAGCGTTGTTTTACATTCGTTTATTTTTTAAGTATCTAAGGATTAAAGGATTAATTATAATTTTTTAATAAGGATGTGTGGATACGATTATATTAGCCATCTACGAAAATCTAAAATCCGAAATTACAAATTAACTATGAAGATGTAATTATTTTATTCCCGGATAATAGAGATCAGTATAAAGACCTGTTTGTGAAGATGCGCAGTAAATTGTATTCGTTTTTTTTTAAGTAAATTGTTATCTTTTGGCCCGTGAAAAGTTTGATATTATAAACTATAGTATTCAATTTAATTAATTTAAAATGTATGTTAGGTACATACATTATATAGTTGTATACATAATATAACAGAGGTCAGAAGACTATGTAGGATTATTTTTTATAACTTTGTAAAACATTTATATTATTAAAAATGTGTGTGTTGTGTTAGATAATTATTATATAGTTAAGACTCATTTATTATTAATATAGATTGTTGCTTCTTATTCTCTAAAAAAAATAATAAGCCGAGTTTACCGCGTATATGAGTGTATAATCAGTTATCACTGTTATCTTTTTTATATTCTAATTTATCAACTATTGAACTATTCTCATGAGGAAATGTTAATATTGTATTAATTTAAGTAGTACAACGTGTTTAAACTTTAAATTTAAAAATTACTACAGTAAACTGTTTAACTATTATATGAACAAAATATAATTCAATACCTAGGTATTATTTAATGAGTGCAGTTAATAAAATAATAACGTTTACAATTAGGTATTTTTCGTACTATGACGCAATATTTTATTCAAAGTATTATGTTAAATTTCACATCGTTATTGTATATTTAAGTAACCTTAAAAAAGAGTAGTTTTATTGGACAATAATTAGTTTATTCCGCATACAAGATTATTTCCGTTATTATTGTAAATTAAATAAAATGTATGTATATTATACTATATTGTAATTTCTTATTATGTCTCAGAGGCACAGCCTCTCGCCGTATTTTCCCTGTAAAATACAGAATACATTTTTTTTATTTTATAAGCCAATTTGAAGGCTTTGTGTTGCTGAATCTTTTTCAGTATGAATTGAAATTAAAACAATTTTAAAAATGTTATTCGGAGATTTTAAACATATTTATATAATATATTTATACGTATTATTTATTATGTCGATCGAGATCGACTAGACCATTCTTAGAGGGATATTGGTCGATCTTATTAAAAATGAATGATTATACTAATATTTTTTGATCACGCGCGGAATCTTAAAGTTCAATACTTAAACGATAGAGTAAAGAATAAAAACACCTTTACGCTTTATATACAAAGTAAAATATTTATCAGCGAAAAAAAACATAAAATTTTCCGACGGAGAAATAATGAAAGAAGAATATTATTATGCTGCGTGTAAGAATATAAATAATGTTTAGTATACC
Source organism: Metopolophium dirhodum (assembly GCF_019925205.1). Classification (NCBI taxonomy): domain Eukaryota; kingdom Metazoa; phylum Arthropoda; class Insecta; order Hemiptera; family Aphididae; genus Metopolophium; species Metopolophium dirhodum. Next base: position 71,243,529 of record NC_083560.1, read on the forward strand.
TAAACAAATAGTGGTAGATCACCACATGCTTAAAATGATTAATGTAACTCACTTGTTGGAAAAAGATGGCGACCCCTGCTGTATACAATAACATTACATTACTTTGCAATTCAGTTTATCTTTTTAGGTATTATCCATTTATACATCACTATTTATTTCAGTGTTAAAGTGTATTTTTGAACGAGTGTGTTTAGGTATTTCATAATTGTTTCTGTTATATAAATTAACTTAGGTATACGAGAAATTTAAAATCCGTCTGAAATCATTAATTTCATTCAAAAACGCTATTAAATTTAACTATTATAAAAAAAAAAATGTAACCACTTATTGCTAAAAGAAAAACGTACGAGGAACTTTATACTACATTTTAAGCTTTTTACTAGGAAATAAAAATTTGACTATACTTACTTAAATCAAAAAAAACTAAAAAAAAACTTTGAAAATTAAATAGAGCCAACACAATTAGAAATATTATGTCTAGAAAATGCTAATTAATTTGAAATATAATTTTGGTAAAAAATAACAACAAAAACAAAATTTGTTTTGTTGAAATCTGGTTTTGCGTAAAAAGTCCTGTTTTTCCATAATATTATATTTGAACGATATTGCATATTTTTATTTCTGTCAGCAATAATTTATTGTCATTACTCAATATTGTGTCAGGTGCTAGTGTTGAACACTTCGACTTTCCTCTTTCACAGTAGTAATTTATTAGTGATTACTAATTAGGGTGGAACAAAATGCCTGTTGTAGATTCTATATAATATTATTATGAAATCCATAGTTGGGCATGAAAACTTAATATTTAACAATGATCGATAAAATAAGACAATATTACCAAATGTATGACGTAATACAAATACCATAAATTATCATCCAATCAGCATCGAAAAACACTTTCCAGTAACGCCCTCCTTATCAAAACTGGCTATAAATTATGACCGGGAACGAATAGCATATTTAATATAATCGGCTGTAGGTCGTGTTAGTCGTGAACATCAAAAAGTGCCTAAAATCTATAACAGCAGGTTAGGTTAAAAACTATACGATAGAGCAACAACTATAATTTATTTGAAATTGTTTTCATGGTTGTACTTTTGATTTATTATATTTAGAAATGACTCGTGAATCAATAGTAAGCAGTTACAATACTGAAGATGCATTGGGGGACAGGCCATTGGAATTAGTTCAACCTACTAATCATGTCCACGAACACACAATACATCATCAAATATTGGAGGTAAACTTAAATTAGAATATATTTGAATTTAAGTCGTAAAGGGTTCTATTAAATTATTATTAAATTACAATTTTTATAATATTTTCTATTTTTATCGAAGCTTAATTTAAATATATTTTTATATTTAAAAATCAATTATTCACCTTTTAGAAATAATGAGTTGGATAATTTAAAACAAGGTGTATATAGTAGGTAATTTTATTTTTTGCCTTAATATATAATTGGTTTTATATTGATTGTATAACAACAAAATTTACAAACCTAACCTAACACGATTTATTTATAGAAAAAATACTGCTTTTACGAAATAAATTATTTAAAAATATAAATATAGATCTAATTTTATAATGCATATTTATGACAGTGTGTTCACATATATTACACACATATTGGAATTATAATCATTTATTTGATACTTATTTATAAATGTAATTTAAGTTGACATTACATAATTATATTTTATTTGAGTTTTACAAATTCGAAATGTTTAAAGTATATATATATATTATATATGTATAGGTATAGGTTATAAATAGGTACCCACTTAATAGTTCATTGTAAATTATAAAAACATTTATTTAATAAATATAATATATTTCTGTAAGAAAATTCAAAGTGTCCAATAGGCAATAAAAATGCATAAACAATGTATAAAAAAGTTTCGTCAATCTTGTTTTTTTTTTATTTATTATTGTACCTATAAATTAACTTTTTATTCTCTGTGTTATTACTGTATGTTAAGTGAAATGTAATTAAAAGTCTAGCGTATTGATTGTTTATCTACATAGGTTAAAAAAATTATTCACAAATTCAAATATGTATAATTTTAGTTAAAAAAGCAACAACAACTTCAACAACAATATTTATTGGAACAATTCCAAGCTCAACAACAACAGTTAGCCGAGCAACACGAACAACAACTCCGGCAACATCTTAAAGTAAATTATTATTATAATATAAGAAAATAATATTAGAGTTGATTGTTCTATAAAAAATTCCTTAGGTAAATTTCCTATTTCAGAAGAATATTGCCCAAACAATATGTATTAATAATGTATTATATTGGCTGCATGTATATTATACATGGGTACCAATAAAAGTTTCTCAACCGACTTAATAACCTGTTGAATAAAAGATTTGAACTATCATCTTGTGTTATTCGCTATTGTTATACATTTTATGAGCATAATATCTGTATTAAGTTACAAATGTATACAAATAGTTGATAACGTGTTCTTGTTGGACGAGGACTCTACATAAATAATGTATAGACATGTGTTATGCAGGATTTATGGGAAAAAAAACGGGAACTTGAAGAAAAAGAACAGCGTGAAAAAAAGGAAGAAGAAAAATTGGAAACCATTAAAAAAAAAGAAAAACATGAACAAAGTGCCATTGCGTCATCCGAAGTTAAACAAATTTTACAGGTAATATAAATAAATAAAATATACAGATTAATTTAATGATCGATGTATTGATATGTACTTATCAGTTTTTATACCAAATACACAACGATTGAACTAAAATATTATTTAAAATTCTAAACCATTTTAAATTTTAATGATATTATTTTTGACTTAATTCTTTCTAATACCTTTTTGACGTATTAGGTATAGTGTTATAATAATATCTCAGATAAGCTTTATTAATTGTTTATTATTTTTCGTATATATTTAAGATAGTTTCTAGCAACACACAGTTTATAATACATTTATGAATTTAGCCATAAATAATTACGTCAGAATTATTAAGAGGATGTCAGCGCACTATTTGTTTTCTCTATCTGGCCCACGCGCAGCATAGACAAAACGCATTAACTCAGAATCATTTTTTCTATATTTTTAAGTTATCTTAGAGTAAAATCTCCAATCACAAACAAGATAGAGAATAATATTTTTGGAGGGAATGACATCGATTTTATATTTTATTGTTATTTGACTTTCAAAATAATCAAAAAAATGTTGCACATTTAAATTATGTTTAAATCGTTTTGAGACAATATTTAGACAAATCGATATGTCATTCCCTCACAAATATTATTCTCTATCTTTTTTGTAATGGGTGATTTTTCTCTAAGATTACTTAGAAACATATAGAAAAAACGATTCTGCGTAAATGCGTTTTGTCTATGTTGCGCGTAGGCCAGAGTGAGAAAACAAATAGTGCGCTGACATCCTCTTACATTAACTATTAATATTACTATTTTTTTTTTTTTGATTCTATTAAATCTTTAAAATGTTAAACCACATTTTATGCCTAGGATATCTTTTTCTAAATTACAAAAACATAATCAAATCATAAGTTAAATGTTTAAAAAGAAAGAACCAACTCTTAAGTTATAGCTATAGTTTACAACTGATAAGAGTGGATTTATAATGTAAAAAAATGTGAATAGGTTGGAGAATGGATATGAGATTTTAGTGTGAGGGTTATGAAGAATATTATATTATTAAATTTGAAAAATAATACTGATAACGAGTACCTAAAATATGTTAAAATTTTGTTACAACGCGTGTATTTGCCGTTATTTTTAAGATTCTCTGGAAAAATTCTGTGAATATTTAAAAGAAAAATAACCATTACTTAACATAGTTTGTATAATTTCAAATGTATATAGGTTCTGCGTGATATTTTTAACCTATTATCATTATTATATACTGCTTAGAAAAACCTCAGTAAGTATAGCTAAGTATAACTGATTTTGGACATTTACGTAGAACATTTGATAGAAAAATGCTACCTAGTTAAGCTTTATAAATATAAATAAATAATATATCAACTTGGTAACAATTTTACGAATCATGTATTGCTAATGAAGTCTTTATTTTAAATAGGTACATTGTTATTGGTTAAATTATTTCTTACAGAATATATATTTGGATACAAATTTTAAATCATAATCATACAATAATTTAAAATGGAACACAGCTTTACTTTACAGTTATGTAATAGGTAAAAGTGGGTAAAAATGTAATTCCATTATTATATAAATAATTGTGATAAATTTCGCACTATTCAACATTTAATTTAGAATTTAGGTAAATTAAAAAAATATCTGCTGAATCATATTTTATCTTATGTGTGCCATGTCAACGATATTATCGTGTGTACAAATATTAGTTATTACTTATTATTTATAGTATTTAAAAATGTATGACTATTTAGAACCCCGAAAAACATATTTAAACGCCCATATCTATTTGTTCATTAGAAGTTAGGGGTACCCATAATACTAATACCTACTTAATAACATACATATTATACTAATACAGTAATACCCTCCATCCGCTTGATAATTTAGCAGTGACAATTGCTAAATGTAAACAGACATCGGTATCCAAAGGCCTTGTAGATATATTTAATACAATTGAGTATGAACGTGTTACGATTTTCCTATTCGCTCATTCATATTTTTAACTTTCTGGTTCTAATTTTTTTTTTTTTTTTTAGTAAAAATGAATACATTTTTTAAAAATATATTAATATAAGTACAATTTATATTTATTTAGTACATCCTTAAAATTTTTTAGGGGTTTCTGCTGAGTAAAAAACATCGAGAAGCAGCATCAAGCAGCTCTATACAATCCCAACAATCATACCCTAGTTGGTTAGTACTTTTAGAGGACGCCAAACTCGCATGTGTCTTCAAACGTACACCATGTAAAATTTTACGTTCACAATATTACATACATTTTACTCTGTAATTTCTGAAACTAGAGTGAATTGACCTGTTATAAAATTTAAAGGTAAGATTATTATCTAGGGCATCTCTGAGGATTATATTGATATTTTTATTAAAAAGCAAGTTTGACCATTTTTTGTACATTTTAAAATTATCATAATTCATAACTTACTTATAAATAATAATATAAATAAATCCTCCGAAATGCCCTAGATAATATCTTACCTTTAAATTGTATCATTGGTCAATTCACTCTAATTTAATAATAACAGTAAAATGGTTTGTTGTTAATGCTGTTAAAAGCTGGTCGTTTTTTCATCTCTTTTTCGTGCATTTAGACCAAGGCCGGGGCTATAGTATTCCGCAGCGTTTTCAGCCGCAGATGAAAACGTGGCATATTACGTCCGTCGTATATAGCTACTCCGATATAAACCAATGCATTTTTAATTTGACGGAAAACGCGGCGGAATACGCCGTGTATAGCCCCGGCGGCCCAATAAGCGGAAGAAAAATTCACTCCAAAAGCCCGATTTTAATTTTGAAAACATATTTGTATTCCTTATTTTCTTTTCTAGATTATGTAGGAAATGGATTTTTGATTCTTTTTTTTAGTAACTCTAAGAAAATTTATTTGGTACTGGGTGAATTTTTCTTCCGCTTTTTGGGACTTTTATGTTGAAACTTTTTTGGTCGCCAAAAATAGCGACTTTTGACTGCGCGTATGTACGTTACTGATTTCCAAGAATTTTAGCCATAGTTTATCTTGAATTACATAAAGCGTTCTGGGAACTCACGCACTCTATTGATGATCAGTTGCTACACATGCAATCACACATAACTCAGGATGGATATAAAATATTGCCTAAATCCGACCCATTAGGCCGTATATAGCCCTGGCCTTAAAAATGGTTCGTTTTCAACGGCCAAATTAGCTATGTTGTACGTTTGTAAGATGGAAATAACATATTATGCGGGTGTGGCATCCTCTAAATTACAAATGGTTCTAAATATACATTGATAATATACATATTATATAGGTATTTAAAATGTTGATATTATTTTATGTAGGGGTATCTTACAATCTCAGCAGTCGGAACCAAACGTAATGCCTAGTAGTTTAAGTCCATCATCCAGTGGGTCAAATATTACACCGTATAGATTTGTTGGGCGGTACGAAGATGATTTTCCTCTTAGAAAAACAGGTATTTATTTTTAATCTATAAAATGTAGCTTTTTTAACATCCTTTATTGTTTTAATAATTTCTTTAGATATAACGCGCTAAATACATAGAAATACCTATTTTATGTTTGTTTACTATTATATTAGTCTAACATGTTTATAATAATATAGAATCACATAACTAATAAAAATAATACTTAACATGTATACCTATAAAAGAAAATTTAATTTCAGCCCAAAAACTTTGAATAGTATTCTGATTTATATGTATTGAAAAATTTCTGGATTGCGCAATTTTTTATTTGTTTTAGCTGGATAGGAGAATTACGAATAATTAGACTATATTATGTTTGTAATCTATATTTATGGAAATTATAATTTTGTGCGTTGAATAGGTACTTATTACAGGTACTAATCAAACAAAGTTGCACACAAATTACTGATAAAAATAACAAAATGTAATTGTGAACCGTGGTGTAAATTAAATTAATTTAACATTTAACTTTTTCCTCCTATTTTATATTTAATTTGTTAAGCAATTTTAAAACGCTTAAATACCCGCTTTTTAAGGAATTTAGTAAGTATAAAACTATGGTAATGAAATGCTGAGAGCAATAATACTTTAATTTATATATATTTAAATATTAATTCAAAGTAACTTACAAGTGGTCCCATATCACTATTGTTCGTGCGTGGGTAATTACCTACGAGATTATACAGAAAAACGGTTTCGTGCGAGAAAAAAAACACTAAACCCACATCACATTTATAGTTCAGAAAGGAAAAACAATATTTACTACATCGTACTATCACAGAATTTTAATTTTTTGATATCGTTAATACAAAAAAGGTGGGCAAGTGGGTGTCGCTCTGTTTTACAGTAGGTTACAAGTGGGTCACTGTAATGGATGATGTTGAATTTGAATTCAATGATATAATATCATTGTATAAGAAAAACGATTCTGAGCGAAGACGGTGAGTTCAGCCTATGATATTACTAATTATAAGATAATTTATGATATTATTGTGAATAAAGTAATTTATAACCTATTTACGTCGAACCTTGTTTTAAATTCACAATCCTCTAAGCTATAAAAGTTGAACATTTTATACATTTTTAAATACAAAATAATTATTACATTTTATATTTGATACATTTTTTCAAAATTTAAACTTTAAATGCTTATAAAAAAAAATGTGCCCACCTATGTATTTTTAATATTATTCAACTGCCAATGTACCAATATATCTGGAGCCTTGTATTAAATGTTCACGCTTTTTCACCCAACACTTAAAATTGTATTAACAGTTAAAAAAACTAAAAATATTGAAAACTGACAATGTCTGTAAACAGTTCAAAAAGAGTCAAAATATTTTCAAAATTATATGGTGTATAGGAAATGAAAATATAAACATTCGGTGAAATTTTTATGTATCTACAGTTATTCGTTTTTTGAATTACAACAAAATAACAAAATCGCTACATGAGAAATCGGGTGAATATCCAATCTTGCAGTAAAAATATGAACTTCAAACGCTTATAAAATTTAATTTGATTTGCTTGTAGGCATTTTTTTTTTTGTTTGATAAAGGTAGACAAACTTATGAGGAATCTTGTTTTACTTGTTGTAATCATAGATTTAAATAGAAAATTTTTATGAATTTCTAACTCAAAATAGTTTGCATTTTTTCGTAATTTTTACGTATTTTGTCAATATTTTAACTTAAAATGCTTACAAAAAAATTGTGAATACGGATTTTTAATATTTTTTTCATCTGTCTTTGAAACAATATATTTGGAACCTTCTGTTCAATTCTCAATTTTTTTACCCAACAAATAAAATTGAATTGATATTATTAGGATAAAAAACCCGTTTTTCCTTAATTTTTCTTTTGTTTTTTTTCACGGCGCTTAAGAAAACTACTGGGAAATTTTCACTTTTGATCTCCCGAAGTACCACCAACTAGATTCACTTTCCTATCAGAAAAGATATACTGTTAAAGAAAATCTAAGCATTTTTACTGCCCTAAAGGGTGGTTACAGACACAAAAAATAAAATTAAAATAATAATAATAATATTAAAAAAAAACTCACATTATTGTAAAATCAATAAATTCATCGCTCCGCTCAGAATCTAAAATTAAAAAGTTATTATAATCGGTTATTTTAATTATTTTGAACTTAAATAACTTTTTTGTATATCGTAAAATTAAATCTCTATGACTAAGAAAATATTGTGTTCTGTATCGTGTAATGTACAGCTTGTACATTTTGTTTCCAATATGACTATAGCCTATGTGGTTCTTTTTCGCACAAAACGGTTTTCACAAACAATTTATGGAAATGTGGTGTCATGTAGAAAATTTTTATAATGCAACGAGTTATTTTTGAACCATCTAAATATTATTTTTATATTAACCTTATGATTACGACGTAAATAAGTAATAACAAACTTGTTATGACTTAAAATGACTATAGTTTTTAACATAACGTTTGTTTTCTATTCATCCACTGACCACTTTCCTAACTTAAGTGTGTTTTTTTTTGTTCCTTGTGTGTGTTGAAAATGTTATTGCATGCAGCGTCCGAACCGAATTTGCTCAAATCCAGATTGAAACAGCGCATGTTCGACAGACGTAACAATCCAATCGCACGGCCCAAAGAAAGATTCAGCAACAGAGTGTCTAAGCTCGCAAGTACCGTACCATTTTACCAATAAAATACTTTTCCCTTTCAATATTAACCTATTAATATTCCATCAAAAATTTCACATTTCTGTTTTTATTTTTATTTTTCAGTAGAGACATCGCCGTCGGGTAGCACCCCCGGTTCTGGACCTAATTCTCCTCCTATACTCATACCAAACTGTCGAAACTCACCTTCAACTGGAGCCACAACTCCAATTAAAGAAGTAAAATACAAATTTTCCATTAGAATCCGTTCTATTCCGTTTCATATATTTGTTTTATTTTTTAAGGAAGGAGAAATTTCATTTGGACATATGACTAATAATAAATCAGACCAAAGCAGTAGTGTTGCTGATATATCTGCATTATATACAAGTCCTTCAATGCCTAATATATCACTAGGTAGACCACCATCAAATTCGGTAATTAATATTTTTATTACGAATAAATATTTATAATTATAATCTAACCATCATTACTGAGTTAACTCACGCCTGAAAAATAAAAATAAATTAGTTAGGTGTGAGTCTTAAAAAAACTATTTATTGTTTAACATTAGTTTAACTATTAGTATTAAGTTTTTAACTTCAGCTTACTTTATATATTACATATTTATTACGTTTTACATTTTTTAAGCTATATTATATTACAATTAGATACACTATACCTGCTATTACAATAGAACCTCGCTATCTCGAAGGGACAAAAAAAAAATTTGACGTATCAAAACTTCGAGCTACCGAGGTAATTTAAAATATTTGAATCGGGACTGAAAAAATATTCAATGTATAGAAACATTGAGATACCGAGGTTCCACTGTAATAGCAATATTAGAAAAAATAAATCGTTTTTAGTTTATCCTAAATACATTTATTATTATTTGGAGTTAATCCCATTATGGTTTAAATTGCTCATAAATTAATTATTTGTTATTTAAATTATTTGCCCCTGTTATCTAATAGAACATTTTTATCCAAAACCTAATGGCTAATAAGTAATAATGTAAGTTGTAGCAATCGATTATTTCTTATGTATTGTCTCCGTCTTATTTACGCATAATATACAACAATATGTTACGTTCAGCAGTTTCAATTTTGTGTTATTAATTATATATTTGATTGAATTCGCTTATTATCAAACTTAAAAGATAGATCGTCGTCGATATTTTAATAGCGATTTATTGAGTGGGTAAGATATTAATAACTTATAAGTTCGTATTGTTCGTACATTAGATATTATAAAAAACCAACGAGAGAAGTAAATAACACAGATAAGGTTGGGTTAAGTTTAATAGTATATTTGTATATGAATTCAATCTAATATTTAAGCTAACCACACAAAAACAGCAGAACGCAATTTGCTATGTTATCCATTTGTAAAACGAAGACAACATCATATTATGCGGGTGCGACGTCCTCTTAAAAGCATATATATATATATATATATTATATAATATTAATTATATACTCAAGGTATAGTTTTCAGTTATATAGATTATAAATTATAGAGATTCTAAAATTAATATTTATTCTAATATTATAGTTTGATAACTATCTGCGGGTACTAGGTAGTTAATTTATTGAATATTTATTAATCATAACATTATATAATATATTATATAAATATTAGTAAATCAAGAAAAAATCCATAAATTAATAGGTACCTGACCTTCATTTTATAAAATATAAACATATCATGAACCATGTTTTGTCAACTTACATTTTAGTTTTAGCTAAATTTGCCTCTAATAATTCATTAATGTTAATCTAGAGTTCATTTTTTATTTAAATTAATTCCCAAATCCAAATATCCTCTATAATAGTAATTGTTTTGTTGGCACTGGGCACTTTTCGTAAATATTTGTAAATATTGATTGATGAATTCATTGTTTTAATATCATTATTTAGTAGGCAGGTACCTAATTATCTTACAGTTATATTGACAGTTGTAGCAAATTTTATAATTTATATAAACTAGGTACCTACTATAGTTTATTAAATATGTATATGACTGTTACATTATCATATCTTTATGATAAATTATTTAGATAATTTATAAAAAAAATACGGAATATATAGTTTTTAGGTGTTTGTAGAGTATTGAAATATCTTCAAAAAAATTAATGCAGCTAAAATATTGTTCTTCTCCATAGTCGCTTTGGTTAGGTTTATACGGTTTCTAGACATTTAAAGTTTCGAAAATATAATATTACATAAAATGTTATTTTATTTGACATTTTTAGGCATAATTATTTAAACTATTTTATAACCTAACCAAAAAAACTCGTTTTACGTTGCAACAGACTTGTTTTTTATACGTTGTTTCTGGTAATCTTTATGATTATTTTGACTATAAATTTACTTTTTTAACATTTGGAAGTTTTTTTTTTTAATGTTTTCATTGATTACGCTTTCTCCGTTGTATTATTTAGTTGATTCTTTGTCCATTAAAAAAAAAAATAATTCTGGAAAAAGATTTTATATTTTCTGTTGCAAGGCCATTGCCACAACTGTGGCATTAAAAAAAATAAAATGTTTATTTTTTCAAACAGTATGATTTTTTTAACTTGAGACTCAATATTTTAAACCCGATGAATTTTTTTATCTAATTAAAGTCTTTTAAACATCAAATTTTTCAACAACAAGTTTTAGTTTTCTATTTTTTATTATTATTCTTTTTCTTTTTTGAATGATATCATTCATTTTTAATTTCATATTCCTAAGGAGATTATTTTTCGGAATATTCGAAGTGTAATAATCGAATTATGAACAAGTAGTTAATTAGTTATAACTTATAAGTACCTATTTAAGTTTTAACAAGTGGACAATATACTCGTGTAGGAGATAGCATTTCATTAGCATGATTAAACAAACGTCATAAATTATAAATATCTTCTAATCTTCTCGCGCCATTTCCGCTCTCCAAATAATTAAGAGGATGTCAGCGTACTATTTGTTTTATCTCTGACCTATGTACTGCTAGTGCGCTATACACCAAATTTGCGTTCAGCAGACTTAATCTTGTGTTAATTTTACTATTAGAGTGAATTGATGTATTATCAAACTTAAAATTCGAACATTATTTGAGTTTGTACGTTTACTGTTATACAATATTCAACTTATCTATGATAGAATCAGCATTTTATTTTATTATTGTATTGTATTACATACTCAAGTACTTAGTTTATTCTGTTTTACTCACTATCAAAATCCTCTTAAATAGAATTACATGTCATAAAATTGTTCAGAAACATTTAAATTTGATTTTGTATATTCTGTATATTGAATAATAAGAATTATATCATTGAAATTATTTCATATGTATAAACAGGATTAAAACGATAATTCGAAATAAAACCGTTCATGTAAATGTAATAAAAATATATTTATCATCATAATAGGTCATCATTTTTAAGTTTTTGACACTGAATCTCGATATCTCGTTATTTACTCCCCATAAATTAAACAATATTATCTAAATTTACTATAGAAAAAACACACACATGCACGACCATAGGTCATTTTTAGAGATAACAATTTTATATTCATATTCTAATGTGTACACAAGGTGATCCATTCAAATGTCTACACATCATGTGTAACACATGTAATTCAATCATTTGTTGAAAACATTATTTTTACATTTTTAATTACATATTTCTAAGCAGAATTATATAGAATAAAGTACATTGATACGTGAAAAACTTTTGAATGAATAGTTTAGTTATAAGTAGAGATAGAATGTTGATGACATTTGAATTTTTTCCTTTGATCCTATAAAATGCTATTTTAGCCAAAAATTTGTTTCATGCTCCCTTGATTCAGAACATAATAAATTTATGTTAAATTTTTTTGTTTTTTAACGTAATTTTTATATTTTTAGGTAATTTTTTCATATTATAGGTAATTTTTGTAAAATGTGGCTTTAGATTTTAAGAAAATTTGTTTAAAAAAATAATTGTATTATTATGATTTTTGGTGGGTTTGACAAACAATGAAAACTTAAATTTTTTATTTATATTTTACTCATTAGTTTATTTTTTTTACTGTAAATTAAACTTTAAATTTAAATGTTTACGATATTTTTCAGTAATTTTTTTTATAGTTTTTTAGGGCACTTTTTAGAGCATTTTTTGGGGGTTATTTTTGAAACTTAAGTTATTAACATCCTATCTCTAGTCATAAGTATTTAAAGTTAACTATATTATTATACTAATTAATTACTTGTTTGAAATTTGATTTTTATGTATTGAAATACTCGAAAAATATTATGCGTCCGAATACGAAATAAAAAATGTACGATGTCATTTAAAAAAAATAAATCTTAAAAATTATAGCAATAAAAAGTTTTGAAAATAGAATTTTTCAAAAAGGATAAAACTTTTTGAATTAATAAGTGTGGACATTTAAATGACCCTGTATATTCATGAAATATGACATGATTGGTAAATGTCTGATCGATAAAAAATTTAATGTTTATAAGGTTTTACAACATTATGAATGATGAGGACTTTCAATTATATGTATGTTATTACATTTAAATGTTTCTAAAACCTAAATAATATGTATTTACGTTAAAAAATATAGCATTTCGCTTAGTTGAGAGAAAAATATTTTTATGTGAGGGTTTTATTTGAACAACTTGTATATCAATGTGTTCAACTCCTGGAGTATAAAATATTACAACATAATTATTATACATCCATATTATATAAATAGTAAAAAAAAACATTCGGTGATGTTGCACCAGAAATGACAATACACTATATACAATAAATATACATAGATAAACTTACTCAATTGAGATGTACTCATGCTCATATGGGTGTTTTGATGAATAATAATTTTCTAATTTAACTTTAAGATAGTATAGTATCTACTTATATTAACATTAAATTAATTATTATATATCAACCCTTATGCAACCCTAATATACAATTTTAATGGAATATGTTTATGTTTTAATTTTAAATTCCACACTACACATATCTGCAAAAAGGCTGATATGTCAATATAGTTATAAAACGCTTCAAAATAATAATTATTTTTAAAATTGATAATGGTCTTAGCTCACTTCTACATGTGAATCGTGTAATAAACAAATGCAATACACTGATTATTGTCTACTTTTTAATAAAACACTTGTTTTCCCGATTTTATGTTTCAATCTTTCACTTTAATACATCAAGTTTATTCGGTGTCTATCAAAATTAACGGATTGGGTAAGTACATTGGTGTAACGTGAAATATGTTTTACATAATACAACACCGATTTAAACAATTTTTAAGATTTAATTAAAACGATTACCTAATTTACTTAAGTACCTATTGTAAATTATTTATAATATTTGGAATACCACTTACCGCCAAAAAAACTATTTATCAGTTTAAAATAATTATTTATTGTAGATCTTCTATTGTTTACCATTTACGGAGTTTTTAATACTTAAAACTAATAAAATATAAATTGATTCAATTCGTACAATCATTTTAGATTTTTTTTTTTTTAATTAACTCTCCATTGCAACTGTGCCATTGGGTGGTTTTGTTTTTTTGTTTTAACTGTGGTGGAGGGTACTGTAGGTTTAAACACGTGTGTTTGTTAGTTTAGCAGAATTTTCTAGTGGCACCCGTAAGTATCTGCCATGTCCGGGTGGGGGATAGCGGCCACTCTCCAGACACCGTGACTACCCAAATAGCTATGGCTGGGTTTCGAACCAGATTTTTTTGTTTTATAATGCCATGAGATTATTTATTTAATTTGTTTGCTTATGGTAATTTTTTTGAGTTCCTGAGAGCTTTTTAATAGTTTCAATTAATAGCTTATCTGTTGAATAAATTTTAATTTTAACAAAATTCATCAATGGAAAAAAAAAAAGCTACTAAAGAGGTATAACTTTTTTGATTTCCTAATAGTTTTAGTCATTTTGGAAGATACTACAAATAACTAAGATAACTTAAATTTAATCATACATTTATTATATGTTAATATTTAAATCAAAAAAGCTTATAGTGATATAAATTTTACTATGGTTTTGAACAAGAATTTAAATTGTATTTTTAAATTACTCATATTATATTTTAACTTTATCTAAAGTTTACCTACGTATATCATGGAGGAATTATGTATTATATGTTAAGCTGGTTAGATTATACCAGAACAAATACGGTGATACATTATATCTTAAATACCTATTTTTTAAATTAAAAATATGTATTTAAGACACATAGACTTAGTTGACATTTGATGTTACAGTACATTCTGGAGAGGTTAGGTTAGTCTAGCCTTTCACAAATTATTAAAAATGATAGTCCTCTATTGAAAATAACTGATGAAATTGTATTTAGTATATTTTGGAATAAGCTCTTCATTAGTCAAAAAAGAAAATTCCAATTACTGAAAAATGTTTTATTTTGTTTTAAAAAAATTGGATCTTTGATATTGTGTTAGTTTAACAATCTATAGAAATTAATTTGATGGTTTACTACAATTGAATAGACCAATTATGGGCTACTAAATTATATGTAAAGGACCATTAGCTCACTATTGATTCTTTAAATGTCTAGTAATTGTTTATGGCTACCTGGCTGTACCAAAAGTTAAACCTAACCTAAGAATAAAAAATAAAATCAATAATAAAAAATTTATATATATATATAATATTTACAAATTACATAAATTTTTTTACAGAAAGGGTTTTATATAAAATTGTATTGATAATTTAAATATTTCCAATTTTTAAATTTAATTTGATATATTTTAGGATGGATCAAAATTATCGTCTGTTTCGGAAGCTGAAGTCCGTGCCGCATTTACTGCAAGATTAGGTGCACCACTTACAGGTCAAATGTTGTCAAGTACATTGCCATATTATCCTACGCTTCCAGGTAATTATTAATTTAACACAAAATAAAATACATTAATCTGAATAGAATCCAAAAATAAATTTAGTAACCTAGTGAAAATGTTATTAAATCTATTATTGGATATTTAAATATATTTTGTAGTGCATATTTAAAATTCATATTGATTATATAGTAATGGATACATCTCAAAGTTTCATTCAAAAACAAATGCGAAGTCTCGAGTCCAGACAAACTACTACTATTCCATCATTTCATCCTGCACCTATTACTGATACTCAAGTGGCACATGCTAGGTTGAATAAAGCTGGGCACAGACCACTGGGTCGTACACAGTCAGCACCGCTACCTCTTGGGCATCCAATGTTGAACAGCACTGTACCAGGTCAACAACTAAGTGTTCATTATGAAGATTACGAATTACCACTTCAACAACTTAGTACACATTATTTGAAACAAGTACATTTTTAAAATTATAACAAAAATATATTTTTATTATTATTAATAATTAAAAAAATCTTTTAGCAAATTCGTCATACCGTTTTGACTCGAGCTGGAAGTCGGGCTCATTTGGCTAATAACAGTAGTTTAATTAATGAAGACCAAGAAGATAATGCAAAGGTATGCCATAATATATTATGTACAAAGTAAAAACTGCATATTAATGTATACACGTTTATAATATAGGTGATTGATTTGACTGGTGGTCCAAGAACATCCACAGATAATGGCTTGAAAAATAAAAGTCAATCATTTTTACAACAACAACGTGACCTAATGATGCGACAAACATCTCAATCCAATGATAGTGTGTTATAATTCAAATATAATAATATAATTATGTTTTTTTGACTAAACATTTTGTTTTATTTTACAGTTTCACTTTTAGCAAATCGGAATACACATGTTACTCTCCCTTTAGTTCGAACATATTCCAGTCCTTTAGATGCTACCGTAAGTACAGGAGGCATTAACTCTGACACATCTACATCATCATCATCACCATACCTTTCATCTACTAGCCTTAATTCTTCTGGCACTAAACTATCAGCGTGAGTGTCTTAAAACAAATACGTTTTTATTGCTGTGTCAAATATTAATTTTTATTTACTTCTAAAAGTCCACACCGGCCTAATACTGGTCTAGCATTTGACAGTTTGATGTTGAAACATGCTTGCAAATGTGGCAACAACGCTATACATCCAGAACATAGTGGACGGCTTCAAAGTGTTTGGGCTCGATTGATTGAAACAGGATTAGCTAGACGATGTGATAAGTTGAGACCACGCAAAGCTACAATTGAAGAATTACAGACATGCCATACTGAACCGCACACTCTTTTATTTGGTTGGTTTTGTAGAAACTATTTTATTTAACTAGTTTTTTTATTTTTGTATTTTTTCAAAATTATTGAAACAGGTACAAACCTTGCGAGTCGTCAAAAAATGGATAGTTCTAAATTAGCAGAATTGCCAGTAAAAGCATTGGTACGATTGCCTTGCGGTGGATTAGGTGTAGATTCTGACACTACATGGAACGAATTGCATACAGCACCAGCTGCTCGTATGGCTGTTGGTTGTGTTATTGATTTAGCTTTTAAAGGTAGTACACATTTTTATAAGAAAACATTTTCTTTTGTTTATTATGATAAAAATCTAACATACAATTTTGTAAATAGCTGCCCTGGGTGATATAAAAAATGGCTTTGCTATTGTCCGTCCACCTGGGCATCATGCAGAAGCTAATCAAGCTATGGGATTTTGTTTTTTTAATTCAATTGCTGTTGCTTGTCGTCTGTTACAACAAAGGCAAGCCGTACGACGTATACTTATTGTTGATTGGGTACGTTCAATGTATATTTTTATTGAAAAAATACATTTTATAATATTTTCATTACAATATTTTTATAGGATGTTCACCATGGTAATGGTACACAACAAATTTTCTATGACGATAGAAGTGTTCTATATTTATCTATTCACCGACATGATGAGGGTAACTTCTTTCCAGGAACTGGTGCACCTGGTGAGGTAGGTATCTTAAACATTTTATATAAATGTCATACTTACATTTTGCTAATTGTATATTATAATTTAGTGTGGAGCTGGCAGTGGTCTAGGATACAATGTGAATATTGCATGGAGTGGTGGTCTACAACCTCCACTAGGTGATGCTGAGTATTTAGCAGCTTTTCGGACAGTAGTAATGCCTATTGCTCGGGTAAGGAATAAAGTCTAGATATTCAGCTATAATCATTTTATCATTATCTTACATTTTAGGATTATGCTCCAGAAATCATCTTGGTATCTGCTGGTTTTGATGCGGCTTCAGGTCATCCAGCTCCATTGGGTGGATATAATGTAACCCCTGCTTGTTTTGCTTACATGACACAACAGTTAATGCAAATTGCAGATGGAAAAGTACATTTTTATTTACTTTTTGTTCCTTAAAATTAATTAGTTAATATTTTTTATTTATAAATAACATTTTGCATAGGTAATTTTATCATTAGAAGGAGGATATGATCTGACTGCAATATGTGACAGTGCAGAAGAATGTGTACGTGCACTGCTTGAGGATGAAGTGACACCAATCGTACAGTCTGAGCTTCATCGGACCCCTTGTCAAAACGCCATAAAAACTTTACAAAAAACCATCGCAATTCAAGTAATTAAAAGAAATAAAATTAGAATGTCAGTCAAATATTAGTATAATAATATTATATTTTTTAATTTAATAGTTGCCTCACTGGCCTGTGTTAAAAAAACTAGCACACACAGTATCGTGCAGTGCTGTGGAAGCTACTTTATGTGAAGAAAATGAAACAGTTAGTGCTATGGCTTCATTATCAATGACCAGGCATAGAATACAGTAAGTTATTTAATTTTAATATCTAGGGAGGTAGTCATACATTGGTCTAAGTTAAGACATGAGATGGGTTGATCTAAGATTATCATTGAAAAAAGAGAGAAAAAAAAATTGAGAGAATGTGTGAGCCCACACTGGGGAAGTAAAACTTCTTTCATAAGTAATTTGGCCCGTGAAATTATAAGTGAATTGGGAAGAGAGTGAGAAAAATCAATACAATAAAAATAAATGTGCACGCCCCGCCGCGCATAACTGCAAAATAAATAAATAAACAAACGTGTTTTTTCATTTTTCCTGTCGTTACATTTTTTGTTACAATATTATTAGTTATTTTTATTATTACGGTTTTATATATTAAGATACATATTGTAACCCTGGAAACCCGCGGCCGCACAATTATATATATATAGATGTACAATTTACACGTTTATTATAATTAATATATAACTCAAATGTTAACTAACTTAGACAAATGCTATTGCGATAGGAACCTTCTCCGTGATATAATCTTTCATTAAAAAAAACAAGAAATAAGTTTGACTTCAAAAGGTGGACAAGTTGGTACCATTCTGCTTTACAGTAGTTGTAATGGATGTGTTATATTTGAATACAATGATAAACCATTGTAAACGAAAAACGATTCTGAGCGGTTAGCGTAGTCCTTATAATATTATTTTTTATTTGATACTTTGGTGATAAACAAACGTGTACACATATATAGGTGTACAATTTACACGTTTATTTTAATTAATAGATAAATATTAATTAACTTAGATAAATGCTATTGCAATAGAAAACTTCTCAGTGATATAATCTTTCATTAAAAAAAAAATTAAGACAATCGGTTGAGAATTTTCCAAAAACATTAGCATCAAAGGTGTCGTTTCATTTTTGTTACAATTTTTTTTCCACCCACAAGAAAGAAGTTTTACTTAAAAATCAATAATACATCTTGTAAATTAATTTTTTTTTAGAAGTTCAGAACCTAGTGAAGAACCGATGGAAGAAGACTGCGAGGATGATAAATAGATGTTCGTCTGGTCTATTTTGAGCCAATTAATAACACTTTGTATTATTCAATATTGTTTCATTGTGAAATTTCACATTGTATGTATAATCTAACCTGTCAACAACTAAAAAAAAATAGTCCCCTATGCTGTGACTTTAAAAAGTTGTATCGTGTATATTGTATTAAATACAGAAGTATACGAGTTAAATTACTATTTAGATCCTTAAATAATTTACGCAATTGTTTGGTTATCAAATGATCAATTTTTTTTAATATTTTCATTATCCCTTCCCCATATGTATATTTATATAAAACATTCCAAATAATAATTCTTAACACATAAAATTATTCCAAAAATTATGTTACCTGCGTCATAACGTAAAGTAAAATATTGTTTAAAATATATATATTTTTAATTTGTTATTGTTTTAAATATCTATATTAGTCTTATTTGAACACATATTGATATAAATATATATAATATATATTAAATGTTGTGATAAATGATAATTGTTAATATTTTATTTTTTTTGGCCAGATTTCAATTCTGGACACCTTTAAATATATTTTATGTTTTGCCCTTTCTATTTATGTAAATACCAAATATTAATAAATATTGAGTTGGAGTTATATGTTTACTAGTCGTTTATAATATATATTCATGTAATTATAATTATAATAATTTATCATCATTATCATTATTATAATTACTATTATTATTTTATAATTATTACTTTCGTTATGATTATTTAGTCTATTTTATAAAAAAATATTGGCTCTTGACGGTTCAACTTTTAAATTTCAAATTATTGTTGTTATTACAGAATATTTATGGGAATTAATGTGTTAGTATTTGTTGCATATATATATAATATTTTAGTGAACGCCTTTCTTGTGGCTTTTTGAAAATAGTATTATGATAGTTTGAGAATCCTGTTTAAACATTTGATGTGTAATTCTTATAGATGTATAAATATATTATTATGAGGATAAATGTTAAAATTGATGTGATAATATTTTGTTTTTATTTTAAACTTAGTATAGATTAAATATACTTAAATGGGCAACATACAGATTACTTTCTCGTATTGTTTATTATTTTAATAGTAGATATCAATGTTAGAAAAGTTAGTATTCTCCAATAAAAAAAAAAAAAATGAAATTTGTTTGAATTGTATTCATATTCATTGTATAGCCTTCAATGTGTAATGATAGTGTTGCCGATTTAGGTTTAATTAATCCATAATATACATACATTGTTATTATAGAGCGAGTGCAAGAAGAAAACTAGAATTAAAATCACAAAAATATTAATTTAATTTTTAATTTTTTTCATAATGATTAAAAGTATATTATGTCAATTAATAAATGCTTTATTTTATTAATACTAAACTTTGGTGTATATTTTAAGAATAATATTATCATTTATCAGATCACCTTGCATTTTCTACAGTTGTGTGTAGTGGTTATGAATTTGTTTTATTATTATGTGTACAGTGCTTATTCTAATTGTTAACTTTTGTTGTATTCTTTCTTTTGTTACTGTTAAAAAAAAATGGTATTGCATTATGTTAAATTCATATTTGTCCAAGTGAAGTAAATGTTTTTTTTAAATGTAATAATTATCTTGACTTTGTATGTTTTTCATTTGATTATTAATCGTGAAATGGATTAAACAGCTATTTAGTTCAAATTGAATTTGTATTAAAATGTGTTATTCCCGTGTATACAGATTACAGTTAGAGTGTGTAACTGATGAAACATCTTTATTAATCATATATGAAATCTAGACTTTCATCAGATAGATCAATCTTTTAATAATATTATTTTCTAAGTATAAGAAAAATTGTTTAGATCAATTCTTCAAAATTGCAAGCATGGATTTAATTTAACCAAGCTCTGATTAGAATCATATTTTTGTTATTCCTTTTAAATTTAAATTTAATATCACAACATAACCAGTAACCAGTTAATTGTGCCAAATATAAGGAGTGTTCAACTTTAGTAGTTGAACTACCATTATTATTATCCAAGGGATGCTAGATTTTTAAAAAATAAACAGCACTTTAATTTTATATTTATAATATGTATAGATAGTTGTCAGTAACTAAATAATACTACTGCAACATAATTCATGTCAATTTATGGCTTCTGAGTTCTGATGTAGATTCCGAGTGCTCGAGTAAGATCTTACTGAAAGGTATCTGGCTCAGTATTCTACAATAATATACTATTTTATCAGCTTTTAGTCGCTGACTAAAGTATTTATAAGTTATAGTACCTAATTATTATGTAATATTGTTAAATGTTTAACTGTCCTCTAGCACATGTGTGGACACTGGCCACATGTTGATCCGGTCCTGTGTACTATACAATACAGTAGCACATCATGACCAGTATGTGTACTCAAGTGCATCAAATTTTAATACAATCGTTAAAACGTCGCCCATAAAAAATAAAGTGAAGAAACCCCTAGAAAGTGATACGTCCCAACTGACGTTGATATATACATCAACTCAGGAAAATGAATACGTGATGTATTTGGTTATGTTGTGTGTTTATTAACAATATTTAATACAAAATCATAATGTATAAACTATGGTAGAGAGGTGAGCTGACTCTGAAATGATAACTAAGACTGTGAGTGGTTTTACGAGTGGTCTTGGGTATCCCTAACCGTCTGATGAGCTCTTATGGTCTCCCTTATATAAGATTGCGTCCTTTGGCGTGGGTGATCGTAGTAGTGGCTAAATGCGGTCATGAGGCAGAGTTCGGGTCTCGTACTTGGTATTCTGGTCGACTCGCATCATTCCGTGCAAGTATTGAGACTTTCCCGAGGAGAGACGTGTGACAATACTTTTATAGCTTAATTGTTTAATACTGTATTCACTACGATTTTGCAACGACCTCAGCATGTTATGTTATATTAATTGCCTTATTAGTTATATCGTCAAATACTACTAGAAACGTATGCTACGTTGTACATAGGATAATAATTAATAGGTACGGAACAGTAGCATAAAAATCACGTTTGCGGGAAATGGTTACCTCTATAGCTTCCCGTAATGTGTGACGTAAGCTTAAATCATTCCTTACATTTGGAGAGCTTATAAAGTCGTTATTGTTATTATTTTATTATTATTATTATTTTATATTATTGTGAGAATGGCCGAAACATTTGTATTCGGCGCTGCGTCGCATTCCTTTTAGATTTCTAAATTTTCTGACAAGGCCGAATGTAGAATGACACTCAATAATCGGCCGGTACACGTATTTTTTTTTTATAATTAAAATTATAGCGGTAGGTACCTATATTATTTTTAATTAATGACCGTGTGTCTCGACAGTCTCGTGGACATAATATTTTTGTTTTCACTCTCTCGTCTCAATTCCGCTTCCGTAATGCCGTACTATCCATAAATGCATACGAATCCGGGTTTAATTAATAATAAATTTTACCGAACCCGTATGAGGGTATAACTGTACAGTTTACATATTATTAATTTCCCGGCCGGAATTTGAAAGTTAACGGACCGCTAATATACGAAACCGGTATAGTTTCCGGCGCGCGTGTTCACCGATTAACCTTGACCTATACGATCGGTAACAACTAACAACTATTACATATTATTACTAACATTATACGGTTAGGAAATCCGATCGCGGATACCGATGAAAAACGTGTTAGGTATGTCTGTAACTCAGTGTAACTACAGGCACCTACCCCATCTACAGTATACAACGGCTGCGTGCCTGCATAATATTACGATCATAATCGTGAGCTGGTGGCGTTCTTGGCACGAGAGAAGACGGCGGCGGTGGACTTCAAAATCATAGCTATTACCATTTAGTACTTACGGATAAGTATACCTATACCTACAGGCAGTGGTATGCCGAACATTTATAAACCATGATGCCCAGCATATATTTCAGTACTATGCCTCTTTTTATCCCCTTAATATAATATATAGTACCTACATATAATTATTGTGTGACTGTAAATATTTAAATTTTTGTTTTATGTTATTGGTTACCATAATGTATCCGACCACCAATAAAATTCCACCATGACGCCTAGGCATCATAAAACCCCGTTCACCACGCCACTGACCACAGGCTAGTGTGTTGGATAGTAACGCAACGCAATTATAAAAGTAACGCATTTCTGCAGCAGTAGTGTATCGACGACGTTACTTTGTTTGTAATGTGTTACTGTTAGGTATGCCATTTCGTTGAACATTTTTCCATGGGACGAATATGCTGTAAAATAAAACATAAATTAAATTAATTTTTTGTTAAGTAATTTCTGAAACACAACGCGTTACGACTGTTTAGAGTATCGAAAATTAAAATACAAAATGGTAATCGAAAACAATAATAATTGATACCTACTACCCTGCCTACCTACTATAAATATCGTGAGTAGGAGGTATCTATAATGGGTATAATTTATTATTTTAAATTTCACCTCATCACAATTCAGTTTTCAATGTTTGGGCAACTTGCAGCAGCTATTCATTTAATAAACCCTCCTCGAAATAGATGCCTACATCCTAAATATTTACTTTTTTAAATTGTGGTCAAATTATTTTATTATTATACCTAATATAAACTATTTCTATTTGTGTTGGTCGTTGATTGACGATTACTAAACATATTACTACTTTTCTTAATATAAAGTAAAGTAATACCAAAAACAATATGTAATTTGTGCAACGAATAGAGAAACAAATTAAAAATGTATCTATTAGTGTATTACTTTTTAATAATAACTTACCAAACCCTGAAACGCTGGGTATATGTATTATTCTATTAAGAGGCTTCGCTACGATCATTATTTAAGGGGAAATATTTAGGCAATTTCTAATCTTGTCATAGCCAACCGGGATTTATGTGTTAGTTGTAAATGATTATTAATGTGAGACGTCAGTGAAGTTAAATGAGGGTATCCTCTCTCGTAAGCGCATGAACATGTCAATAACTCGATAACCATATAAATTTCACAACACGAATTTTACAAAAACATACATTTGTTTTGAAAAAATTAAAGTTAGTTTACGTTGTCTAATTTTGATTATGAACAAATATTTGAATTCAGCAGAAAAATGCCTGTATGATCGAACGAAAAAATTTCCGTTTCAAATATTAATTTCAATTTTAATTATGATTTTTATTATTCTATTAACAGACCTCGCTACGATCATTATTTAAGGGGAAACATTTAGGCAATTTCTAATCTTGTCATAGCCGCCCGGGATCTATGGGTTAGTTGTAAATGATCATTAGTGTGAGACGTGAGTGAAGTTAAATGCGGTCATCCTCTCTCGTAAGCGCATGAACATGACAATAACTCGATAACCATTTAAATTTCACAACACGAATTTTACAAAAACATACATTTGTTTTGAAAAAATTAAAGTTAGTTTACGTTGTCTAATTTTGATTATGAAAAAATATTTGAATTCAGCCAAAAAATGTCTGTATGATCGTACGAAAATTTTCAGTAGCGAGGCCCTTTAAAGAATACCTATTAGTCAATAATATATGTCAAATGACAGGTGAGACCCTTTTCAATCAAATTTAAAAATCGACCCCTTTACGATCAAAATCGTAACCTTCCCTTTACGGAAGATTCATTGTTTGACCATACCAAAAAGTTAAATAATTACTTTTTTTATATACATTTAGAAAATATGTATTACAACCTATATAATTATTGTCATTGATTATTCGATTAATAATAATTAAATATTTATATACATAAATTATAAATAGATACATTTTAGATTCTGAGCGAAGCGATGAATGTATTGATTTTACAATGATGGGTTTTTTTTAAATTTTTTAAATTTTTATTTTTGTGCCTGTCATCATATTTTAGGACAGTAAAAATACTCAAACTTTCTTCAACAGTAATTTTTCTGATAGGAAATTAAATCTTGTTGGTACTTTGGGGGGGTCAAAAGTAAAAATTTCCCAGTAGTTTTCAAAAGCGATGTGAAAAACAAAAGAAAAATTAAGGAAAAACGGGAATTTTTACGCAAAATCTGTTTTTGAGAAAATCGATTTTGGTTTTTGGTGCAACTCTAAGGTTATTGTTTCAAGGGCAGATGGAAAAAATTAAAAATCCTTAGTCACAGTTTTTATTTATAAGCATTTAAAGTTCAAATCTTGACAAATTACGGAAAAATCACGAAAATTAGCAAATTATTTTGAGTTGAGAATTCATAAAAATTTGCTTTTTAAATCTAAGATTTGAAAATGTAATACAAGATTTCTCATAAGTTTGTCTACCTTTATCAAAAAAAAAAATGTCTACAAGAAAGTCAAATTAAATTTTTATGAGCGTTTGAAATTCATATTTTTACAATATTTGATATTCACTCGATTTCTCATGTAACGATTTTGCTATTTTGTTGTTAATCAAAACGAATAAATGTAGATACATGAACATTTTACTGAATGTTTATATTTTCATTTTCTATACACCATACAATTTTGAAAATATTTTGAATCTTCTTAAGCTGTTTACGGACATTGTTAGTTTTCAATTTTTTTAGTTTTTCTTTCTATAAATATCAATAAAATATTTTTCGGGTAAAAAAGCGTGAACATTTAATGCAAGGCTCCTGATATATTGTTGCAATAGCAGTTGAAAAATATTAAAAATACATAGGCATAATTTTTTTTAAAAGCATTTAAAGTTCAAATTTTGACAAAATTAATCAAATTTAATAATTATTTTGTAGTTAAAATGTTATAATGTTCAACTTTTATAGCTAAGGGTACACAATTTAAAACAAGGCTCCACATAAATATGTTATACAAATTACTTTATTCACAATAATATCATCAACTATACTTGGTAATATCGTAGGCTGACTGACCGTTTTCGCTCAGAATCGTTTTTCTTATACAATGATTGAATTCAAATTCAACACCATCCATTACAGTGACCCACTTGAAATCTACTGTACAACAGAGCGACATCCACTTACCCACCTTTTTATAACTTATATTCTTAACAATTGTCTAGATTATGTATCAAATAAAGTGGATACCTATAAAGTATAAACGCAGACAAAATATGAGCATACTTATAATAACTGCAGTAGGAGTTATTGATCAAATATTTTTTTCCAAAAATTATAGGCTTGTTATTATTAATTGATATATTAGATACCTACCTCTATATAGAATATACATTTTATACCCACAACTTATATTTTTAATTATTTTTATATCTATTACAGGAAGTAGGATGATATTAAACTTTTTAGTTTGGTCGAAAAGTGAATTGATTGAAAAGGGAAGTGTACGATTTTGGTCAAAAACGGCCATACATCATATGATATACCTATGTTAGGTCTTAGGTACCTACATTGTATATATTTTGAATTTCATGAGCACCGTAGGTACATAACTTAATTAATTTATGAATAAAAATATTCCTGTGGAGTACAATATCAAAATTAAATTGATATGTTTTACATTTGTACAACAGAGACAACACATAAATGAATAATCGTCTTAGGAGATTACAGCACCAACATCTCTTATTGATAATTTTTTAAGTGTTTTTTTGTTAGACTTGAAATTAGCTAAAGTATTTGGATGAGATAGTAATATTTGATGGATATGCATATAGGGGTCGGTTTCGATTGCAAGGTCAGAGGGTGGGGCGTGGGGTGATACGCAGAACCGACATGTTCTCTTGTGGAATAGAATATAGTTATATTTATATACGTTATTTCAAACTCATTTTAAATCCAGAAAATTTGCTCTCAGAACAGAAGTCTACAATTTAGTACTTAAATTTAAAAGTGCATATAACGTTGCCGCTAAGAATTTTTTTTTTTAAATCTTGAAGGATTTACAATCGAGTTTTCAATTTAATAGATAATAGCCTAGGACACAAATGATATCTATAACATTTCGAAATTTAGGTGCACAAAGCACATCTTAAGTTAAAATATATTTGGTGGTAAAGAGATATGTGAATTATTCATCATGGCGTGCTATGATTTGGAAGGTGGAAGCAAATCCATTCTGAATTAGAAGGAAAATGTCAAAGAGCTTTAAATTTAAAACTTAAATTAAGCTGATTCAAATAATGTAATTTGTACCCATTGTGTTCTAGGCGCCTTATATAATATAAGTTTATTGTATATATTAAAATAATTTACGGCTGTAAATAAATAAAAACATTCATTTTGTAACACTCAACAACAATTTTCATATTCGCAATGTGTTGATTGGCAATATCATTATATTACAATTTATCCAAGACTCTCAAATGAAACAAAAAATTCAGATATCTAGCTGTTGAATTTTGTTTTAAATTATACTAAAGAGATTCAAAACATTAAAACATAAATAATAGGAATATATACACACAAAAACCATGTAATTATGACAAAACAATAATGTCTGTATAATTAAATGGATTTTTAATAAATATGTCTAATCAAATTAAGCATTCATTTTTTTTATTCTCATATGTAAATTTAAAAAAAAAAGGACAAAGGATTTTAAGATGATTAAAATTATTTTTATATAAAGTGAAACCTGTATATAACGGCCAGGTTCACTGTAAATAGTAATATTTTTTAGCACAATTTTTCGACAATAATTTTCATATTTATAATGTAGTATTGATTGTCAATGTGATTACAATTCAACCAAAATAATTAACTGTTGTAAGAAATTAAAAATTTTAAAGCTGTTAAAAATAACAGCCTTAAATTACAATAATAAACTACAAAACAGTAATATAAACTGTGGAATGGGGACTTCTTTAAAATAAAATATATTCAAGCAAAAATTATGTATAGATAGATAATAAAAAAAAATTCAACCTATGACAAAGTAAAAATATCGGTATAAATAAAAATATAAATTTAAAAAGTTTTGTTTTTTCCTTTAGTCTTAAATGTTAATTAATATATTTTGTACTAATCAGAAAGGTTTGTGAAATCAAATTAGGAATATTTGTTTATGCATAGGAATTTAATCGTTATCCTCAGTAGGACAATACCTGAGACGAGCTTCGAAAAACTGAATAGCTATTTGAGGGGCTCTATCGTAAACCACAGTGGATTCAAGCAGATCAGCAACTTCTGAATTTTTCCATGCAATCAAAAACATCAATTTTCCATCCTGTTCAGTAGCTCCAACAATATGATCTGGTTCAAGTCCACGATCAAAACCAACTTTAGGGGGGCCTTTTATTAGAATTGCTTTATTATTATCATCATAAAAATATGTATCGTTGCCCAAATCAATAGTTTCATGTTTAATTTCTTTCTTGAAGTCAACTCTGTGAAAATAATTTTTTAATTATTATCTAATCAACAATAATGTTTATTAGTTTTATTTTGTAAATCTTAGCTATGACTTATGAGTTATAATTTATATGATTTATTATATATGATCATATCACTATATCAGGTGCACACATGTAAAATAGTAAGCAAAAACTAAACAACTCAACTTTTCCGTAACAGACGGAACTAACTAAATTATTTTTAAAAACTCTAAACACTGTTTTAATAGATAGCCTATAACTATTAAAATTAATCCAACCTTACTCTTTTATAAATTTTGAAGTTCCACAACGCACCTATCGTTCCTCAACCACTTTTCATGTCCCATTCCCATTGAGTATTATCCATAGACCATATACTAAGTAGAATCTTAGTGTAAGGTTTATGGGTATTCGGAAAAAAAAGCCCCACCTGTATGAAAAAAACCCCCGTACTAACTAAATACATAATGCATTTTCATTATAGTGAACATTTTATAATTTAATATTTGTATATAGGTAACCTAACCTTTTTTGGACATAGGTATATATATATATATATATATATATATGTATAGTATATAATTTTACATCATAATAATATTTAATAAAATAATACACCAAATATTTATTTAACTATAGATATAAATATACATTTGAAATATAAAAGATTAAAGTATAGTAGGGTAATAAAAGTAATTGACATTTGACTTTATCTTAAAAATTATGAAGGTGTTATATTTTATTGTAGACTCTATCTGGAAACTAGTCTTGGTATCTGAGTAGGACGTAGGTATCTACAACATTGTATTATTACAAATGTGTTTTTTTTCGTTTATATAGTTATAAAATGAAGATTGCAGCTATACTTGTATACTTTATAATAATTAATAAGTAATACATAATATATAATATGTTATTTAACTATTTATTATTAATTATTGTTTAATGTCATATACTAGATGTAATTTATTTTATAGTTACCTTTTAATAAAATAAATGTATTGTCTAGTATAATAAATATTAAATTAGATACATACCTAATAATATAATAATTAATGAAAAACAATTGTTACTAAACTATTATTTTAGAATATTATATATTGTATGGTTATAGATATTATATTAAAGAAGTGTTAGGTACATTGATAAATGTAATGGTTATATTTAATTATGTAAATCATAATAAAAAAGAATAATGTATTTAGTTGGTACGGGGCTTTTTTTTCCTAGATTCAGTTTATGGTACCACTAATTACTTGTCAAATAAGCCTATAAGACGTATGATATCTAATGCCAATATGGATCCCCCACCTTTCTTATTTAACCACTTACAATTTAATTCACTATTTGCTTTTGTTGTTATGTAATACTTTAATTTTCAATTTTATTTCTCTTTAACTTTATATCTTTGTTTCTGGATAATCTTTTGTAATTAAAATGTATATACCTGTAATTATTAATTGTTAATAGTGGTCCTGTTAAAAGGGGTCAGCGCGTATACATTCATAATAAGAAAAAAAAAGTATAATATTCAAAATCTTTTAACAACTATACATTGTTGACTATTGTGATTATATAATATAGTATTAGCTGTCCACAAAGTTGCCCGTGCCAAAATTTATTTTTACGGGACTAGTATAATATGTAATCAATGTCAACCGCTTAAATAAAAAAAAATAAATACATTTTCAAGAAACAAAACTATATTAATTTGTAAGCCACCCTGTAGTCATTCTTCTGGCAATATATTTATTTACCTCTGAATTGCTTGAACATTTGATTCAAGAAGTTCAATCGATCAAAAATATACATCTAAAATTTATTATATTTATGAAAATATTAGACAACAGGCAAAAAAATAGTTTCATATTAAATAGTAAAATTTAAAAAAAAATATTCGTTGTTGGTTTTCTGACGAAATATTGTTTCGCCTCAGCGCCCGGTGGACTGCGGTAACAATTTACCGCCACCATTAAGACAAACGAATTATTTTTTCCGCCATCGCTACAGCGTGTGGGTACCTTACTGTCTTAGTATCATTATAACACACATCGATAGTGCATTACATTTATTGTTACATCGATGTGATAAATAATAATATTGACATATAGACCTACAAACTAAGTTTATGATTTTATGAATGTTACATTGTACAGAATATATCGGATACATCCAGTGGCGTAACTGGATAAAAATCTAGGAGGGGGGGCAAAAAAAATAACCTCCCGTTCCTGTATTCATGATTGCGATTTCAAGATAATAATATATTCACGAATAACGGATAATAATAGTCACGAATAAAGGATAATAATAGTCACGAATAATGTGATTATTACGATAAGAATAACACTGACAATACGTCAACATAATATCATTCAACAAGAGAAACCTAAAATAAATATAAACTTTTATAAAGTAATTTGAGGAAAAAAATATTTTAATATTATGTTAACAGTCTTGTTAAGAATACTTTTTAAATGTGGATTATTTAGAGGAGCAAAATGATACTTTTGGCCTCCACGAACATTTCTGGGGGGGGGACAAGTGCCCCCCCCCTTTCCCCTCCTCCTCCAGCAATAACGCCAGTACGCCACTGGATAGTGGATACATCGTTAAAAAATAGAATATTATAATGAATTGTCTGGTTACTATCGGGAATCACTATCGATAGTAACCAAATATCGATATATTTTGCTTACATATCGATGTAACCCGCGTACACGTGTTTAAATTACATAACAATAATAAACACGGACACGGTGCGCGCCAAAAATTATTATTGTTGTTAGTAATTATTATCATTGTTATTATTTTTCATTATTACCCAGCGTCGTTGTCGTCTGTGGGAGCAGAACGTTTGGCATTTGAACACCCCGGCTCGTCATTTGCCATCAATGGGATGGCGTCTTCCTTCGGCGGCGTTGCGGGACCCGCGTCAATGTTTGACGGCAATGAAAGGCCAGCGTCGTCATCGTCCTGTGACGACATTACGACATCCGACATTTTAGCAGCGTCATTGTTTGGCGGCGGTGCGGCACTAGCGGCGTCATCGTCGTCCTGGGACGACATTACGACATCCGACATATTGGCAGCGTCGTTGTTTGCCGGCGGTGCGGGACTAGCGGCGTCATCGTGATTTGACGACATTACAACATCCATCATATCGGCTTCGTCGTTCGGCGGCGTTACGGGGCAGGCTGCGTCGTCGTTCGGCAATTGTACTGGACATGCGGCGGCGGCGGCGGCGGCGGCGTCGGCGTCGCACTTTGGCGGCTGTTCTGTAGATAAGTCGTCGGAACGGTTCGCCGGGACAATGATTTGCTGATCATCAGACATGGCAGTGTGTTTGCAGGCAGTCTTTGTAATAGTGATTCGGTGCGCACGTTTCCCACGTTTTTTCTCGAGAGACGCGGACGGCGGCGATGGTGTCCAAAACAAGACGAATGAGCAATGAGACCTGTTAAAAATAATAATTATTGTATAATATTAATGTTATATTAAACATGTAGTGATCATTAACTATTACTACCGTTCGATGTGCAATGGCGGAGCGCTGAGTCGGATGAGGTACGAACGAGAGCCGGTTAAACAATGGTCGCTTCGTACGACCGTGCCTGCGCGTGAACGTGAAATAAATGTCTGAGCGCCGCAGGTAGCTGTGACTGTTGTAGTGCGTAGAGCCGGCCGCCGGGATCACGAGGGTCGGGGACGGGGAGTGGAAAGGAGAGAACGATAAAGATAAAGAAAAACAGCGTCGAGTAGGTTAAGTACATATACTGGTTATAACGTCTGTGGGGACTTAATATTATTATAACACGGGAAATCGAGCGATGGGAATCTCCAATTTTTTTTGTGTTTGTCACTGACGTATATAAATGTATAATATATACGTCCGTGGCGTGTGTAAGGCATATACCTATTATAAACTGATAGACGGCGCTTCCCACGCTGCACTGCCATTGGTTAATCCATACGACATAATTGAGGGAGAAAACAACATATGAGCATATGAGAGAGAAAAAACATGTTTTGTGTTATGTGTTTTAGTACGCTGTAACGGCCAAAAACCTCTCTTTTCTCTCTCGACAATCCCGCCGGGTGATTTCTCTCTCTATGGTGTAAGGTCTTATGAATTCTAATTCTATGGTGTACACTCGTCGCTCTCACACTATTGTTTATCAGGCGCCTGGCGGGAATGGGGCTATGGATATTATGCTGCAGCTGCAATCCTCACCGCCGCGAATGAATTATTTAACTGTTGGTGACTGGTGGTGGGAGAAGTGGAGACGGTTTACAGCCATTCTTCACTGACGAAATGTGTAGGTACTGCAGGTTACTGGTTAGTGTATACCTACAGTGTATCCCATAAGATATCTTCTTTACGACAAAAACAGGAGGGGCGTCAAACGGCTATATTATTCCTTTTCCTGCACTTCATAATATTATTTTTCATTATATTGCACATGCCACATACTTTGTGCGGCTTGCAACTCGCTTATCGCTGGCCAACCATAGTCTATAATAATTAATATTTCAGGAGTCTCCAAATTATGGGCCATGTTTGGTCCACCGATTACCGATAAGTTTTTACAGGCCTGCTAAGCCCTGCGTATAGGCATCAACTGCATCAATGAACAAATAATCCGAAACTTAACTTTTCGAAAATAAAATATTATGATAATAATATCAACAATATTATATTACTTATATTGATTTAAGATTTTTATGAATAATATTAGTTTATTACACATTTAATATTATTATTAAACATAACCACAAACTCGGCAGTCAAAAACTCGTCGTTCTGGTATTTGAACATTCCCCCTCACGAATTTTATCAGTACTGAACGTTTCTACACTTGACTGAGGAATTTCCCCCCTAAATCAATACATATATTTTTTTTTACACATAATAATAGGTTGGAAAATAGTTTTTTTTATTAAACGTAAGCAGGCACGTAGTCAGAAAATATTCACTAGGTGGGCCAATGTTAGATGGGCCCCCTACCTAAATATATTACCTTGTACAGTTGTAGGGGTGTTCGACAGACGAGTTGACGACTATAATAATAATATAATTCTATATGAATCAATATAATGACAATACCCTTACTCAAAAGTATTTTAAAAATAGACATAAAAGTATACAACAGTCACTGTCTAGATAAGATAAGAATAACATGACATGCTAGTATACTATAATAATATGGTACCAGTGTTGGGCTTTAAATAGCAATTATTTCCTAATCAATCGTTGACGATATTATGATTTATAAAAAATAAATTATCACCGATTCTTAGTAGAAACAGAATTTAAATGTAATACAATATACATATTTTATTCCAGAAATGGACATGGATTGAATTTAGTTACGTAACTTATTTTAGATTCTAATTAAAACCCGATATATTTGGTTTTATTTGTGTAATATTTAGACAATATTAAAAATTTGAAATTTCATTAAAATTAAAAGCCCCCGTATAATAATGGGCCCCTCTGAATACTTTGGGTGGGCCGGCCTACAGCCGGACACATAATAGGGTGGGCCTGGCTCACCCTGGCCCCCCTTGGCTACGTGCCTGAACGTAAGGTCGGCAAATATGGCCATTAGCTGTTTTTTTTGTTTGTAGGGGGGAGGAATAGTTGGTCGAAAGAAACACGTTTGTATGTGTGGCAAGGGTTTGTAGTTAAAAATCTGTGGTGGTCACCCATCCGGGAGCTAACAACACCGGCCGATACGTACACTCAGAGCATTTCCGCAGTTAAATGGGGAATTCGACATTGCACTTTTTACCTAAATTAAATGGTCGAAAAGCACTCGGGTAAAAAAAAGGTAATGGCCGAACTGCACTTGGGTTCAAAAAAGGGTTATCAACAAAAATGTTCAAAAAATAAAGTTAACTGAAACGTTTGTAAAAACTGTAATCATTGGAACACTAATTATTATTATTTGTACTTTTAAATTGTACCTATATGGCTATATATTATTATGATGTATACAGTATACCTATTACAAATATAATAAATTATTAATTAATGAAATTATTTTTTGTAGAAATTATAAGAAAATGAATTATGACGTATTATATAGAACTGAAATGTCTAAAACAGATGTGTTCAAAAAATAGAAAATGTTTGGTTTTTCTTAAGACACAGTATTACAATCTACAATAAACCGGATACTCTGATATCAATAAAAGTTTAGAATTTTAGATTAATGCGGCTTAGGTATATGAATATTTGACAGTAAGTAGTAGCTGGTACCTACTTATATTTTATTTTTATAACATAGTAATACGTAGTACACGCTTTTCCTTCGCTGTGTAAAGATGTCGTATATTTTAGAAATTATTAAAAATGAACCAGTCCCTAAAGTTTTTTTTATCAAATGTTCATACTGCATACAGTTCACGCTTCACAATAATTGTTATATACATACCATTAAACTTTGATTTGCTTCTAAATAAAACTGTAGAAACGTCCGTTAAATAAATAAAAAAAAAAAATAAAAAAAAAAAAAATACGTATGAAATCATGTTTAAATTAATCTGTGATAAGTGCAATGAAGGCTTCATATTTATGCCAAATTTATTTGTAGCAGATTTCCAACAATCAATTCATAATTCTGTTTATGAAATGATTCTTTATGTAAAGTAATTGGTTGTAGATTAAAATGTATTAAATTAATGAATTCATAGATTAAAAACAGTATTAATAATTTACTAAAAATTACCATTTATTCATCAGTTGTGGTTTATTTTGGCAGCTCTATATATTTTGTAGACATTTCAAATGTATATAGTTCTTATGTTTTAACTTATTTTAATATTAAAATGATGAAAATCTCTATTTGAAACAATAGAAAAACATTGTTGATTCAAATAGGTCATAGGTGATATTGTTAAATCTATAAAAGTCTGTTCTAAGCGGAGCAAATTATCTAGTGGTTTTATAATTATGTTTATTTAATTGTGTTATCTTAAATGCATAGGTACATTGGAAATCTAAAATATTTGTATAACCCCCTTCCAAAAAAAGATTAAAATACAGCACTTCTTTGCCCCTTTAACCTTACGCTAGTTACTAATGTAAAAACGACGTTTAAAACATTATCTCGAAATTATTAATGAAAATAATATTAAATAAATAAATGATGTGTGTATTTAGGTAAATTGAACGTTCAATGTTCAATGTCATCATATAATTTTCTATAGGTACCAACACCAATATTTAATATTATAATTTGTATGTCTGTCCGTTCTGTATGTGGCCTACACTATACAGACATATACTATAATAATGGTCAAACCTTACCTATACGTTTCCATAAAAAATATACATGTATTAGAATGTTATTTTAATTTTACAATAGTGTTTGTTTCATATTCTGAGAAAATATTTGCGGAAAAAAAACTTTTTAAATCAATTGTACATGTAAATGTATTTAGAATATAATAAAATAATATTGAAAAACAGTATAATATTATAGATTTTAATAGATAATATAAGTACCTCCTATACATTAAACAAAATCAAAATTATTTTAGATTCATAGCGGAGCGATGTTCCAAGTAATTTTCAAATGCGCCGTGAAAAATAAAAGAAAAATTAAGGAAAAACGGGAATTTTTACGCAAAATTGTAGCTAAGGATTGAAAATTTAAAACAAGGTTCCACGTAAATAGTTTATATATAAATTACTTTATTCACAATAATATTATCAAATATACTTGGTAATATCATAGGCTGACTGACCGTTTTCGCTCAGAATAGTTTCTCTAATACAACGATATTATATCATTGAATTCAAATTTAACACCATCCATTACAATGGCCCACTTGTAACAGTTGTAACCTTCTGTATAGCAGAGCGACATCCACTTGCCCACCTTTTTATACATTATGTTCAGAAATAAGAATAATTCAGCAATAATAAGAACTACCTATGTAGGTACTAGGTATAGTACCTATAAAGTACTTACAACCTAAATCAACATACCGTTACTACTTGCTATAAAGTCCTAGGCCAGATATACTGTAATCGGTCAATATACAAAAATAATTATATATAATTATCGGTAAAATACGATTGAGAAGGCTGGATGTTTAATTTATTTTCCAACGTTACCAAATTTAATCGAACAATAATTTGAGCACCATATTTAATAATTATTATCCTTATAGTATGAACATTTTATGAACTCAGAAACTACTTGTTAGAATTTTGATTTAGATAAATTAACAAATAGAATCAAATAGAATTAATGAGAATCACCCCCTAAATAAGGGGATTTTTATTTGAATAATAGAAATTTGTATCGCCACAGGACACTCCTTGAGTAGTTTAAAATGATCAGAAATTTGAAAAAATAGTCTTCAGGTATACTTAAAAATTCTAAAAATTAGAATAAATGGAGGTGAGTATGTTTAAAAAATCATTCTGTGTATTATTATATATTTTTTTATAAGTTCTATATATTATATTAGGTACATGTTTTATTCATATTATATATTACATATTATTAAGATTGTGATTATTATTATTATTATTATTTATTGTGATTTATATTATTTTTA
Source organism: Metopolophium dirhodum (assembly GCF_019925205.1). Classification (NCBI taxonomy): domain Eukaryota; kingdom Metazoa; phylum Arthropoda; class Insecta; order Hemiptera; family Aphididae; genus Metopolophium; species Metopolophium dirhodum. Next base: position 71,280,943 of record NC_083560.1, read on the forward strand.
TAAGATTATAATTATTAATTTATGAATTTTTTCAAGAATATTTATTTTAGGTATAGTTATATTACTGAATCTTTCAATAGCCAAATAAATTATATGGCAACGTTGCACGTAAATTCGTTCTTAATCGTATTCTTTTTTGGGGTCAGCGGTAAGTTCTTTGATAATTTTAAGTGTTATCAGTCGTTCGGCCAAAAAGGTATAACGTTCTCAATCGTTCTATAGCCATATTTTATTTAAATTTCTTTCGGTGGATTTTTTATCCGTTGGCTTTTTTTCCGCTTACTGCTAAGCTATGTATTGATGTATCATCTATATATTTTTTTAATGTAACTCCCCCCACCATTGAAAATATCTATATACGCCACTGGAGCTTAAAAATCAAGAACAAACATATTATATTGTATTATAGGTGCATATACCGGGTGATTCTTTTATCAAAGAACACTCATTATTTCAAAAAGTGTAGATTTTTTTGAAAATATTTTTTTACATAGTTTCAAGTTGCATCCAGTTTTGATGAACGGTGAAGTGGACAAACATTTCGCGGGGTAACCCCGTACCACTCCATTCCGCTCATCTATACTTTAAATACTTATAACTCATAAACTACTCGCCCCAAATTTGATTTTCATGTATCAAAATACTAATAAAAATATTCTGCTTTGGAATATAAAATTAAAACCCTATGTTGTCATTCAAAAAAGTAAAAAACTTAAAAAATTATAATGATAAAAAATATTTAAAAATATAATTTTTAATAAAAACGTTGTTTCATAAACGACCTGAAACTATACGTAAATAAATATTTTCAAAAAAATCTACACTTTGAAATAATGAGTGTGCTTTGATAAGCCCGGTATATTATATGTCGGTCAAAGTTCAAATGGAGAATTTGACATCCAAAATGTTTCTTTAATTAGTTACCTACACAGGTTTAGTAAAAAATAGTATCTTAAGTACCTACCAAGGTAAAAATGTAGGTACCTATTATAAATGAAAATTATTATACGGTTTGCATAATATATGTACCTATAGTACAATTTTGTGCATGTTCTTACCACAACAACAATATAAGTAAAATGAAAAACCCAAGCTCCGGGGGCCGGGGACACGCCCCATAGTGTATTTAAAAATAATTTAATAATTAACAATAATGCGCTAATATGATGATATACCGGAAAGAATCTATCAAATAAATGTCCGTATAATGATATAGAGCTAGGTAGTTACAGACTTTACGTACACAATTATTGAGATGGATATTGGTTTATAAACACCTAGGTACGATTTACAGCCACTGTCTTAAACAGTCAGTGTGGAGTGTGAGGTGTGGGAGGAAATGCTAATAAATATGACTTTCAATATAGGTATATTAAAATAGTGTTTATAATATATTATAATAATGCGTGGACGAACGATTTTATTTTAAAACGTCGTGACGCATTTTCGTATAGAGCACGACATCTAATTCACGTTGTCCTGCAACGACCGGCGTTCGCGGTCAGGCTGCGATTCGACGGTGCCGGTCGAGGGTGACAGTGACAACAGGATCGTTGATGCGGCGACCGCGGGCGTAGCCACTAGGTCTGCCTGCACTCGGTCCTCCACCGCATGCGGGTCCTCTTCAACGACAGCCTGTGCAACGGGCTCTGGCGCCGCCTGGTCTTCGGCGGTCCCTGCATACGACTCACCGCCGTTCTCTTGTATCCATATAGTCAGGTTGTCGCGGATAAGCCGCAGGATGAGCGTCGAGTCGTCGTACATGGAATCATCGATGGCGTCTATCTCGGCCACGGCCTCGTCGAACGCGTGCTTGGCCACGTCGTGGCCCTGCCGGCGCTGTTGGCACACCTGATACAGAAACACGGAGTAGTTGAGCATGAGCCCGAGCCGGATTGGATCGATGGGCCGGAGGTTCTTCCGGCCCAACCGGTCAGCTCGCTCGTAGGCGGCCTTGGACATGGCTACCACCGCAGCCCGGTCGCCCGGGTCGTCGATCACCTCGGCCGCGTACCGGTGGTAGTCGGCGCTGAGCTTCCAGTAGAAAACGCCGGTGGCTGGGTCCGAGGACTCCGGCTGGTCGGACGTCAGCCAGCTGTCGACCACCGTCAGCACCTCGGTGCACAGCGCGCGCAACTCTTCGTCGATGCGCGCGCGGTAATGGCGCGCTACCGTGGCCTCCCACGACGTGATGCCGTCCTTCTGCTCGACCGTCACCAGCGTCCGCCTGGACGAGCGTTTAGTGTCCAGCACGTGCTTGTACGCCGCCGCCAGCATGTTGTCCTCGTCCTTGGTCATGGGTGCCCCGCACTCAGCCACCTGCTTCATGTACCGGGCCATGTCCTCGAATCGGTTCGCCTCCTGCGCTAGCTTCGCCTTCCACAGGCACTTTTCCTTCGTTTCCATTACTGAAATCTGTTCCTCGTCCATTTTTCTGGTGCGTTTGCACGTGTAAGGATAGACGTTACGTTGTGTGTGTGCTCTATCGGTTGTTGGCCTTAATAGGAAATTGTATATTATTATCTGCTGTCGGGTGTATGTTTAAGATTTGTGCGTGTGCCTGTATCTCACTGATAGACTTACTCGTACGTAAAAGGAGTGTTGTTTAGTAAAAAAAAAAATTCAATTTAAAAAAAACAGTCATGCGTTTAACGAAATGATTGTTTATTACTCAGCAACGAAAAAAAAAATTTGTACGTCTATATTATATTAAAGGCACTATGCAAGTAATCGATCATACATATTATTATATTATAATAATTAATACAAGTGTTCATGAAAATGATAACATTATTCGCTGTTAAATATTTTATTAGATAGGGTTACATAAAATGTAATATATAAGCAGAGATTTATTATATTTCATAAAAAATACAAATCAATAAAGAAAATCTATACATAATAGGTAATATACCTACTAATAGGTATATTATAGTAATTTAATACTATACACGTTTCAGTAACTGATAATGAAGTGATTTAATGAGAAGGGGGGGGGGGGTCAGACTACGTCTTATAAATGTACAACATAATATTACATAAGTGCAAATTTGCGTTTAACAGAACTAATAATTGTTTATTGTAACACTTAGGGCCCACATTACAATAGTCAAACAAGGTTAAACCGCGGAATTCGGCTGGTAAAATCAGTGGGTTAATCGTAACAGAGGTTTAAACTATGATTGTAAAACGGGCCCTTAGCCTACTTTAAATGCTATCATGTTGGAGTGAATTTACCTATTATTAAACTTAAAAGTGAAAACATATTATATGCATCTGATGGTTTTGTTTGTTGATTTTTTAAGCGAGTTATAAATAACATGTTTTATGTCACTATTTCAAAATTTTCATAATTCGTAAACAATTAACATAAGACATAGATAATGTTCTTATTTTTAAGTTTGATATTAAATCAATTCACTCTAATTCTAATATTAAAGCTATTAATACAAAATTGGTTCTTCTGTACCTACACAAATTTTCTAAGTTGTTAGTTTGTGAGACGAAGACATCACAAGCTGGTGTATAACTTAAATATATCATGTATGTAATAAAAGATCTTGAATCATATTATTGGGTGGGGACAACCCACTGTTAATACAATAATATAATAACTTAGTTGATAAATGTGGATATGTGGGTATTTACATAATATATTAGACATACTTTTACATTTAAAATTCATTGAATTAACATTTTATATTCAATTTAGTATATTAGTATAAATGTTTCAATTCTATTTAAATAAAAATACTCTTTAAAGGGGTGATCACCTCCTACCACACTCCTCCCAATGAATTTTATTCTTTGCACTGATGATGTATTTTAATTAAAAGGATGTCACACTTTTCCTTGTGTTATCACTTATCGCCATCTTATAATTAATATAGTACTACATAGAGATTTTGTATTTATCAGAACCAGTTTTTTGATGATAGCTTTAATATTATAATGAATTGACCAAATATCAAGGTAAAAATATTATTTACTGCAACTTATAGGATTTTATTGATACTTTAAAAATAAATAAATGTCTATGAGATATTCTACATAATATTGTTGATAGATATTTCACTATAATTTAAAAACTAGAAATATAAAATATAATATATAATAATTATGATTTAAATCAAGAGTTAACATAAAGTTTATGGGTACCATCTTAACCCAGCTATACTCATATTTCTTTTCTCTACTTTGTTTTAAATATTTAATGTTAATAATTAGTCTTAATATAATATATATATCATATTTTTGAATTAAATTAGAATATACCTAGCTTATACAAATTTTGAAATATCAGAAACTTTCAAGATTAAAATATTGACAGTTTGTTGTTTAAACTTGTTGAGAAATATGAATACATTAAGGTCATTAAGGATATAAAAACAATATTGGCAGAAAAAAAATTGAAACATATTAAACGCATCATACATACATAATATACATATAAAAGGAAATTAATTAAAAATATTATAATGACTAAGAGTAAGAAAAACGTTTATTCTAATTTACTCTTAAATTTATAAATTATCAGTTAGGTATCACTATTTGTATTAATAAATATTAAATATACAATATATGTTGTTGTATAACATCTATTTCAATATAAATTATAATAGTATTAATAATATAAGGCCATAAAAATTAATTAATATAATAAACACACACTTAATATAGTCATAGAGGTCTGTACATAAATTAAATTATTCAATATAATTATAACTAATTCTAAAATGAGTATAGTAAAATAAATGTTAAGGGTAGGTTTATTCAATAATTAACTAATTAATTCTCAATAGTATTCAGTCATTTATAAAATAAATGAGTTAATGTTAAAAGAAAAATTATAAAAATATTGGTAATTATATAATTTAATCAGTAGGTATGTATATAAATGTATAATTATATGATTAAGGAGAATAAGAATACAAATGTGGGTCTCATACAATTGTTTATTTATAATTAATAAATTAATCTTGATAACTGTGGAACTCGGAAAGACATAAAAAATGTTTCAAGTTTACCTCTTTGATATCAATGACATAATTAAAATTTTTAAGTTACATATTATTACAATAAAGGTGTTTTCCTTCATACGAGAGTAAGCCATTATTTTTGTTTGATCACTAGGGTAAATTTGGTCCAATTCGTAAGTTATGATTAGAGTTAGGATGTTGATGACTTTTGCATTTTTTTTCTTTTATTCTGTACAATGCTATCCTAGCTAAAAATTTGTTTCATGCTCCCTTGATGCAGAATATTCTAATTTTATTTTGCATTTTTTGTATTTTTAGCTATAAATGATTTTTTTTTTGTTTTTAACGTCATTTTTCAACATTTTTAAGTCATTTTTTCATCTTTTAGGGCATTTTTTGTACTTTTTATACAATGTGGGGCATTTTTCACAAATTACAGATTTTAGGGCAAATGTTACACCCAAGTTTGGAAACAAATTTAATTTATTTAAAATCTAACTTTGGATTTATACCTTAGGAAATAACTCAAATAGAGACATCTGGGATGTTATTATCAGTCAATTAAATACATAAAAAAAATTGAGTCTTTAATCCAAAAAGCTCCAAATAAAATCGGACAAACCATAGCAACCAAAATGGAGAATGTCATTTTGAAGAATAATGGATTTAAAATTGTAACTGACATCTCTGAAATGCTAGATGGCAAAGGCGCAAGAGGAGAAGATATTCCAGAAGATTTAACTAGTGATAACATGACCTACTTCAAGTATGCACCCATAACGTCCGTTGATGTCAAGAGAAGTTTTTCATCATACAAATATTTATGAACTGATCGATGTCGTCGTCTTTTGTTTGATAACATCAGACACATATTAATTGTACAGTGTAACAATGCAATATGAATATTATTATAACATCAACATCCTAACACTAATAATGAAAATATTTTTAGTAAAATTTTTTTTATTTATATTTTACTTTTTAATTAATTTTTAATATTGAAATTTATTTATAAATTATTTGAACGCTTAGTATATTATAATTCATATTTTAAATTACTATTACACCTATTATTATACCCATATCCCTAATAAAAATTATTATTTATAAATAAGTTTTTTCACTTACTTAATTAGTATTTTAGATCATTTTTTAGGACTTTTTTGCATTTTTTTAGGGCATTTTTGTGTGTTTTTTAGGTCATCAACATCCTAACTCTAGTTATGATAAACCAAACAATTGACAAACACCAACATTTATGTTTCTATAATTTTTTTTAATTTTTATAAATTCCATATTGATCAAAACTGTTTATTGGAAATGTTGAATTCTGAGACAAAGTTATTTAATTGTTAGTTATTGTGCACTACTGTATAAATTGTCATTAAATTGAAAATTAACTATAAGTACATTTTTAAATTTATATTTTTATTAATTTTATCATCCTTCAATCTTAAAACAATCTTTTAATTTCATTCAAGTTCTAGAAATGCATACATAAAAATGATAATATTATCTTTAAAATATTTTAATTATAATTATGTATTATGCATAATAAATATAACTAAAATACTCAAAATATTACATTTGGGTATAGATTTAAACATTTTTCTATATACCACATTTGTTTTTATTTAATATAGTTGCATGAATAGAAAAGTGAGATACTTGAGTAATATGAATAATATCCAATAATGTTCATAATATTTTAATAAATATATGGTTAGTTAACAAGTAACATTTTTTTCCATATGTATATCAAATTATATTGTTAGGTGAATATGTATCAACAATTGATAACTATTATTATATATTTGTTGTAAAAACAAAAATACTAAGGTTATTTTGGATATTATAATTTAAATTATTTTATTATGCTTTTATAAGATATAGATATCTATATACCCAACTTTTAAACTCGTTTTAATTTAAATTTCAAAGTCTGTGACTAATGCGTTCCAATCAATGTTATTTTGAAACACTTCTTGATCCAACCAAATCTTGTAATGCTGTTTAAATTCGCCTGATAACTTGACAGGTTTTCCCAAAGCGGTATTGATTGAAAAATCACTCGGTGTAAGTTCGTCATCCTTCAATCAAATAAATATTTTATAAAACATAATATTTTAATTCACCTATAAAATAACTTAAATCATATTGTATATATATTATTACATAAATAATATCCATAATATTGAATATTGATAGTATTAATACTTATTTGTGTAACTGTATATGTATAAAAATAGTTATAAAAAGTTTAGGAATTAGAATTTTCAGAAAATTTTATTACTAACATAAAATAAATGGAGTATGTTGAGGTTTGAGACTCAAAATCAAAAACTGATGAAATTAACAAATTGATGCCACATATCTACATAAATGGTTTTGAATAGCCACATAAATAGAAATATATCATAATGAAAATAATTAAGGATTTTAAAAATGTATTGTACTTACATATTGTTGAGAGTATCGCCGTGCATGGAATTTATCAACTGCTGATCTCAAAAACCGTTCTTCAATTTGAAAATCAGTCGGACGTGCTTCGAGATCTAAATAAAATACAATAACTTGTTATCATTTATATTTGATAAGCTTTTGCAGGTAAATATTTAGAAAGTTGAATTTTTTGATAACTGTTTTTTTTAGGTACCTACTAATGTAATTGTGTATTATTGCTATACATATGTATATGAAACAATTAAGTAACATATTCAAAAAGAAATACTTAAACACTAATTTACAACTACTTATATAAAAAATATTAGGAAAGCACTAATAAAAAAGTAGGTTTCGTTCTGCTGTACATTAGATGTTGTGTGGGTCACTGTAATGGATGTGTTAAATTTGAATTCAATGATTTTATAATTTAAGTATATAAAAAAAGATTCTGAGTGAACAGATATTACTAAGTATATTTTATGATATTATTGTGATTAAAGTTATTTATTTTACTATTAAATTAGTAGATTGAATTATTTTTTTATAAAAAAATTGCATTTAAAAATAGCTTTGTGTGTATATAATATAACAAAATACTTTAAAAGTATCAAGAAAACAAGAATACATTTTTAAATTACAACAAAATAACTAAAATGTTATTCTTTGTTTAAATATCTGATTTCTTCCAACTTGGAACTTAAAATATCTATTTAAAAAAACAGTTCCTATACATTTTTTAGATTTTTGGAAATATTATAAACTATTTATAAATCTTGTTTTTTTTAAATTTTGAATTCTTAAGTCTTAAAAGTGGAACATTTTATACATTTTTAACTTAAGGCTTAAAAAAAAATCATGTGCATATGTATGAATTTTAATTATTTTTTAACTACTATTATAACAAATTATGAGGGACCTTGTAATACATTTTGATCAAAAAAAATATATTGGCATTTATAGAAAACTAATAAAAAAACTTGACCCACATTGCCGTGAGTATTTAGTAATAACCAATATTAGAGCTTAAATATTATGTAGTATACAGCTTGCTGTTTATTACAAGTTACTCTATTTTTTTCACAAACATCTTAAGGTAGTTAAAATTGTACCACACTGTTTAAATAATTATAAATGTGAACGAGTGATCCTCCACAGTGATCACTTAAAATAATTTATTGTTTTTAAAGATCCTTGTAGCCTAATTTTTCTAATTGCAATAACAGATTTAGAAGTTATCTGAGATGGAAGTGAATAGATCATTTAAGTATAAATAACTTAACGTCAATAGTATGATGTTTTTACCTAAATATTCTTTTTCCATTTTTTAAAATACAAAAATTCATGAATTTGTTGGTGTGTTTCCTACAGTTTTTAAAGTTCAAATTATATTTCAAAAATAAAACATTTTTTGATGTAATGGCTTTCTTTAAATTCAAAAGAAAGTATGTGTTAATGTTAATGTTAATGTTCATAACACAAATGTTTTTAAAACAAAATTAAATTTTTAGTTAAAAATTAAAAATAGACATGTATAATATTCTAAGATTGTATTTATTTATTTATTTATTTATTTATTTATTTTAGCATACATTACGGGCGTGAGCCCTATTTACATTTAATATTAATACAAGTAATTTATTACAATAGTGGAATATAACAGTGCAATTAACATAAATACACATATACATAAATATACATAAATATTTGATAAGGTGTGTGAGATGGTAAAGGAGGGGTCAGAATTGGCAATAGACATACAGCGCCGAAGTGGTTCGTTTAAACCATAGTTAGTGGAGGAGGTAGGTAAATTAAAAGTGGCGTGTTGACTGGTGAAGCGAGGGGGGGACATTTAAAGGAATGAGAGAGAGAAGGTGAGGTGAGTCAATCCGCCCATTTAATAATTTGGATAGAAATGTAAGGTTAGAAGCACGCCTACGATCAGCTAGTGAATCTAGTTTGAGATATTCGCGTACTGGTAAATAATAATGAGGAGGACATTCAATACTGAGTACATGACTGGAATATTTTAAGAATTTATTTTAGACTCGCTCAATCTCTTATTGCGTTTTGTGCAGTATTAGGATCACAAATGAAAGAGCCGTATTCAAGAGTAGGCCTAACAAGTGAACAGTACAATGCCTTAAGAAGAGATGATAATTTAAACTCAGATGTTATGCGCTTAATAAAACCTAAGATTTTAAGAGATTTGCAGCAGACACGCTCAATGTGTAAATTTGGGCTAAGCGTAGGACAGAGAACAAAACCAAGATCAGCGACAGATTTATCAAGTGATTGCAGAATAGTCCCATTAATTGCATATTTAAAATTAATTGGTGATTTTTACATTTAACAATTACATTCAGTTCATCTTGTAGGATAAGACAGTCGTTTAGAGAGTGGATACGATAAAATACTTTTACATCATCCGCAAACGCTAGGAGCCGTGCATTTTTTAATGAATGGTTAATACTATTTAAAAATATAGAAAACAGTAGCGGGAAGAGGCCACCTTGAGGGACCAGATGAAATGGGGAGTATATCAGAAGAGACTCCATGAATTTTCACAAATTGTTTCCTACCTTCAATAAAGGAACGAAACCACGATAAAAGTGGCTCACCGAAACCAGTTGCTTGCAAGACACATTGCAATATATGGTGGTCTACACGGTCAAAAGCTTTGCAGAAGTCAGTGAAGATGACATCAACTTGCGAATGAGCTTTAAAAGCTTCAAATATATAATTAAAAAAGACTGCATTACAAGTAGTGGTAGAACGGCCTGACCGGAAACTATACTGTTCCTCCATTAACATTCTGTTGACAATTGGTTGAATATTATTAAGAACTATTGATTCGAATAATTTGGCAATGTAGGAAAGAATAGATATTGGCCTGTAGTTGGAGACTAGAGATGCATCCCCCGATTTTAGTACCGGAGTAATAGCACATGGTTTCCATATATCAGGAAAAAATTTGTCATCCAAGGAGCGTCTAAATAAAAGCCACAGTGGAAATGCGATAGAATGCCTAACATTAAATAAAAATACTCCAGATAATCCATCAGTCCCAATAGATTTAGTATTACGCAGAGAGGTAAGACCGTCAAAAACATCATCAACCGAGAAAAAGCAGTTACTTGGCAAGTCATATTATAAGATATTAATGTTGGAAAGATCACAGTTGTTTCGTTTTGGTGTATATACAGATATACAGTGTATTTTATGATCTATTAAATTTTTTTTTAACAACTATAAAGACCATAAAATTAACTAGAAACTACTATACAATTATTAGCTTCTATAGTAATATAATTATTTTAGTTTTTACCATTTCCATATGCCCAATCGTCATTTAGTCTGTGTCGAACTTTTTGATATATTGTACTCATAGTCTTCATATTAGATTTTCTCCATGCCCGACCAAGGTATTTAGCTTGCATTTTCAACAGTTTTAAAATGTAAAGTTGCATCATAGCATGTCTTACTTTTAATGATTTTTTCAATATTGGTGCAGATTTAAATATAACTAGCATCTAAGACATATAAAAATTCAATCAAGATTTTTATGAGAATAATGTTGTACTTTAGCTACCATGATTCGTGAGTGTTTCCATTTCGTTATTTTATTCAAGACTCTTAATAAATTAATACAAGAATAAACATTTCTCCATGAACATAATGGAAACTCTCCTATTTCAATGTTGTCTAAAGAAAGATCAGGTCCATCACCAATAACACATGTTGGAAAATCTAGTATTGGAATCCTACAACCATATTTAACCAAATTATTATTAATGAATCAGCGACAAAATTTAAATGTATTACTCACGTATTTTTAGATGATACATAAGATACGAGATTTTGATTCAGAAACTTGATTACAAGTGGTATGCAATTTGCAAATACTAGATGTTGAGAGATAAACTCGAATTGATAAATATGATTTGCTTTAAAATGTTTCAGCAGTAAAAGCAATATACCACTTATAGCTTTTACTACAATTTCTTTCTGTCTATTGATATCAGTTTCTAGCTTAACTGACTCAGAAAATGACATTCTGTGAAGAAAAATAACTATGTTGTTTATAACTATGAACTCATGAAGTTAATTATATATTTATTGTGATTTGGTTACATACGGCACATCAACTGGTAATATATCAGCAATTATATTGATTGAATCACTTTTAGCTTTTGAAGTAGGTGATGCAGCCAATAATATTTTCAATAATGCAATCATATGCTGAGGTAAATTTGGCAACATTGCCTAAAATTTTAAACATCTAGTTTAGATTATAAATTATAGTTGAATGCACCATTATTTTGTTTGTTAATGATTAAATCATCATTAACTCATAAAAATATCACTTACTTGATATAAAACTTCTGCAGGTGTTTGTTCAACATCATCATTGCCCATAATTAAAGGATTTCTTTGAATAGTTTCTTCTTTTTTTATTTGGTAATCAGCTAATGATGTATACATATACTGAAAATATAATATTTTGTAGATGTTGAACATAAAAAATAATTTAGTAATATACTTGTTTAAGAATAGTTACACTCTCGTGTATGGGATCAGGTAAGCCAATTAGTGTCTCAATATCATTGTCCAATTTAAAACCAAGAAATTTAATTCTTGTCTGATCCAAAAAAAATTGTAAGTCTTTATGACGAACTTTAGGGACCCATGGTAGGCCTTTTATCACCAATGGTGTTGGTGGTGTTTGTGGCCTATAATCATTTATTTCTTGAATATTTTTCATACTAGAAATATCATCCATTCCTAGTTGCTGATCTTCATAGTCTTGTAAGTCTTCATCATTCTGATAGGATAAATCCATAACTACAAGAGATTCGTCTAATGAACTCTGTTTTATTAGACCCTGAGAAAAGTTATCAAAATTAAAATTACTGTTGAAAAATATAATGCAAAATGTTCTTTTAAAATTAGTATTTAATACTCTTAACATATTCTTTATAAAGGGAAGGATATTTATTTAAAATTTCAAAAACCATTACTTATTAAATATAATAATGTACTTATAATAATTTATATTAATTTAAATAGTAAATTAAATTCAGAAAAATTTTGAAAATGCAATTACTTTGTCAATATAATGTAACAAGTGCTATTTATTTAAATAAAATAGAACCAATTAAAACCAATAAACGACAATAATTTCATACTTTTTGAATATTGGTTTCATTATTAGAAGAAGAACTACAAATACATCGTTTTTATAACACATTAATATTCATTACTTTAAATTTATTATGATAGCTGATGTAATTTACTATGAATAAAAAATTTACTAATTAAAATCTTTTTAGAACAAATCAAATACATAATATAAAATATCTTTGTTAAATTTATATAGGAGCCAGGAGGTATTCATTTATAAAGTAGTTGTTATTGGTTGTAGTTTATTCCAACTGTTAAACAATCAAGATTAATTAAGATATATATTGTAAATATTATGATCATACCCTATAATATAGTTGACACAAGGCAAATAACTGGAATTCTAATTTATTATGTTTTATTAACCCTAGATAACTAACCTTATTTATCCGCCTTTATTTCTAACCATTCGTCAATATGACGAATACTATAAATATTATGAACAATTAACGATTTTTAATAGGTTAAATTTAATAAATCATAAATATAATTAATAAAAACACGGTAATTAAACTTTTGGATAACTATTTATTATAAACATAATAGTAAAAAAAACTAAAAAAGTATTTTTAAAATATAAATTCGTTAAATTTACGTTATCTGGATAGATATAGATCATAATATATGAGAGATACAAGGGGGGTTTAATAACATTAGATAAAATGCCTAAAAATAGCAGCAATAAAATTATCAGTGTTCGTCACATCGACGTATGGTTAGCGATCTAGGGTTAAATACAGTAGCACCTTGATAAGTCAAAATTCAAGGGTAATTCAATTTTTCAACTTGTCGAGGTTTTCGACTTACTAAGGTACCTAACCTAGATTAGGCAAGGGAACAGTATTTATTTCGACTTATCAAGGTTCCACTGTACCTTACAATATTTTTAAATATTAAAGTTATATATTTCATATTTCAAGTATAAAGTAAAATTTCATTACATGTTCTTGTGGTTTGGGGTCAAGAATTTTTATAAGTTCAATATTTTTAATTAATTTGTTTTTTCAAAATATTTTAATTGAATTAGTTGTTTTTAATACATATAAAATAACTATTAAATTGAACACGTACTGTGGTGCATGACATATTTACACAAATTGTATGTTTGTGTAAGAATCATATATTAATTCTAACTATTCCTGTATACATATAAGAAATCCAAAATCATAAAATATTTTTTGAGTTGAAATAACTCATCTTTATCATACTTTTATCCACTCTATTTAATAACCCAAATGTATTCATATTTTAATGTTTATAATATTATATAGGTATTAAACTGAATTGAATGCACTTTTTATACGTCAAATAAGCATGATTAATAATATTTAAATTGAGAGTTGAAAAATTATAACTTATTCATATTATTTAAAATGTACACATAACTCATAATTATTAAAAAATTAGGTACAACAGTTGTGTAATTAATGACTGTGCACATAATAAATACAATAAACATTATGACATTAACAAAACGGCACAAAGACAAGACCATAACTTTTTAGTGATTTTCCAGTGATTATGATTTTATGACAAATAGTCAGCACTATTTAAACTTACCTCTTCGCAAATGCTAAGAGAAGTAGAACCACCAGTTAATCGGTATGATAATGCATTTAAATTATACGCCATCTATGAAATAATCAATTATTTTTTTCAAATTTAGGTACCAACCAAGAAACGGGTCAAACTCTTTAGTATAAAATGAGATATATTTAAACTAACAATTTTGTATTAATAGGATTGTATGATAAAATATCAATCATATTATTATTGTTGGTATAATTAATAAATTACTAAATGAAAATAATACATTTTAACAAAGGTATTAAAAAATAAAAACTGTTGATATGTATTGTAGCCAAATCAATCTTTTTTTTAATTTCAGGAAATGGAAACAAATTTTTCACACTGTGAAGTACATAAAATATCTTGTTAAATGATCACTCCAATTTGAAGTTGTGAAATATTTTAATGACATTTGTTGTCAAAATAAAATTTGTATCTAGTGGCATGTTGCATATCTTCAGAATAATTGAAATGTGTGAATGTAGTATAGATTGAGATCTATCCAGCAACATTTGAATATCACATTACATTAAAATAAATAAAATCTACACATTTCCGATTCTCAGATTATTGTGTAAATATTATTGAATACAATAATTAATAATCAATAACTACATGCATGATACTATCCAAGTTGTAAAATTGTATCAGGAGGTTAGGGGTTCCTAAGTTGTTAGTTTAAAAGTGTTTATAAAACCAAGCAATGTGCTTGTTTTGAAGATAGCATTAAATATTAATATTACAGTATTTATAATACAGCTGTTGTCATAACTAATTGTTCTGCTTAAAAAAATGAAATTGGTTCATCCACTTAAAATTGTTTTATGAATAATATGATAAATTATCATTTTTACCAAATTTAATAGTTTGTGGAATATACTTTTTTTGTTTATCTCACATTCAATCTCTTAAAATTACAAAATTCTTTATAAACAAAAAGAATATCCCACAAATTTAATAAATTAATTTTCAACAAAAAAAGGTATCTTTTATATTAATTACAATATATTTTATTAAATAATAAATTAACTATGAACTATAAAACCATCATCTTAATATCAATCACACTAGTATCATGTACCAAGATGAGTAAAGCAAAAGGAATGCCAAACACCTAGAATATGTAATCCTACTGTTATAATTTTTAAAATTGACTGATAATTGACTTTTTACTAAAAAAAAATCATATGCATAATGTTAAGTAATATGAGACCAAATTTTTTAATATAAAAGGTTTTCAAACTTTTTTAATCAGGGCACACTATCTTCATAAAATTTTCACGGCACATGTCCTACATATACATTGGCATTTTAAGATCTTTTTTTAAGTCATTAATTAATAGTTTTTACATAAAATTAGATAGTAAACAAAATAAAATAATATATTGTATTATATACAATATAATAATATTGTAATTATATTTTATTACTTAATTACTTATTAAGTAGGTAGCTTTAATGAGAAGTATGTGCTTGATAGGTGTTACAAATATTTGACGGACATAATACCCGCATTTCATCTTCTACTTAAATAAATTTTTCTCATTCTCTTATTTTTAATGTTGCTTTAAAGTGCTGAAAACCCCTGGCCGTAAAGATATGAAGTTGAGAATGGCCTGATAATAGTCAGTGATTTTTTTAATATTTCTGGATATTCTTCAAAAAACATATATCCAGAATTTATAAAGGGTTAGGTTTTAAATATCACTACTATGTTCAAATATATTTGATTGAACAGCGATTTTGGTCTTCAGGAAGTTTTAGTTTGGAAATCAATTATATTAGAAATTTATAAATTGTACTAAGATTCAACACTAATATAAGATAACTGATCTTGATTGGTTTCTTTTTACCAATTGTCAATTTGTTCTATTTTCGTATATCACAATTTAATTAAATCGGTCAAATACAAAAAAAAAAACATAACAGCACCCAGTTTGAAAATCACTATCATAACATGTAACAAAGTATGCACTTAAATAACTTAAATTATTTTGAACATAAGAAATTCAAAAATAAATAAAAATAAATATATCAGTGTTTGATACAAATATGATAATTATGAATTTACTTATGTAATTTGGTAGGTAATACAATGACAGTAAAAATAATCAATTTGTTTATAATTTATTAAATCAAAATTATGAATTTTTTAAAAAAAGATCTTAACATATATTTAAAGCAATATTTCTTATAATTATCTTATCAAAAAATATTAAGTTGAAATATTACATGATATTTTACTTACTCTCTTTTGACGTGTGCCACGTTTTTGTGCATTCATCATATCTGTGGAACTTGGCGGTGGTGAAGATGACCGCATCGATTTAATTATTTCAATTGGATCTTCTTGAAGTTCTGGTAATTCTACATTTTTTCGGTATTCATCTAACAAACATTTGTTCTTTATAAATAAGAACATTTTAAATATCAAAAATACATACTTTTTAAATTAGCCAATTTATCCATTCCACCGAGTAGAACTAAAATTAACTTCCACAACAACAATAAAACTTTTTTCATTGGATAATATGATGCCAGCCCACTGCAAAATCTAGTAATCATTCCTAGTAGTTTTACTATTAAATGGTCTTCTGTATAAGGTAAGCCTAAAATGTAAACATAGAATTTTAAATAGAGTCCTACATAGTTTTTTTAATAACTTTATAGCAAAATATAATTTAGTTACCTATATCTAATAACAGATTTTCTCTAAATTCTTTGAATTCAACATCAGTTTCAAATTCTGATACTCTAAGTACTTCAATAAATGTGTACAACACATTCAAAATGATTCTTAAATTTGTAGAATCTGTACAATTAATTTGAGTTTTTCGATGAAATTGTACTGATCTAAAACAATAAATAAATAAACTATAGTTCTAGATTTACAATATAAGGTTGCAATAATATGTGTATCATACTCTATTTCCATATTTAGCAGATTTACAAATATATTATAAACACCAAATTTATATAAAAAAAGTATATTTTCTTTGGCATTAGTCTGTTGATCTTTATCTGATTGACATTCCGCCCAACATCCCTATAAATAATATATTTAACTTAATGATGTATTTAATTATCATACAACATAGTATTTCATGAAAAAAGTCTACTAACTTGCAATAAATATAATACACATCTGGCTGCATTCATCCGTTTTGTTTTGTCCGATACTTCTAATGAATCAAGCAGTCTAGATGCGACTATATTTTTATTTTCTATGCTTAAATTATGCCAGGATGGTTTTAAGTCCAATGCTTTCATTACTCTTTCAAATTCCTGATTAAAATATTTTCAATTATAATTATTAATATTATATTACAGACCTAACTCATAGTAAATATACATAAAGAGGGCATTATGTCTTTAGGATCCATTATAAATTACTGTAATATGTTCTACCAATATATGTAAAAATAACCAATTTCTACAAATGACAATATTTTGGAGGGCAAGACTGAGTTTTTTTTTTTAAAGTCAAAGGTATTTAAAAAATTTTGAAATTTTTGCTATTTCTAAATGATAAAACGATCATTATATTGGGTATAATGGAAAAAACGCAGACTTGCCCTCAGAAATTTTATCACAAACAATTTTATAATAAGTATTTTTACTCCAGAACTATAATTGAGTGATTTATACCCAGACTGCGAAAACATGTTTTGGTCTATATCGTACGTGTGTAAGATGGAGACAACGCATGCGGCTGTGACGTCCTCTTAAACTATAATCGCGACACACTTTAAGGCCGTTACCCACAGTTTAGGAACTGATCTACAGTATGTTTGTATAAAAAGGGTTTGCTTGTAAAAAATTGAATGAATAAATAAAAATCAATGTATATAACAAGGGCATATTCTTTATTTAATAGCTAGCAAATAATATTAAGTTAGCTAAAATAAGCATAAGTGAATATATTTAAATAATGAGCTTAGAATTTAAAAAAATATATTGCATTGAAGTTTGATTTATGTTGGAAAAAAATGTATAACAAGATAAAAAATGTACTACTAAAAATGGTAAAAATAAATTTACAGATTTATTTCTAATAAAAAGTTTAAATAAAACCAAATTTATAAACTTTAATATAATACAGTGAAACTTCTCCTTAAGAACACTTTTAAAATCCATTTATATTTTTTATAGAATTAGGACATTTTTACTACTTGCTATAGGATAATATTTAAGTACTGGACATTACAAGTCATACTGGGTGGTTTTGGGCAATTTTTATGATGATTATAGAATAATTCTTCAAATTATTTTTCTAATTAGTTAATTACCAAGATTTTAAACAAACCATAGTAATTGATGATTTCCATTGAATCATATTTTGTACATAGCCTACATTAGTTTTAATACATACATGTTGGTTTTAACCTATCAATTTTTAGAATAAACTATAAACATAAAATATAAAAATAATAACTATTATCATTAGGTATTAAAAATTAAATAAGTTCACTGCAAACTGTACACTCTCTGAACAGCACATACAATTTTAGTGAAAGACTAAAATAGTGTCCACCATTCAGAGGTTTGACTGTAGTATTATAGTATTATTATTTTTTAGGTTATTTGTGTATACTATTTTGTGGTAAATTGTTATGGATACCTATGTTCAAAAACTAAAGAGTAAGATAATGTACATTTATTTCTATATGGAATTCATTGATTTATGGATGTAGCGATCATAACTTTTTGTCAGGTAATATAAATTATATAAGTATGTAATATAATGTAAACTATGTATATTTTTCTATGATTGACTTGAAATTTACGAATTAATTTTGTTGACATGTTTTAATAACTTATTTACATGATTTTGCATTATTTCGAGCATTATTACACATTTTTACTATTCAAATAATAAATTAAAATAAATCTAATACTTAAAAAATGAAGCAACTAATTTAATGTATAAAATTATATGAAAAAATTAAAAACAAAGAATTTTTTAAACAACAAAATACGAGCAATTTTTGAAAACTTTGAATTATAACCTTAAGGCTAATTGACATTGCTTTTTTACACTATTGGATATCCCTGCTTTAAACTGATACAATTAACTAAATTGTAATAAATAAAACCTAATAATTAAAAAAATATTCACAATTTTCAATTTAAAAGGATTATTAAACACATTTTATGTTATACTTAAATTTTAATACACTTATATTAGTATGCAAACTGATAATTTATGTACAAAGATATTAAACTAATATAAAAAGAGAGAGGGCTCTCTTATAAATATTAGTAATTTCGTAAAGTAACAACTAACAATTGTAATTAAAAAGGACTGTTAATCACATTTATTACATAACGGCATTCAAACA
Organism: Metopolophium dirhodum; assembly: GCF_019925205.1. NCBI lineage: Eukaryota > Metazoa > Arthropoda > Insecta > Hemiptera > Aphididae > Metopolophium > Metopolophium dirhodum. The sequence continues at coordinate 71,300,459 of NC_083560.1, forward strand.
TTTCTGATAATATTTTAATTTTAACAATAATATTTTGATTAGATTGATGTTTTTAAGGATATGAACATAAATAAAATGATTTAATATATTATATAGCTATAAGCCTTAAAAGGACGTGTTACCTGCATGTGTTGTCTCCGTTTTACAAGTGCGTAACATAGCAAATTTAAATCTGTTAGTTTAAAAATTAAACCGAATTGACTCTTATAAAATGTAAATGTAAGATTATTAACTAGGCAACCTCAAGGGCTTTTTATTATATTTTAATTTTAACGCGAGTTATGAGTATTTTAAAATTGTAAATTGTTTGATCATCTTAAAATACACAAAATATAATAAAAAGCCCATGAGGTTGTCTAAATAATAATCTTATTATTAATTTTATAAGAGGTCAATTCGCTCTAATTTTTAAATTAACGGAGGTATACTTGTTTTGCTGAGCGTAAAATTTGCTATGTTACGCACTTGTAAGACAGAGACATCACATGCGGGTATCACACCTTCTTAATAATAATAAATAGCTTTAACTGTTAGGCTTTTTTATACATATTATTTAATTTTTTAATTACCTGAATATTGGTCTGGTAATCTTCTAACTCAGAGTAACTATACAGTTCTGCCATTTCACAGAGGTGAGTATCTGTATCCCCATAGTTATATTCAAGATCAGGGCAGTCAGATTCTTCCTGAATAAAAGTATTAACTAATATATTAAGTAGCTGACAAATACCCAAAGGCCAAAATATAATTTTCTTACTTCTGAATCTTGTTTCTGCTTTCTGCCCATGGAGTCTTTTAGTTTTGGAGTATTTCGTTTACCATTGCCAAAAACATCCATTATAAAACAATAGTGAATATAATATAAGTATCACAAAATTGTTAAAGAATGTCAATGGTATTGCATGTAATATAGTATTTCACAAAAACGAGAAGCATTTTTTAAATCTGTTAACATTAAACAAAAATAGTTATACTAAATATATTAAATACAATAAAGATTCAATGAAATGTAAACAAAATACAAGCTACCTCATAGGACAACAAAAATTACCTATAGTTTTAAAGCTGTTACTATCCAAAATGAATAAAGATACACTGAAATTACAACATCTTTTGTAAACTAATATAATACTTCTAAATTCTAATGTACTCGACCATAAAACTAAAATTATAATAAGTATTGTATATAATAAAATTGTTAATGAAAAAATTGTTATCAATATTCATTATTTTTGTTATCATCTTGGACGTAATCTATCGTAGATCTATCTTTAACAGATTTCTAATATTACAGGGTAGACTATAATAAAATATAGCGTTTAGGTGTATTAGAATGAAATGAAATTTAATGGATTTCAGCATATGCTAATGACCATAAAACAACAATAATACAACTACAGCTGAGCTGCTGCAACCATACAAAGATATTGATAAGAATACATCGTTCGGTTTATCGGTTATTCGGTTATTACTTATTAGTTATTTGGAGTAATCTGTTTTGGATTAGTATACTCACGATATACTTGTCTATGTTTTCGAGTACATTTAATAAAGTAGAATAAACCTAGGTACTTACTCTAATCATTTTCGAACGCACCTCAGGGCTGGACCGTGCTAATTACTTTACTACATGGTACATATTATAATATTCTGTATTTCTGAGCTATAAATTGTACAGAAGAGTGTATACCTATCAATTACGTAACCACCAAAGATAGGTATAACTCATTGTTTACATACTACAGCAGTTAGTAGTTCTCACTTCATTAGTATTTACTACTCACGTATATCTTAATTCTTTCCAACTATTAACACTTAAACAGTAAATAATAACAATACCAATGATTGGACACGATTGGTTTCTAATAACAATATTACAATTAACAACATATGCACGATTTATCCATTAATTTAAAATGCCTACTAACAAATAAACAAATTTCTAAGTTGTGTGATCCAATTAATAGTTTTTCAGTTTTTTTTTATTCTGATATGTAGAAACTGATATAAGTACATAACATATATTATTAACAAATTACTTATTCAAGCAAACACCAAAACAATAGGTTGTGTAGAGTGTAATATTGTTATATTGATCTATTTTGGACTCTGGTAGGTACCTACTTAAAATTAATATCGTAAATAAATTTATTTAAGTATATTATATAAATATAAGTGGCATTAATATTTTAGAGTGGCATCAGATTATCAGAATTCAAATGAGATCCTCTGGAGAACCCTCTAATTGGCGCAACAGAATTAATCAGTGATTTTCTTCATCATATGAATATTAGGTAATCGTGGTTAAATTGTAACCACTAATGAGGCGATTGTAAAAGGCGTCGCCAGGGTACTGAAGCAAGTAAGCAACAATATACCAGTTCTGCATTTTGGTGACGACAATTAGTTTAAGGACAAAAGGGATGCCCGTTTGGTAACTCTGAATTCTGATGGAAGTTAGTGACTTTACGGATAGGAAAGACGTATACTTATCAACTTATGTAACGTTAGGAAAACGGGGAGTGGCTGTGGGGCTGTGGCAAGTGGCAATGTGGCGGATGTTCCGTTCGGAAGCCGACGCTTTGCGATCGACGGCTGTTGATACACCGACGGTCAGCTAACGCTATCTATTGGAAACCACGATAGCCATTCGGAACCGTCCAGTACTCTAGTGCAGGGGTCGGTATAATGTGGTATATGGTATATTATGGCCCTCGTAGTAATTTTACGTGGCCCGCGAATAAAATTTATAATTTGTATAAAAATCACAAACTAAGATAGTATGGACTGGCAACTCCGAAAGCCTAACGTTGTTTTTTGGTAGTTACCTTGTTAAATTAATAAACCCAACAGTTATAAACTTAAATAAACTGAATTTTATATAATTTCCTATACATTTTTGTGGCCGTGAAAAAATTTTAATTTATATTTTGGCATCAAAAAGGTTTTCGACTACTGCTCTATTGCGACGAGTCAGTCGATCAGTCGGAGTCAGTCGGTCGGTCGCGCTGTACCTAGACACCTAGTACTCGCATATTGTGGAGTTATTATTATTATTATTAGGTAGCATGGGCGTACTCAATCAAGTTGATACCTACTTTTGGGGGTAAAAAGTAAAAAAATCCCAATATTTTTCAAAAGCGTCAAGAAAACAAACAAAAAATTAAGGAAAAACTGAGATTTTATACGCTAAACCAGTTTATGAAAAAAATTGATTTTTTGATTTTTAGTATAACTCTAAAGAAAATAACCGAATATAGATGCAATTTTCACTGAATGTTTATATTAGCCATTTATATATTATAATATAATATATTTGAAATATTGCTACTATTTTTGAGCTATATATATATAGGCATAAGAAAATTTTTAGTTTTATAATTTATTTTTTTTAGTATAGTCGATTGTTGGATATTCACACGTAAATAAACAAATTCTCATACAACGATTTTCTTACTTTATCGTTATTCAAAAAATAATAAACGTTGGTACTTGAAATTTTCATCAAATGTTTATTTTATAATTTTCTATACATAATATAATTTTCAAAATATTGAGATTAGTTTTAAATTATTTATAGACATTTTAAAATTAAAATTTTTTTAGTTTTAAATTTTACAGATGTCAATACTATTATATTCATTGAGTCAAAAAGCTTTAGAACGTAATACAAGGTTCCTCATAAGTAGTTATAATAGCAGTTGAAATGTATTAAAGATCCATAGCACGATTTTTTTTATAAATATTTAAAGTTTGGATTTTGAGAGTATTTATCAAAATCTCGAAAATTTTCAAACTATTTTGCTGTTAAAAAAATATAAAATTCAGATTTTCAAGAAGAAAAATTTGATACGTATCGATGCGGAATAGTTACCGTCTAGCTTGTATCGAAGTATGAGTCCGATACTTTTCCGGTACGTATCGCTATTGTACAGCTAGTACATATACTTAAGTATGCCCCAAACTAACTAAGTACTTGCAAACTCTGAGAATGGACTTGCAAACTCTTGCTAACTGTAGGAAATGGTTTAATACGGGTTTGGAGTTTCTGTGTTGACTTTGAAGGGCTGCGTGAAGTTGGCCCTACGGTATCATTATTTCCGATAACTTCCATAATTTTAACTTGCAAATTCTAAAAATAGTCTTGCAAATTCTTGCAAATTACTTGCTAACTCTGAGCATAATTTTCAAAAAGTTTGAACTTAGTTGAAGGGCCATCTTCACGGTCGCCCCAGAAGTCCCGTATCACCCTTAGTATCTCCGTGGAAAATCAATATATTTAAATGCAGTTTTTTTTGCAGTCATAAGTATGGACATTTTTATTGAATAGCATAATATTCGATTTTTTTTCAAAAATTTAAAAATTATCAAAAAATTTTTGGGGAAAATAAGTTTTTTAAATTTCCAAGATAGTAATTTTGTTGATCATATTTTTAAAACAGTTTAAAAAAAAATTAAAATGTAATGAAATTTCCCAAGTTAGAGCTACTTATTATTTTAAATTTCTAAGAATAATAGTTATGTTACCTAAGCATAGTGCATACGGCATTAGCAAAATACGATTCGCCTTATTACAATCACGCTGATTTTTCGGCTAAAATTAAAAATAATAATTAGTTCTAACTTGGGCAATTTTCATTAAATTTAAATATTTTTTAGATTCTGAGCGGAGCGATTTTGGTTTTTGGTGTAACTCTAAAACAAAAGACCGTAGGGACATTTTGACTGAATGTTTATATTAGGATTTTCTATACACCATAACATTTTGAAAATATTTTGACTGCTCACGGACATTGTCAGTTTTCAATTTTTTTAGTTTTTTTTTCTATAAATATCAATAAAATTTTATCTGTTGAGTAAAAAAGCTTGAAAATTTAATAGAAGGCTCCTAGGTTATTGTTTCAAAGGCAAATGAAAATAATTAAAAATCCTTAGTCACAGTTTTTATTTATAAGCATTTAAAGTTCAAATTTTGACAAAATACGGAAAAATCACGAAAATTAGAAAATTATTTTGAGTTGAGAATTCATAAAAATTTTTCTTTTTAAATCTAAGATTTGAAAATGTAATACAAGATTACTCATAAGTTTGTCTACCTTTATCAAAAAAAAAAAAATGTCTACAAGAAACTTTAATTAAATTTTTATGAGTGTCTGAAATTTATATTTTTACAACATTTGATATTCACTCGATTTCTCATGTAACAATTTTCTTATTTTATTGTAATTAAAAAACGAATGACTGTAGATACTTGAAAATTTCACTCAATGTTTATATTAGCATTTTCTATTCACCATAAAATTTACAAAATATTTTGACTCTTTTTGAGCTGTTTACGGCCATTGTCAGTTTTCAATTTTTTTAGTTTTTTTTTTCTATAAATATCAATAAAAATTTTTTTGTTGAGTAAAAAAGCGTGAAAACTTAATATAAGGCTCCTGATATATCATTTTAATAGCAGTTGAAAAATATTAAAAATACATATGCACAATTTTTTTTTATAAGCATTTAAAGTTCAAATTTTGACAACATTTATCAAATTTATAATTTATTATTTATTTTGTAGTTAAAAATGTATAAAATGCTTAACTTTTATGGCTAAGGATTGAAAATTTAAACAAAGCCTCCACGTAAATAGGTTATATATAAATTACTTTATTCACAATAATATCATCAAATATACTTATTTCATAGGTTCCTAACATAGGCTGACTGACCGTTTTCGCTCAGAATCGTTTTTCTTATACAATGATATTATATCATTGAATTCAAATTTAACACCATCCATTACAGTGACCCACTTGTAACCTACTGTACAGCAGAGCAACATCCACTTATCCACCTTTTTTTAGTTTTTTTTTCTATAAATATCAATACAATTTTATCTGTTGAGTAAAAAAGCTTGAAAATTTAATAGAAGGCTCCTAGGTTATTGTTTCAAAGGCAGATGAAAAAAAATAAAAATCCTTAGTCACAGTTTTTATTTATAAGCATTTAAAGTTCAAATTTTGACAAAATACTGAAAAATCATGAAAATTAGCAAATTATTTTGAGTTGAGAATTCATAAAAATTTTTCTTTTTAAATCTAAGTTTTGAAAAAGTAATATAAGATTATCCATAAGTTTGTCTACCTTTAACAAAAGAAAAATGTCTACAAGAAAGTCAAATTAAATTTTTATGAGCGTTTGAAATTTCTCGATTTCTCGTGTAACGATTTTCTTATTTTGTTGTAATTAAAAAACGTATGACTGTAGATACTTGAAAATTTCACTGAATGTTTATATTAACATTTTCTATACACGATAAAATTTTGAAAATAATTTGAAACTTTTTGAGCTGTTTACAGACATGTCTCTTTTCAATTTTTTTAGTTTTTTTTTCTATAAATATCATTAAAATTTTATTTGTTGGTAGAAAAGCGTGAAAATTTAATGCAAGGCTCCTGATATATTGTTATAATAGCAGTTGAAAAATATTGAAAATATATAGGCACAATTTTTTTTTATAAGCATTTAAAGTTCAAATTTATCAAATTTAAAATGTAATAATTATTTTGTAGTTAAAAATTTATAAAATGTTCAATTTTGTAGCTAAGGATTAAAAAGGTTGTTAAGTGGATGTCGCTCTTCTGTACAGTAGGTTACAAGTGGGTCACTGTAATGGATGGTGTTAAATTTGAATTCAATTATATAATATCATTGTATAAGAAAAACGATTTTGAGTGAAAACGTTCAGTCAACCTATGATATTACCAAGTATATTTGATGATATTATTGTGAATAAAGTAATTTATATATAACCTATTTACGTGGAGCCTTGTTTTAAATTTTCAATCCTTAGCCATAAAAGTATGAACGATAAGTCTGACGATAAACAACAGCCAAATATAAATGAGTAATATAGTTTGATGAAATTAAAAGTTACTGAGGTTAAATTAAGATTCGTTGTGTTTAAGTGATGTCATTGTATCTTTATCCAACAATATGACGACCTATTGGTGTTCAACCATGATTTAACACACGAATATTTGTAAATGATTTTAACACCAAGTCGAAAATACAACTGGTGTTGTTTTAAATAAATGTAGTATGTAAAACTTATTTTCTTCAATTTGACTACAAATAAATGTTGTTTTAACTACATATAAATTAATGAACCAATATCATTTTTTTACTATTTTAACAATATGTATTGTTGAACTAAAATTTTAATTCAGTTACACAGTAGTGTTACTTTAACTATCCTAAACATACAACTTGAAATTTAGTTGTTCAACAATTTTTGTAAAAGTTAAATTAACAACTGATTTCTATGTGTGTATACAAATTGAACATTTTATAAATTTTTATCTACAAATCAATTTTGTCGAAATTTTAACTTTTTATGCTTGTAAAAAATCTTGCAAAAACATTTAAAATTTAAAATGTCCAGTTTGAAAATGTGTTCAAATATAGAAAACGATAAAATTAACATTTGGTGTAAATTTCAAGTATCTACAGTTATTGGTTTTGAATAAATTACTACAAAATAAGACAATCGCCCCATGAGAAATCGAGTGTTGTAAATGGTAAATGTAATATTGTAAAAATGTAAGCAAGCACAAAAACAATTTAACGTCTCGATTAGTGTACAATAGCAAGTAGCAAGTAGCAACAAGTAGAAAATCTCCATCGTCCGTCCACAAGTTTATTATTTTTAAAGAATAAAATATGAATTTCGCGCCGATAATCACAACCATTACGCAATGACGAATTTTTAACTGGCGCTTCGAAAAAGCGAATAAAAAAGGTCTCGGCTGGTACTTATGCCGAGAGTTAGGCGGTCGGCGCGGAAAAGTGACGTGACGTATGAGTTGAGGCCGTCGACCCCTTAGATCATATTATACAAGTATGTATATTATTAATACTAGTATATTATGATAATATGATCTGAGGTCGAGCCGTACCGCGGTAGCCGGCGGGCCAAGTCGCTCGAATGATGCGACGATGCGACCTTCCCATCGCTCCGACTACATTATAATATTATATTTTCGTGTCGGATGATAGCGTGTGCGGCGCGGCGTTCCGTCGAGATAGTGACGTCACGGCGGCGTATCACTCTCGGCGACGGGGCGACTACGACGACGATACGTGCCCACGGCCAGTGTACCGTTACTCGCTCGCAAGTCACAACCCAGTACCCACAAGTCGCACTAACCCCGCTGCCAACGATAACGTGAACGTTGTTCCTGTCCGTGTACGTTTTATTCGCCTTTCGCGTAAACGGCACGATCGCACGCCGTTATACGCTCGGCCTTTACGCCGTCCGCGTGAAATATCGCGTATTCTTGCGCTGCCCACATTGCAATCGAATGCCGTCGCTGCGTTTGAGAACGACTGCAACATGAGCTCACCACGACCAGAGTTTCATAGCCGTGCTTGTCGCGTCCGTCCGTCTTGGTGCCCGTGAATCGAGCAATGTTAGATTTAGGTGAGTGTCTGCGCGACCCAGTACGTTCCAACAACGGAATAGGTGAAAGAAATCTAGACTTTATATCTTCTGTGTACCGATCTTAAGCAACGTTGTGTAGTAAGCAGCAAAAGACCACTGGCTCTCGATTGACAACTACCAAGCCCCAGAGGCTGTGCACCGCGGTACCTACTGTACCTGCAAGCGGCTACTGCCGTAGGTACACCCGGTGCAGTCCGTTTGGAATGTGGTTGTAACACACAAATGCACAATGTTCATTATTCATTACCTACACGTATCTATATATGAGACTTTTTTTCGATGTACTCCAAAGACTGTTCTTAACATTTTTATGTTGATGTGTTTTAGATATTAGCAAAATGGGCGATCACGTACAAAAATATGTCAACGACAATGACATGAACCTTAAGAATTCGTTTTGGAAAAAAAATATTAGAAATCTCCCTGGCAGGTAATGTGTTTTATTCAACTTACCTATTTTTAATATGATATTATCCAAAAAAAATTGTTTGTAACAAAACATTTATAAATAGGCATAATTTGAATTACAGAGCAAGTCCTAAGAAAGAAAGCAAATCTGTATCTTCTTCAGCTTCGACTTCGTTTGATGATTTCCAAGAAAGTGTCAGTGATGCATGGGAAATTGAAGCCGAGGATGAAATACTACGTATATCAGGTAAAGAATCTATGATTTAAAACTGTAATATTGTACAGTTTTCAAGACTGTCTTAGACTCATAGAAATCTTAATAATATATACTTTTGCCTATACATAATAAATTAATTAATTTTGAAAATAGTACAAATAGAAAACATTTTTATACCTAGACACTAAAGTACAATGCATGGGAAGTTTCTTCAAAAATGGAATTGAGTTCAGTTGTTGTTCCTGACTTAAAGATAGTAATAAACAGTTCCTAATTATCTTTTTATCCTATTATTGTTCTTAAATTATTAACTATAAAATATGATAAATGATTATAATAAAATTCAGACATAACTTTGTATTTTGAGTAACCTGTAGTTAGTTTGTTTTGTGTATGTTATGTGAGGTTATGTGAGTATGGGATCACAAACAAGTTTTTTAGTATTTTTTTTTATGCTCACCTTGCAAAAAAATCTATATACTTTATTTTTTTGATTTATTAAGGAATATTATAATTATTAATACATTTCAGGTAAAATGTTTAGCATAAAAACATAAAATAAATATTATGGAATAAAAATAAAATTATAAAACTATGACTTAATTTAAACTTAAATCTTCCTTATATACTTTCTTTATTTTTGGTACCTACATAATTATGAAAATCTTTCCAATTTATTTATCTGTGTTTCATAAATCTATTTAATATTTTGAACACTAGTTGTTTTTTTGTTAGATTTTATAATTTTTATAGTACATACAAAAATGTAATTTAGTAATAGACATTTGGTTATTAACTATAACAAATAATACATTTTTTACAATTTAATTTTGTATTTGAACCTAAATAATGATTATTTATTAGGTATTTTGTTGATTGTGGTCCACATAAATAAATTATGAACATTAAAAAATAGTATTTAACATGGTTTTTACTCTATTCATACTTTTCATGTTTATTTATTAATAAATAATTTTTTTCTTAACCGACTAGTTGATATTTACCTGCTCTTCTATTGATTTTTAAAATTATAATTCATAGCTGATTTACTGTATTGTATTATGTACATTGTGCATGAAAAACAATTGTTTTTTTCTGATCCCTAGTAATGTATTTTTCTATAATGATATAATTAAATATAGTGTTTGAACTATGATAATTGAACAAAAAAAGTATATATGGTACTGTAGAAAAATATTAGGTTTTGAAAATTTATCTATCTTCATTAGTTTTAACTCAAGGCAACTAGTGTTATAATTTAAAATATAACAGCACTGAGGAGTTCAAAAAATTAGTTTAGATTGAAAATTGTTATATATTTAGATAATTTAAAAAAACTATACCTAAAATAAAATGTTTAGTATTTATAATATGATATATATTATGTAAGTCAATAATATATTCTGTATAAACTCAAAAGGAAGTTATACCCGCGTGCATTTTATCCATTTTACTAACGCATAACATGGAAAATGAACAATTTTAAAATGCTCATAACTTGCTTCAAAATTAAAATAAAACAAAATACAACTTATGAAGTCTAGATAATATTCTCACCTTTAAATTTCATAAGTGGCCAATTTACTCTTATATTAAAAATAACAGAGGAAAATGAATTCTTCTGTTAATTTGCCATGTTTTGCATTAGTAAGACAGACATCAGAGACAACACATGCAGGTATACTGTCTTCTTATCGTTTTAATAATTTTCTATACTAAATTATTTGTAAAGTATAACTTCCAATCAAATATTATTTTACGTTTATGAATTTATGATTAATAAGTATACTATTAAGTAGTTGTGGTCTTGTGGACAAGCCCGTACTGGTTGTTGTCATTGAGAGGTTCCTGAAACATAAAAAAAAAAATTTGCCACAAATGTTCCCACTATACTACAATTACATTTTTACTAGGATCAATCTTTTTTAAAAAAAAGTAATATTAATACACTAATTTTATTTTATGTTAGTAAACAATACAGTTTTTAATAAGTAATTCTTAGCGCACATTTTCTTAACCTTTTATTTTTTAGTTCATAAATTGCTTAACAAACTATTTGTTTAATAATGGCTACCATCTATTAAGTATCTATAGACTAAACCTATTCATATAAAGTAGTCTAATATAAGAGTATTTGTGCATGGTTAGAATTGTATGTTTTAGTAAGTTAATGTCTGTTAATTTATATTATGTATAATTATATAATTATTGTACTTTTAAAATTGATGTTATTTATTCCCATGATGAATTATATGATAATAGGTGCCTATGTTATAATCGTTTAACAATGATGGACACACAAATATAATAATATGTATACATTTTTATATTTAAAAAATAACTTAAAACTTACTCAAAATATAGTAAACGTATTATTTATTTCTTATCTAATATGTAATAAGTAATAACTAATAAAGTTGTACTATAAAAAATAAATTTGAATTCACCTTAAAGATACATGGTTAAGAATCTTAATAAGTTTAGCTTCTCTATACTAAAAATAAATAAATAAATTAAAACTCACTATAATTTTTTCAATACAATTACTGAATGACAATTAATATATGTTATTATAAAAACTAAGTATTAACTTATAAAAAGTATGTGTACAAAGAACTAAAAAAAAAAAATGGTATATTTAAAAATATTAATTTAATATTATAATATAACAAATACTGGCATTACAGACAATTTACAGATAAGAATTCTATACACAAAAAACTGAGTAGAACAAGCCCATGGTTGGATACCTTGTCAGTCTTTGTAGTAATGACAGACGGTACTACTACCTGAAACATAAAAACTGCTATTAAAATAATAAAGTAAAAAAATAATATTTAAAACAAGTTAAGTAAAAATAGAATTTGTAATAGTCTAAATAAAATATAATAGTACAATAGTATACTAGTGCTGATGTAGGTGGGTAACATTGAAATAAATAAAATAGGTAGCTAAAAGTTTGTCTGGATAAAATATAATTAATATTTAATAAAAATAGCTAAAACTTCCGACATAAATATGATACTTAAAAATATCATTTTAAATAAATATTATAGGTACCAAGCTAAAAGATTGTCTAAATAAAATAAAATAAATAATTCTGAATTTAGACAATATTAGATAATATGCATAAAATAAAATAATAAATAATATAATATTATTAAATAGTAAACTTAAAAAATAATTGGTAGAAAAATGTCCGCGTCAAAAAATGTATGTGGGGAAAAATTTTCTACTACACCAAAAACATCGGGGTGGGAAATGTCCATTTACTGTAGTAATATATAGGAGTCCGCGATATCTACATTTATATATTTAATAGAAAATATAATAAATATTAATAATAATATGTTATACATTATTATTATGATAATGTGTATGTCACATATTATATTATAATATGCATAACCAGACTTTGAAAAAATACATTATATTTAAATATAAATGATAGATTTTATGCAAGCTTTAATGAATGAAAAATTATTTTTATTGTTTTATTTAAATACTTTATTAATTCTGATTAATTTTGAGATTCAGTAGAGTTTTTTTAGAAACTGGTGATTGGTAAAACATTATATTATGTAGTTCTTGTATTTTTCTGCTTTTGTAGATGTATCTTCAAATCTACCAATTTTTTCCATAGCACATATACATTGGTCTTGTAATTATTTTTATTTTTATACAAGTTGGTTAACTAAAGAAGCGGTAAAACAACTGTTTACTTCAAGTGAAAATGAAAAAACCTTACAAAACGCATTAGAAGTTTTTAAAGTCTTCGTCATAATTTTGTTACCCAACAAAATTCAAACATTAATATAAATTTTATTATCAATAAATTATAAATTACTATTTATTTTTGCATTTTATATATTTTCAAAATACTAAAATTCTGTAAAAATATATTTCAAATTTAAAATAAAAATGTTTATATTAGTATTTTAACCAGATTTAATTTAAATACTGCCTATGTCTACAGCTAACTCTTGACAAATAAAAAACGTAACATACTTTTTTCAGTAGCATATTAACATTATCGGTTTGTTATCAAAAAACAATATTTCTCTAAAATCTTAATGTCGACATCGCAAATGTTATGGAACATGACCTCATCATGCATCTGTCCGGTCGTTAGGAGGCCAGGCAATACGGGGCTGTTACTGTAGTAATTTGACCTCTCTTTAAATGGTTTTCCATGAAAAACCATCGAATTATTTGTTTATTAATATAACTGTAATGCCTATATTTACTATTCTTATTTAAAATCAATCATAAACATAATATAATATATTATCATTTGTAACATTAAGACTGTTGAAAGCAAACCATTTTTAAGGGTTCGGATTTAGGCAATATTCTATATCTATCGCAAGATCCATTGTGAGTTAAGTGTGACTGATCATTAGTGTGCGTAAGATCCCAAACACTTAATGTAGTTAAAGTTAAACTACGGCTAAAATTCCTGGAAATCAGTTATACGCGCAGTCACAACTCACAAGTCACTACATTTTGCAATAAAAAGTTTCAACTAAAGTCCCAAAAAGCTGAAAAAAAATTTACCCAGTACCAAATGTCCATTTTTAATTTTGAAAACATATTTAAATTCCTTATTCTATTTTCTAGGTTATGTAGGAAATGTATTTCTGATTTTTTGTATGGTTTAATTAGTATACCTAGTACTAAAAGAATTTTCTAAAATCCACCTTTACTTAAGTGTAACTAAATAAAAAACAATCGAAAATCCATTTAATAATAATATATCACTTAACGAAACCTAGAAAAAAGAATATGGAATTCAAATATGTTTTCAAAATTAAAATCGGGCTTTTGGTACTGAATGAATTTTTTTTCCGCTTATTGGTCTAAATGCAAGAAAAAATTACCCTCTTTCAACATTCTTAAATGCAATGTTTTTTTTTAATTTTAACTATAATTATAATATAAAAAAAACAGTATTTAGGTACATTAACTGGTTAATATTTATTTGATTATTAATTATTATTTTTATTATTTTCACTATGGTTTTTAAGTTAAAATTAAAGCTTAAATATAATCATTTATTTCTTTAATTAGTTTACTGTTTTTATCATGAATATTTGACATACTATGTGAATGTAATTTATGTGTAAAATGATTAAATTTTTGGGACCCTGTGATGAATTAGTTTATATTTTATATAATTTGCAATTTCATCAATCTTAAAATAAAGTAATTTCTACATTCAGTTTATATATATTTTACTTATAAAGAAGAACACTGGTCAGCCTCACTGACATTGGCGCAACTAGGAGGGGACTTGGGGGGCTTAGCCCCCCACTAAGATTTAGCCCCCCCACAAATATCCCTTATTGATTTAAATATAAGCCCCCTATGGGTAATTTTAGATAAATAGTTTTGTTAGCCCCACAGAATTTTAACCCTAGTTGCGCCTATGCTCACTGATAGAGTAGTTAAACAGATAATTGGTCTTTGCGAGAAAAAAACACAGTAAGCGGATAAGGACGGGCCCCTTTAAATATATAAACGGAATATTTATTTTATATAGATACATAATTGAAAAATAATAATAACAGAAATAATTTAAAAATAATGTACAAACCTTTTTCAAAGTATAAAAAAAAATATAATAATGAAAAAAAAAACTTAGTCTTGACATGGCCTTATACAAATAAATAAAAAGTTAAGAGTGTCGGTGTCGGTTTTTCCAATTTTATAAAATTCTATATGATTTGAAAATTTTATTTTATATTTTAGTAACTACCTTAATTTATTATAATACTTTTCTACTAATCTACAGCCCACTACCTATTTAGGATTAGGGAGGGGGTTTGATAAGGTTGTATTATATCAATGAAAATTACTTCACAAAATAGTGTCTTTCAAAATAGTCAGATTTCGTTAATTTTTTTTTATTCAAAAGGAGAACATTTTCAGGTTAGATCATAGGCCAAATTTTGATTTTACTTTAAATAGTGGTAGAAAAATAACAACTATTATCCATTATTCAAATGCATATTTAGCTTCTATAATTATAATTTTGAAAATCGGCCTTTGATTCGACTCGCCCAATGTTCTTTTTTTTAAAAAAAAATGAACAAAATCTGACTATTCTACAGAGTGTGAGAGTTTCTCATGTAAGACATGTTTTTGTACTAAAAAATGCACCTGCTCCGACGCCCTTAATATTGAAATTATTACAAATAGATATAATTTTTTTATTAATTGCTTATGGTTTTATAAATAATATAAAAGAACTAATTTTATTTTTAGAAAATTATAGGTACCATTGTTGAATTAATGATGGATAGATTCAATAAAAATACAAATACTTAATTTTTATGCAGATAGTTCTAATACATTGTCCTAAATTGGATAGAATACATGTACCCCAACCTAGCATACATTTTCTAATATACGTATCAATACAAACAATTTTTTCAAAATGATTCTATTTTATTTGTAGTTAATAGATTATCTTTTTCTTTCAAATCATTTCCATAATATATATATTTTTTAATCTATTAGTTACATGTTATTCAAAAATTACATTAAAATTTGCCAGACAATAGTTATAAATTGAGTAAATCTTGATACTTAAACTATTCATACAGTTTTAGTTATAAATACTATATGCATATTTTTTTGCTTGCTTGTTATGTTTTCCAATAGTAATGTTTATTACTTCACCCATTAGTTTTATTTTGTGTATTCAACCCATTGAATTTCAGACGTGAAAATTTCAAAGCGTGTGGCCCATTCTGCTGCTGTCAATGTAATTAATAATCATAAGGCTTCGATTGAGGAAATTCATAAATCAAAAAACTACTCAAACTCTGATCGTAAGTCTTATTGTTTTAGGAATTTCATCTTTATTGTATTTGTAAATATGGCTTAATGTTTTAACATTTCCTGTCAAATTGTGTTGTTTGTTGTATTTGCGTCAATTGTCATTGTAATTGGTAATGTTCTTTTTAATCAATAACACAAAGAATTGATTCACTATTTGTTTTTGAATAGTTAATAGCTTGTATGTTATCATGGACCACGGCTATTATTATTATTATTAAGTATTTATTGCCAGTAAAACATAATGTGATGTACCATGGTTATTTGTTTACACAGATCGTACCTTATATCTATACTAACTACTACGCATCCAACACTTGTAGGAACTAATTATAGTATTACTATTTTTTGTAAAAATAGTATTATAAGATCAAAATTATAATATACAAGAAAGTGATCTATATATTTTATTTCATTTGTGCATTTTAGCAAACATCATCTCAAATACACATCATTATTGTCCACCTTAAGTTAAATATTAATTTTTCCAATTTAGAAGTAACATTTTTTTAAGTTGAGTTTCCCTTTTTAAGGAAATATTGAGTCAACTATTACCATTTCTATTAGTTTGTCTAGTTTCTACTTTCACTGATGGGGAGTATAAGGTTAGCTAAAATTATATGTTCTAAACATTTAAAATATCTTCTTAATAAATATTAGTTTATTATTTATAATTAATAGCTGAATCTTGATTTTTATGTTTTTTCTTAAAAAATAAAATATTTATCATTGATTATATTTCAAGAAGTACACACCAGTGTCAAACATCTATATTTTATAATTGTATATGTGTAAATAATGTATGTAATATAATTGTTTCATTACAAGCCTTTCTCTGGAAGGTCTCTTTATTCTGTAATTTCATACAACTTTTGTTATTTTTTATTATCAAACTAAGCTTATCGTTCATTTACTATGTAACAGATGGCATCATCGAATTATGAATGCCTGTAGGCTGTAGTATAGATTAAAATAATATTTGACATATTCTAAAACTTAGATATAAAATTAAATAATGATATATTAGGTATAAGCATTTAGCAGACTATTTAAAAAAAAAAAAAAACTTGTGGTTATCATTTATTTGATTATCATTCAGATATAAACAAACTATAATACCTATAACCTTTTTAAATTTAATTTATACAGTCTAAACAATTGTTGTGTAATAAGCATAACAAGGTTTGTGTTTTTTTAGCTTGGTGGCTTAAAGTGATTTCTTAAACTTATTGAAATTTGTATAATTTTTTGAAATTGTGTGTCAATATAAATTTAATTGTAGTCACGTATCAAACTAGTTGGTAACTAAAATTAGTCTTTTTAGAAAAATTATTTAAGTAAATTTTACATGTTGATGAATATGAGATTATTATGGATTATCTTTAATTTTACAATTTATACTGTGAATTTGTTGTCAAATACATAATTTATTATTTTATATTATTTTCTAAAATAGTATAGGTAAAATTATAATAAATATATATCTTTATTTTTTGTAGCACAAGGAGAATCTAGTTCACGAACTTATAAAGAATCTCGACACACAGAGAATAGAGTGAATTTTTCCAGTAAGTCTTGAAATTAGTTATAAATTGCATTTAAATTATTTAATGAGTATCATATTATTTTTAAATTCTGAAGTTGATACAAACAAATTAACAAAATTCCAAGTGTTGCTTGAAAGTAACTTATTAAATTTAGAAGATTTGAAGAAACTTAGTTGGTCTGGTGTGCCTGTAGAAGTACGTCCCATGACGTGGAGATTATTAGCAGTAAGTTAATTTAAAATGTCTTGAAGTTAATTATATTATATATAAAATATATTGTCTAATACATTTTGATCAACACTTATACACTTATACTCTGTTCAACAAGAGAATTTGCCAGTTCTGCCCATACCCACGTGAACCACTGCCACGGTAGAACATATATCCCATAAATAAATGCGACAAATAACTGAAATTTGTCGGGTTAAAGCACTTTTTCTTGCTGGACAGAGTGTACTATATAAAATCAGTTATTTAACAAGTGATTAGATTTTAACGATTCTGATATAATGTAAAAATACAATACTAGCAAACAAAAAATTTCAAAATATTATTTTTATTTTATTTTAATTTAAAACCGTTTAGAATAATACAATTTTGATGATTAATATTATTAATACATTAGCATAAAATAGATTAAATTTTGTATTTTGTAATTATAGTACTTACAATATTTGAGAAATTGGTATCTAAGGGGAATTTAACTAAAAAAATCATCACGATACTACTTGTGAATTATCATTGTAAAATGTAAAGAGGATGCACATCTTTACATCACTCAAATCACATCCCTGATGTATTATTTTATTTCATAGGGTTATTTACCAACTAGCACTGAACGTAGACAAGAAGCTCTTGATCGAAAGCGTATTGATTATGCAAATCTTGTCAAACAATATTATGATACAGATAAAGATGAAGTGTACAAAGATACCTATAGACAGGTTTGTATCTAGAAAACGTTTAACATTTTAAATTAATTGTTTATGGTTATGTATTTTTATTATCTATAGATTCATATTGATATTCCACGCATGAGTACTCCACTTTTCCAACAAACAACTGTGCAAGAAATGTTTGAAAGAATCTTATTCATCTGGGCAATCAGACATCCTGCATCTGGTTATGTTCAAGGCATGAATGATTTAGTTACACCTTTTTATGTTGTCTTTTTGCAGGAATATCTTCCTATAGGTACTAGTTTATTAATATTATTATCATTAAATGTTTAGCTTAAAATTTACAAAAAAACAATTAATAATTATCAACTAATATCTTAAGGTACAAATATTGAAACACTTGATGTTAGCTCAATATCAAAAAAGAACCGAGACTCGCTAGAAGCTGATTCATTTTGGTGTTTGTCAAAGTTTTTGGATGGTATTCAAGACAATTATATTTTTGCCCAGCTTGGAATTCAGTATAAAGTTAATCAGCTAAAAGAACTAATTCAAAGAATTGATGGTAAGTGATATGTTATTTGTTTTAATGAGATAATTTATTACTCAATATTTATTTAGGCACACTTCACGGACATTTAATGAAACACGGAATCGACTACTTACAATTTTCATTTAGATGGATGAACAATTTACTAACGAGAGAATTACCACTAAGGTGTTCAATAAGGTTATGGGATACATACCTTGCAGAGTCTGATTGTTTCGCTACTTTTCAGCTTTACGTATGTGCTGCATTTTTGTTGCATTGGCGACAAGAATTACTAGAAGAAAAAGATTTCCAGGTAATAGAATGTTAAATGATTGCTTTATTCTGCGTTATTAATTAAGATATTTCTTTTAGGGTCTCATGATAATGTTACAAAATTTGCAAACACAAAATTGGACAGATACTGATATCAGCTTATTAGTAGCTGAAGCCTATAGATTGAAGTTTACATTTGCTGATGCTCCAAATCATTTGACTACAAAAAGGTGATAATTTTTCTGTCATTGATGATACACCTTTATATATAATACATATACCGCAAACCGTATTTATTTTTTATTAGTTAAGATAATTATGATTTATTATTATTGATTATTCTGCCGTTTCCATTGTTTATTTTAATTTTAAATAAATTGAAATTCAAAATTTATACATTTTACATTATTAAGTTTACTGTATATATTATATTGATTAATGTCAAAGTTATCTAGTATATTTTTGTTTTATATTTGTATTGTTATTGTGCTCCCAATACAGGGTGGATTGATGTTTATTGTCATTAGTGTGCAAATTCAATATATATATATTTTTATTATTTCTATTATTTTATTGAAAAAAAAATAAATGATCATTAACTCATCATTTTGACCAGGTTTTAATAATAATGAAATATATATATATATGTTATATGTTAATATATATTACAGATGTATTGAATTTTATAATATTATGAACTTATGGACAGTTATGGTTCATATCTGAACGTATGTCAACTTAATTCTAATAATGAACATTACATTGAATTGTGTTAAATTGAAATTGAATTATAGGCGCATTTATAATCTTAAGTCATATCTGAATGTTTTGTATTTTTATTCTTAATATCACATACAATTTCTTTATATGATAGATTCAACATTGATCAACTTATTTATATTTTTTTAAACAATTGTTGAAGAAAAAATCTTCATAGCATGCAAAGATTTCGGAAGTACACCTGTATATTGTAATGTCACATTATTCTTTAAATCAGATCACCTGGCTATTTGAATCTGAAATAATGTTACATTATGGTTAGGAATGCGTATCTTAGAGCCTAGTCCATTAAGTGTTTTTACAGATTTTTTTTTATTTTCTGAACTAAATGAAGGTTTATTTGAACCTATTAACTACATAATAAACTTCTAACGATGATATTATATCCAGTGCTATTATTAATATTGAAAAATGAAAATGAAAATAATTAGTGTTTAAAGTAAATTGTTGCTTAACACGTTGACAACGGCGGGTGTCACTGGTGACTCCCATATAATTTGTCACTTTGTAACTTCCCAATTTGAAAATGCAATTATATTGTAAGTTAAGGTATTTTTTCCATTCCATTATTTATAGACGAGGGTGACACCCGTCAATGTTGTTACAGAAACATGTTCACCTCAGTCAGACAAATCGACTGATACCAAAATTGTCTACTATAGGTGTCACAAGTGGATTTTTTACCATTTTAATTTTATAAACGCTATGAACAGAACAGCAAAAACGGCCCTCGTCGCCAACGTGTTAAAATATAGTTTTAAATGGTTTTAGAGCACATCAAAAGGAAGATCTTTAAAGAGTTCCTGAGGTATACAATATATTTTGTAGAAGTAATAAATTTTATAGGTGGAAAACGGTAGAAACATATGAGCAAGATACCTTTAATGAAATTAAAACATTGTTTTTGTAAGCTAAGATAATGTTGCATATTATACACGTTTGATTGGAACAACAATAGAATTACATCATATCCCAAAATCTGAAAACATAATAATATTCAATAACCTGAGTATGAATTAAGTTTGAACAGAGTAATCTGAAAAGAATTATGTTGGTAATAGAAACAATAATTTAAGAATCGATATTTAATTTAATTTTTTTTACTTAAGAATCATTTGAGTCTATTGATGTACTTGAATCAGAATCATCTCCAAAACACTCAATTGCTGTATTCCGTTTACAAGCAACCATGGCTATTTCACTAGCAAAGTTTTTATCAGGTAATTGCATAGAAAAGCTTTCATCGGAAGGCAAGTCTAATGCTACTTTACGCACTTTATTTATGTACTGAACTTGTGTCTCATTACTTTCATCGTCATCAGATGAGTCATTTAACTGTGGATGTTTTTCTAACAACTTGCATTCTCGTTGTTTCCATTCTGCTTGTTTATCTTTAAGCGCCACTTTCAATTCTAACATTAAATTATGATTGTTAGACTTATCAAATATAACTTCATTACAAAATGTATTCTCCATATTTTCAGTAAGTTCTTCAGATACACCAAAAAATAATTCATCTTCACAGATTTCTTTGATTGGTTCATTGGTCTCTGTATCTATATGGTCAGTTACTTCAATAGAATCATTAGTTAATATAGATTTATCTGTTTGATTATTATTTTTTTTTAGAATGTTAATTTGTAAAGCTGAAATAAGTTCATTAAAAACACTGACATCTTTTAATAAAACATTCAATGTACTATTTATATCATCAATACTGCACGCTGAAGAGTTTTCAATTGAGTCTTCCATGAACCGAACATGCACCATCATGTTTTGTAAGAACTGTCGAATACTATATATCTTCAGTTTCAGATCAGAATTTATGTTTGTACACTGAACTGGTTGTTTACTATGCTCTTTAGTATTATTTTTGAACATAGAATAAACATTATACTCATCATATAAAACATTATATAAGTCAGAATAAATTTCTTCAATTTTACCAATAGTTTCAATTAGACGATTCAAATGAAAAAAACTGTGAGGAGTCCATAATGCTGGACATAAACACAGAGCTAACTGTTTCAAGAATTCTGATTGTAATAAAAAATAAGTGTACTTGGCTTTCTGAAACATAATATAATAAATTACCATGTTTGAGTATAATATATTTTATAAATATCAAAAGATTTAAAACAAAATTATTATGTGAAACATAACTTTTATTGGAATAACTATTCCAATGATTATCCCAATTTTAAACAAGTCTTAATTTTGTCTGTTTTATATAAATTATTTAAACTGAATGTATTTTAAACATTCAAATATTCATTATTTCATGCTATACTTACATTTATATTTTCAAAAGAAGTGTTTTTTAAATCTATTTTGCAGTCTGTTTTGTACAAATAAACAATGTTGGAAACCGAATCTTTTAGAGGGAAAAATGTGTGAACTTCAGATACATTATATACAAGATTATTGATCAAATCTTGTAATACAGTTATAAGCAAAGTTCTTAATTCTGGCATCAATAAGTATTTGAAGGCATTAGGATTTTTACCATCACATGTGTGAAAACAACTAAAATAAAAAAAAATTAAATCATATAATTCAAAAAAATAAAACTAATTAATTTGTTTATGGTATTTTGATTATAGAAAATCTATGTGTAGTTTATAAGGTTATTTATCCAAAATACTAATAGTAATAATAAAGTAAATAGAATTAAAACTAAAATAGCAAAACTCAAAAGTAATAGAGAAATCCAAAATAAACTCAAAAGTAATAGAGAAATCCAAAATAAACATAATTTCCCGTGGATAAATAAAAAAGGGAAATTATATAACATTAATGTGTGCCCAATTTTTAAGGAAAAATATTAGACAGTTCACTGGGAGTATAGCAGCATAGATCGGTATAAATAAAAACAAAAATAAAGTGAAGAGGGACAAGTGCAGTTGCGTAAGTCTGCATGAAAATATGACGGGACTTCGGATCTTCAAAATGATTTGAGATTTGTCTTTAGGGTCCTTTTTTACTTCCCTATATTTCATTAGTGAATATTTAATCTGCAAATATAAACTTTTAGAAATAAGTATAAACGCTGTGAAAAATTACAGGGTTGAATAATTTAATATAAGAATACCACTATGAACACCCATATACTAGTTAATGACGTTAATGACTAAACCTATATACAGGGTGTAACAGAAAGAACTGACCAAAAAAAAAAAATTTATGCTACTTAAACGTACAACAAAAATTGATATAATTAAATAATTAGTAAATAGTTTAAGAAATATACCCATGTTACCAAATTTCCAAAAATAATATTTTTAAAAAAGTTATTGCGTTCCAAATTAATTCAATCAAAAAAATATTGATATTTTAAAAAATCTAAAAAATAAACTACTTGACTTAGATAAATGTTTTTACCATCCAAATCATTCTTATAGTCAGATTTACAAATTGGCTATTTTGAGATTATTCAAAAAAATTCAAATCGAATTTAAAATTTTTTATTTTTAATATTAAAAATTTTTTTTATTAAACGTATAGCGCAAGTGGCTATAAATTATATAATATATATACACAAAAAAATTAAAAAATATTGGAAAAAATTTAAAAAAAAATAAGACTGCTTTGTATTTTGCTGTCATTACTTTCACTATTTTGGCATAGACTCATTTTTTTAGGTTAGGTTAGAAAAACAGTTTTATTCTTGGAGTGTTAAAAAAGATGGTACTTTTTTAATTTTTCTTATTCTGAAGATTATTAAAATTCATAAATAAATACAATTTTTTTTACATAGTATATTGATTTTATAAGTAAGTTTTTTTTTATCTTTTATGCATTTTTTAATTTTAACAAAATTAAGTAGGCATTATTTGTATTTCTGAGAAATAGTAAGTACCAAATACTTATGCGTTTATTTATGAAAAAAGTATTAAAATAATAGTTAAAATCTATTATTCATTATTATTATGCTTAAGATTATTTTGGATAAAAAATAATAAATAATGACATATCTTAAAAGACAGAGAGAAAAAGACTCCAGGAGATAATTCAACATTTTTGAAATTGTTTTGTCACCTGGAATTACCGCTTTAGTATATGGACATGTATTTAAAACTTGATATCTATGGAATTCACAGGTTCATTTTCTGTTTCGAATATTCCATAAGTTTGAAACTGGCTCTATATATTAAACTTTTATTATTATTATGATAGACCACACATTGTAAGGTAAATCAATAACTAAGAAGGAATGTTTTCAGTTTTTATTTAAGTTAACAATTGTTTTATAATACCTATAATTATAAATTTAATTAAATTGAATGAAGTTATTACCTATTATGAAGATTGCTACATTCTTGCACAAAATGAGTAGACTTTTGTATCAGCAGAGATAATTTTTCCATGGATTGAATGGTTTTCATTGTAGTATTTTTTATCTTTCTATTTTGGTTTAGGTTATACAGTACATCCATAAACACACAACCAAACCAAAAAATGAACATACCTATGATTGTCCATTCATCCCAGAATTTTGAAAAAAACATATTCATAAAACTACAGAATACGCATAGTATAAGTAGAGTAATACTGAAAATTATAAATTGTTAACATTATTAAAAATATAATTAAGATCTCCTTCTAACAAACATACAACATATCAAATTTTATGTTCACAATAACACATTTTATTCTATAATTCCTAAAACTAGATTGAATATATATATATATATATATATATTTATAGTTACCTCTAATAAAATTTAAAGGTAAGATTATTATCTAGGGCATCTCGGAGGCTTTTATTGATATTTTTATTAAGAAGCAAGTTATGACCATTTTTAAACCTTATATTTTTTGTACATTTCAAAATGACCTTAACTTACTTAAAAATCAATAAAATCCTCTGAGATGCCCTAGATAATACCTTATTTTTAAATTTTAAGAGAGGTAAAGTCACTCTAATTTTACAGAATAAAATGTGTTATGTGAACTTAAAATTTGCCATGTTGTACATTTGTAAGGCAACAAATTCCGGTGTAGCGTCCAACTATTGGACTATTTACTTAACATAAATGTTGTCTAAAATGGGATAGATGATAAAAAATACTAACAAAAATATTAGGTCTGATGTCGTTATTATGATAACATGAATTTATGGCGAGATTGTATACATTAAAACCAAAAATGCTGTTATTCACTTTAATATTATGTTTATATTATGGTTAACACGTTGAACTTCGATGTCGATTTAGCATGCGAACGCCAGTGGTTGACATCATTTGACCTGCGGGCGACCGTCAACAATTGTAAAATTAGTAGATTTTACAGAATTGTCAATACGTTTATGAATGTCCTATAGAATTTTTAAATGTGTTCAGCTATAGCCACCAAAAAAGACTCAATACAAAATAGGCTACTCTATGTCAACCACGGGTTGACACTGGCCATGGGCGCCCGATTACTTGTGTCAATGACGGGTTGACATTGGCCACGGGCGCCCGTTTAGTCATGTCAACTATGGGTTGATGTTGGAGTTAAACGTGTTAAAATAAATAATTTAAAAAAAAAATCAATTAAGTTAGTATTTTAGACTTGCCTAGATAATAATTAATAATTAAAAACGTATTGAGATTTATTCTAATATGTTTACCTTTTCCGTTTAGTAAGAAATGGAGGATATTTAAAATGTTCTGATGGAATAAACTCCTTAATAAATAAAGTATCTTCTTTGAAAATAAGTTGACTTTCCATGATTATCTTGATTAATGTTACACACAATCCAAAGTCCTAAAATGAGTTAAAATTTTATTTTAGCAAATTAAGAGTAAAATAATTAGAGACTTGTCCAGAAGTCTTGAATTTATTTCTTCTTTTACGGTAAGATATTGAATTTGGTTTTGTCACTTTTAGATTTCTACCCAATTTTAATAATGATAACATACCTTTTGATTTTGGGTTGGTCTCATTATTTTCCTTGAACATTTTTGTACCTGTTTAAAAAAAAATCTTTATGTAATTGTTAACAGTTAGGCACTGGGTTTTACTTTTAAGTAATTATGAACTTTCTAGTCAAAGGAAATAATATCTTTATCGGTAAATGAAATAATTTAAAAGCTATAGTTGTCTAGGGTATAGTATACTTTTTAACATTGAAGTTTCAAACTTACTTCAGTTGGACAAAGCTTTTCAACAGGTTTTTGTTTAGAAACTTCAAATTCAGAGTATCCAACAGCGTTCAAATACTTTTGTAAATCTGTGCCCTGAAATATAAATATTGATCAAACATAAACTAGAAATTCACTAGGCTAAACTGGTGTGAAAAAAATGCATTATGATATTTGGACCATATAATTTACATGCAGTGTCGTGTTTAGGGGTTTTCAGCATAAAGGCACTTTCTCACCCTTCCTACTGTGCGGGATAATTTTAAACCGATTTAGTCTAGAAATCCTACAATTTAGTTATCTAAATGAGTTACAGCCGTTACAGGTAAATAATTTGAGATATTTTATTATTCAAGTACTTACGTCTACGACAACATCTTCGTCATCGATTTCCATCTTGGATACAAGAATTTAATTCTTAAGAGTAAATGCCAGTGAAGCATTTGAATTATGTATTTTTATTATTACTTACTTATTTCTCAAATACACGAGAGTCAATAATATTTACTATTCGGTTATCGGTAGTTGTGTTATCAGGTTGATATCAATAGTTGTAGGTATCAGTCCCGGTTTAAGATAGAAATGCTATGGTATCAGACACAAGAGTGCAGCATGACATAGGGCGCAGTAAGTTCGTTTATGTATATTAATTTATTAAAATTAATTCTTTTCAAATTAAAGTTTTGAAATTTGAAATTTCTACCTAATTAGTAGTTAAATCTATAATCTAATTTACCAAGCAAAATATGTGTGAGTGTGTCAATAAACATTAGGTATCGATTTTTTACGACTAAATCGACTAATTTGTCGATTTTAATTCCTGAACTGTGAAGTATTTACTTAAATAGTTTGGTGAACCCAAAGTCCCGATTGTACATGTGGGTACTTAAATAATAATAATAATAATAATAACAACAATTATATTATGTAACCCACAGATGTGTAATAAGTATAAGACGTACCCTAGTAGGTAATAAAAAATTGTGTAAAATTTGTAATAATGTGGTATTATTATTGATTCATGTGCTTACATATCTCAATATCTGTGATTAGTGCGACTGTGCATGCACCTGCCAACTATTATATTTAGTATTTACCCATATAATATTTGGTGAAAGCAGGGCCGTCCTTAGGATTTGCGAGGCCCAGGGCAAAAACCAATTTTTAAACCAATTTTACCACTTTTTTCAAACGCGAGACCTTCAAATGTAAATAAAAATCGCGAGGCCCATGGACTAGGCCCTGCTCACCCCCCCCCCCCCCCCCTAAGGACGGCCCTGGGTGAAAGGTGTGTAATGTGTATCATTGAGACTTAGGTACCTAAGTACTAAGGTACCTGTATAACTGTTAGCTGTATATAGGTACCTGGTGGGTAGATACCTTGGTAAAAGTACTACGATAATACAAAGTACCATTTTTTAAACTATGATATTTTGTCATTTTGAACTTTAAAATTGTTTATTCTTGTAGATACAAGGTACCTAGCGATTACCACATGCCTATTCATATTTTCACATTCCACATTAGTCACTACGATTCGAAAGCTATACTGACTTTTAAATACATTTTATAAATTTTAAATAATAAATTAGGTTATATGGATCAAAATACTTAGACTTACTTCTGCTTTGGAATAAATGGAATATGAAATCAAAACTCTTTGCTGTCGTTTAAAAAAGTAAAAAACTTAAAAAATGATAAGGATAAAAATATTTAAAAATATAATTTTTAATAAAAACGTTGTTTTTTAACAACTTGAATCTATGTAAAAAAATATTTTCAAAAATATTAATACTTTTTGAGATAATGAGTGTTTTACGCATAATGGATCACCCTGTACAGGTGCATATTCCAAGACAGAATATTTTTCTAAGTATTTTGATTCATAAAAATCGAATTTAGGGCGAGTAGTTTATGAGTTATAAGTATTTAAAGTTTAGATTGTCGGAGTGCAGTGGTATGGGGTTACACTACAAAAAGTTTGTCCACAGATCCACTACTCCGCTTCTCTAAACTTTAAATACCTACATGTAACTCATAAACTACTCGTCCTAAATTCGATTTTTATGTATCAAAATACTTAGAAAAATATTATGCTTTGGAATATAAAATAAAAAAAACTTAAGGATAAAAAATATTTAAAAATATAATTTTTTAATAAAAACGTTGTTTTATAAGCGACTTGAAACTATGTAAAAAAATATTTTCAAAAAATCCACACTTTTTGAAATAATGAGTGTTATTTGATAAAAGAATCACCCGGTATATAACGATATTTATATCTCACAAAATAGTAAACATTTTCCATTGCAATTTTTTTTTTACATGTAGTTAGGTTCAGGTATGCTAATAAGTAATAACGATGGTAAACTCAGAATTTTTCTCTTTTTTTATTCTCTTCTTAAATAGTAGGGGAGAGTGTTGTACCTTGGACCTTCTGCTTTTCTAAGTAACGAATTAATTCATAGGGGAAATTATAGTCACTAGTTCTACGAAATTGAATTAATATATCCACAGTTAGAACAATAAAATAAAGATTAGTATTAATAAGGTCCAAAAAATGACATTCTTTCCAAATTGGTATGCATGTACCTTGGACCAAATCATGAATTTTAAGGTTTAAAATATTGAACAATATTTTTATCATTTACCTAAGATTCAGTGGTTATATACTATCTATATACTGAATCGGTTAGGTAATTTATAATTTTTTAAGTAACATATTTAAAATTTTTTAGATTCTGAGCGAAGCGATGAATGTATTGATTTTACAATGATGTGTGTTTTTTTTTAATTTTTTTTAATTTTTTTATTTTTGTGTCTGTCATCATCTTTTAGGACAGTAAAAGTGCTTGGATTTTCTTCAACAGTAACTTTTCTGATAGGAAAGTGAATCTAGTTGGTACTTAGGGGGGGTCAAAAGTAAAAATTTCCCAGTAGTTTTCAAAAGCGACGTGAAAAACAAAAGAAAAATTAAGGAAAAACGGGAATTTTTTACGCAAAATCTGTTTTCGAGAAAATCGATTTTGGTTTTTGGTGTAACTCTATTAGGATTTTCTATACACCATAAAATTTTAAAAATATTTTGAGTCTTTTTGAGCTGTTTACGGACATTGTCAGTTTTCAATTTTAGATTCTGAGCGAAGCGATGAATGTATTGATTCTACAATGAAGTGTGTTTTTTTTTTAATTTTTAATTTTTTTTTTTATTTTTGTGTCTGTCATCACCTTTTAGGACAGTAAAAGTGCTTGGATTTTCTTCAATAGTAACTTTTCTGATAGGAAAGTGAATCTAGTTGGTACTTTGGGGGAGTCAAAAGTAAAAATTTCCCAGTAGTTTTCAAAAGCGACGTGAAAAACAAAAGAAAAATTAAGGAAAAACGGGAATTTTTACGCAAAATCGGTTTTCGAGAAAATCGATTTTGGTTTTTGGTGTAACTCTAAAACAAAAGACTGTAGGGACATTTTGACTGAATGTTTATATTAGGATTTTCTATACACCATAACATTTTGAAAATATTTTGACTCTTTTTGAGTTGCTTACGGACATTTTCAGTTTTCAATTTTTTTTGTTTTTTTTTCTATAAATATCAATAAAATTTTATCTGTTGAGTAAAAAAGCTTGAAAATTTAATAGAAGGCTCCTAGGTTATTGTTTCAAAGGCAGATGAAAAAAATTAAAAATTCTTAGTCACAGTTTTTATTTATAAGCATTTAAAGTTCAAATTTTGACAAAATACGGAAAAATCACGAAAAATAGCAAATTATTTTGAGTTGAGAATTCATAAAAATTTTTCTTTTTAAATCTAAGATTTGAAAATGTAATATAAGATTACTCATAAGTTTGTCTACCTTTATCAAAAAAAAAAAAATGTCTAGAAGAAACTTAAATTAAATTTTTATGAGCGTCTGAAATTTATATTTTTACAACATTTGATATTTACTCGATTTCTCATGTAACAATTTTCTTATTTTATTGTAATTAAAAAACGAATGACTGTAGATACTTGAAAATTTCACTGAATGTTCATATTAGCATTTTCTATACACCATAAAATGTTGAAAATATTTTGACTCTTTTTGAGCTGTTTACGGACATTGTCAGTTTTCAATTTTTTTAGTTTTTTTTTCTATAAATATCAATAAATTTTTATTTGTTGGGTAAAAAAGCGTGAAAATTTAATATAAGGCTCCTGATATATCGTTCTAATAGCAGTTGAAAAATATTAAAAATACATAGGCACAATTTTTTTTTATAAGCATTTAAATTTCAAATTTTGACAACATTTATCAAATTTATATTTTATTAATTATTTTGTGGTTAAAAATGTATAAGATGTTTAACTTTTATGGCTAAAGATTGAAAATTTAAAACAAGGCTCCGAGTAAATAGGTTATATATAAATTACTTTATTCACAATAATATCATCAAATATACTTGGTAAAATCATAGGCTGACTGACCGTTTTCGCTCAGAATCGTTTTTCTTATACAATGATATTATATCATTGAATTCAAATTTAACACCATCCATTACAGTGACCCACTTGTAACCTACTGTACAGCAGAGCGACATCCACTTATCCACCTTTTTTTAGTTTTTTTTTCTATAAATATCAATAAAATTTTATCTGTTGAATAAAAGAGCTTGAAAATTTAATAGAAGGCTCCTAAGTTATTGTTTCAAAGGCAGATGAAAAAAATTAAAAATCCTTAGTCACAGTTTTTAATTATATGCATTTAAAGTTCAAATTTTGACAACATTTATCAAATTTATAATTTATTAATTATTTTGTAGTTAAAACTGTATAAATTGTTTAACTTTGATGGCTAAGGATTGAAAATTTAAAACAAGGCTCTACGTAAATAGGTTATAAATAAATTACTTTATTCACAATAATATCATCAAATATACTTGGTATGTATATATGTATATATACTTATATGTATATTATTTCAATTTAAATTTCAAAGTATATTATACGTTGTACCTTGGACCATTTTTTAAATTTATTTTAAAAAAAAAATTATCTCAGAAGGCAGTTGATTTAGGATTTAGAAAAAAAATACTCATGGATAGATTTATTATATGTGAAATATAAATATTAGAGCTGTTAGGGGACATTTAATAAAAATGGTCCCAAGGTACAACACTCTCCCCCATAGACCATAAGTAATACCACAAAGTAATGAATATTTCTAGGTCAAATATTATTTAAGCATTACCCAAAGAAAATAATTTATGTAAAATGAAGGTGAATGTATTATATACTATACCTAGTAAAGTTGTTGACAAATTCAAATCTGTTTTCAAAACTTTTTCAAATGTGCTTGCGTATATGCGTGTGGAAGTTATACATTATGTCATTATGATATAATATACGCTTTATAGTATATACCTAGGTTTGCACACATAGATGCGAAGTAATGAATAGGTAATGATAATTTACTAGGAATATAGGAACACTATTACACAGCTCGTACGCACGTGTACTCTTTGCATATTAACTTATTATTTTACCGAATTCCTTATAAACACACTGTTTGGAACCCCCTTAATGGCTTAATAGTGTTATATATATATATTATTATATATGCATTTGTATATGGCGAATACACTATAAGTTATAGCGCCAAAAATATGATTGATAAAATTATACCTATACGATTATACTAACGTAGGTATAGGGACCAGAAAAATCTAATGCCATAAAACAACATAGACGCAGTGACTGTGTTGTCCTTAGAATTTTATCAAGATCAATAAAAAAATAAAAAGTGTGAATAAAATACTAAAAGACATATTGTATTTGTATACTTAGCCCCCCCCCTCTCCCATACAAAATTCCTTGCTACGTCACTGCACACACGTGTACAATACACACCTAATTTCCTAACTATTGAAGAGTTATTTAAAAATATCTGAATAAAGAATGAAAAATTAATTAGCTCCTGTACAAATGTACAATGATAAAAATATACCAAGGTGAATTACTTTCTAGCTTAAATCTTTTATAAACTAGCTACTAGACTATATGTATGTAGTTTTTGGATTAATGACTTTATAATAGGTAGTTAATAAAATAATAAATTAATAACTTATACAATAATTATAATACATTTATAATAATATGAAATAATACTTTATTTTAATGGATAAATAATAAAATTATTATTATAATTTATAGGTACCTCCTATATAGTATATTATATATATATAAATATATTTATATAATATATTATAATACCTATATGTAACTATTATTATCAAAAGGTACCTAGTGAATTGTGGCTATGGTGGTATAAAGTTGGTATTATATTATAACACTTTACATTCACATGTATATTTAGTAATAAAATAATAAACACAGTATTGCTGCTGTACCTACCTATGGATACATTTTGTGTTCCTTTTTGACGTATTTTATTTTTTAGATTCTGAGTGAAGGTTACGTAATAACTAATTATGTAATTTGGTTTTACGATAATGTTTTATAAATTGTACTTCTTTCTGGAAAAACTTTTTTGGGTTGTCGGAGATGCTTAAAAAGTTTAAATGTTTAACGTACCTTACCCTATATCGACTGAAAAAAAATTTCTTTGGTAGTATCTCCGACACTCCCGAAACAGCTAGCGCATTACTAGCTGCCTCAGCTGCCTGCGCACATGTTCTTCCTCCTCCTTGAGAGTCAGAATCTCTTCTACCATTTTATAGAAGTTCCTGAACTTCTCATCGGCTTCCATGAGTAATTCAGCTCTCTTCGGGTTATTGACCTGAAGCTCTTCAAAGACAGGCCCACACATGATGTAAACATATGTCCTCGTGCACTGGGGCCCGGGGGGTAACCAAGGTGTGCCACCAAGTCTGCCCCGAGGCCATCACAGATCGAACATATAGGAACATCGTGTACTCGACGGAGTACGACGCGCAAGGGCAGTGATTGCATCGAGGTAATTTGAAAACACCCGTGTCCTGTGAGATGCTGGGGTCATGTGGTATGACATTGGGACCCTGATACGAAATTGGGACCCTGTATCGATTGGAAACTAAAAGTAGTTATATTAACAAGTATTTATGCAATTTTCTAAAATTTCTTAACTTTCTGTGAGTGCAAGGATATCTATCAATAACCTTTGAGAGAAATTTTGAAGAAATAGTAGATAGATAATGAAATTTGCATAATTTATTATTACTTTTAAGTATAATAATATCTAACAAGACTATTTACAAATTGACAGGATTATTAATAAATAAAATAACACTCAGCTGGAGATGGAGGGCGCTTATGACTGCATTATATATTTTAGTGTATATAAATGCTAACTAACAATTATTTTTACAACCTATAATCTTACCACTAATAGGTACCACATACATATTAGTCATTAGCTATACCTCGACAAACACGCTATACCTTAGTGCCTTAATCACTTACTCGCCTAGACACATAGGTAGTACAAATTTAATTTATAAAAATGAAAAAAGAAAACTTTTACGAAAAGCTAGGTGATTATTATTTTTAAAAACCACATTCAATTGAACAAATCGTCATTGTTAATGAGCATGAGTTATCCAAATTCAAACCGCTTCAATTACCTGTATAGAGGGCTGGGTATGTACTCATTTTGTAACAGCTACAGAAAACGTAGAATAATAATATGACTGTCTATCAAATAAATAGTTGTTGTGATTTTGAGTGGTTACCTTAGGTAGGTAACCTTGATTTTAATCAATATATAGCCTATATGTATAGGCACACTCATTATTTATAAAGATACAGGACATAAAATAATAAATATGGCAATATTTTATATTATCAACTATATTTTCAAAGACTAAACAGGTAGACTAAACGTACCTATCATCAAAATAATTGTTTTCAACCTATAGCTATGGTCACTGACGTTCTAGATAAAAATAAATTATTTTTAATAATATAAACATTTAAAATACAAATAAATCAATACAAATAATTATTTGGTTTTATTAATGATATGCAGTTTTGGAATTCTGCAATAGTGATGAACAGATTTTCAATACATAGATTTTTCATATCGAGAACAAAATATCCATGAAGTAATAAAAAAAACTATCTATCTGTCTTATAAAATGGATAAAAATAGTCGTTCATATAATTGTCTAAAAATTGTAATATTCACAGTAAAGATAGGCACTTTTAATGAAGTGGACATCCATTTCACCAGGAGTGTGCTACTATATGCTCAAGAATTTTCAATGGGGGGAGAAGGTTGAACAATATTTTCATTCACCTGGAAGGGGCTTGGATTCCTCTTAAATATATAAATATTAAATTGAAACATGTTAACCTCTTTAGCTTTACGATATTTATGTATATGAAATTGATAACCCCTCCTCCCTCGGGGTATTATTAATACAATTTATACTTATAACTAAGAGTGTTTGAAGCCCCGTTCCGGCCTCTCCACAAATTATATTTGAATATAAAATTAAAACACCCCCCCCCCCCCCCCACTAAAAATATCCTCTCTACTTTCCTGAATCATTGATATGTTCCTACACTTCAAGGGAATTTCATAAATGGTAATTCAGTATCCGCTAGCGGAATCTTGCGGTCAAACCACCATGTCTAATTGAAACTCATAGTTTAAAATTAGCTGGAGCCTGGAGGACGCGGTCGTCTGCGCCAGTTTGAATATGCCATTTGAATATGCCATTTGAATCATCCATGTTAAATTGTATCCACTGCGGATAAAAACCGTGACCGCTCGTGGTTAAACCACTCCGTGTGTAACCAACTTAATCAAGGTTTTTTCAATAATAACTATAATCATTGAACGTTTGAAAAGTGGTAGGTCTTAGGTTATCAATGCTATACCAAAATCAAAATTTCATACTTTATTTTATAAACCGTTATTTATAATATAATCATACGGATTAACTATCACTCGGAGTGACTGAGTCATAACAAAACCTTTTAGAACGAATTTGTTCTCGGTAAGATTTAAAATATAATTCTTAATGAGTCCATGTTTTAATATTAACTGAAGTGATTGAGTCCCGTCAAACTTCGAAAAAAATATCTATTAGTTGTTATTATTCATATTTCTTTGTTCAGAGTTCGGGGTATTCAAATATTTTCGGTCCTATTTAACTAAGCCGGCTCAAATTTTACGTGTCTCACTGAGTTCAACTCGGTAACTCGCCGGGCCTGCCTATAACACGTAAAAATTAAAAATTGGGTAACGCTCATTAGGTGTCAAGAAAGTCACTGAAATGGATGAGTTGAATTTAAATTCAATGAATTAAATTCAAATTAATTTAAATCAAATCATATATGAAAAACGATTCTGAGCGAAGATATAATATAATATTCCTATAATATTACTAAGTAGGTATATTTAATGATATTAATATGATTAAATTAATTAATTTTACTATAAGCAAAAGGCTAGTATAGTACTACAGTGAGTTAAGTTAATTTTTGCCAAAAATATTGCACTTGAAAATATCATCGTGTATTTGTGTGTATAAAATATAATAATATATTTTAAAAGTTTCAATAGGAGCCAGGAATAATATTTTTAAATTACAACAAAACGATCAAAATCGTTATTCTTTGTTTAAATATCTCATTTTGTCCAAATATGAATTTAATATGTTCAAAAAAATTTTTTGGTTACAGTATGAATTACTTACTTGTTTTAAATGTTCAATCCTTTGCTATAAAAATTGAAATTTTATACATTTTTAACTATAGATACAAAATAATTTTCAATTTTCAATTTGATAATTTTTCGAAAATTTGAACTTTAAATGCTTATAGCAAAAAATCATGCCCATGTATTTTTATATTTTTAAACTGTTATATTATAAGTTATTATAAGTGTGACTTCACTGTGACTTGGCATTTATTTGAAGGGGCCTAAGGCTTGGGAGCTACCCCTAACTGTACAAATGTCTATTAGTAATTATACTATTATAGTAACTATATTATCTATAAGGTCTAATGTCTATTATGGTGTTTGCTGTTGTAACTAATTATGTATACATTGTTATTTTTGTTTATACCTATGTAAAAAGCCGTTTGGCGTATATTTATATATATAAAAAATAAAAGTGCTTCTAAAATTGAGGGACGTGTTCCTCTGGGAGGTTGTGAAATATTTGTATATATTTATTTTATTTTACCTATTTTCAAATGCGTTTTATAAAGAAAAAAATCATAGTTGTTTTCGATCATCAAAATTGAATGGTCAATCATAATATTTAAATGATGATCAAATTAATTATTATTACACCGAGAATGTTTATCTCACTTTAGACTTTATCTACAATGTTGATACTTAGTGTCTTAGTATCTTGATAATATATAAAAGGTGTATCGAAACACGTATGTGTAATATGTATTTACTATTGTTTAATCTGTATTCTTAGTAAATATCCGGCAATTTAATATTAGTATAAACAATAAATAATTACCCATAATTTAAAAAAAAAAATCCCTATTATTTTAATAATTTTGACGGTAAAACAAATTAGACACCTTAGGGGGCCATAACAATTGTAGTATTTTATACAACATTTATTAAACATTTTATATCCCCTCCCTCTTGAAAAAATTCTAGATACGCTACTGATTACTATAGGGCTTGATTTAATGTGATTAAGCATTCAATCCCCGAGTATTACATTTTCTTAATTATATTTTAGGGACAAATTGTACCTATATAGGGATATTGGTGTATTTTTCTTTTATAGTTTATACTTTATCATATATAATATGCAATGAGTATGTATATGAGTCACCACTGCAGTCCTGCATGGCTGAATCAATTTAAGTAAAGTTAGTAATTAGTGTTGTTAATATTATTCAGTTGTAATATCGTATTCACTAGGTTTTCATCTATTTGTATTTTATTTTATTGATATAAATTTATAATAATATATTAATATGCAGATAGTAGGTACACTTTTATAGTTTCTGTTTAGAACTTCTAATTGTAATAAACACAAATATAGATACACAATATATACAAATAAATAACTATGAACAGTTCACGTGTAGCATGTTATGTAAAATATTTACAGATGGATAAGATAAATTACAGATGAACCATATTATATAACATACTTACCTAATATAACACTTAGGTAGATATACTGGTTAAACTCCAGGTATATATACCTATAGGTACCCGGGTATATATACCTATACATTTACATAAACATGAACATAGATTCATATTAGGTATAATTGATTATAGCCAAAGAATATAATGGTTTTATACTTTTATGTCATAATGTAGTACAGTATATTAAAAATAATATGCAAGTAGTTGTATTTTAAGTATTTTTAATATAAGATATAAAATGTAGATATACAAAACTAATTTTTTCAAAAGTAAATAAAAAAATGTTGTTTTAATTTTATACAAAAATAAAATGTACCTATATGTAATAATGCATAATGTAATACTGTAATAGGTAGATAAATGCGATAAAAACACATCCAATTAATTTATAAAAAAAATTGTTACACATATTTTTAGGTATTACTAGCTATATTAGGTTTTACGGTAGGTACCTATTATAAAATATAAATATTAGATAAAAATGTGTTTTATTATCAAAATTAAAGCATATTTGTACCTACTCTTTATGTGTCATATTTTAGTAGGCTAATTTTATAATCTGACCTAACTACCTTAGTAAGAAATGTATTGGTCTTACAATGTTTTTTAGTCATAGCTAGGTATACTATAATATATTATATATTATTATTACGAATTTGACAGAAATGTTAAGTCAAAACATTTGAAGAACGAACCTAACTTAACCTTAGCGGGATCCATTTTGTTATAATGATAAACTGATGTGCTTATAAAAAAGTATGTAAAGGAATTTCAAGATACCTATTTTGTTTTTATTTATTTATATTTTAATACTATACAGCTGAATTACCCGGCGTTGCCAGGAAAAAAAATTCTGATTGTTCAACTTCTTTTGGGTGTAATACGCTGTGGAAGCAATGTCTTTTTAAGTGTACATCATATTATATTTTAATTTATATCCCGACTGGCATTTTCTGTGAGATTCGTAGCAGTATATTATCATTTATCATTTATCGGCAGATCGTAGACTCCGTGTGGTTTGTACGTAAGTGTGTAATTTAACTCTGAAGTATCAAATAGTTATACCAAGTTTGTCGTTTTTACTTAATTCAACCTACGGTCTATTAATTAATACAATCAATTAATACAAAATCTTAACCTAACCGTACTAAAACCCGATGAATTAAAAAAAAAACAACATTCGTATGTATAGACAAAGAAGACAAATAAAAAGGAAAAATAAGAAAAAAACAATGTCAAAATAATGTCAAAAATTGGTCCACCGAAACCGTGGTTCGAACTTGAGATATTCTGTACTAATGTACATAGAAGTGCAACTGCGCCAACGGCGTATCACTTATCAAAAATATTGGTAAATATATAGAGTATCTATACTCAATGGTAATAATAATTATTAAACCAATAGCATTATAGCAACCATTTACAAACAAACATTTCCATCGTAAATCTCAAAATCCTCTTTTTGAGCACCTCTCCGGGTTGGACCTCTAATTTACCCTTTTGAAATTAGCCTATCTTCTTCCTAGAGGTCTAATCGATCTCTGTACCACGGTTATCTACGGTGGATAACCGTGCTCTGTACCAACTCGGATGAACGGTTTACGAATGTTTCTCAAGAACACACACAAAAACATTCATTTCTATTAATTTCTATATGCATTGAAATCTTTGTAGGTTGCATATATGAAATTAAAACTATTAAAATGAAAACTATGCATTTTAATAGTAGGTTTACCAGGTACCCAGCACCGGATAGGAAATAGCCATAGGTATAGGGCTACTCAGTCTTAGTATTTCCGACGTTTGATTACAGCTACAGCTACTGTACGGTTACGGTTCAATAATTCGATTCAATTATATTTCTACCAATTTTTGTACTAATTTATGATTATCGTTTTTAAATAAAATTAGAACCAAACACTCGTCCCCTGCCC
Source organism: Metopolophium dirhodum (assembly GCF_019925205.1). Taxonomy (NCBI): domain Eukaryota; kingdom Metazoa; phylum Arthropoda; class Insecta; order Hemiptera; family Aphididae; genus Metopolophium; species Metopolophium dirhodum. Next base: position 71,339,626 of record NC_083560.1, read on the forward strand.
ATACTTTGAGCGGCCTACTGAGATTGTCTCGCTAGATAGCTCACCAGCGATGTGCCCAATAATGCCCTGAAGGTAGGTACCTAATAAGAAATTAATATGTAAAGAATTTACATTTAGCTGACATTTTACTGTACATTTAAACAGTATTCCTATCTACCCAGTGGTCGAAATGGCTCAAGATAAGTGGAGGGATGCCTTACAATTTAGATTTCCTGATATCATTATAACATTCTTCGCACCTTGTATAATATTTTTTTTGTATTTTTTTTTTATAGTTTACGTTTTGTTTATGCATCAAAACATTACAATCTTTTTTTATCATAAATATTAAAATTAAATATATAAAATTAAACAAATAAATACATTTTTTCAAATTTTAGTCAAAACTGATTTTTATTTCTAATATTTTTTGTATAGATTTAAGGTTATATAATTAAATTTGTAATTAATACTAGAAATGTGGTATGTAATATAACAAAATCTATTAATATTCAAGTAAAACATTTTTTTCTACTTAATTTAGCATCACTTTTTCTTAATTAAGAAATAAAAGTAAATAAAAAAAAACTTAAGGAGTAACAGTATTCTATCCATGGGCTATATTTAGAAATTGATCGACTCGTACATATTACACATCTACTTATTAGTTATCAACAAAATATTGTCAGAAATTACGTTTAGATATTTTAGCATATTGCTAATAGTTGCAACATCCCTACTTATTATCATCAATATTGTTATTTTTCTGTGATATACGGGCAGATAGTATGACGTAAAATTTGTTATCAACGCTTATCATTTTTAGTATAGGCGAAACTTCCTATACTAAACAACACGATATAGCCGGGCCTCAATGTTATAAAACAATATTATTTTCACCGAAAAAATAAAAAACTTTCTTATGTATAAATATAAATATGATATTTAATTTTACAACACAAGTCTTAGGAGGGATGCGTTATTCTAGACAAAATAAGTAGAGGGATGACAAATGTAAGTACAAAAAAGTAGAGGGATGCCATCCCCCCGTATCCCCCCCACTTCGACCACTGTATCTACCTTTTTAAAACATCATCAATATGAAAAATTATTATATAATATTTGTATTATAATCCAATTGAATAGAAGAATAGGAGAGCATATTTAATGTATGTCGTTGTTTACGATTTGAGGGGCCTAAAATGTAATTATCATCAGTTCCATACTTGATATATAGGTAAAAAGGGGTAAGGGTGCAAATAGACTTAAAACTACTAGGTACTATAAAAATATAGTACCTTGTGGTTTGTCCCTACATAGGCTATAACAATATGAGAATAAGTAAATACATTATTAAGACAACAGTTTAATTAATTACCTACTTAAATGTAATATAATAATATTGATTTATTAATAAGTCAATAAAATATAAAAATGTATTATAAATTAATCTTATTACTTTTTAAATCAGCAATTACCTACTTTTTCTATGAATAATATATAGCTAAGTTGGTGACTTTTTCTTGGGATAGAGTGCTTTGAAGATGGTTTTTTTTATAATTTTTGAGCTTTGAAAATTGAATTTTAAAATATAGGTAGGTAGGTAGCAAAAATTACAAACATCGGATGTATTGTATATAAATAATACATTTTTTTGCTGTCCAACTGTGGTGAATTTTCCATAATGAGTAAAATATTGGTTCTAAATCGGTAACTACATAGGTTCTATTATCGCCACAAGATACTCAATATTTGGTATACAATTTGAAATTTAAATATTTAAATGTTTGAAAATGTGGTCTTCAAGTATACTTATTTAAAATTTACAAAAATCAGAATTTGACTAAATGTATTATTAAAGTAACGAATTGGGGTGAGCGTACTTGTTGAATTCAGAATCACTCTATGGTCTATATTATACAGATAGATATATACGCAACTCATGAATCCTTTTACTACCTATAAAATCTGTTTCATACATCTGGTAATTGAAAACTTAATTTTTACTTTGGGTTTTTAGCAATTTTGTTTGTTGGATTTTCTTTCCGATCACTGGTATTGTTTACACTACCGGTATCTATACGGTTTTCGGTAGATATTATAGATACTTACTGGTTTTACGGTATTTTCGGTAATTACGAGTATACTACCGACTACCGTTACCTATTTATTAATTATTTAATTGAAATTTTATACAAATGACACCAATTATTTAAATACGTATTCTGAACACATTTGAAAAGTATTTTTAACAAGATTGCGGATACATTAAGCGTAACCGCGTATATATAAAAACGTTTAATTTATATAATCATAATAATTAAAAACAAAATGTTGTAAGTAGATTGTACAAAAAAAAGCACCAATTACCGATTTTTCGCTATTTACCTACCGTTTTTTAAAAAAAATATACCGGGCGGATACAACCATAGTTATTATGTATAGACACAGTCCATATTAAACCAACAGTGTAGTAGATGAAGGTGAAGAAGAAGAGGAGAGAGGCCAAGATGGCAACATCGTATTATACCAACATTATTTTAACAGTGAAGTAAAAGAGGGACCGTAGTGGAACACCTATCCTGCGTAGACACCACGCAAGCCATTGGTTAAGCATTTAAGATCCTCGGTAGTATAGCAATTAGCAGCCTCAATCGGCTAAGCCCAACAATCGGCTGGCAGTCTCAAAGGACACAGAGTAGTGGTGTTCATGTCTCTTATAAACTATCTAGTTGTGTCGGGACCATCACAAGCGAGAATCGTGTGACGGGTTCCTCGGTATAGTCAATAATTGATCAGTGCTCGTCGAGGTGCTCACTAGAGTGCGCTTGAGCGCGTGTTTTATGCACAGACTTCTATATTATTACAAAATTGTAACAAACAATATGTCTACAATAATATAATGCAATATTTATTGAATCAAAAACAAAAAAAAAACAGTATATTATATCAGTTGTTATTGATATTATATTATTATAATATATGTTTGAATAAATTTATAAAATGTTTACGTTAAGAGGACGCCACACCCGTATGTGTTGTCTCCGTCTTACAAACGCGTAACATACCAAATTTACCCTCAGAAATTCAAGTTTTATGCTGTTAGTTTAAAAATTGGAGTGAATCGACCTATTATGAAACTTGATGGTAAGAACATTATCTGTGTTTTGTTGGAAGTTTTTTTTACGATGATTCAGTTTTTAAGTGAGTTATGGCGTGTATAATAAATGTAAATTAAAAATGCTCATAACTCACTTAAAAACTGAATCATCGTAAAAAAATTTCCAACAAAACACAGATAATGTTCTTACCATCAAGTTTCATAATAGGTCGATTTACTCCAATTTTTAAACGAACGGCATACAACTCGAATTTCTGAGCGTAAATTTGGTATGTTCCGCGTTTGTAAGACGGAGACAACACATGCGGGTGTGGCGTCCTCTTAAGTAATATATATATACGTAAATATCAGTATTGAATACATGTATTGGAACATGTATTAAAAGGCTATAAAACAAGTCATGATAAATAATATTAAATTTTTATTAATTATAATCAAAATTGATATCGAATACATTATTCAAATTTAAAAAAATTAAGTAGTATAAGTACAGTAGGTACAATTTACAGACATTAATATAGGTAACATTAACAAAACACACATCCCTCAGAATCTAAAAACAAATTGTTGAGTTCCTATATTATAATGACTGCTTTGTTATAAATTTGGATCAGAATCATTGTGTAGCAATTAATTAATATATTTGATGGTAAGTCAAATAAGTATTTCGATATCTTGTTTGTGGATTTGGTTCTTTGACCAATATATTTTGTCATTTGATATTGTTTTTGTGTTCTTATCTGATTATTATGGCCATAGCACGTTTTTCTCTAAAAGTGTACAATGCTTTTTTCTACTAAATTATATATTGGCCGATTACAGTATATTATCTGGGCTCGGACTTTATATCAATGGTATGTTGATTTAGGTTGTAGGTACTATAGGTACTATACTTACATAGGTAGTTCTTATTATTGCTGAATTATTCTTATTTCTTAATATAATGTATGTATAAAAATGATTTTGATTTTGTTTAATGTTTATGAGGTACTTATATTATTTATTAAAATCTGTTTTTAAATATTATTTTATTACATTTTAAATACATTTACATGTATAATTGATTTTAAAGTTTTTTAATTATCCGGGAATATTTTCTCAGAATTTGAAACAAACACTATTGAAAAATTAAAATATAATTATAATACATGAATTAATGTATATTTTTTATGGAAACGTGTAGGTAGGGTTTGACCATTTTTAGTATATGTCTATAGTGTAGGCCACACACTGAACGGACAGACATACAAATTATAATATTAAATATTGGTGTAGATACCTATAGAAAATTATATGTTGACATTGAACATTGAGCGTTCAACTTACTTAAGTACACATATCATTTATTTATTTCATATTATTTTCATCAATAATTGTCGAGATAATGTTTTAAACATCCTTTTACATTAGTACCTAGCGTAAGGTCAAACGGGCAAAGAAGTGCTGTATTTTTAATCTTTTTTTGGAAGGGGGTTATACAAATATTTTAGATTTCCAATGTACCTATGCATTTAAGATGACAAAATTAAATAAACATAATTATAAGACAACTATATATTTCACTCCACTTAGAACATACACTATTATAGATTTAACAGTGTCACCTATGACATATTTGAACCAACAATGTATTTCTATTGTTTTAAATAGAGATTGTTATCATTTTAATATTAAAAAAATTAAAAACTCATTAGAACTATATACATTTGAAATGTCTACAAAATATGTAAAGCTATCAAAATAAACAACAACTTTAATAAATAAATGGTAATTTTTAGTCAATTATTAATGCTGTTTTAATCTATAAATTAACATTTAACAATAGTCCATTTTGAAATCAACAAACCCCCTTGTTTACCTTTTATTAACAATGATTACTTACGTCGATTTTAACGCTATTTTTTTAATTTTACCTAGATTTTTCTATCTTTTATTGATTTCAGACTTCGAGTAAACCGTGTTTTTTTTTATAAAAATAACTATAGATTTTGAATTTTTAACATAATAAAATATACATTACCGTTATCAATTTTCGAATGGTCGAGTGCCGGACCACAGGGAAAATGTATTTACAAATATAAAACATTCCCCCCCCAAAAAAAAAAATTGTGCCTTATTTATATACTTACATGAATTATTCAATATTTTAAATCCAGTTTAATGGAAAAGTATTTGTTAAATGCATATTACAATAAGTATTTTGAACCCTACTTATCTATAAACTATGATAGTTCTTCAGAATAGGAATATAAGTCTAGAAATGTTTTTATTTTATGTAAACTAAACACATTATATTTAAACCCCCCCTCCATTAACACAACATTCACCCGGGGGGTAAAAATATTCCAGTTTTACCGGTAGTAAAAATATCTTAGGATATATTTACCCCCCAGGGGATGTCAAAATATCCTAGTATATATTTACCCCCGATAACTATAACCTAGGACATATTTACCGGGGGAGGTAAAAATTATTGAGGGTAATAGAATCCTATGACACCGGACAGTCACTTATTCACGGGACACATTGTATAATGATTTCAACGCGAGGAACTTTCTTGTTTTTTTCTATTTTAAATAGTTGTGTCTCTCGTCTTGCCAAATTATGTTTTTACCAATTATTTTTATTCATTAATAAACACATTTTTACTGTACATTTAATACGTACAGGTTATTTTTTTTAAAGTTTTATTTATGTATTTTTAACTTTTTTTTTTAAGTATAGGTATTTATAGAATTTTAATTGTATATACGCATAAATGTATTACATAAATACATAATATTATACACTATATAGCTTTAAATATTTATGTTATGCATGTTAGTATAATTATATTTGCATATTAATATCTATAGTCTTATAGTTGCATATTTGATGAAATACGCCTTAATGCTACATTTTTGCATGCATATTTCCACGATTTTCAATGCATTAATAGTCCCTTGGCTTGCCCTAAATAGTCATCACATATCATATGGGTAGCGTGTATAACTAAATATCGTATAAATGTTTCATAGGATTAATGTACTATTAAAATTTCAGTGGGGGGAGGGGGTGTGCTAAAATTTTTAACAGCAAAGTGAACCTTGGGAGCTTCAATAACACACACCTAATAAGCTGTCTGGTTATTTTTTTATGGCGGGGAGGTAATGGAATATTTAGGGGGCTTTCCCCCAATCTCGCCTATGTAAATTATTTACACTTCGATTATAGTATTATGATTGATATGAGCATATTATACGAACATTGGCGCTGTATTATAGGTACTCGAATATAAATTTTTGGAAGCCAAAAGTTGTTTACCATCACCAAATATTAGTATATTAATGTTATTAGGTAGGTACCTACCTTATAAAGGAAAGTGGAAAAATACACCGAAATTATCGCTTCGGTTCGTGTACATATTATTATTATTACGTATGTAGGTTCGGCGCCACTGGCTCGCGACGTTATGTGCCGACGTATGTGGGCGAGGGGGGGGGGGGCATGGGTTTGAAATGGTAGGTCGCCGTAGGTATATACTATCCGATGCATACAGCCGTATACATAATAATTGGTACCTATTGCCATACAGCGTCGGTTATTAAATTAATACGAGTATGGGGACACGCGTATAGGAGGTATACATTGCGTTTAGTTGTCAGTAAAAAAAAATTGCTTTTATATATAGGTAGTACCAGGAATATTATTTGCTGTACATTTTTATGGTAGGTAAACCTACCAGCTATATATATATTTATCGGTATTTACGTACCTATAGGTATATATATAAACCAGGAAACTAAACACACGGCAATTAAAACATCGTATTGTAGAACTGCTGCTGCACTGCGTCACTGCAATATCCAATTATTATATTATATATCTACAATATAATACTATATGTACCTATAAAAAAACGGTGTATTTATAATGAGATCGGCGATAGTCAATACTGAACTGCAGCTGTAGCAGAGTTCCACATGGCCACAGGTAACCTATAATATAATATGACGTTTAGGACGTATACATATATAATAATAATAATTTATGCATTATATTATATATATAATATTATTGCCGATATATTAAAATATATTGTATTGATCGTCCCAGCTCACAGAGCCACGTCTACAAAATACGCAACGATAGGTGTATGTATACATTATATAAAAAACTACGTTTTGTTGAAAAAAAAGTTATTTGAATCATTTTTATTTAATCACAATCACACATTCAATATTATAGGCATACAAAAAAAAAAATCATAATAATTAGAATTATGTTAGTGATGTTTCACGACAAAACACTTTTAGTACATTGCCATCTTAGCCCAACCGAGTGAATATATTAACCATAAACAAATTAGGTAATAACTAAGTTATGATAAAATCTTAACAGACTCTCTTCGTTTTAAGAGGAAACACTGCAAATTTCTTAACGTTAATGCACCTTAAACTATTTATATAAATTCACCTCAACGGTATACACTAAAATTAAATTAAAACAATACAGTTTTATAGATCAACAAATACAACTAGGAGTATTCAATGTATCGTAATCGTATATTATAATATGTGCGTTTCTTATATAAGTATATGGGATCTCTCTATAATATTATGGTCAGTGTTCTAAAACACGAACATTTGTTTCAATATTTTGAGGTCGGTAAAAGAGAGTATAAGGGCCGAGCAACATTTCTTAACTACACGAGAATTTGTATGTATAAATATATAATATACGCATGCGCATAAATTATATAATTTGTTATACATTTATATAATTTTATCATTACAATTATACAAATACAATATAAAAATAATATAACGGCATATTATTAATGTCGCATATACTTTATGACCATACGCAATACTTCAATGGGAAATCGATAAATACAAGATTTAGATAGTAATATAAAACGAAAGGAAAAAAATACAATTAATGAAAAATAATGTATAAAATGATAGTAATTGAATTGCTCGGCTTCTAGCTAAACCTCTTCAAAATATTAAACCCGAGGATTTTTCTTTTGAGGAGAGGGGCAAGTTACCGCACAATATACACACATAAATATGTAATAATAATAATAATAATAATAATAATAATAATAATAATAATAATAATAATAATAATAATAATAATAATATTTAATAATAATAATAATGATTTAATATATAAATTAAATTATAAACCATTATAATATTACATTATGCACACGGAAGATAATAAAAAATAGCGTTTATAAATGCAGAGCGATAGCACGTCAACAATTATATTATGGAAGATTATTGTTATTTAAATTTATGTTCGTGCAATTTTGAAATTTAAACAGTTAAGTGTTGTACGTATAGTTCTTTTCGAGAGAATAAAATATTTACGAATATTATATAGTATAACACATATTATGTATAAGGAACTTTTCTGTGATAAATAAGTCTATAACAAAAGATATGTTATATAGGGGGAGGGGAGAAACAATTGTGATAAATTCATAAAATAGACAATAATATTATATTCGTTCGTTTCGTGATTCTGGAAATACAAAGAACTTGATCGACTAGCGTCTCTACACAATATGTCCTTTTAGTTTGTAATATAGCTTATCATTTCACACCACCAACACCGTGCTAAATGTGAACATGTGAACATTTTTTTCTGTAAGTAGACATTTCACTACACCGTGGTAAACGTATTTTTGGTTATACCTCATTTTCAGGCCGATTTATGTAGCATTATAAAATATAATGATATTTGTGCATAATATCTTAATAAATAAAATGGGAGGGACAGGAGGGGGTCAAAAACATAATATACATTCAGGGTGAATATGCCAAACTACGTTATAAATACATAAGTTTGAGGTATATATTTTTTTCAATTTTTTCGTATGTTTATTGAATAATTTACATTGTATAGAGGGGAGGAATTGTAGAATGTACAAACATCCTAATTCGTGTACGACAAAGGGTTGTTATAAACCGATTGATGTGTTTGTGAGTGTCTGTTTACACCGCGCATGTGTTAAAATGCATACAATATGTTAACAGTAGACGGCTGATTCGAGTTAAGAGAAATAAATAGAAGAAGAGCATGATGGGACCGTGCGGGAGGAGAAATGCAGGATTCGTGGAGGCGATGATGGCGGGATTGGCGAGGGAAGGGGTGGGCAGGGTGTCGAGGGTGTGGGTGGGTGGAGACCTAATGTAGGCCGAGAAATTCCGTAATACTATTTTGAATCCACTGGGAAAACGCTTGTCGTTTGGCCGACGCTCCCGTTTTCTCTAGGCCCAACGCGCAGTCGGCCAAATAATCTTCGTTGCGCACGCAGAAGTAGCTCTTGATCGGACTGCGGCACATCGGGCACGTCTCCAGCTTGCCGAAGCACGATGCGCATATGCACGTGTGGCGGCACGGCAACAGGGCTCTGGACAGCGGGTAGTATTGGCAGACGACGCACAACTGTTCCTGGCTGGTGTTCAAGCTGCCAACGCCGTTGTCCAGAACGACAGCCCTCTGTGACGCGTCGTCGCTGCAGGCATCGTCTTGGTAACTGAGAGCGTTGCCGGTGGCCAAATAAAGTTGCTGTGGGGACAAAAAAAAAACACCACACGCACACGCGTTATTACATCATAGTGGCATTATAATATTAATATTTAGGAATAAAAAACAAGTTTATATGGAGAAAAGAAAAGAATAAATATAATAGGTAACGTGAAATAAGTATATTAACATATGGTGTACATTTCTGCCGGGTTGGCACTGATCGGTCGAAATGTTATTGTCGTCTAGTTGAATTTATGTAGTATGTATAGGTCCATGCATAATATTGTACAATGTTATGTAACTTGCGTATATATTATGGTTGTACACTTATACCATATTACCATGTGCACCGTAGACCTACCTACTGTATAAGTATTGATCTATTATATTTTTTCCGCGACTTTTGGTCTGGATATTAAACCAACAACTGAACAAGTAAGCATTGACAAACAATAACACTGTCATTAATATTTATTTTTTTTTTGTTATGTATAGTTTAAAGTTTACACTGTAAACATTGTATAGTCGGAAATGCGACTATTTTTTTTCCCACAAATATTTCTAAAATTAAATTCTTTTATGTATAACATGATTGAACAATTATTTTTTTTTTGAAAATTGCTTTGCATTACCACACAAACACGACCCAATAATGCACAAAATGGCATGATACCGGACAAATGCATAATAATATCTCATAGCCTATTACTGCACACAAAAATGGAACGATACCACACGCATTCATCAAATTTTGTAGCTTGCATAGTTTATACATTTAATTTACTACACTGCAATACACATATAAATGATTAGACATGACCTATTGGCTATTTTATTAAAGTTATAATAAATATTTTTTTCAAATTTAAGTTAATAAAATGTTATAATTAAATAGTGTTCAGTTTTTACTTTTATTAAAACAGGTCTTACATATATAGAGATTTTATGTAAACAATTGAAAGTCATCTATTAGGCATAAAATATTGGCGTTTTATATTGTGGTATGTTATTGATAAGCCGGTCGTAATTGTGCAAATAACCGATAGAAAAATTAATTTTTTCAGTTAATATTATTTTAACTGGCAATTTGATACATTTGAATATTTTATATGTATTTTATTTGGACCACGTATGGTAACAGAGGCTATCGGTATGATATCAAAGTTTGTGCACCGTATTGTAATGCGTTCTTTGATAATTTGTGTGGTAATGGGTGACGCCCCTTAAAATGTGTAGCTCACTGTGTAAGTAACCCATCTAAAATAACTAGCGACCCAACTGATAAGAAACGTTGCCGTCTATAGACAACTCATAGTTCATATTGATCATGCTGAATGTTAAACAGTTCGTGGCGCGGCGCACGCTAAATATATACTGCCTAGTGCCATTGCAGGACGATGACGTGGACGTGAAATATAATCGAGTGTCAACCCGGCCAATACTTTTATAGTTAATACTTAATAGTAACCACGGAGTACAATATAATGGACTGGTAACAACAATTTTCAGAGGACCTCAAACGGAGTGGAAGAAGCAAGCGTGGGCGTTTTTGAAGGAAATTATATCTAATGCATATAGATGATAATAATATATGCTAAATGGTAGATAATGCACAGCTGCAGTGTAGGTAAGGTTAGCCACAATTACCGCACGTAACTTATACACAGTGGCGTCATTTCGCGTCGTTATGTGGCCCACAAACTGCAGTGTGATGAAATACCTTTAGTACATATCGATAATATTATATTGATACCAAAAACAACCCCATTGTTCGTTAAATACAGTGTTTGTTTTACACGTGTAATTATGCGGTTGTTAATCGTATCTATTTAATATGGGAGATTTAATTAACTAGGGGATACAAATGCACTGCACCTCACTGATCCTACAAATGGAGCCACAGCCACCACTGCCCACATACACCACGTGCGCGTTTTAACGCGATGCATATATAATATAATGTACTAAGTAGGTACTAACTACTAAAGTACTAACCTTTAATGATGACAATTGTCCGTTTGCTTGTTTCAGGTACTGCGCCAAAATGTTTGTAGGCAACGTGCATACGTTATCCCGGATATGTACTACATTCACCAATGCCACCTACAAACCCACAACAAATAATTACAAATACCAATTTACGATCGTTAACTTTCCTATATTATATTATAAAGTACACATTGAGAATAATAGAAGTTACCTACTGCAGATGTACTACTGTTTATTTTACATTATATTATAGCCACATTTATAATAACAGTCGAGTCTCAATAATTCGTATTTCAAGGGGAATAAAAATAAATTCGACTTAATCGACTCATGTATTTTTTGAGTTTTATACCTACCAAAATATGTACATCTTAAAAACACTTCAAGAACAAGAAAATTATATCATATGGACTCACCGTCTCGTCTGGATGTAAAGTGGAATTTTCGGGAGTGTCGCGTATAAGGAATATAACCAAAGGGTAGCAATGTCGAGGGGGAGTTCCCAAATCCAATTTTCCCTCAGGCATAAACATCTGAATGGTTTTTTCGGTATGGCTTGTTTCGCTAAACATTAAAACAGTTAAGGATATTTTCAACTAATTTAATTTCATTGACAGAATATAGGCAGATATTATATTCAAAAAATTGAAAAGCCGCTAAATCCGTCAAATATATATCAGTGCTTAGATAAATATTGGCGTTAATTAAAGGATACTGCAAAGTTAATCCACAATGTTGGTAATGTCCACGGAGTAATGAATCGTCCTTGACGGCTGTCTGAAATGAGCTCCATGCCTTCCATAGGAAATGATGAAGTTCCCGGATAGAAACGCCCCAAAATGCTTGCAATGTATATGGTACTTGGCTTGAGATCGTGCATCGAAGATCTATAAAAAAAATTTAAAAGAGACAATTACGAAAAATTATAGATTTAAAACTGTATAAATTAGATATAGTAGCTAAATTATACTTGATTATCATTCAAAACGTTTGGATAATATTTTTCTATACAAGGAATTAAAGTTTTAAAAGATACCCTTAAGATAACATAATATATAAATGTATACAGGTACTTTTTAAAAATTATTCTAACTTTTGAAATACGTTAGTCACCCGTCAACAGTATTTAATCATATATATCAGGTACCTATTGATGCAATAATAACTTCACGACAATGGTCTCAAGGGCATGTTTGTTGGGACTATTATTAATGGCGTGCACAATACAATAACCTCGAACTAATATATTAACTAGAGTAAGAATACACAAATTTGAATATAAACTCAGCATTTCATATTTTTTTGAACGAGAAAAAACTAGTCAAACAGTAACCTTTAAAATAAAATAATCTTTTAGTAACGTTCATTTAAGGTTTTTTCTATATAAATTTTATAAGATTATGGATAAATCGAGGAAATTATTGTGTTTGACATTTTAATAGGTTTATGAATATTGCATAGACTTTATAACATAAAAATATGTTTAATAAATATAAACAACAATAGGTCCAATCAATATTTATCATAAAAACCGAATAATTTAACTTGTAAATTATTTGCATTCACGGAACACATTATATTCATTATTCATATATATATATAGGTGTGTACACTATAGGTAGATACATAATTCCAAGCCAATCCCTAAACAAATTGAAGAACACAATTAAAGTATTTAACAAATATTTTTATTCAAATATAATTATGAGAACAATAACGATATGGGTAGGTTATTTTTAAGATGTATACCTTACAACAATAATTTTATAACAACAGAAAATTAATGTACAATTTATTTGGAAATTTGTGGGTGTATGATGTTACTGTATAAGGGAAACATACTAAATACTTGGTAATAAAAGTTTGTCTAATGTTGATTTCGTACGATCGACCATTTAAAATTTACATCTGGTGAAGGATTATAATAACAGCGATGCCAAGAATAACAACTTAAATAGCGATTATAATTAAGCAAAAATAATTTATCACATCGGATATAAGATCTTAAAATCGATTACATTTTATTCTCGTTGAAAGGTTTGGACTTGAGTTCGGCACTCGTCCAGTTGTATTTTTACTACCGGAATACCATTAGGCAAGATCAACGAACGAAAAACATGTCACACTATTATTATTATTGGTGTTCACACTGTCTTCAAATTATATGAAACGTTCTTATGAGAAATTTGATATTATTGAATAATGTTTTTATTCGGACGATTACGTCGTACGCTGATATTTATAAGTAAGATTAATAACTTATTTGAATCATAATGGGGACATTAAATATAATATATATATAATATATATCTCATAAAATTAAGACTATTTAACATATTCCATGTCACCTACATAGCTATATATAGCACAGCTTTGTATTTTGACAAGTGTTTGAATCGCAGTCAAAACTTATTGATGAATATTTTTAGAAACTTCTCTAAATACTTTCAACAGAAAATTGTCTAATGCATTTTATACAATGCCTAACCTAACCTGTGAAAACTAAGAATGTAAATGTGTATGTCAATCAAATAACTTATTTCTGAAAACGGAAACACAAGCTGCAAGTTTAAAGTTTTAACGTATAGTAAGAAAATTATTAAAATATATTTTATCAGTTGAAGTGTAATACAATTGTTGTACTAAGTTAATTATATTTCTTGTAACTATCATCTATAAATTTAATACACAAAATGTATATTATATCATCGTAATTTTATAAATTTGATATAAAATTAAAAAGAATATGGCTTTTAAAAAAGTTATTGCAATAACATTGCATAATAAAATATAATATAATACAAATTAAATAAATAAATTCACGACTTATTGCACGTAAAAAAGGAAAGAAATCGGCATATTATATATCAAAATTTGCTTTAATGCGATAGTAATAATTATTAAAAAATGCTTAAATTTTGGAAAATATGCTTTTTCTAGTTCGTTAAAATAATATAACGAAATATGCAGACATAAGCTAAGTCCAAGTTTGTATTAATATTATAGTAAAATCTATTAACACAATGTACTTTTGAGATAGATTGCAAAAAGCTCTGTAAAAATAGTCAACTTTTTTCAAAAATTAGTTTGTATGTGATATTAAGTATTTTAATTAACGCTTTTCATTGTTACATTACGTACTTAGACATTTGAATAATGCCTTGAATTTAAATTCATAAATTCAGTAGGTACAAAAACGAAGCTATCTTTATTCCTTACCAAAACATTGAACGTATAACAAATGAAATAAAATTGGCTACATTATAATATAGACAGTTATAATTTATAATATACCTAATGGTTTTTTTAAGCCAACAGTATTTTAGCTAAGCTATACTTGTTTTAAAGAAGACCATGGATGATGAATCGATCGTTTAACATTAAGTTGCTATAGGTAGTTAATTCTATTTTTAACAAATTGTTAAAGTATTTATTTATTTTTTATCAAAGAACTCAAAATTTTTGAAAATTTGATTATTATTTATTTTTTTAATAAGTAGTCTGGTCAAAAAAATTCAAGCCTCAAGGTCACGATGAGTTTTAAGCAAGTATATTATTTGTATAACTTGTTCATTAGTATTCTTTATTTATAATTTATAATTTTACCCGGAAAAACATATCTTTCGAGGTTATAATACTTACATATATTACATATTACTAGGTACTATTTTATCAAAATACTTATATTTGTTTAACTATAACTAAAATAGTTTATATTAATATTTTATTTAACATAAAATAAATTAGAAAGTATTCACTTTCAAGTCCAAACATAAAAAATACATGATTTAATGAAGTTTTTAAAAGTTTTTAAAATTCTCCCAAATATGTATGTAATTGTGTAACTTAACAAATTTACTTCGACAAACCCAAATATTTATAAATAATTTTAAATTCATATTTTGAGCAATATTATTTTAATTGACGTATCTATTTTTACGTCAATTGACGTAATAACAGATCGGCGTAGACTTTTATTTAAGTATTATTAAATACTCACAATAGTCTTTCTTTCACAAATTAATTAACTGATACTAAAAAAAAAAAGTAAATAAGTATTTAATTAATGTTTCAGTCAAAGTAGATAAGTAATATTAATAGTTAAAATTAATTAAAACTAATTTAAAATGTCTAGTTATTTTACTCAAGGTATGGTACCTATTATTTATAAATCCAATTACCTTTATAACAAAGTAAAAGTTGAATACAACTTAAAATAAATAAATTAGATATAAGTATTGTGATGGTAACAACATAGTGGCAAAGGTAACAAGATAGCGTGGGGTACTTAAATTATCAAAAATTAATTTCAAGAACTCAAATTCCCAGTCATAAAACAAAACTGAAATAATATCTATACTTAGTTAGTTTTCTCTAGATCACCTAAACTTGGTATATCTACCAAATTTCAATAATTATGCCGCTATCAAGTGCAGATATTAAAAAATGATTTTCAAGCCTTAAAAAAAAATCCTACAAGAAACCGGATGGTAGATATAAAATTATCAGAAAGTTGCAATTCTATATAGAAAATAATATACATTTAGAATATGTAACAAATTAACAAGTTTAACTGCATAATATGATGTAACTTTAATAACTGCTTTCAACTGATATTAAGATCAAATTTTAGAAAAAGCTCTTCGTCATGTACAACTAGAGCTCATTCTGACTCAGAATATACCAAGTTTATCCTGTTCGTTTAGCCGTTGTCTAGAAATCACGTGGACAAACAGACAATGTTTGAAATTAAAATAATTAAAATCTTAAAAAATATAGAAAAATGTAAATTAAATAATATTTGTTTTAAATACACGAGGTACAATCTGATACATATATTGTAAGTTGGATTTGATTTTAGAGGTGAATAAACCTGGGTTTAAGACATTAAATACTATACATCTATATAGTCTATATCAGACAATATATTATATACTATATCTGAATAAAAAATTTAATTTTCCAACATCTATGGAAGCTAAAAATGATATGAAAAGTATAATGAGTAATATTAAGTATAATTGAATCCAAATAATATAGTTAGATACCTATTATATAATAAAATAATAATATTGTTATCTTGTTTAAAGTATTATACATGATTCAAGTACCTACTTTCAACTAATATAGTACCTACCTATAAAATATTATATTATTATTTATTTTATTGGCGTTTATTTACTAATCCATCTTAAAGATATTTTTATCATATTTTTACCATATTCATTTTAAACTTTCTGGAATAAGTTGTAATTTTTTTTATTAAATCGCGTGACATAAATAAATATATTATGCGTGTTACATCATAATTATATATCTATAAGTTAAAATTAAAATTCTTTGAGTTTATAGTAATAGGTATAGGTATGCATTCCATATAATATATTGGTATATACATTGACTACATCGTATTATTATGTAATTTGCGTATGATCGGCTTTCGTGTGAAATTATTTTTGAAGGAAAAAGTATAAAATTGTATTCAATTTCCGGTTGTCATTAATCAATCTACGTCTGAGACTTATATAAGATTTGCCCAATGGCTGAAGTTTTATCACAATAATGATTAATGGGAATACTCAGGACATTTTCAAACTATGCATGCGTAAATTGTAGATTAGAATCGTTAAAATAACGAATTTTCCTAGCGACTTCTTTAACGGATATCATACTACGGTAAATTCTGCGATAGTTTGTCATTAAACTACTATTACTGAGGTCTAAGATATAAGTATATTACTATATAAGATACCATTATGTGTAATATTCTACAAGTAAGAATAATCAATTTTTTAATTAAATTTAAATTTCCTATTATTTTATGATTATTTTTTAGGTATTCATTCTGAATAAATACCAAATGTTTTAGTAGAAGTTATCAAGGAAAAAGTTTAAATAATAACACTATTGCACGCGTTTTATTAAAAATATTCCTCACCAAAGAAACGAGACAAAGTAAATTGTAATTTTATATTTTTAATCCATTATAAAAAGGGCCGGTCGACGTCAAACCTTGGTCTTGAGGCTTGAATTACAAGTACAATTATTATTCATCACATTATAACACATATATTTTACTTAATCAGGTGGGTATTAAGTAAAATATAATGGAATCACGCATAATTTAATAGGTTTTTACTCGGGTTTTCATGTGACTAAAAATAACAAGTAAGTTTTACCTACCACATTCATCGTGAATGCTCGATCAAAACATTCAGATACTAAACTGTTTATTTCTGTAATAGTTTAATGCGAAGCAAAGGGTCATTATAAGAACTTACAGAAATAGGAATACAACTAATTTCGAAAGAATATATATACATTTTTTTTAATTTATAGAAGACCACATTCTGCAGCGTTACATTCTACTGCTGTATTATAAGTACAGGAAAAGTACAGTAATTTCATAATACTATTATTAGAATAACAATTGTCATGATGACACAACAAAATACATTATAAGGACTTGAGGTTAACAATTAAAATAACATAAACGTACTGTTTCTGTAATAGCATTTATACCCCACATGACTCACATACTTCTGGTCAAAGGCAAATTAAAAATATAATTACATTTTCCGGAACGGATTGAAAACATTTCCTGAGATCTGGTTTTGAATACGTAATTAGAAAGTAGACCTTATTCAAGCAGATTTAAACTTTTTATTAAATGGTTAAAATAAAGATTTAAAATTTAAATATAGGAAAATAGGGTTCATGTTGTTTTCTAAAATAAAAAATTTAATTGATTTTGTCGATTCTATGAAGTAGGATTATTATTTATATAAGTGTGTCTTTTTAAGGGATGCTGCCAACGGGCACCTGGAATTTTCAGTCTAGGCAAGTTATAACTTTAAACGCAAAATTTGCTCAATACATTACCATTAGGTAAAAATTATGAATAAATTATATATTTTTAATAACGTGCGTCTCCACACAAAAATTACAACTGGGTTGGACGCACCAAAACAAAAATCATGTTCGTGTTCACTATTTTACATAGGTAGGTAATAATATATATTATGTTACTACTTTATTAACGCAAAATAAATAAATACCAATATTTCCGTACAAACGTTCTAGTTCACTTAAAGATTAATTCTAAGCCAATATCTGCATTTCAGATAATTTTTTCATACTTTAATATTCTTGTAAAATTCTAAATCATACGGAATTTTTCAACTTTACCTCCATTGCCAATTTGAAAAACAAACACGAAATCAGTTTTGTTCTAATTGCTTAAAAAAACTATAGTACCGAGGTACTATTGTAATACAGCACGTCATCAGGCATAAACCAATCAACTCTGTACAATCAACTTTGTACATACAACATCAACCAACTCACAGTAATCTGATTATACCGCTAAAACCGGTTGAAAAAAACCAAATATTCAAGTTTAAATCCTGGTCTCAGAACGAAAATGTATAATATTATAATACACACCTTCAATCCATTACCGATATATAGATGCATCGTGCGCGTTTATTATTTTCTTTGTTACTTGCAATGGATTACACGGATGCTAAATTGTTTTACTACCAGCAGTTATCGCTTTCGACAGATATTTTTTTAAGGACATTTTACGTTGTCACAAAAAAATGTAACATTTCGGTTGTATTGTACATGCAAGGTCATTATAAGACGTTTTTTTATGAGGAATTTTTCAAATGTGTTTAAGGAATTAGTTATCATATTTTTCATTGAACAACTGTTCATGTTTTTTCACACTTTTGATGGTGTGGCCACAAAAAACTTCTAATCAAATAAAAATACCGAATAATGAGAATGGGTGGGACCAGTTGCCAGCTGTTTTTTAGTTTTAAATTTGAAAACAATAATTTATAATATTGCACTTGATAAAATTTAGGCATTAGAGCGAAGGATAATATTTTATTCATTTAATTAACGTGAGTATATATTTTGAAAAATTACTTATCAGTATTAAGGTGAATTAAATAAATAAAACATAATTCTAGTAATTTTAAACCATCTGGTTTCAATTTCAAATCAATTGATAAATTAGCTATACTTATATGAATCTAGACGTGATAATTTTTCTGTGAGAAAGTGTTTTATGAAAACGACTATGCTAACTATCCTATAACAGTCCATCCTTGTTCAGGGTCTAAAAATATAATTTTAAAAGTAACTACAACAAAAAACATTCATAAAAAAAAATATAGTAATAATCTAATAAATTGGCAGACATTTTTTCTCCAAATATTTTAATTAACATATAATATAAATCGAGTTTACAAATGGGATTCCGCCAAAATTATAATGATTATTTATTTTAATCAAATTTCAAAGCGTAAACAACATTAGTTTATTTTTGAAAACAAGTAAAGTATTCATAAAGAAAAGAAAAATAAGTACTTGATATGGATAACGTAAAAAAATATTTCATAAATAACTATAATGTTATATCTAGTCGTTTTTACGTACCTACATGGAAAAAATAATGTATAATCAATGTAAATATATTCCTATAAAAAATTGTTTTTAAATAAAACATAATGTAAATGCACTGTAAAAGGAGCAACATAATCAAGAATCGAAGTCCTCCAATCCAAAGATTTTTTTTTGAGTTGGTAGTCTGTATAATAATAATATTAATAATAATAATCATGTGCTCGGATTATGAAGTTTTTATTTTGTACGACTGAACAGTGATAATATATAACGTAGGTAATACGCCAATATAGGTAAAATATTTTAAACATGCGAATAAATAAATAAATACAAAAATATGTATATAATAATAATAGTATGTTTGCCCATTGTCCCGTCGGAAAACCCCTTCTCATTGGTAATATTATAGTCTCAGTTTTGCACGGTGTTCACAATCGTTTCGAAATCGCTGTGGGTGAAGTCAACACCGTCGATATAATAATATTAATAGAACACACACTCACACCTCTCGCGTCTGATGGAAAAGCCACAAATGATCCTCCGTTGAACTGTACCACAGGCTTGTGCATAAATTATACACGCGTGTGACAGAGACGTGTTCTTTGCGGTGGCAAGTAATCTAAATAGCACACCTATATTATATTTAAGGCAGGTACACAAAACGTAACACAATTTCTATGAACGTATACGTATAAGAATATATCGTGCACACGCACGAATAGGGAAAAAATTATGAAGGTTCTATTCGGCCTCCGACAATAAATTAGAAGAGACGACTGGAGGGATGTTAACATGTACTTACGCACGCACAGATATACATAATAACATGTATTTATACTTGGAAAAAACATATGCGTGATCCAAGCCAAAGAAATATAAAATAAAACAAAGCAAAGAATTGCGAACTGGTTTTTAGTCTTGGCACATGCAAAACGTAATTTTGACAAATATTATTAAAATATATTCGTACGAATTCGAAAATCTCAAAAACACTACTTAGGTACTTAAAGTTATTTTATTTTTCAAATGTTGCACGGTTTTGCATTTTTTTATAATTTAGATGGGAATTAAACTTTATAAAGCTTTAACACTTTATTGTCTCATGGCATATTATAAAATATATATAATGCATATTAAATATAATATATATTATACTCACAGGTACTATTTAGATACATAATATTATTGTTTATTTCATGCCGCTTAATAACCTTGAAAGAGAACTATACTGTAAAGCGTAAGTAATTATAACCTGGGACGTGTCGTCATGATGTAACCTTCAGAGTCATCGAGCCGACCCCACCTACTCGACTTACAAAAGTCCGCCGTCTTGTGGCCAAGTAGATATAATATTAACAAGTACGTTATTATGATTGAATCGGGTTAACAAAATTATAAGAAAATTACATTTTTTTTACTACCTGTGTTATAAATCACATCATTTGAATTTAATTCATTGAATTAATAATAAATATTTTAATCATTACTCCATTTCCAAACTTTTAAAAACAAACCCACAGATTAAATACTTACAATATATACTTATAATAATTTTATAATAAAATCAATTTATAAAAATATTCAAGTAGTTGATTATAAATAAATTTAAATAAAAAAACAAATTTTTATAGTTATTATAGGTAATATGATAATTGATAGCGGCAATTTATTGAAATAAATAGATGATAATTATTAACAATACAAACATTCAACCAATTATAATTATATGAATGTAACCAATCAAAGATTTATCTATAAAAAATAAAATACACACCTTATAAATTACTCCATGTATTTTGTGGTAGTATGATGGACACGGATAGATAGGCTTTATTGAACAGAGAACTAACTTCAAACCTATACTTACAATATTGTGTATTCGATTGACGCCCTTCAAATTTCGAGTATTGACTCTTTATCAGAATTGTTCCGGTGAGTGAATGTCACGCACACAATGACCGTTGATAATTTCAATGTCAATTAATTTCCCTAAGAAAATGCACCTACTCTTTATTTTAAAAATCTTTCCAATAAATAAGAAAATTGTGGGTAGATTTTCTAATTAATGCAAATTACTAATCACTGTTTATTAATAATAATTATACTATGTTTATATACTTCAAAATATATTCTACTATGAGCTATTATATATAAACTATTATAAAATGTATTTGCTAATTTATTATACTGGTGATATTGAAAGGTTTGATGAACAAAAATAACATTTTATCTATCAGTGTATTGAAATAGTCTTCGAAATCGTTTCGCTGTAAATGCCTAAATTATTTTACATTTTCTTGAAAATATTATCTAGGACCTAGGTACCTCTTTAAGTTACACATTTTGCAAAATCAATTGAGAGCAGGGGCGGAGTGGGAAAAAAATTCAGGCCGGGAGATTGAAATTTATCCAGGCCAGTACGCCACCCATAATTTACCAATTAAATCACCAAGAAAATGTTTCTCGCAACGCTCCAATTATATATTTACCTATTTCAATAGAATTATATAAATACATTTCATTTTATTTATAATAATATTTATACTTTTAATTTTATAAAACTATAAAAGTGTTTCAATCACTATTTTGCTATTTTGTATAACTTCTAATGCAGTGGCGTAGCCCTAACTAGGTTAGGTTAAGTACTCAAACGTTGCATTCATTTTTGGTGTCTGAAAAAATGTGTACCTAAACTTGTGTTTCCAATCATTCTCCCAATTTAAATTTAAAAATATATTTTTGAACGTGTTTCGGCGTTTATTTTTACAAATAATCAGTAGGTATATAACTGTTGAAAAATTGCCATATAGGAGCTCTTTTTAATTGGTTTCACATTGACAATATTAATGTTATAATGTTTATTCTTATTTTTTTGCGTTTATCAAGTAATAGAACAGTTGCTGTTTTTTTTTGCTTTGCCCCCCCTCCCCCATTCCAAAATCTTATTTTATAGTTTCAAAGTTTTAATACAAAAACATTGTTGACGCATTTACTAATTTTGTAAATAAAATCTAATATAAAATGACCAGGCCATAATATAGTCCAGGCCATCTGGAAAATTCCCATTTCCAGACCGGCCACTCCGCCCCTGATTGAGAGCAGTGGGTCACCGTCGTACCGAATGGGTGGATTTCAGGTCTCGACCACTTCCCCTTTGAAGAATTGTACTTTGTTAAAAAAATAATTACCAATCAAGGTAATAAATAATAATTTATATTATGATATTTAAAAGAATGTAAATAAAAAAAAAATGAAATGGGAGTACTTCAGTACATTTGATTGAAAAAATCACCCTTCCCCTCCTTACCAGATAAAGACCTTGTTGTATAGTGGTTTATTTACGGAGGGGGGGTCCAGGGGTCCGGACCCTCCCCCCACTGACTCATGTCTCGTACATGTTAAATGTTGTGTTTTTACATGATTAAGAAAAACAAATTTTATCGTACAGTACGAAGGATTTTGTAAACAATTTTCGAAGCTTCAGTTATCAACATTTTCAATTAATATCGTATTTTTTTTTGTTATTAATTTGGTACCGAAAATGGTTGAAAAATACCGAGTTCATTTTTTAATTCAAATATTTTGTAGTTATGTATATTGCCAGTATCTACAGCCACTCCAGATAGATCATTTTCATCTTTAAAAAGGTTGAAAAGTTATCTAAGATTAACAATGAATGAAGTAATGTATCTTAGGAAATATTTTTATAAAAGTTATAAGTTATAACATAACTATATTACATTCTGAGCGGAACGATAAAGCTAGTGGTTTTAAAATGGAGTTTATTTTTTTTTTTTTATCCTGTAGGTATACAAAATTTTCACCAGAAGGAGTGCTTCAATTTCAGTATGTAGTATCTTATCTTTTAGCAAATTGGATCAAGATGGTACTTTAGGGAGGTCATTTTTTGATTTTCTCAATAGTTATTTAATGCCACGGACAAAACCACCGACAAATTAAAAAAAAATGGGATTTAAATTTCTAACGCTTTGTTTATCATCATAGAAACGAATAAAAAAAAAAATATTTCAATATTAATTCAACTTACATTATAATAAATTATTTTTTTTTTTTTTTTTTGGGGTTTTTCCGGCCTTTAAGACCATCCCGCAAAACAAATTTCCCTCCAATTTATTCTATTTTCTGCTATTTCTCTCCAGTTTGCTCCTGGATCAACCTCTTTAACATCTTTAACATCTTTCCTCACACAATCTTCCCATCTTAGGCGTGGTCTACCTAGTGGTCTCTTTCCTTTCGGTTCTTCCCTGATTACTGTGTTAATCATAGCGTCTTTTTTTCTCCAGGCGTGGCCTGCCCACAACAGTCTTCTTTTTTTGATTTCGTTTGAAATACATGGTCTCTGAAACAAGTTCTGTAGTTCTTCATTGGTTCGAATTCTCCACTCTTGGGTTCTTGAGTCCAAACAGGGTCCGTATATACGTCTTAAAATTTTTCTTTCAAATGTGTCTAGTTTTTTCCTCTATTTTTCTTGGTGCCCATGTTTCTGACCCATATAGGACGACAGGACGTATTAATGTCATGTATATTTTTATTTTTAAGTTCAAAGATATTGATCTCGATTTTAGCAGGGTTCCCACACCAAAATAGCAGTTATTGGCCAGTTGCATTCTTTTGGAAATCTCTACTTTTAACTCATTGTCCTGAGTTAAGAGGACACCTAAGTATTTAAATTGTGGAACTCTTTGGAATATATGTCCATCTACATTCATACTCTCCCCGTGGCGATACATCCTGTCTTTTCTGTTTAGTTTCATATATTCTGTCTTTTTATCATTTATTCTGAGACAAACTTTATTCGCCGCATCCATCAGTTTTTTACAATGTATTTTTACAATGTATTTTTACTATTTCGATATTGTCTCCTAAGATGGCAATATCGTCGGCATATGCTAGCAGGCCTATCTTTGACTGTCCTAAAGTTACACCTTCTGATATGTTCATATCTCTGACAACCTTTTCCAGAACTAGGTTAAAAAGGATTAGAGATAATGCATCCCCTTTCCTTAAACCAGAAGTTACTTTGAACGGTTTAGATGTAGAGTTCGCTATTTTTATTTTTATTTCAGAATTTTCCATTGTCGCTTTAATCAGGTTAATTAACTTTTTTGGCATATTGAACTCTTTTAATATCTTAAATAGTGTTGGTCTATGTATGGAATCGTATGCTTTCTCAAAGTCTACAAACAAAGTATATACCTCCTTATCAAATTCCCACATTTTCTGAAATATCTGCCTAATAGTAAATATTTGGTCTGTGGTGGATCTATTTGGTCTAAAACCTCCTTGGTAGTCTCCCAGTATTCCTTATAATAAATTATGACAATATAAAATATCCAGACTGACAAATCATCTCCGCTCAGAAACGTTTTTCTTATACAATGATATTATATCATTGAATTCAAGTTTAATACAATCCATTATACATTGACCCACTCGTAACCTACTGTACAGCAGAGCGACATCCACTTACCCGCTTTTTTTAAATTTGTTTTGTATATATTATTATTTAATAATCGAAAACTCAAAAATTTTAAATCGTCTTATAAAAATGGTATATTTATTTAATAAACAGTAATTAGGTGGTGTGGGGGGCTTTGTCCCCCCTCGGCTCTGTTTTCTGAAAACTATCTGGACCCTCCCCATGACAAATTCCTAAATACGCCTGTTGTGCAGTTGATCTTAGGTCTTTGTAAAATTGTTCGTGTATTCTATTTATCCAACAACAGTTCATACACAAAGTAAATGAAATACGCTAAAAAGGGCAAATATCAATAAATAATAAAATAAATAATTTTCTTATAATGAAAGTTGTAATAATACTTTTAACAATGTATGAAGCTATAAAATGTAGGTATCTATATAAATCATTATGTTTAAAGGACAAAAGACTTTTAACTCTCAAAATATTTATACATATATATTATACATCCAGTATCCTCATTATTTATATAATATCAATAATTTATTAGTCTAATAAATAATATTAAATCAATATATAAATCATAAATGATCGACATAATAAAGTAATTTAGTACCTATATGTATAATATATAGGTACCTATATAATTATATAAAAAAAATTGTCGAAGACTCAATATTATAGATTATTAAACACTATTTTTACAATTTTTAGGTGTGAAGAACAATAAATTATTTTCAACATACTTCCGGACTATAGAAAATATGATATTTTTGAGTGATTTGATATTTACACGCATATAGGTACACTGTACAGCGTTTATATCGAGGACTATTTTTACACATACTTAACAACGTTTTAAACTTACTGATCATTCTAACAAAATAAAAGACCAGGTCTTATTATAAGAAATCAATTTTGTGGTTTTGAAAATAATTATTTTTATATATTATTTATAGTATATTTTGTATATGCAATACAGTTTTGAAGAAAAAATCTAATTTATTTTGAGATTTATTTAGGTTTTTATTTTCAATCGTAATATTTTCACTACAATGTAAACTGATAAATATAAAATATTGAAGAAACATTTTTCGATTTTAGTGCAAGCATTACAATGGTATGATATAAGCCTATATGCATACTTATTTATTTTCAAGAAAATGATAGGCTAAATACCCATTGAACAAGTAACAAATTCACAAGTAGCAATAAAATATTAAAAATATATGATAGGAATAAACTGTTTAAAAAGTTATTTTAAATAGGTAGGTATATAAAATATATTTTTAATTCTGAGCGTAGCGATGAATGTATTTCTTTTACAAACGTAATGTGTGTTTTTTTTTCGGTCTGTCGTCAACTTTTGGGTTAGTAAAAATGCTCCGATATTCTACGCCAGCATTTTTAAGATAGAAAAGTGAATATAATCGGTGCATTCGAGATGCCAAAATTGAAAATTCCCAGTAGTTTTCAAAAGCATAGGGTAAAGAAAAAAAATTCAGGAAAATGAGAATTTTTACGCAAAACCAATTTTAACAAAATTGGTATAATTTTTTTGGTGTAACTCAAAAACTAATAACCATAAGTTGTAGTATCTACACATTTTCACCAAATGTTAATATGACTATTTTCCATCCATGAAGAAATGTCAACATATTTATTTATAGACATGAGAAAATTTCGATTTTTTTTTTTTTTTTTTTTTAAAGGTTTTTTCAATATTATTGTTGATAAATAGTTTTTATTCGATCAAATTAATATAACTTGAAAATGTAATACAAGGTTTTACATGAGCTGATAAAAGCGTAATTAAAAAAAAAAATGAGCGTAAGTTCATAATACATTTTTATGATTGTCTAAAGTTAGAATTTTTACGGAATTCGTCAAAATCCCTAAAATTGGAAAACTGGTTAACATTGTAAAATAGATGAGCTCAAGATATTTCGATTAAAATGTGGTATTGGTTAAGCTTACACTTCTATATTCAGTGGCGTAAAGCAAGGAGAGGACTAAAGGGCTAAAGGGGCCCGTACCATAATTGGTCGTATCATTATTATTTTAAAAAAAAATGTATCAAGTTTAAACTGTATAATCAACCAGTAAACAAGGACGTAAATGTATATACCTAAACCTTAATTAATGAAAAATGAGACAGTGGGAACCAATCTGTTGTACAGTAGATGTCGAGTGGGTCACGCGTAATGGAAGTGATCAATTTGAATTCAGTGATTCTGATACATATTATAGAGGTATATAATTGCATACGAAAATCTGAGTTGAGGCGGAGAGTCAGCCTAGGATATTTTATTGTGTCTTAATATTGCTTTTATTAATAATAATTTATAAGTAGATGGATTAAAATCATTTTTGTAAAAAACATCGTATTTCCATACTAGTTTTCCTAAAATGATCAGTGATTTTTTGGTAACAGTACGACCTAGGTGCTTATATGAGAAACCTTGTATTAAATGTTCAAGACTTGGCTATAAAAATTGAACATTTTATACATTTTTAACTACAAATTAATTTAGTGTGGTTAAGTAAAAATTTAAACTGTTTATGAAAAATAATTATTTTTATGTGTCGTTAGTGTTTTTAAATAGCTATAAACCTATAAGTAATAAAAACTTATAAGGAACAGAAACCTTGTATTAAGTTTTTAAGTTTTTTGACCGAACGAAAAATGTTTTATTGACGTTTTAAGAAAAAAAACTAATCGAAGACAAATCTAAGCGAAGACGGTCTAACCAAAGTTACCAGACAATATTGTTTTAATTATAATATTACAATTTTAACAAATTTTAATTTTTTTCTCGATTATTTTATAGAATAATTACTAGGTAAGAACATTTAATTTTGACCTCCCAAAAGCACCAACTAGGTAGAATAGGTAGATCCAATTTTCTACCAACAACCTCTATTGCAATTAATCAGAGCATTATTTCTACAAAGTTGAGAAGTTGAAGTTGTACAAACTTTTTCAAATGCCTCACCTAAACGTCTGAAATTAAGAGACTGGACAAAAAATCCTCCCTACTTGAAAAATCCTGCGTATATATATCACTGGCTATATAAATATATTTTTTTATATATATTATTGATTAACAATAAACATTTTATGAATATGAAATATATATAAATGTCAGTGTTATTTTTTGTTGATACGTAATAATAATATTATAGCTTATACCTAGGTAATATAGCTCGTTTGAAATAAACCAGATGAATTAAACTTATTGACGATAAAACAAGTTTAGCAATAAAAACATCAATCGCTCCACACAGAAACTGAAATGTATACCTATATTTTATCGTAGAACTTTTTAATAGTCTCCTTTTAATATACTCAAGGATACCTATAAAGCAATTGTGTCGTTTGTCGTAGTGGATTTTTTTTTTGAACATGCATTTAATAAATTGTTTTTAATAAAATTACTGTTGCAATGAATTTGCAATGAATTTGGCCTTCTTTTATTCAAAACTATGTCTATAATTTGTTTAATAGATAAAACCTACGTTAGTAATATTTTATTAAAGATCGCTTTCTTCCTTTATTTTTTCATATATTCTATGTTCCGTTACATTTATTTATGTTATATACATTTAAATTACCTACTATACCTCTTTATTTTGCATTGGTGTTCATAAATTGGTTATGTGAATCCACATGAAAAGTAATACCGCGCCATATAGTTATTATTGAATATATTATACTTCACTTCTTAAATTTTGATTTAAAGATATATTATATTAAGCATAGTGATAATTATGATTTTTTACTTTACAATTAAATTGCATACCTACTACCACTTAAATATTTTACTTTTTAATTTATAATAATTATCCATCTATACTCCATAATTAATGTATAGTAATTAATGACGGTTAACTGATTACCTAGTCTTAATAATTTTGTTTGATAATTATTTAGACCATAACATTTAAATAAAGATATTTAATTTCCTTGACTAATCATATATAATTGCCTTTAACTAATAGGTAGATCATATTAGTGTGTGGTGAATACTTGACCTAAACTAACATATAAATATAAAATAAATGGATTGTAAACATAACATAAACAATTTAGAATAATATAAAGGTAGGTACTTTATTTTACGTTTCCGCCAATGCGATCATGAATATTAAAATATAGAAGGAATATTCAATAAGAATGTAAACCAAATAATTACATTTAATAAAAACAAAGGATAAAATAGTACGCTTTTTCAATTTTTAATAATAATATTAATACTGTTGTATGTGTTATTTATTTTATTATTGTAGGTTTATTGTTTTCTTTAATATTATGTTATTATGTTATTGTGTTATTAATTATGATTGTTATTAAGTGATAATGAATTGTACACAACTACACAAGAAGGTACATCAATATTACGTATAGATGGTCTTGAAATTATTCTCACGCTAAATTCCTTTGTTAGGAAATATAAAAATAAAAAAATGTATAGTATTTTTTTAAGTAAATTTTCTGGATTTATAAGCCAATACAATGCCATAGGGCATAGTCTATAGCCAATTGTGTATGCCAATAGTATTCAGCAGACATTTTTACAATGTATTAAATAATAATAATTTGTTGCCGATGCATAAGATCCATAAGAAAAAAAATAGTAATAATAATCGTCATTTACGGAGAAAACTCCATATTTACCATACACTATCAGATCCTGTGCACTTAGCTGACCGTTAAAAATGCCTTTTCCCCCACCAAAAAAAAAAATGATAAAAACCCAATTTTCCATTTTTTGTTATGCCAATAATTAGCATGTGCCTACCTAATTATCATGAATTTTCGGGAACTATTTCGAAAACGTACACTAAAAGCCCTATTTGACCTAAAGCCCTGAAACCAGAGACCTGAGCACGCCTATGCGGGTATTTTTTTTTATGTAAAGCACATTTTTAGATCACATATCGATTATAGGTACTTTAAATATTAAACACTCGAGTTTAAATGGAATATTAATGTTACTGACAATAAGTTTAAATAAGAATACTTACTAAATTTTGGGTGTTTTTTCTACATTAATTTAGAGTATCAATTAAAAAAAAATTCGATTCCTTTTAACTTTTAAGGTACTCGGTAATAGTATATCAAAGCGTTAAGAGGCGGTCTTCATTAATCCATCGTGGATTAATGTTATATTGTTATTGGTCACCTATGTGACTATAATATTATACTTTTTTCTTATTATTTTACGAATTTTGAATTTTAAATTCTCATTTCAGAAATATCTTATATATAATTATATTGTATTATAGGATTATTTGGATTACTATTAGATGCGCGTAGTGCCTTCCTGGATAGTTTGTTCACATTTTGTCAATGCCTAGTGCCCACTCAGCAGTGCGAGTGAACTAAACATTAAAATTCCTAATAGTGATTCAGTAAATAAATTACGTGTATTAATTATTTGTGTATAAGTGTGGTCATTGCTACATTGATGTCAATGTAGCGAATGAAGGTCGACCGAGAACCATTTATTTAAGTTTTTATTGGTTTATTGTTTTTCATTAATGATTAATTCCCCTCCCATCTCTTATATGATTTTAAAAATTTTAATTTAACAAAACCATGTGAATTTATCTTGACATTCTTCATTTTATAAAGTATCAGACAACGTGCACATATCCATTAAGTTTTTAAATCGTTTTAACTAGGAATAATATAAGCACTATTATATGCTTTGCAAGAAATAAAATGTAAATACTAGGTAATTATATGTAACAAGTAATAGGTATTTAATAATGGTTAAACATATTATATTTTGATTAAATTTTTTTTGATACCTATAATTTTTTAAGTTTAGTTTTTTTTTAATAACAACACATTTAAATTTTATATCTCGCAGCAAAACATTTTTCTGAATATATTGATGTAAAAAAATCGAATTTCGGATGAATAGTTAAGAATAAGTCATGACTCATGAGTATTCAATGATTTGATGAGTGGATCAGGTACTCGGAAAAATGTTTGTCCACTAGGTACTCGTTAAAAATTAAATTGTTAAACATAAAAATTGTCAGAAACATATTCTGCTTAGGAATATAAAATTAAATACGTGTTGTCTTTCACAAAAGTTAATGTTTTAAAATATATGTAATAACGATAAAAACAAGTGAAAATGTTATTTTTTTAAAAAAAAATTGTTTTATAGTAAGACTTCAAATTATGAAAATCAGTATTTTCAAAACAGTTAATAATTTTCCAGATTGCGGAGACGATGAGTGTTTAACTGTTGAAAGAATCACCCCGTTTATTGATTAAAATATAGAATTTTCCATTGTCGCTTTAATCAGGTTAATTAACTTTTTTGGCATATTGAACTCTTATCTTAAATAGTGTTGGTCTATGTATGGAATCGTATGCTTTCTCGAAGTCTACAAACAAAGTATATACCTCCTTATCAAATTCCCATATTTTCTGAAATATCTGCCTAATAGTAAATATTTGGTCTGTGGTGGATCTATTTGGTCTAAAACCTCCTTGGTAGTCTCCCAGTATTCCTTATAATAAATTATGACAATATAAAATATCCAGACTGACAAATCATCTCCGCTCAGAAACGTTTTTCTTATACAATGATATTATATCATTGAATTCAAGTTTAATACAATCCATTATACATTGACCCACTCGTAACCTACTGTACAGCAGAGCGACATCCACTTACCCGCTTTTTTTAAATTTGTTTTGTACATATTATTATTTAATAATCGAAAACTCAAAAATTTTAAATCGTCTTATAAAAATGGTATATTTATTTAATAAACAGTAATTAGGTGGTGTGGGGGGCTTTGTCCCCCCTCAGCTCTGTTTTCTGAAAACTATCTGGACCCTCCCCATGACAAATTCCTAAATACGCCTGTTGTGCAGTTGATCTTAGGTCTTTGTAAAATTGTTCGTGTATTCTATTTATCCAACAACAGTTCATACACAAAGTAAATGAAATACGCTAAAAAGGGCAAATATCAATAAATAATAAAATAAATAATTTTCTTATAATGAAAGTTGTAATAATACTTTTAACAATGTATGAAGCTATAAAATGTAGGTATCTATATAAATCATTATGTTTAAAGGAAAGTTGATGTAAAAAAATCGAATTTCGGATGAATAGTTAAGAATAAGTCATGACTCATGAGTATTCAATGATTTGATGAGTGGATCAGGTAGTCGGAAAAATGTTTGTCCACTAGGTACTCGTTAAAAATTAAATTGTTATACATAAAAATTGTCAGAAACATATTCTGCTTAGGAATATAAAATTAAATACGTGTTGTCTTTCACAAAAGTTAAAGTTTTAAAATATATGTAATAACGATAAAAACAAGTGAAAATGTTATTTTTTTAAAAAAAAATTGTTTTATAGTAAGACTTCAAATTATGAAAATCAGTATTTTCAAAACAGTTAATAATTTTCCAGATTGCGGAGACGATGAGTGTTTAACTGTTGAAAGAATCACCCCGTTTATTGATTAAAATATAGGTAAAAGTAACTCGTATCTATATTTTTTTAATAAGAAAAATTATGATTTTGTTTTAAACTATATTTAATTTAATTGTAAATAAATAAATACATGATTTTAGTCAATATAATTAATGAACTTATTGTTACTAAAATATGTTGTCGTCTGCCAATAAGACACACCGTATTCCGTATGTAATATACCTACACTGTTGAAATTAATTGATTCCGCTGTAACTCTATGATTTATCTTATTAAATAAAGTATATAATGAAATTATAAAATTAATATATTACACCTGACCATAAAATCGTAACTGGTATTCAGCTGAAATTAACGAAATTGGTGTAACTTGACTTATAACAATTAACTCATTGTATAAACTATTCTAAAATATATTATTGTATGATTTTATCATTGACTATTATGTTGTTATTGTATAGAGATTCCTATTTTGTAATAATTTTGAGCCTTGATAGAACCTTGGGATAGGTGCACCGTGCACAACTACTAAACTTAAAAATTGAATGGCATATAAAGCCGGAAGTTGTATTTTTAATCAATAAAAAAAAATGTTTATAAAATGCACCTCAACTTCTACAATATTTACATAAATTGGAAATAAGAAACAAATAAAACTAATTTGTGTGTGTATGTATACTCTCTTTCTATGTCACAAACTATATAAGCTAAAGACTTTCCTCATATTATAACAAGCATTTTACAAATTATTCTTTTAAAAATTATCACTATTTAATTATTATTTATCACTTTATTCCTATTTGTATCTATTATTTCATAGTAAAAATCACGTTTCTCATTTATGTGTTTTCTAAAATTTATTTGTACAGCTTGATTCTTTTATGTATGCAAAACATGTTGAGCGCACTCAATTTATTGTCCCATGAGTGATCGCACATCACACATCACACATCACTGTAAAACCAATACATTCTTTCGCTACGCTCAGAATGTAATAATAAATTAAACTGAAAAATCCTTTATTTATTTTATATTAACATAGAAATATTTGATTACCTAGTCATGTATATTACTAGATCGAAGATCGAATAAGTACCTACCTATCAACGTTTAACTTTAACATGAAATGTCTCTTACAGTTATTCAGTTTTCGAATTATTAAATAATAGGTAATAATAAATTTAAAAATAAAAATAACTTTCATGTAGCTCTATGTACTTGTACTAAATACCTATATGTTAGCTTCTCAATTTCTAAGAACAACATTTTTAAAAACCAAAGCACACAAAATATTAATGACAATAAATTATGCAGTCGATTACCACAAGCGCGTTAGGTACAATAGTACAATAGCAATAAAAATAGCTCTAATTTATGAAACATATTGATTGTTTTATCAGAGTAAAAAGATGCATAATATTCAACGTAATAACCCCGCATTTTTTATTCAGACATCCGTTTAACACTTTCTAGAATTTGAACAGTAAGGATTGTACTGGTTCGGATGTAACGTAACATACACAGCTAGATTATAATAATATATTGCATTAGTAATAACCACTTTCTTTTTACTTTCTTTTCGGGTTTCTGTGTCTGATCACCATCAATTCATATTTCGTTGCATATGCTATACATTTTATTCTTAATATACATTTATACTATTATTATAAGTACATAAGAAATAAACTAATATTACAGTAATGTAATAAATAATAAATGTAACTAGGTACACCGAATTAATTAGATTTAGATTTTTTGTAAATTTATCACAGAAAATATACATTGACATTTTTATACCGATATATTTTTATATATATATTTATATGATTTTATCTTGTTACAAAAATAAAAATAACTATTCGTTTAAATTGTTTATGAATATCTAGGTATAATAACGGTTTTCTGCTAGGGATCAAATATTTAAATTATTTAAATCGACTTGGTACAAAAAAAAAAAATTCAATTTTATTAATTATTATTTAATTAATTAGGTATTTGCTATTAAACAAAGAATCTAGTACCTACCAATTTGATTTTATTAAGTTTTGACAAAGTAATTAAAATAATGGAATTAACATTTTATTTCTGTCTTTAACAATTGAAAAAAAAGGTTGTAAAAATGCTTCAATTTTCGATATCAGCATGTTTTAGTTAAGTGAATCTAGTTGGTGCATTCAGTAGGTCAAAATTGAAGATTCTCAGTAAATTTTAAAAGCGTCAATAAAACAAAAAAAATGTGAAAAACAAATTTTGGAAAAATAAATTATACTTTTTTGGTGTAACTCAAAAATAATTAAAAGTTATAACTGTAGGCACTTAAAATGTTGACACGAAATATTTATAATAGCATTTTCTATGTAAGGTAACATTTTCGAAATATTTTGGCTCTTTTTAAGATATTTTTAGCATTGATAAGTTTTTCAAATTGTATACCTTTTTTTAAAATTATTCTCAATAAAAACTTTTTGGGTAAATTCAGACCACGCAATTTTCATATTATGGGGGATTTAAGGGATGCCATGGATTTGGCTTGTCTGTTGATGAATTTGTTACCAGCTATTTCTGAATGGTACTCACAAAAGAATTTAATGTCAAAACCTGATTCTGTTAGAGAATATAAAATATGTTTGATATTGATTACAAGAGAAAAATATTAAATTTGAATAGATTAGAAAAGAGAGTTTGAATGTAAACAATTTAATTGGTGGCGATATAAATTTGTTTTGTTATAAGGACGATATTGTTTTAAGTGGATGTCAGCGCAATATTTGTTTTCTCTCTCAAGCCCATGCGCAATATAGATAAAACGCTTACACCTAAAATCGTTTTGTATGATTTTTAGTAAAATCACCTGTTACAAAAATTATATGTTGCGCGTGGCCCAGAGAGAGAAAACAAATAGTGCGCTGACATTCTCTTAGGTATTTAAATTATTTTGAAGCATTTGGTCGTGTTCTAAAATGCAGTGGGTGTTTAGTTACTAGAAAAATAAATCTGGAACTTCGGGATGTCAAATGAAAACCCAGCTGGTAAAAAAGAACATAGCGATTAGTAAAAATTAGAAGAAATAGCGGATAAAAGTTGTGGATATAATCGGGAAAGACGATGATGACATAAGTGGGTGGTAAAGATTTTATAAATGCTAGTGCATGGTTTTAAGAAGTTTTTATTTTTAGTTTTTTTAAGTTGTTGATTGATAGTAGAAATAGAAAGTTAGTATCATATAGTGAAAGCTTGTTGGTTTTAATAATGTAATTATACGAGTGGCTGCGAGAGTGTGCAGTTAGGGCAAGAACGGAAGAGTATTTTGGACATAACACCAGGAGTAAAAGATACACTTCGAGAAAGGAGTTGAAATTGTAGGATTCATTTTTGGGTACATTTTTTAGTAAGAATATTTTGGCGAGTCGTTTACATCTCCTGTGAAAGGGTATATACCAAGTATAAATGAGTTGCTGATGAGGAACCTTGTATTACATTTTTAAGATTTTTAACCAATAAACAAAAATGTTATCAACATAAATCAAAAGAAAAATTAAAGATTGAAAAATTGTAATTTCTATAAATAGCTTAAAAAGAGACAACGATTTTAAAAATTGTACTAGTTAAAAACTGGTATTACATAAATATTATAGGTACTTACTGATTGTCTTTAATTTTGCGCTGTTTAAATCCTATACTAGAATAGAAACTACCTTTAATATTGAAAATATTCTGCTCCAAAACATAGTGACGGATACGACAAAAACACACACATGTCATCATTGTAAATGTAGGAAAACGCCATTAGCACGAAACATGCGCTCCTATGCCACGCGTTAAGAGTTAAGACTCGGGATATTTCTATTCGCGTAGATTCGTTCTAAATGCATGCCGTATGTGTCATACAAATTTCTATGCATATTTATATACTATACTACGTAACAAACAAGTCTTAAAATGTTACCCAAAGTTTCAGAAAAACGTGTTTCATGTTATGTTTTGGTGTCATTCCGTCTAATATAGGTAGGAGATAGGAAAATAAATATCAACATGTCCATAAAATACAAATTTAAAGATAGGTAGTGGAATTATTTCTATCTGTATACTCTGTAGCTATAATGGTAATCAAAATTACCACAGACAAACAATATCACCTTTCATGACAATAAGTTGTAGACGTGCGAATTGTAGCATATTATTTATATTTATCTATTTTATTAAAAGATCTTTGGGTAACTATTTATTTTAATTGGTTGTAGGTTTATTTGAAAAACTGATCAAACATCATCAAATTGATTGTTAGAGTCAAAATCAGGGTCTTGACATAATAAATTGTGCAGACAGAAAGCCGCTAAAATAATTTTGTAAACAGAACTGGTATATGGTTGTATTCGCATTGTTATTCAAAATATTCTCTAGCCCACAAGATACCAAACGCATTTTCAAACACGCGTTGACAAACAGCTCTTGTGAGTCTTTAATTAAATATTTTACTACCCATCTGCATTTCTAGATACTATTCCTAGATTGCTTTACTATAAATGAATAATGCTAGACATGGTAAATAATTTTTTAACACAAAGCTTCGTCACCTACAATAATGTTTATCGTATTATCATAGGACAGAGGTTTGCCAATATCTATAATCAGTGTATCTGCACCGATTATTGCAATTATTGCTATATTATTACTAGAATAAAAAAAAACTGATGTAAAGTCACAATCATTTTTTATGAGTGTTTGAAGTGAAATATTGGCGAAATGTAACGTGTTATATAATATCAACGTATGTATAAGTAAGTAATGCAACGATTTCTCTACTACCTACCTACTTATTTTGTTGTGATTCAAAAAATATTAATCGTAGATTAACCTATCAAAAGTTGAAATATTCCACTGTAACTATTAAGTTTGCAATTTTCAAAAAAACAAGTTAAACAATAATTTATATACAATATACATACTATATATACATGAATGTTAGTTTGTTTGTCCTCTTTAGATTTGAAAATATTTAAAGCTTATTTTTTCAACCCCTATATATTTTCGCCTCACGAAAATCGATTGTTGATTAGGTGTTTAAATTGTTGCCATTGGTTACAGATTATATTATTTCTATTAAAATTAGTATAATCGTAATAATTCAATAATTAGTAATCGTTTTTCGTGTATGCAACGATTTAGGATTGAATTCGAATTTAATACATCCACAATAGTGACTTACTCAATGACGAGGTACACCGAATTCTATACTATCCAGAAGAGCGACTTCCTTGGCTTTTTATGACTATCGAATAATAAATAATTTAAACAATACATCATAATATAATTAATATTTAATTAATTACTTATATTTCTTAGCGAAAAATACATAAAGGTTTATTGGCATAAATACATTTAAATAAGATAGTATAATATAATATGTATTGGATACCTACATTCATTTTTTTTTAAATATTAATCCCTATCAATTGAAAGAAAAGAAAATAATATGTCAGAGCATAATATAATAGATAGGTACAATTATAAAAATCGACTACTTCACATGAATTTTCAAAAATATAAATATTAAAATACATAAACTTAAGTTGGAATCATTACTTTACAGTTTTATCCCGGGTTCTTGTGATAGCATTAATAATAAACATCAAGGAAGCATACATCCGTTGTTTAGGTACCAACTATAAAAAAAACTGTACCGGGACTGTATGGGTACCGGTTTTGTGTAGAATAGCTGCCCCAATTACTTTTTAAAATAGTAGGAAAACAAATTTTTTAATAAGTAATTATCACACAGAAGATTTTACAAGCTCTTAACTTAATTAAATTCAGTTAAGACTTAAGAATAATCGTATTCACAATGTTTTCTTATGCAAATTTGACAACAATATAAGCAGGGAAGAGGGTATATTTTGAAAATTATTTGTTTGAAGTCCATGTTTGTACAGAAATGTGAGTACCTACTCAAAAATATAAAATAACTTGATATTTAAGGTATTTTAGGTTATATGTACTATATTATGTTTATTATAACAGATTGAAATAAATAAATAATGATGAAAATTAAAACCGGTCGAATTCACTCAAATTGAATAATACCTAATAATAAATGAACGATATCAATAAACTTTAAATTTCAAAAGTAGGTACACTTTTACAAATTCTCTAATACATTTAAATAATACTATTTATAATTATTTTGAAATTAAACAGCGTTTGATAATTAGATATACATAAAATAATTGAATCCAATAATTTATTAAGTTTTACTTAGTTAAACAAGATTGAAATTTCAAGTTAATATACTCGTTTTAGTCGTTTGTACACTGCGCTAATAATTAAATATTATTAGCCAATGAATAGAATAATAATTTATAAAAATAGCATTGAATAATATGCATGATTTTTGGCGTCCTATATCTTATTCAACCACTACTATTTCAGTACCTTCACGAGTTGGCATTCCTATGATGTTTGATGGGTACATAGAATTCTATGGAAGAAAATCAAATTGGCAATGATAAAAATAATGATTCATTTTAGCACTTGAAACAAAACAAGCATTTTGAAAAATAATAATATTTAAGTGTACTTCATGTATAGATACACTTTTTTTAATACTATCATAAATAAAAATTGTCGTATTTACCACGAAAAACTAGTTGAGTTTTAAGACCTAGGTACTCAGTATGTATGGATTAAAAATACACCACGAGTACCTAATTACTTTTATTTAAAATAAAATTCAATATTAATTCTTCCAGTATAAAAGTATAATAATTTAATATTATAATTTATTTGGGTGCACCGTATTATCATAATATTATAGGAATAATATTAACATTAAAAACATTAAGATTTATGTTATATAAATATTGTTAATAAATAATAAATAAATATTCACAACAACAAACATATTATTTTGAACCACTATGCTGCAGTAGGCTTAACGATAAAAAAAATCATCCACATTTGTCAAAGTGGTTCAAAACATTCATACACCAAAACCATATTAAATTAAACCATATTTTATTTTTATAAAACGATACGTACTTCTGAAAATTAAAGCATTCATACTGGATTGCACAAATATTTTATAGCATTATGTTAAACGGATCTTTGAGTATTTGTCGGTAACTTAAACATAACATAAAACGAACCATTGGTTCATTTAATTTCAGTGAAATGTTAACAAAATGTTCGTGCTACCTTTGTATTATAATAACTTTATCATCGAAAAAAATTATTACGATAATTATTGTATGAAGAAAAGTCGAACTTTACCACCAATATTATATACACAACAGACAATAAACTAGGTAGTATATAACATATAATCGATTCGATTTAATTTAAAATGCATACAATTAAAATTAACAAATGCTTTAAAAGCTCTGCGTCATATATGGCTAGGTACTCATAATACTCGTTGGTTTTTAATTAATAAACAAGATCTAATTATAAATATAAATGCATATTATTTAATTGCAATGGATATTTTATTATAATATTATAGAAACACATGAAGCAAACATAGAATCAATATTATGAAATACGATTATTCAAGGATGCGCTTACTTTATAGGATATATAATTTTGTATAGTTCTGTATCTGCATCACGAGGGTCGACAAGTACTTTTGAATGAGTATTAGTTTCGTAATGACAGACTTTTTTTAAGAAGACGTCGTACCCACATGTATTGTCATCTCTGTCTTACTAACGCATAAGGGATAACATACCAAAACATATGTTCAGTAATTCCAATTTTGTGTTGTTACCTCAAACATTAGAGTAAATTTACATATTATCAAACTTAAATACAAGAACATTATTTGTGTTCTCTCGTTGTCTTTACGATATTTTTATTTTTAATATGAGCGTGTAAATTATTAAAATTTAAAAATTCTCATAACTCACTCAAAATTAAAGTATGTTAAAACACAACGAGAGAACACAAATAATATAATGTTTATACATTTGAGTTTAAACACATTATCGGAACTGTAAAACACAAATATGCTATGTTGTCCATGAGTTGAACAGATACAACATATACGAGGTTGCACATAGAAAATTTTAAGTTCAGAAGAATCTAGCTAGTTCATTCTATTATAAAAAATAACAGGATAAAATGGACTCTTCTGAACGTACGATTTGACATATGTTATGCGTTAGTTCGCTGAAACGGAGACAACACATGCGTGTAATACATCTTCTTAGTTAAAATGAAGTAAATGTATGAATTATTTACTAAATCGTTTAGCTTTTTAATCCTATGCAAAATATAAATAGTAGGGAATAAAATATGCCTATAGGGCCGTTCTCGTTATAAATACTTCATTCGTTTAAGTCTAATATTATAAACAAGATGTAACGGGAAAAACCGACAAATGAAAAATAAAAAATTGATACTAGTTATATGGATGAAAAAACTATGAAGATTATATGAATAGTAAATAATTACTTATGTCGGAAAATTCCCCAAAAGAATAATTTGAAAAAAGTATTAGGTACGTTTGGATACATTTACTCCAAATAAATATCGATACTTTAAAACTGTTATTAAAAAAAAAAAACTAATTGACTAAAATAAACGTTTTTACCATTAATATTTTGCTAAAAACTATATCAACAAATTGGCTATTTTGAATATTTTCAAGTTAAATATTTCTATAACAAAAGTGATTTTCTCTTATAAACAATTTAAATTACAGCTCGTGGACATTTTTAAAAGCTACAAAAAATAGTATCCTTTGAGGTATTATTATTAACCCATTTAAAAATATAATTAAGTACTCAATAAAAAGACAAAAATATGTTAAAGTAAATTCAAAATCAAATTAATGATAAAATGTAATATGTTATAAACAATTTTAATAATGTATGAGTAATGTAACTTATGTAACTCTTAATTAGTTTTAAACATAATATTTAATGTTAGTATCGATCGTGACTAATTGCATTCCACTCATTAAATTGCTGTTGGTATAAATATTTGTAGTAAAAATCGATTATTAAATAGGTATTTCTATAAAAAAAAGTTTATAGTTGTATGGTAATCAAACGTTTTAAAAATAAAAATTATTAACATATTTTAATTGATGAATTAAAATGTATATTCTTTGAATGTTCTCAAGTATATTTTATCTATAAAAAACAATATTTACCTGAGTAAGAAGAATTAGACGTCTCATGTAATTTAAATGTGAACGGTATGTGGACTTTCATCATTTTCATCTGTGGTATCCTTTGTTGAACAGGATGTACGGCATTACCACCAAACATTAGTTCTTCGCCGTGCAGCCAAAATACCGTCATATTCCTAAAATGTAAACAATACAAAACAATTATTTAATGATGATAAATTGAAATCAAAAAAACTTTAAGATCTTCCAGAATATAAATCATAATTTATTGGTTAGATGTCTCTAGTCCAACGATTAACACAAAACTAAGTTCATTGAACGATTATTTGGTATATAAACTACTAACGAGGTCAATGAACAGATATCGAATATACTTTTCCCGAACCTTATAATTTACTTAAACATAAAATATAATACAATTTGTTGTAAGTATTAAATGATTATTTAAATCAATAGTAGGTAGGTAAGTTAAAATATGGTAACACAATAATTATTGTTGAATTTGAGAACTTTAATGGAAAAAAAAATCATTTATTTTAAAGATATAATCCGGTAAACAGGTTATTGATCTGGTTATTGGCCGTACGCAAAATGTAACGTGTTTTAACGTATATCCACCACAAGGTGTAATGTGGGTTGTAAACAATTTTAAAATTTCAATACTTTTTACAATAAAATAAGAATAACTGATATACATGTATACCTTACTGGTGATTCTTTTAATAGTAAGAATAGTTTATTACAGAATATTAACATTTTTGAAAGTACCTATATTGATTATATATAATTTGAAGCCATAGGTACTACAAACATTATTTTTGATAAAACAATTATACTTGTTAACTATTTTTTTATCGTTATTAGGTATATTTCAAGTTTTTACTTCCTATGATAACATACATTTTTAATTTAATATTTCTAAGCAGAATATCATCCCAGAATTTCCATTTAGAAAAATCGAATTTGAATGAGTACCTATAATACTATAATTAGTTATAATTATCTAAAGTTTAGGCGAGCAAAGAGTGGACCAACAATTTTCGGATAACTCAGTTCATCGATACCTTACAACTTATTACTAATAACTACCTAATCGTTTAAATTCAAATTTATATAAATTGACATTTTTAAAAAAATTAACTTTTTTATAACTTCAAATTATGTAAAGAAATATTATATAATATAACGTAAGGTACCTATAATTAATTTATACACTTATGTATCTATTCTGATTTAATGAAATGAAAAAATATTACAATTTTCATTTATATAGATATAAATGTTATACATTTTGGTGTGGTCACCGCTTATGGAAATAAATTAATTAAGAGGGGGTCACACGGTTCACAAAAGGTTATGTTAGGTTAGGTTCACTGGTATAAATATCCACTGGTATAAATATACCTCGTATACGCAAATATGGTCTAGAAATGAATACGCTAATGATATTATAATTTTCAAATGTTGTACTTAATTAATTGTTTTAGTTAGTTATATTACTGTACATAACTATCCTGTTTTTCTCAATTATTAAAGCATTTTTTTCTATTATAAAAATTGTCTACAGATATATAAAAAAACATAACATTGTTAAACCAATAGATACATCGTTCCGCTCATAATCTAAAATTATTTTGTAAACTTTTTTTTTAACACAGCATTTATTAAATTGCAAGTTTCATCTGATTCTTTATTAATAATATCGCTTACTCATTACTCATTAGTCATTACTATTCAACCAATATTTTATATTTTCCGTTATTTCGACTCTTAGTATTCGTAACCAATACAAATTCTAAAACACATACCTATATAAAATATTGACCTAAAAAATAATTTGATATAAATATATATTGATGTCCCGTTATGTTAAAACCAGAAACAATATTATTAACTATACTGTACAAACCTCGGTACAAACTATATGCAGTTTTAATAACAAGGTCAGCTAGAATTAAACTCACAAAAATAATTTGACATACCGAAAAAAAT
Organism: Metopolophium dirhodum; assembly: GCF_019925205.1. Taxonomy (NCBI): domain Eukaryota; kingdom Metazoa; phylum Arthropoda; class Insecta; order Hemiptera; family Aphididae; genus Metopolophium; species Metopolophium dirhodum. The sequence continues at coordinate 71,383,692 of NC_083560.1, forward strand.
GTCTTGTCTTAGTAAAAGGTATACATTTAATTACATTATAACCTCGATTATAACTATGGTATAAGTAAATCTAAAAATATAACTTATTCGTAATTAGGTATATCTCCAAACATTTTTTATAAAATGTAAATACATTTTTAAGTAACTTGGTTAAATTTATTTCATAAAAGCATAAATGAAGTTTAGGGAAATTTAAATAAAATCAAAAATTGTATTAGTTACAATTTTAATCTATGATTATATTATTATACTATAAAATATCTATTGAACGTGTCTTAAATGTAATGTCAACAATAATATTTAGTATCATTCATAATAATCTGCAAACGTGATTTACCTAATAAATATTGACACCATAATAGTAAGTTGTTTTTAAATAGGGTTTTTTTGTTTATAGTTTGTTTTAATTTCAAAATTGGATTTTAACTAATTAAATGAATAAGAATATTATTATGTACTTATATTAATTTTTGTAATGTAGAATAAGTTTAGTTTTGAATAAAATTATCTAACCTTTTCATTTTTAACTAATAATCCTTAATAATCCATCTATTTTTTATTGTTTAATGTTTATACAATGTTTGTACTATATAGTGTTAAGTCGTTTACACTGATGGACGTAGATTAACGGATACTGTTACTGTCAGAATTAGTCAACCACGCATAATATTATTTTTGAACAAGTTAAATCATTAAATTATTTAAAAAATAGGTAGCTGGTAGGGTATACATAAATATTGTTTTTGATGTTTCAATAATTATTTTATTTGTATACATATTAGTACTGTATGTCTGTATACAAAATAAATATACCTTATCTAATTAAAACGGTGACTATCAGAAAATAAATTGGATAAAGAACATCAATATTTGGTTAGACTGTCATTGAAGTGTAAATATTTGTATTTAGTCATGACCAGAAGTTTTCATGAAATATCCTAAAAAATTAAACATTTACTTTCAATATCTTTCATTTTTATCAGTTAATGGAATACATAAATCAGCAGTTCGTTATTGTAAATATTAAAAACAAATTAACTAACTATTAATACCAAAGAGATAGCCTTCATATTTTCCTCGAGGAAAATCAACAAGAAATTAATAACTGTTAAATGAAATCTTAAATTAAGTGAAACATTAAAAGTGAACATTACAATTAAAATTAAACAATAATTAAGTAAAGCTACCTACAAGGTCACAATACCTATTATATTGAAATAATTAGTAAGATATTTAATCGAAACATTAACTTAAAATATAATAATAAATTAATTAAAAACAGAAATATAAATATAACTAATGGTTGAAAAAACACCCTAAATTTAATCAAGACTCAAGAGTAATAGTATATAGCTTCGCATAAGTACAATAGGAATGTGTTTTACAATACAAAAATATCTTATTCACTTTTATCGATCTAAACGAAAATATATTTTTCACTTTATTTCGAATTAGTAATATTACAAGCACTTTAAAACATCGAAAAATAAAAATGTTAACCTTCTATTGAACCAAATAATACACCTTAATTGAATTTAGTAGCACCGAATGAAATTAAAACTGACATATCAAATAGTTTGATTGGCCCACCCCCTCATTCAAAACATTGCGAAACGGGCACAACTAACTATAGGTATATATAAATAATTTCATGACATATTTCTATGTTTAATAAAGTTATAGGAGAAAGAATAAGAAGTATACTTTATTATTTTACCCAACCAATTTTTAAGGTAGTTCAATTGATCTACCTGAAGACGTGTTCGGGGCGGGTGGACCTTAAGTTCAGAATTTCAAATACCTACTCCATAGCGTGGCATAGTCCATAAAATAATATAGTTTAATTTGTTTCTTCACTGGCGATCGGAAACAATTAGGATTTTACATATCCACATATTAGGATTCCACAGTACATCACATAACCCTTATTGAGTATACTGCCTTCAACAACGTTGTACAACTCCCCTGCAACTCCATAAACATTTTTTTTTTGTCAATTTTACGGAAAATATTTTTTTACCGGACATTGAATGTCCGGTACCGGGGCTTTAAAATGACTACGCCACGCCGCCATCGGCTGTTAACGATGACCGAATCAGCTACATATTATGTATACCTAAGCATCTATCAGAAATAGAAAGTTCACGGTTAATAACACATATGGGAGGGTCAACGTTCTATACCAGTTCAGTCGGTATTGGTATTGTGCATGGCATAGTCATATTATAGTGTATAGGTATAGGTTAGCAGTTATGAAAGGAGTTGTTTAACCTGGCCAACAACTATCTCATCTAATAATAAATTATGTCCACGATTGTTAAAAAAAAGTACGAACTACGTACTGTATTCGTATATTTGTAAATAATCGCATTTATTAATACATATATAGTACAGAAAAAATTAAATATTTGATGAATTTTTAACAACAAAATAATTTGCAAATTCTCACAATGTTGATGAATTTTGTCAAAATTTGAACTAAAAACGCTTATAAAAAAATCATGCTAATATATTTTCGATATATTTCAATTATTTTATAAAAACAACTTATGAGAAACCTCGTATTAAATTTTCAATTTTTTTTACCGAGAAAAAGACGTTTAAAGACATTTAAAAATGAGATTTTATCTAAAAAATACTCACATAAATATTTGGTAAAAATGTAAAATCTCTACGTTTGTTCATATTTTAATTACTAATAAACAAAATTTATTTTGCGTAAATATTCTTGTTATCCGGTTATCCGTAGATAGTTATAGATTTTGAGCGGAACAATGAATGTTTGGATTTTACATTGATGTGTTTTGTTATATTTTTGTGATTATTAACACCTTTTGGAGCAGTAAAAACAGTTTATATTTAAACGTTTGAAATATAAATTTTGACAAAATTCGTTAAAATCATGAAAATGTACATATTATTTTGCTGTCAAAAATGTATATATTAATTTTTATAGCTTATATAGGCTTTATAATTTCATATAAGGTTCCTAACAAATAGTTTATGTTGAAATCAAAAATTGTGAAAAAATATATAGATATTTAAACTAAGAATAACAATTATAATTAATTTGTTTGATTCAAAAATATTATTCGTGAGGACCAGAAACTTTTACGTGCATTATTATATTTTATATACCCATACGACATTGTCAAAACATTTAGATACATTTTAAGCTATTGCCTATTTACGCGCAACGAACTTATTCACACCATTCTTCGGTATGGCGGCATTAACTCAAAAGTTAAGAACAATAATAAATTATATAAATATTAAATACATTAGGTATTATATTATATTACACTATTATAATAATTAAATATTAATAATAGGTATAATAAATACAATGTTTTCGGAAAAAATTAAATCAACCTACAGTAGTACATTCCTACTAATTGTAAAATAAATTACTTTAATAGCAATATCAAAAAACATACCATGCAATATTAGTAATATACTTAGTAATATTAAATAAAGCTGACGACCGACTTCGCTCAGAATCGTTTTTCGTATGCAATGATTTATCTTTGAATTCAAATTAAACACATACTTACAGTGACGAGGCACACTCGACACTTATAGGCACTGAACTGCAGCAGAGCGGTTACCTACTTTCCCCCTATTGTTGTAGTTTTCTTCCGATTAATTTAAAAATGAATGACAATTTTTAATTTTGACCCCCAAAACTCCATTTGAACATACATCATTGTAAAACCAATACATTCGTAGCTCCGCTTAAAATTTAAAATGAGCCATGACCCGTGCCGCCCATGTTGCAAAACTGCATATGATGATCCAGCCAGGTTTTTTATTTATTAAATTCTGGTTTTACAATGATCTATTTATAAATAAAGGTTGTGTCTAAAAGCACTTTTAAAACTAGAAAAAATGTATCAATCTTCAATACTGAAGTCGGTTTCTGGTAGCGAATTGTTTTGAAGTCAAAAAGCTCGACAATTTAATACAATGTTTAAGTTTTTTATAAGTAATAATTTTTAAGTTGTTAAAGCAATTTAAAATGTCGAAGATATTGTAATGAATGACCAGGTACACATAAACATTTTTACCCAGCAGAGCAACTTCCCTGGTTTTCGTTTGTTTGTTTGGAAATTGCAACTAGTCGACTCAAAAATAATATAATATTATGTCGTCCGTTATATGTTTACAATCGAACTAGCAACAACGGAGACAACATTCGACGCATGAATAAAATAAATAAATAAACAAAACTCGTAATTCCACCGGTGCGAAACAACTTTCTTTCTGATCCCGTTGCGAAAATCTACGATGACTACAACGACTGTCGCTCGCGTGCGTCGCAAAAATTATCGTGTGACGTGTCGTTTTTCCTCAGAGTGATATCCTCGCCAATTTAAAAAAGAAAAGACGAAAAACCGTGAACCGCTCCGTCGCGCGTCGACGTTACTCGTAAACATAATATTATTATAAACATAATATATTATATTACGCATTATTATAATATTATTATACTCACAAGCCGCGACTGCTTAACAATGATATAAATATAAAATAATATTATAATGACATTTTCGTTTTGAAACTTTACCTCAGCATCATCCGCGAGAATATTATCGTATAATACACGTATCATTATTACACGCACATGCACGCGAATACGTGTCTTTCGTACGAATTACGCAACACAACACACAGATTTTGCATACAAATTTAAGGGGGGCGGACGGCCGCCGATCGGTCGACCGTAGTCGTCGGCGGTATTATTATTGTTGGTTGGTTTTTTTTTCCTACATTTTTGTTCACTACTCGTGATTATTATTTTGACCTCGACGACAACGGCGAGCGAAAATTATTCTTTTTTCTAAACGTGCGTCGCCGTTGTCGATTCATTGGACCATTGCCGCCGTGCATCGCGATGTATAATATAATATACGATATAATAATAATAATATTATAGTGTATTAAGCATGAACACGGCCAGCCGCACGATATAAAATAAATTCATGACGACGATACAATAGCGTAAAATATTTCTGTTATTGTTACCACCAATAGATATTTTTTTCACTACGATCCCACAGAGCCGTAAGGCATCCTCATAATATTATATTATTATATTGTTATCCTCAGTAAATGGTATCGAATTATCCATGCGAAGAAATGCGTGTACACGATGCTCAGTCGTTTCGGGATCGTCGCCCGCAGAGAAATAATAATAATAACAATAATGAAAATAATATAATACAACATGATGGCAGGGGAATGGCAGACTTGTACATACTATATATATATATATATACAATACCTGCGGATGGAAAAACTCTTCACCTTTTTCTTTGCACATTTTTACGATCGGATTTTCGTACGAGTAAATGCACTGTGGGCATTGGGCAACTACATTTATTCCTCCCTACATTCGAATTCACACAATAATCGAAACTCTTTTTCGTAATGTATTGTGTTCGTTGTTATAAACTCTACAAAAGTTTGACAAAAAATACCTCATAGACCATAAGTAGGAAAAGAAAAATAATACTTTTTGGGAATTTTTGATTCTATATATTATTTTAATTTACTTTAGTATTAACGCAGAAAAAACACTGAAATGTGTTCGAAATAAATCGTTCCAATTTATTTATCGGACGCCATAAAACATGAGTAAATCTACGTCTATATCATCACAGATGATAATCACATTTGCTTGGTGAATTTTTGATACACAAAATATATACACACCGTACCCATTTTAAATAATATTTTTGATTTGATTTTCTTTATTTGGAAGAAATATGAGAATCTCAAATAAAATATACCAATGACATATCGTATTGGAGAGCCTACTAAAATATTCTGATGATCAGGTTATAGGTTGGTACTTAAGTTAGGTAGGTACTTAAGTATACACCATTAAATCAGCTATCAAAAAACGAATTAGCCCATATGTACTTGTTGCAGCCCACGGGATTTTCTTAGTAGGTCGCCGGTAGTTGTTAATAATTAGCGATAGTAATTGCCAACTAATTGCCTCTCCTCCTTCACGAGTCTTTATTTTTGTTTCAGAAATTTCTATTCGTATAATAATATATATTACATTTAATATCTATTTTTTTAAACTTTTATGAGCAATTAGAATTTTGTCTATAACACTGTAACCCTGACTCTTATTACAATTATTATAGTCCCAAAAAATTTCAAACTGTTTAAAAATGTTACACGTATTATATCTTCAATGTTCGTTGTTCGTATATAATAATATGTGAAGTTTGTGGACATAAGTATCTAAACAATGGTTACCAACACATACATCACGATATTATGGTATTGTAAGTCTTGAGTCTAGAGAATATAGTTAATACTGATAGATATTGAGTACTTGGACAGTACATATATATAATATATATTTATATATTTATATGTATTATGTATGTGTATATAAAATATATAATATTTTATAACAGTTTAAACATAATCACCCTAGCTGAGAAGTACGGTACCATTTTATTTAGTCTTATTTATAATATTGTTATTATTTTAAACTTAGCTTGCATCGAAGTCGGTTGCACTTCCGAGTGCCCTCCCAATATCTATTAGTCTCGCTATGTATAATAATATTATCTTTAATCAAAATGATTTATTGTACCAAATGTGTATAGCTATAATTATAATTTAATAAAAAAAAATAAAAAAAAAGCTGGCATCGCGAACGTTTGATACTAAACGTTTTTATCTCCCAATTCTATACAATCTTATAACATTCAATTTACAAAAGGACCTATTTAGATTGTTGCAGAACGTATTGTGTGTAGACAACTAATACTGTTATAATATTATATCAAGAAAATACCGTTAGAATTCACAATGCTAAACAGAATCTTGTTTTATTTTACCGTATGAACACCACTATAATACTAGTCTCGAAAAATTTGCATTTTAACCCGTTTCATGAAAACGCGACCGGTGGTTCACAAAATATAAACCTCGTTGAACCACTTGTATCACGAACGACAGTAAACTTGAGTTTATTCGACAATTTATTTTAGCTCGCATTTTGGTCCATTTTAGTTACCATATGACAGTGTGTTTTAAATTCAGTTAGGGAGTTAGCTATAAACATTCTTGATTTACCTATCTATTCCAAATTCAATTTTTCCTATTTTTATCCTAATCCCGAAAATCCTTAAGCCAATTTGGTACAATTTGGTTATCCCTACTGAAAATAAACCGTTATTTATTTACGAATTTATAAGCAAGTACCTACCTACCTAATTCTATACCTACAACATTATATTATATTTGCTTTTGCATAGGTATTTTATTTAGTTACTCACTTTTTTATTTGTTTTTTTTTTAATGGATATAAAATATTTAGGTATTACTCGAGGTATTATTCACACAATTATATATAATTGAACACGTTTATAACTCTTTGTTTGTTTATAAGTTACAACTATTACTATTTAATTTTTTAATGAGATTATTTATTACTGAGCATAAAAATATAATCATTGATTAAGTGACTACGGAACTATAATTTAAACTGATCTTCTAGTACAAACTTATCTACTATAGAGATTACTCTTATCACGGCTACGTCAGCACTGATATTGTAACCTCATAATACTATCATAAAATTATAATATTCAAGACCCACAATTACGATCACTGTATTACTATGTACAAATGTACAATAATTTTATCGTTTGAACACGGTACCTAAACAACACACAATATTATTATCTTGTACTTTGAAATATCGTATATTAAAGGTGCAACGTTCACACGTTTATGCTACCTACAAATTAAAAAAAAAACGAACGGAATAGAAAATGCAAAAACATGGTCGCTAAAAATATTCAAATATATGCATAGCTATTAAACGACAACATATTTTTATCAAAATCGCACTGAACGCAGTGCGGAGTGTTACACTAATACACTGTGTGAACGTCGTAAAGTCAGGTCTGTCCATGAAAAGTGAATGCAACCAGAGAGTGTAGGTAGATATTAATATACTTAATGTGATGTTATTGAAAGTTTAGAGCTAAGTTATCATCTTGACATATTTTAAACTGTGGAAAACATTGTGGCTGATGGATTACTATTTTCTTGCCACAACACAATGTCGGTAGGAGGTACTTAGGTCCTTTTAGGCACCTTATTACGCCTACACAATACACAATATAATATAGACATAACACCCAATTGTAAATACGATTGGGCCGAGTTTACGAAAAAAAAAATACTGACTAGCCATCGTGCCTAGAAGCTAACCTATATATCATCACGATACCTAAACATAGGTACCCGCTGGCTGCTGTAATAACATGACCGGCGACGGACTTACCTCATGATCAGCAGGAACATGGCGCAGAAGCACATGAGCACGGCCAAAACAGACAGAATATTGGAGAACTCTGCCACGGACACGAGCATCGCAGTCATGGCGACCAACATCGCGCGGCCGATGAGCGTACTAACGATTGACGGTGGTGGTGTGCTGTGTTGTGCCGACCTGTGGTCGGGTCAAGACGAAAACAAAAAATCCAAAAAAATTACACTAAAAACAAACGCGCTTGACACCTCGTCGGCCGTTTGCTATGAAAGTATAATAATATTATCTCGTGTGCCTATAGCGATTAGCCGGATGAGGTGGAAAAAAGCCGTTCGGGGGTACGGGGGAACCCCGTGTTCCGATCAGTCTAACTCATAAAAATCGCTATAAACGGTGAGAAAAAAACAACTGATGACGACGGGACGCGCACCGGTTTCTATGGAGGTTGGACGGGACGAACGGACGCGGACGGGGACGAACGATCGAGAGAAAAAAAACAAAATACCACAGTTTTGTAACGCGGAAAAACGTCTATTTTCGATCGGTTCTCGATGTTTGTCTATCTGTCTGTCGATCGGTCGGTCGGTCGGTCGGTCGGTGGCGAGCAACTCGCGCGCGATATGCTGTAGCGTGGCCGTACACCGTCTCGTCCGGACTGCGGTAGTGCGGTCTGGTGTAGCGCTGCACGCACGCTCACTCGGACGCACGCGCAGACACACGCGCACCGCGCTGAAACACTACCACAAAGAACGGTGGCGGTGGCGGCGCGCGTCGGCTACGGCGATAACACAAGTCGTATAACACTCGCACAGGCGCGACGGAACGCAACGGAACGCAACGGTAACGAAAAACGGGATGCGGCCCGCCCGCGCGCGTTCGGCGTTGGTAGTCTCGATCGCGGGTGTCACAGTGGCGGAGTGGGGAAATTTGAACACAGTCGCCATCGGCGGAGGAGAGTGCACGGCGATATTCACACCGCGGCCGTGCCGGTCCTATATGAACTCGGCTGCCGGCGAGTGGTGGCAACCGGTGAATGTGAAAGCATAGCGCCGCCGCCGATGCGACGACGGCGGCAAACGTCCCACCCCGTCATCACCCGTCGAACGACGAACCGTCCGCACAACCGGCGGGCAGAACGTGTGGCGGACGGCGGTCGTCCGTCCCACCACGCGAGGCTGCGGTACCGGACGCCACCGGCATATACATGGTATTATAATATTTTATAATACACCGCGTACCGACATGTGACGCACGTGATTCGTATAATATAATTATTATTGTAGTTGCACTCGACGTGTGTTTGTGGTTTGTCCATGACGAATCATGATAGGATGGAGGGAGAGGGGGGCGGAGGAGGCATTCACCTAACCGCCTGGATCCTTAATTATTTTTTTTTCCATCCTGCAGAGTAAATAATAAATGTGCAGGTAACGACGTATAAACCCTTATAACCCTCCATCGAATCATTAGAAATTGATCAAGGAATATGAGCAGCTGTACTACCTACTCAATTAAAAATTAAAATATCTTTAACGATTGAAGTACGAACACTCTGCAGAGTGCAGGGTAAACGGCAATTTATTACCGTCACATAAATTATAATTGAGTTTTGTCTGTTTTCGTCCAGCTATCGCACAATCCAACAAATATTTTTTTATGAATGTCTGCATAGTAAAATTTCACGAAATCGGTTATTTACGTTTAAAATAACGATTTCTCATCAAACGATTTTCTTATTTAACTTAAAAAAAGTTATCGCAGGTAGTTCAAATTTTTAAAAAATGTTTGTATTAGCATTTTTTATACATGGTATAATTTCAAGCAATGTTTATAGTAATATTATAAGATACATTAACTTTTTTTAAGCTATTCGTAGACATTTGACATTTTGATCTTTTTTTTAGATAATCTTCTATAAAATATGTCAATTATCAATTTTTGGCCGGGTCAAAAAGTTTGAAAATTGAATAAAAGATCCCACATAAGTTGTTCTTCTAAGAATTCAAAAAATATTTAAAATAAATAGGCACTATTTTTTTTCTTTCGTTTGAAGTTCAAATCTTGATCAAATTTATCAAAATCACAAACATTTGCAAATTATGTTGTAGGTAATTAAAAATTTTCAATTTTTATTTTTTTTTTCCTAAAGGTTGAAAATTTAATTCAAATTTTGTCATAAATAGTTCTTTATATACTCAATGATATTAGGTACCTAGATGAAAATAAAAGTTTTTATAATTTACATAAAATGTCAAACTCTCAAACAGTTTAATATGGTCAATGTTAGAGATGGGAAATAATATATCATAAAATGTATTGAACCCGCGGCTGTTAATACTAAACTCCCATTACAAGATATTATAACCGCAAATTTTATTTATTTAGAATCATCCCTTAATGTATAAGAATTATTGCCGGCCGTTTAAAGCCCAATCGCAATGTGATAATAAAATTACATCTTATAATTTAGACTTTTAGAGAAAAATATTCTATGAGAAACTTAAATGAAGTAAGTATTGAAGTATATGAAATTGAAATAAATAAAGATATATAGGTAGTAAGTACCTACTATAAGTAAAAAAAAATGAAGAAGATTCACATACACCTACTCAAACCTCGATCATCTGACAACAGCAAAATTGATGATATTGATGATCAGATGGGAAAATAAATTTAAAAATGAAACATCTATAGTAAAAAGAAAATTAAAATTAAAAAATAATAATAAATTATCTCGTAAAGAATTGAATTTAAAAAGGATGGCTGGGCGCCTGGACAACAATTTATGAGTTACGTAGTACATTAGTACATATGTAAACAATTTTAACCCCGATAAAATTAGAAAAAAAGAATTATGAAAGAAACTTGCAAAACTTACTCGCGTATTATAATATTATGTTATAAAAAATAAATAATATTTGATTTTTAGTCGTTCTAAATTTATTGCATAATTAAAATAACAATTTATAGTTTATGGTAAGTAAAAAAATTCAATCTTACAAAATATATAACTTGTACAACACCTACCAAAGATACGTGTCACAATAGCTCTTCTCCACATGAAAAATTCAGAGTATCTCCAAAACAATTAACCAATAAGCCATAATATAGTAAGCACCAGATAAATTGAAGCATTTACAAAAATTAGGCCTATATATGTTATATAACATATAATGCTAACTAATACTCATACTAACAAACTCAATCATATACAAAAAGTTTAGTAAAAATTGAATAGTTTTTTTACTTTCCTAAAAAACATGTTGTTTACGAGGACGTAACAATAATATAAACAACTTGTGCATAATTGTATTGGTATTTGTCTTGGTCGTGGTCTTGGTCTTGCGCAATACTCTTGCTATTTTTACAAAATAAATATAAAAAAACTAAATACCCTAAATACCTGTTATAGTTGTGTGTGGTTTTTACTATGAATCTCTAAGATGAAACTTAAGTCCAATATATTATATAAAATTCAAACATTAACATAAAACAAGTCAAACAATTTAATTTTTATTATACTCGTTTAAAACTTTGCATTTTAAATTATGCTTATATTATTTTACTTGTATTTGTATTTGATGAATCAATTTACCAGCATAATTAACTTTGTAAGTTCATATTACATTTATAATAAATATCAATAAGCTATTACTAATTATTAATTATTGACCAATAAAATATTTAGAAAAATTAAATTGTTGATTTTTTTTAATGTTCACTTTAACAAATAAAAATATTAAAAAAACTGTATGGTTTGTTCCAAATATTAAATTGCTTAAAATTATATTTGTTATAATGATAATATTTATTATTTATAATTAAACTTTTATTCACCAGTGTCCAGTACAGTAGTACTAAATGTTAAAGTTACTTTTAATATAAAATATTGGCAATAGACCATCATATCGATTTTGGGAAAATAAAATCATTTTTCAGTAATTGCTAATTACTATGAAACAACTATGTTATTTTGTAATATTAATTCCAATTATTTCTAATCTTTTTTCAATAATTCCGAATTCGCCATTTCCTCGAATACTGATCAAATTTAATAACAATAGGTACAAATAATTTCTTATTATTTTGGTTATAAATTATTAGTTATAATGAAATTTAGATACAACTAATGTGTTTTCGTGGAAAAAAAATTGCAAGACTGCAAGAGTCTTGCAGTGATGGTCTTATTTTGGTCTTGGTTTTGTAGCTTCGGTATTGGTTTGGTCTTGTTCTTGCAAGCTTAATCTTGGTCTTTGTTTTGCTAGACCAGTACCATCTTGGTATTGATCTTGGTCTTGCTAGACCAGTACCATCTTGGTCTTGGTCTTGGTCTTGCTAGACCAGTACCGTCTTGGTCTTGGTCTTGGTCTTGCTAGACCAGTACCGTCTTGGTCTTGGTCTTGGTTTTGTAGCTTCGGTATTGGTTTGGTCTTGTTCTTGCAAGCTTAATCTTGGTCTTGGTCTTGCTAGACCAGTACCATCTTGGTCTTGGTCTTGCTAGACCAGTGCCATCTTGGTCTTGGTCTTGGTCTTGGTTTTAGTCTTGGTCTTGCAGCAAGAGTCTTGCGAGACCGCAAGACCAAAACCAATTTTGATCATCACTAGTTAAGACAGCCATAATACTATTATAGTGACCTACTCAATGATACTACACATACACCACATGTCCACACATCTACTACAGTACTACCTTTAAAGAAGTCCAAGTGTAAAGTGTTCTTGTATATTAAATAATCAAATTTTTAACAATACAACTTTATTTAATGATCCAACTACTCATATATAAGCAAGTAATTACTTGCAACATTAATTTAAAAATACATTAAGCATACATTTTATTTTAGCATTGAAGAAAATTGATATGGACAATTTGGGGCTCAAAACTGTAAGTTGTACTGGGCCCATAAATTGGTTAATCAGGCCCTGCCTATACTACCTATGTAACTAACGGCTAACAGATTAATTATTACATGTTTCTTGTAGGGCTCAAAACTAGCAAAATACCTATGTATATTATAAATGACAACTTATTTTGTACCTAGGTATTAAAATAATGTCATGTTCAAATATTAAAAGGATGTCGTACCCGCATGACACCAAATTTTCGTTTACCAGTTCCAATAGTGTATTAGTGTGCGAGTTTGCTGTTAGTTTTGGTATTAGAATTTAGAGTGAATTGACCCAGTAGCGTATCCAAGAATTTTGTATGGGGGGGGAGGGTGCTAAGTATACAAATAAAATTTGTATTTTATTTAAACTTTTTATTTTTTTTATTAATCTTGATAAAATTCTACGGTCAACACAGACAAGGGGGGGTTATAGCCCTCCCCTGCATACGCTACTGAATTGACCTATTATACAATTTAAACTTTAAAGGTAAGATCATTATCTAGGGCCCCACGTAGGCATTTATTGATATTATTATTTTTAAGTAAGTTATGATCATTTTAAAATGTACAGTTGAAATGATCATAACTTATATCTTATATAATATTTCACTCTGTTATTTTTAATATCTATTAGAATTTAGAATGAATATATTGAATATTTGAATTGACCTATTATCGAACCTAAATGTAAGAATATTCCTTAGGACCCTATTCTTTTGTTGGCTTTTTTCGATATTTTAATTTTAAAGCAACTTATGAGATTTTCTAATTGTAAATAATATTTTATCGTCTATACGCTATACCTACCTATTAGACATTCGTATTTAAATCATTTTTTACTATACTAAATTTTAATGGTATGAAAACATTTTTAACGTCCAACCCAAAATGCTTCCTTTAGGAGTTTGCTCCTGATCATCGAACTTGAAATAAAAGACCAAAATAATTTGACCCCAAAAAATGTCGCCGCGCGTGATTCCGACTTAATAATGTTAATGAAATAAATTGTAAGGTGTACTACGACGTCGGCAAAACCGGTATCATAATTGGTTGGTTGAAATGTGGTTAATTTTAAGTTCGCACGTCACTGCACACATTTTATAAAAATAGACACAATACAAACTGCCTGTCTAAATGTAGGCTACTACCGAAAATTACAGTTAACTTTTTTTGTTGATATTAATAACAGTTTTACTTATTAGGTGACTAGCTGATCGAAATTATAGTAGGTACCTATATTGAATAGTTTGACGAAAGAAACCACCCACCCATTGGTAACGCTTCCTATTTATTTGTTTTATTTAATTATTTGTTTGTGACTTGTGTTAGTTGATATTAGCTTGATAAGTCCCTACACCATTTTTGCTTCAAGCGTGTTTGTCTTTTGGATGATTACCTACCAAGTATTTCATTACGCATTTGATAAGCTTTGGGTTTAAGGTGTTGGTGTGAGAGCCAAGCGGACCGTAGAACCTTTCATTTAAATAGTAAAAGTGAGAGTTTCCCAATTGCGCTTAAAATTACCTTTTCATATCGGTACCAATATTGCCCTCAAACATTTCGATAGAATTGCGCTTGGTTATTTTCTGGGTTGATAGACCAATTATTGCGCTCAATGAGATCAATCAGCTAAATAGCATGACTGCAGCCATAGGTAATTTAAATAACCAATTACCTACTTAAGAGGACGCTACACCCGCATGTGTTGTCTCCGTCTTACAAACGTACAACATAACAAAAACTGTTTTGCACGGGAAAGAACCGAGAAGGCTATAGTTATAACTAAGAAACGAAATTTTCACACTGTAAATATGAGAACATTTACCGTGCAACATCGTTTTTATTTTTCCGATATCACAAATACAAAAAAAGTTATTCAAGGTTGAAATAATGCATTTTTAAACAATAATAACTTTTTTGGTGTTTGTGATATCGGAAAAATAAAAACGATGTTGCACAGTAAATGTTTTCATCTTTACAGTGTGAAAATTTCGTTTCTTAGTTATAACTATAGCATTCTCGGTTCTTTCCCGCGCAAAACAGTTTTTGTTATGTTGTACGTTTGTAAGACAGAGACAACACATGCGGGTGTAGCGTCCTCTTAATACAAACAATAAGGAAACCCTATTAGTTAATTCAAGACACTCACCGATTGGTGATTTCTATAAATGCATTATTTTTTATTCATATTCAGTATACACCATATTATGTCCGTATTATTGCATTGCATTCCTATATGACTATATCTAATGAAATAATCTAGGTAATTCATATAATATGTATAATGTATACTGTATAGATTATATATGATACGATTATATTGTATGGTTAAAATTAAATAAATCTAAAATCACCATTATTATATTATATTATTGGCCATTACAGTATACTATATAGTAATATAGTATATATAGTATTATAAATATGTTGAATGTATTGTAAAATCAAAATGATAGTGAGGTATGTTAGTTGGTATATCGATCGTAAAAAATAAGGAACGCAATTGGTATACTGACCGTAAATATAAGCCATAAGGGGTGCAATTGCTGCACCAAGCCTAAACTAAAATTGCTTTTCAGACGCAACTGATCCATGTCTGTAGAAGTTTGCTTCTTCCTGAACAGTTCTTAGATGCAAATTGGTATGAAAAATTTGATTAGATGTGTATGGTGGAGAATTTATTTTTGTTCTTAGTACCTATTGTTATTTTAAACTTTCTTAAACGTTAATAGCAAATAAAATACATTTTTTATTAAAAATAACCACAATAGTTAATAAGGTAAAACTTATAGTTACCTACATGGGTACCTACATTTAAAAATTTTTTTGATTATCTACATTATAGTTAGTGAATCTGCCTAGTTTTACATTTTTAATACTAAATATAGAATTTTAAAATTTAATGTATTTTTTGATATTTTGTTTTTAGTGTTATTACCTGAAAAGAGAAAATGTAATACAAGGTTAAGTTATAATTAGTTACTATAAGCTATAACTAATATAACTATAAAAAACTAAAAGTCGTTAGCCACATTTATTTTTAAGTATGTTTGCGAAATTAAATATTGTTACGAATAATAAAACTTTTTGTTTTTAAATAAGACCTTAAATTTTTACTTTTAAGACATACAATTTTCAGTATTTAGTATATAATATATCTGGCATTCATTTTATACGAAATGTGGTTACGTGATCGGTTCTGACATCGGTCAAGGTGAAGATCGTAATTATAGGTATTAGGTACCTATATAGTAACTAAAGTTACGAATTTTGAGATGATTTATTTTCAGTATGTGTTATAGGTATACAGCGGCCTCACCATGATTATAATTTTAGACTTGAATATCTTTCAATAATTTCAATCTTGTAAAAAATAATTGTTTTCACCATTTTTGTTTTACGAGCTATTGTGTTTATAATCTGAAATTTATCATTTAATTAAGGAAAAGCAAAAAGCTTATTTCGTATTATTATAGGCACAATAATTACAATGTTTATGTTGTACCTTAAGGTAGTCTGCACAGACTATAATGTGCAGGTACAGACGGTACAGTGTACATGCACAGTGTTAATAAATAGTAGTAAAATAAATTACCATAATAGCATTTAGCAATATAAATATAGGTATCATTAAATATTTTATGTACTTAGTAATATAGACGGTCAGTTTTACCTCAAAATCGTTTTTTGTATGCAAACAATTATCATTGAATTCAAATTTAATATAAAATATAAGTTGTAGCCTATTAGATACTGGTACATAGGTAGGAGGTACTATAAAGTATAATATAATATAATTCAATATAATATATATAGGTACTATACCTACTCAATGACTATAAATTCGACACCTACTACCTACTGTACAGCAGAGCGATTACCTATAATTTCAACCTTTATTCATTTAATTAAACATTAGTATAATATTTTATAAGTTATATTTTTATAACTTTATAACTTATAAGTCAAGAAATTATTTGTATATTATTAAAGTATAATTTACCTATATAATTTAGCATATTACCTACCACCGTGTGTCCGCGAAAACAGGGTATACTGTTCCTATATAATTAAATCACCGATTTTACTCAGTATCCTATAAATATTTTTTAATTCTGATTTTTGGAATATGAAACTGTACTATTGGATCATAAATCTTCCACAGACAGAGTTCGAAAATATGTATATATGGTACTGATATAGTAATATAGGTAAGTAGGTAACTGAGTAATAGATATTGTCCCAGCTTTCGTGGACACACGGTATACAAATTTAGTTGGGGCTTGGAGCCCATTATCTTCTAGAAGAATAAATAAAAATAAAAATAAAATATTATATAGTATTTCTCAATGCTCCGCCTTAATTAATTGTTTGTGCGTTGGTAGGTTTCACGATATTTCAATATTTTAAAGCTAGTTATGTGAGTACATATTACAATTTAAAAATGCTCAGAAATTAAAATATTGTTGCGGCCCCGACTTTCAAACATTGATAGAATTTTTGACTTTAAGGTTGATAATAATTAATAGGTATCAATTCACTCTCATACTAAAGCTAACTAAAGCTACTAAAGCAACACAATATTTATTCTGCAGCTGGTCGAAAATTTGGTATGTAGTGTGTTTGTGAGACGTAGACGACAAACGTGGGTGTGGCGTCCTCTTAACATTAATTACTAATATGTTTTCATGGATTTAAAACTCTGAGTCAATTTGTTGTAATATGATAATCATAAAATAGCATAATACTATTTAAGTATATCCAGTGACAAATATAGTGAGTCAAATATCAATTTCCAAGGCCTTTATGTTGACTATGAGGGATGCTTAGTGTAACACAATAGGCAAACAAAAATACCTATCCATTAATTAATATAGTATATAGGACACTAGGTACATAATATTGTCTCCGTGAAACATTTTTATTTATTATTAGATTAGGTGTGTCGTTCTATAAATAATAGTTAATATCAATTACCAACAGAAAATTACTTATACCATAAACTAATAGTTAATTATGAATACATTTTAAGGATATATATAGTATATAGGTACTACAATATACTCATCGGCGTGTTAAGCTTTGACACAGGTAATTTGACACCGATATAATAACTTAATAACTATTATTATTTTCATCTAATATAGGTACAATTTTTAACGTTAGAAATATATTATATAACTACACGTCTAACTAAACTGAAAATTATTTTTAATTTGATAAGTACTTTATATCAAATTTAATTATATTATAAAAAGTAACCTAAAGAATAATAACACAATATTTAAAAATTTAAATTTGTATCGTTTGTAGTTATATTATCTACAATCTACACTATATACAAATTATCTAGTTTAGATAAGTGTTTCCCTGTAAAAATATAAGTCCTATGATACCTAAATAAATACTTTGAGAGAAGGATTTTTTTATCGTGTTTCACGTATATTATTATAAGTGCAAAATTAATAAGACGCTTTTCATAATGCTAATATTTACTTAGGTACCTACCGCATATACATAATATAAATGTACTACATGAACATTATAATATATTATAACTGCGGATTATTTTCAAGCTAGACAGGTAGGTACCTACATTATACATACATATTTTTTATATTATTGACATAATTCAAGATTTAACGCTTGTAACATTGTCCTTCTTTTCAATATGACATACTCAAACTTTATATAAAAGTAATAAACTTTATATATATAAATACTCACATTTAGTGAATCTGTAAATAATGGTTATAAAATCAATACTTCCAAATAAAAAAATTTAAATAGTATATGTATCAAAATCATATTTCTATAATTTATTAATTTATTTTTGAAATATTAAGGTAAATATAAAATGTTTCTCAAATCTCAGATCATAAAAATAAAAACGAACTAAACGAATTATAATCTAATAACTAATTGTTGCTCATACTATATTATACTATCCCAACTATAGGATGTATATAGAATGTGGCATGTGTTTTAATCTTCTAAATAACAAACTATACGTGAGCCATGTTAAAATGTGTCTTAGTTTTTAAAATTTTAAAATTATTTTCTGAAGTATGGTATAGTGATTTTATCTAAATTATAATATTTTAAACGTTTGAGACATTTATAAAAAAATTTAACTATACATAAAAAATATACTTTTTTATAATTTTGAATTATTACATGCACGTTACAGTGTTACACGGTTCATCTAATTGTCTGAATTTTGCAGAGATAATAATCGAGTAAATCGAGTAACCATTTTTATAAAAAAAAAAACCAGTTTTAGAATATTTTTAAGTGGCCATAAGTATTAAACGTTGTCTATCTCTGATACGAAATGGCAGTTAAAATATATACTAATTACTAAACTGTGGAATACGAAAGGATTTTGATGTTAAATTTTACAAAATATTTAAACTATGACGAATAAAATTTTACGTATAGGTATAAATAAAATATTAAATATACTACTTTATTATTATTAATTTACTACTACGATATTACTTTATCGATGAAACAAGACTGCTTCACCAGTCACCACACATACTTATTTGATGCAGAACGAAAAATTATTTTATATATTTAGTTATGCATTCAAAAATAATTATGGACCTCCATAATAATACAGAACAAATTGTAAGATCGCACATTCGCGCAAACTTCTTGATATATTCGTATGTGTACGCATGTATATTATATTTGTATTTGTACTGTATAATATAATATAATTATACCTGTAATTCATAGTAAAAAATAAACACCGTATCCAATATTACAGTGAAAAATATCAAAAATATATCTAAATTGACACACGACATGCTTGTTTTAGGTAATTTTAAGTCGTGTCTATAATATAATGTTCCTGACCAATGGCAATATTAAAGATAATCTTTGATAGGCAGTTGTTATTTTTACTTTATAGAGGTGTAAAGGTGTCTGATATACTTAATATGATATTAAAATTATTGCTTTAAATTAAAGGTGTTAATAAATCAAACAATAATGTACTATAAAAACAACATTATTTTTGAAATTAAAGTCAATATTTTAAGTTTTAAAGGTTTTATAATGATATCAAATGAAATAACAAAGTTCTGATAGGATACCAGATACCAGATTTGGCCAACAGGGTATCTATTAAGAAATATAATTAATTACATTCGTCATATATATATTATCATAATTAATCATTAGGTAATAGTGTAATACTATACCTACATTTAAATACAACGCAAAATCGTTTCTGAACGGTTATATAATAAAAAATTGAGTAGGTACATATTATATATACTTTAAGACTAGGTATATTTTTAAGTAAGTAGGTAAACCTTATTTTCAAACGTTCTAAAATTGTATTTACTAATAAATACATTTCTAATAAATAAAACATTTTTATTAAGTAAAATTGGTTTTCTTACCTTACTATTCACCCCGGACCTAGGAAAATAAAATATTGATTGATTGTTAAATGCGAAGCCAATCCGCAATCACCACTGTAGAAGGTGTTTGAAGGTCTCCGTCTAACTGACACGAAATTGTAACAAAGGTTTCAACTAGCGCAACTAGTGTTGAATCAATAAAAACGCTTGTTCATAAAAATTGCAATCGAAAGTCCACAAAATAAATTGGATATACCTACATAGTACATGAGATAGTTGACATATTATACTGACGGAAATATCTATACACTTTAAAGCCATATGAGTTACTGTTTCATTAAAAATAAATATCTAAGGAAAGCATTTATCGTGTTTTTCTTTTTGTAAAGATTATGATCAGCATTTTTTTTTAATGTAATTGTATATAGTAGGTACTAGTTTGCATCAATAGTATATTTTATATTAAAACTATATATTTATATGTACTTTTTTCGCACTTTTTTTGTGACATAAAATTAAGTAAAAATGAAAAGACTTACAGAAAGCGGAAGCTCAAATACTAAAAAACAGAGAACACAGGCAAATCGTAAATATGACGATAATTACTTACAATTCGGATTCGTTGTAAAATTTGGTTCTGAAAATTCTTTACATATAACATAAACGTATACATTATTAATAAGCAAAAAAAAAAAGTAAAAAATGATCAGGTGGTACGTAAAAATGTTCGAACTGTGTAGGTGGTACGCGAATATAAAAAGGTTGAGAACCGCTGCACTAGAGTAACCAATTTTAGTATTTTACTTTATAAATGTATGGACTAACGAATGGGCACTTAGTTAATAGCCAACAGGTATTAAATGAGTTATTTCAACTAATAGAAAAGTATACAAATTAGAAACCTAAAAATTAATCTCAAAAGTTACTACTTACTATTTACAGTAGCCAGTATAGGTACCTATTGCATAATATCGAAACTTATAAAATCTTTATTCAACAACAACCGTTTAAGATCAACTAACCAGCGAAAGTTGAGTTATGTCACATTTATTATACAAATTTCGAACAGAAAAAATTTAAAATACTGTACAGTACACCTACTTACATGTTTTCTCTTTCACTTTCTTTAACAGATCACATATTTTTCAATGGTCTTTCTTTCTCCAAACATAATTATTATGTTCGCATACACAACTTTTTGGAGAGTTTTTTAGCTTATATTACTTTCCATTTTATTTTAATAAATTCTACGTGTCATCCCTGTGTTATCTTATACAGTTGTGAGTTGTACTAATGTACTTTCTGAGTTTTAATTTAATTTTAGTTTATTTAAAAAATATTTCGATATTATATTTTACTGATTTCCTATAAAACTGTATAAGTAATGATCTTTTTAATGTTGTTGTACTGTCTTGTGATTTAAATATTCAAATCAAAAATACAAATTAAATCAGACAACTAGATAGGTAGGTACGTTTAATATTTATTATTTATATATGATACTTACTGTATAAATTAATAAAAAACTCTTAAATAATTAAATTATTTATAAGATTCCGTTATTTAATAGGTAACATTTAACCATATGGTTATCGAGTATAATCATATTTATTTTTAAATTAATTGTTCTACCTATACCTATACATATAATTATAATGTTGATTTAAATTGCAATGCATTAATTAATTCTTAATATAGTTTAATTAATATTACTCAATATTAAATAATTGTTATACTATTGTTACGACTTAGAAGTGTTAAATACAGGAAATCCTAATGTACTAGGTATTGGCTTATGTGTTAATCATAATATATATTTTATATTGTATTGTAACTATTATATTGGCATCGGTCTATAATGAAATATAAAACATACATCGAGTGATCGATAACAGTAGGTATTAGGTAGGTACTGATCAACATTTTTATTTTAATACCCACCAATAAATAACACCCCAAAATGTTGTTTACTAGATACATACAGTTTAAAAAAATTGTCTTAGCTTCAGGTAATGGTTTATTTATACAACTTTACAAGTAGAAATAATAATAAGTTTCCTGTATTTAATCATGGACCATGAAATCGTACACATAATTAGTTAAATATTTAAATATAATATGATTTAGCGATCAAAATGAATATAAAATACTAATAGAAACAAATAAATTAAAACGAAAATGATTTGAAACATTATCAACTAGTAATTTATTGTTACATATTATAATAGGTATTTTAAATAAAAATATTTATGAGTCCAGAGAGGGTTTCACTGCGCATTTGCATTTTAAATGATTTAACCTTACTGTATGTTAAATCATTAAATGTTTGTTTCAAGAGTTCCACTATAAATAATTGGATTTCCTATGCAGCTGTATATAGTCGTTCAGAAACTTCACTGATCAAAATAAATAAATTATACTTGACAAAATATTTTATACAATTCTAGGTATATGTTACCTGCTGGTAGCAAGTAGATATATAAGTTATAATCTATTACCTATTATAGGTATACGTATACCAAAATAATAATAGGCTACAAAAAATAAAAGCAGTGTAGTACACTAGTACCTTTACAATGTACATGTCTACCTATTCAAATAAAACCATGTATATGTAAATATGTTAATTAGATAAACTATAGGTAGGTACCTATGTGTTTATCTTAAAATAGATTTAAACACCATTCATTAAAGATTAAACTTTCAATAGATAAGCAGTGTTGAGTTTTGTACCTAGTAGATAATATTTAATTATATTAAAATAGTATAATCTGAAAAATATTACCCTAACATCATGAATATTCACTTCATCCTTGAAAGATAATTATTAATTACCTATATAGTTTAATATAGGTAACCTACTGCTATAGACTATACGTGAATGGGATTTCATTAAAAGGGGCCAATGTACACTTTTTACAACTTTTATATAACTACTATTTTGATCTAAAATCCTAAAATGATCGATGATTTTTTAGTTACTGTATCTACTTATGAAGAACCTTGTATTACATTTTTAAGCTTTTTAATCGATATTTATCAAAACAAAACTAACATGAATTGAAGAGAATCCAAGCGAAGAAGATCTAACTTTTTGGTAACCAACTAGTAATCAAGGTTACCTAATAGTTATTTTAATAATAATATTTAATTTAAAAAATGTCGTGTTTTTTTTTAGATTATTTTAAAAAGTAGGTTTTAAGAATTTTGTATTTTAACCTCCAAAAAATTTCAACTAAATGCAATTTGCTGCTAGAAACCTCCATAAAAGTTAGAGGTCAAAGCGTATAGTTTTTCTGCTAGAAAAGGTAATCCCAGACAGTAAAAAAAAACACATAATTTTAAAATCAATACATTCATTGCTACGCTCAGAATCTAAAATAATATTACACTTATCGTTAATTATATATTTATTCATTGTATTATTCAATAAAAAAATTTTAATTAAAATAAACAACATTTATATCTTTATATATAAATGTGAAAATGAAAACCTTTGAGGCCTATGTTCTCGGAAACTACTGAACCGATCGTTATGATTTTTGTTTTTAAATCGAAGAGCTCATTGCGTAGAAGGTTTATGGCATTTGATCGATTCTCTAACTTTTTAAACAAAGGAGTTATCAATTATTATAAATAATGGCCTGTTACGTAGACTTGGCAACATGTCAAGCATTCTGGGTTTGTTTTATTTTATTTTGTCCTTGAACTTATACACATAAGTTATAATATTGGCTATTTACAACTATTTCACCTGAGGTAACTTTTGCCCGGGCAACGCCGGGAGAGACAGCTAATATATTATATATATATAATTTATTTTGTGATTTATAAAAATAATGCTGTTTATTATACCTAAATAGTTAACACGGATAATAATTGTACTTAAATCAAATACTCAATTAAACGAATGGCACGTTTAATATGTTGTTTAAAGATGATGTTATAGATACTAAAGATTATAGTCTAGATAGTTAAGACTTTAAGAGTATTGATTATTTTATTCGATACTGAAACTAGTTCATTTTATTTGAAATATGGGAATTTTAGTACTATAGGTCAACCCAGACTAAGAGAGGCTCTGTATGAATCTAGGTAAAAATTTCAGGGGTACAATTGTTCAAAATCAAAAATTCCCGTGTGAAAGTATAGCAAAATAAACCGTCCTTGGCAGTTGGAAATTTTTTTTGAATCAAAAATAGGATAAATTTACTGATGAAATAGATTATTACACACATGATATATGTACCTAACTACAAATGTATTTTATTTTAAAAAGTCAGATGATTAACACATACATATTAATAGATAATAGATATGTATAAATATATATATATATTATGTATAAAGGTCAATGATAAACATTTTAAATAATTGCCATACGTCTTGTCTTCTTTAATTATTTTATACATTATTTATAGTAGGTATACATACAATGTTAGTACCTACCTACCTACATTGGAAAGGAAAATAGGAAATACTTTTCATATGCCAATTTCATCTACTATTCTTAATTTATTCAAGAATTCGTTCTAATTCTATAGTCTTCGATTACCTGATTGACGGGATTAATTTAACTTAATATATTATGTATGTGGACATGTGGTTGATCTAGGTTTAATTTTCAATAAAAATTATGTTCCCGCTCACAAATTTAAAATATATGTAAATCACTTAAATTGTTTGACTTCGTTCAACGCGTTTGTACTTTTATATTGATTTTAACCTTATATTAATTAATATTGTTATAGTTCTGTGGCATGGGCGTTGGCAGGAGGGTGCCAGGGTGCATGCCCCCACTATTTTATTTAGTATTAATTATTTTATCGCTGTAAAAACAAAAATAAAGTATGTACTGTGTTATTAGATATTACCGTGGGTGCCATTGTTCTATTGTTCTATTGTTCGTATTCTGTCTTTGAGTATGGTACTTGGTACAATTGTTTGGGATCATATCGCTATTATTGATAAATGATAAGTGATAAGTGTCAGCTTGGGTGTGTCTAATGAAGATTCCTCAAGTTATTCTGTGCACTTGTCTTCCATAGAATTACTATCCTGTTGTTCGTGTCCTTGACTTAAAATCTTTAGCTGATAGAAGGGTTGATAGTAATCTAGCGTTTTTGTCATAAATTATTAAGACCATATAAATGCTTCATTTTTATTGGGTACCTTGTACAATGTCAATTTTCTTCGGAACTTTCGACTTTTCGTTTTCTTTTTTATTCGCATTTGTTCTAAACTTTATTTGAAAAATAATTCTTTGTACTGCAAGATAATGAAAATGGCCAACAATCATTTCTTATTCTATCTACCTATAATAATTATTATTAAAGTTGTCGATGTTACTATTATTTAAATTATTTCATTGACTGGTTTACTATATTTTATTATATAGATACTTCAATTTTTGTTTTGTCTGTTATAACTTTATAAACCTTAATATGTTTGTATTGGATTTAATCCGTTTGTATTTAAATAAATGAATAAATAATTGGGAGAATACAACGAGAAATTACATTATTTACGCAATAAGTACAAGTTATTGACAAAATCCATTTTGGTTTTTGTTATACCCTCAAAAATCAATACTATAAGTACCGCTAAATATCTACGGTTACTATTATTTTATGGACTTCAGGCATCGTATATTTACTATAATTTTCAAAATATTTTGGCTGTTTTGTGTTTTTGATATTATTAAAATATATAGCCATTTAAACATTTAACTTTATTCTGTTTTTTGGATTTACTATAGATATATATAATAAAAAGTTGGTTTTTTAGTAAAAAAGCTTGCAAATGTAATACAATTATTCTTAAGATAATGCTTCATGAGTAATTCTTACCTAATTAAAAATATATTCGATGACAGCAAAGAAACTTTCCCAGTTTTTTTTTACATACATTTAGGTATATTAGGATTGACAATTTTATATAAGGTTCCTCGTGGTTCGTTTTTACAGTGATTGATAAATATGGAAAACGCATAGTCACCATTTTTTTTAACACAATTTGAAATTTATTGATTACGATAAAATTGGATATTAAAACAAAAATAACGATTTCCCCTCAATCGATATTAATAATAATTCAAAAAATATTAATCATAATTTGTAGATATTTTAAATTTTTCATCAATACGTAGGTACCTATAATATTACTTTGTATACAAAATTAAATTTTCAAAATACTTAGACTATGTACCTACTTAATAAAATTATATTAATTCTGATGTACTTACGTATATTGACTTGTAAATTTATAAGTTATAGTGTTATACTTTATAATTTATAACTAATAATTTATGTATATTATATATTGTAATAGTGAAATAAATAGCTAGGTATATTACAAGATTAACAGTATCCTTAGAAATAGATGTCTATTATAATAGATCCACTCTGATTTTCACTCTGAATTGATTTTCGTGTAATAATCTAGCTATAATTGTATACATCATAGATTTAAAATTTAACACAATTTAGGGCACATATGGGTACATTACATTGTGCCAATGACGAGGAGTGAGGACTACTAGAAATCTACTACAAATACAACATTACAGCAAAACTAGTTGTATTATTTCGTGTATATTATTTGGTCGATCACTCGATCTGAGTCTGTGCAATTATTTTTATTTTTAAATCAAGTTTTTAAAAACCAATCGATTTATTTTGATTATTGCTGCATTTCCTTTAATTTACAGTTTATAATAATGAAAAAAATTGTGGGTTAGACTTGACCATGACCTTTATCCGTAACAGCTGGTATCCACAACCGCATATAATTTCACATTTAATAGCTGTATTATTGACTGTTATAGGTTATGAGTTATGACTTATGACTATTCGGCATGGATATATAAATATATTGCTTATTTTTATTTTTTAGATCACGTTTTTTACTATTGACGGAACAACGTAATAATAGAACTCTTAAACGCTATATCTTGTGTTTCCTTTTAAAGGTTACACGAAATATTTCTGCACCGTGACTTCGGATTGAAACGGTGCAGGAAAGGAATACTGAAATTTTACATTTTCGACGATTTTAAAATTGATAGCCCTTTTATTTATGCGCATATGCAAATACGCAATAATGGTGCAATCCTAGATAGGTACCGGGTACATGCATTTTTTAAATGGCAACACTAGTTTATAAAATTTTTATTTTTTTAAGACATTTTGGCCTTTTAACCATACTACTAAAACCAACATTGACTGAATTTCAACATATTATAGTTTAAATTTAAATTAATAATCCTTATGATTTTCAAAATTATATCCGTAAGATTTCAGTA
The DNA here is from genome assembly GCF_019925205.1 of Metopolophium dirhodum. Taxonomy (NCBI): domain Eukaryota; kingdom Metazoa; phylum Arthropoda; class Insecta; order Hemiptera; family Aphididae; genus Metopolophium; species Metopolophium dirhodum. The sequence goes on from NC_083560.1 coordinate 71,411,571, forward strand.
TTTCACTTACCTATTTATTTAACCTAACTTTAACTAGTTCAATCCTATTAATTTTGGGTTTGGACCCACGGGTAAATGATCAAAATGACTTAAAAAAATACGCAATACCACTTAAAAAAATGAAAAGTCTAAAAATTTTAAAATCGTCAAAAAATGTGTATTTTTAGGCTTTAGTACCTACCTACTTATTCCCTACAGATCCTTCTAAAGAAAACTGCGTCGATCTGCAAGATAGCAACGGCAAAGGACCATATTATAGTGCATATACGTTGACCGCCGCATAGGTTACCAGACCCCATTTGATTGGTGTCACCCAAATAAGTACATACCTAGGTTAAACTGGGGTGACCTCCCGTTTCTCTCTTTAAATGGGCTTGTTATTAATTGTAAGTTATATTTCCGTGTCGCGCTCTGTGGTCCGTGAAGCGTGTAATAATATTTGTCCTGTTTTTTTTTGTTATTTTAATTTCGGTTGACATTTGTATTCAATTGCATGTAAGTACCTATGTGTGTATTTTTTTAATAATGCCCACTTCGTTAAAAAAATATTATATCATAAATAATAGTTTATTATTAATTATTATTAAATGGTAGGTATATATAATAATTACTATTTATTGAATATATGTTAAATTGTAGGTAGGAACTTTTTTTTAAATGTCAGCAGGAGGTACTTACTAGTTACTAATAAGTACTACCTAGCTACCTACAGGCAATAGGCACCCAGTACCTATAATATAATATAATAATATATATGCTGAATGTTAATTATTATTTAGATATTAATTTCTGTAGTACTGGGAAGTCATTAAGCAGTGTTGGGTAGTAACGTAACGCAAATTACAAATTACTGTAACGCAATTACTTTTTCAGTAGGTAACGCAGCAGTAATTTCATTACATTTTACTTAAAGTAACGAAATTGACCTAACCTTTTGAAAAGTAATTTCTATGAAGTAACGCACTAACGCGTTATTTTCCAAGTTATTAAAATACTAGTTTTGAATATATTACAGGTATAGAATATCCCAGAAAAATTAAAATTAATTATATTTATTTTTGATTCCGATAATAGTTAACAATATTACTAAACATTCCAGGAATAAATGTTATCACTTTATTAGCAGAAAGAAAAGAGTTCGGTTTAAAAATAAAAATAAATTATGATTTATGACTTATGACTATATAGCCATATATGTGAGATGATTGTACATTTGTACATAATACTAATATAGGTCTATTATCACTAGGTCTATGATTGTAAAATATATACATAATAATTGCATCAAATGAATTGAATATGGTTAAAAAAAATGATAAAAAAAAGTAACGTTATTTGTAACGCACTACTTTATTAATGAAAAAGAAATGTAACGTGATACAAATAATTTTAGGTAACGAAAATGTAATTTAAATAAAAATATTTGAAGTAACGAGTAACGTAATTTCATTACTTTTTAAAAGTAATTTACCCAACACTGTCATTAAGTATGTACTATAATATACAGAATGTCCTGGGAGGATTTACCCATTGTGATATCTCCTAAGATAATAAATATATCATAAATCTGTTTTTTTTTATTAGACTTATAGAGACAAGGACTAGAGGTTCGATGGGAAAGTGAATTTAGTTGGTTAAAAAAGTTGGTTAATCTAGTTGGTTTTTAGTTTTTTTTTTCTATAAATATCAATAAAATTGTATTTGTTGGGTAAAAAAGCGTGAAAATTTAATGCAAGGCTCCTGATATATATTGTTGCAATAAATTTATAAAATGTTCAACTTTAATAGCTAAGGATTGAAAATTGAAAACAAGCTGGTTCCACGTAAATAGGTAAATATATAAATAACTTTATTCACAATAATATCATCAAATATACTTAGTAATACACTAATCTCATAGGCTGACTGACCGTTTTCGCTCAGAATCGTTTTTCTTATTCAATGATATTATATCATTGAATTCAAATTTAACACCATCCATTAAAGTGGTCACTTGACCCATTTGTAACCTACTGTACATCAGAGTGACATCCACTTACCCACTTTTTTAATTTAATTTGATTTTTTGATAAAACAGTTAGAATACCTAACTATTTTTTTATTTTTGAAACAATTGAAGATAACCATTTTATAGAGTTTATTTTTGTGAACATTTTGACTTTTCAACATTTTATTTTCATTGATTTCGTGATTTTTAATATTTTTTTTGAGTTTATAGGTAAAACTGCAAAAAACTGGTTTTTGTTCGGGCAGTGAGTCCTTCTTTACACCCTATATAGGTACATATATAAGTACATTATTATTTATTTTAAATTATTATTCATAAATATATAACTATCAAACACAAAATATGTGATGTGTAAAATATTAGACTAGGTAATGATTTTTGCCCCTGGCTGGACTGTTTATATATTTTATAATATAGGTTCCTAATTCAAGGCCGTCTTTAGGATTTTTTTTCAATTACCTATATATAGAATATAATTTAATTTCGTACACCACAGGCTACAGATTATTACAAAATACTACCTAAGTGATACGAACACTGTAAGAAATATGTAGGTACCAATACCTAATATTTAATATTGAACCTTTTATCTATATTGTACTTAAAAGTTAAATTAAAAAAAAATATATATATATTCAAGTATACTTATGTATAAAGTACATGACCATAATCACAGAATTTCGAAACAATAATCATAGTATTTAAGTATCAACGATAAAGGTATCGATTGCCAGTAAGTGACCAAAATGCGACGCTCAGGCATAGTTTTCATTTTTGATATAGGTACCTATAGAATATTGATTTATTGGAAACATAATACATACTAGTTGTTGTCGAAATAATTTGGTATTTAGGTACTCAACTAGTAGGTAGTTTATTTTGCTATAAAAAGTATGTTTGTTTTATATTTTTTTAACGCGGAAAACTGTGTAAAAAAATGAAATAATGTTAGATATAATATAATATTGTTATATACCTAGGTACTATAATATTTTGCATCATTAGTGTTTTGAGTTTACCAAGTGTGTCCAACTTACTGACGTTAACTGTCAACTGAACATATAATGTTTATACAATCTTTATATATAAAAATAAGTGTACATTTTGAATAAATCTTATAGCTCAAGATCCACCGAACCGATTTCGATAAAAATTTCAGGGCATATTAAGATTGATATGTAGATGGTTTCTGTGAAGTTTGTACGCTGTGCGATATGTGGTTCCGGAGTTATGGCCTCTTAAGTTAGTACGATGTTTCGCGCGCGCGGTTTCAGCGTACGACGTGCGTGCGTGTGTTTCCATGCGATAACGCGAATAGGTTATTATTATTATCTATTAATAATCTGTTATTTATCGACGTCGTACGCGGAATGCGTACAATACTAATAATATGTGATAATCGAGATAATAATATAATTTGTATCGCTATTTTTGTTCGCTTCAATTTCATTTTACATGTAAGTAAAATTTAAAAACTTCTTTCTTTACAGCGAAATAAAAATTGTGATAATTTGTTTTTAGTGCAGTGTTTTTTCGTGTTTTTTTTCGTCATATTTTAAAACGTTCGATTGTGAAAATCATATTGTTTTATGAAGTTTTTACGCTGTGGGATAAGTGGTTCCGGAGTTATGGCTATCATTTTATATATTAGTATAGATAAAAATGAATGTTTGTGTGTAGATTAGACCTCTGGGGAAAAGATAGGCTAGTTATAAAAAGTGTTAAATTTGTTTTTTTTTTTTTATTCATCGGATTTCAGTACGGTTGCGTTAGGCTTTTGCATTAATTGATTATATAAATCCTCCGTATGTGGAATTAAGTAAAAACGACAAACTTAGTACAATTTTGATACTTTAGAGTTAAATCGTACACTTACGTACAAACAGCACGCCGGGGTCCGCGATCTACCGCAGGTAGATTGCCTACCTGATAATGTACTGCCGCGAATCAGAACTTTTATCCCGGGCAACAGAAAAGTTAAGATAAATTTTGAACACCATACACCATACGCCGAATATTAAATAACGAATTGAACAAAGTTTGAGTAATATAGAATTGGTACATTTAACGGGCAACGAAGTGCCAGCGGGATCAGCTAGTTTATTATAAAATTTGATTTTATTCGTAAAGTATACCAGCTACCTATTAAGTGTACTGATAGACTTATAGGATATCCAATAAATTATACCTAATACTTCCTATACATTTTAAAATGTTGACAAATTATATTAAATATATAAAAAAATGAAAAAACATTGGTTTCCCTCTGTTTTAAATATTCCAATGTTCATTTTGAAACTGGCTATAGATGTTCCTACTATCAGACATAGGAACTGCACCAAAAAATAGATATAGGTACCAAATAAAAAAGCGATCATTCTTCAAATTTCCAAAAGATTATTCAAGGTAAGTACATTATACCTAATAAACATGTAGGCATTTTGAAATATTTAAAACATATTCTGTTAATATAATATAGTGTGCGAGACGTGTTATAACTTATAATTGGTTAGTGTTAATAGTATAGTTCATGAAAATTCTAAAAAAATACTAAATAGTTAGTGCTAACTAGTAATTTTGTAGCTACATTGCCACTGTTTTTGTTGATGGAATAAAATTAAAATGGTGTTTAGTATTTTTTAATTCCGTTTTATATTCTTTATAATCTTATTATTTCTTATTTGTTAACTATGATAATATGTCTATAGTAGTTTATTTATTTTTGATATATTTATACAGTGCTTCTTAGGTTGAAAAATGCGAGGCAAAATATTTACCAACCACAGCTTTGATGTTTTGCATACAACATAAGTTATGTTCATTACATTTTTATTATATTCACTATGTTTCATTAAAATATATGGTTATTCCAACAGTAATGCCTATATTGTAGCCTATAGGTTAACTGCCCAAGTGTTTAGTCATAGTGCTGCTGCATGCATCATGCATGACTAGGTACGTCATTGAATCTGATTAATTTATCAAACAAATTCATATTATGTTCCATTAATTTCATTAATGATATGGGTAACATTTTTCAATTCTTCTGATATAAGTACCTACCAGCTACCTAATAGTAAAACCTTTTAACAAACTTCTAATTAAAATATAATTCACATAAATTAGTTTATTTAAGCTAAATAACTGAATTATTTATAAACCATTTACTATATACCTACCTATTTATTTGAATTCGATTATAAATTATTGCATACGAAGATAAAATGTCTGATCGAAGCGAAAACAGTGTGTCAGTGTATATTAGTACAAGTGTATATTTATTTAATTATATATTTCTATTTCTATTATAGTAATTTATTTTACCATAAGTAATAGGTCCGGTACCTACGACCTAGGTTGAAAAAAATTTTGCAAAAAATCCTATTTATTATATTATTAATTTGTATGATACTATAATAATAGTATATATTTATATGATTTACCTTTTGGGTATTATTTGTGTAAACTTTAAAACCAATACCGTCTTACCGTAGAAGGTTCGTGATTCGTGGTATACGCGTAGGTAATTATAGCTTTAAGCAAATCTAAATATTTTGAAATTGTCATTGCGTATAATAAAAAAAAATCGGTCAAGTGCGAGTCGGACTCACGGACGAAGGGTTCCGTACCATTATTTATAATAAATGCGCGCAGTCGCTCAAAAGACGTACTCCGCGGTAATGGTTGCGAAAGATACCACGAACATGACGTAGACGTACCCGTAGCTCGCAGCCAGCCCCGTCGCCACCAACGTTCCATTTTGGGCCCGACCGGTGTTATAATACATGTTGGCAACACTGCTTATGTTATATATTCTGACGGATTTATAGTATTTGTAGTTATAGCGGCAACAGAAATACATCATCTGTGACAATTTAAACTGTCTAACTTTCACGGTTCATGAGATACAGCTTGGTGACAGACGGACGGACGGACGAACAGCGGAGCCTTAGTAATAGCCAATAGTGTCCCGTTTTATCGTACAGAACCCTATAAAACAGCAAGTTTCGACATAAAAATACCTAAAATCGTTATTCTTTGTTTACATTATATAGGTAATAGATATCTAATACCATCCAAATTTACACTTCAAATTATGTTTACAAAATAAACTGTGTTGATATACGTTTAAGATTTTTTGGTTACAGTATGAACTACTTATGAGGAACTTTGTGTTAAATTTAAAGTATTATCTACAAAAATTGAATAACATTATATATTTTAACTACAAAATAATTTGCAAATTTTACTGATTTTAACTAATTTTTGTAAATAGGTGAATATCAAATGCTTATAAAAATAAAATCGTGCTAAAGTATCTTTAATATTTTTAAATGGATATAATAGGAACCTTGTTTTATATTTTCAAGCTTTTTGACTGAACTAACATTTTTTTATCGGAAATATTGAAAAAAATTTAAGAAATTAAAAATGTAAAATGTAGGTCAAAAAGAATAAAAACATTTTAAATATTATACTATGTGTAGAAAATGATAATATAAACATTTGGTGAAAATATCAAGTATCTATAATTATTTGTTTTTGAGTATAACACTAAAAAAAAACAAAATTAATGTTAATCGAAACATTTTTTTTTTGGTTTCTATTGATTATTTAAAAAAATACTGGGCCTTTTTTGACTTCTCAAAAGTATCAACTAGATCTTATTTCAGCTATTTGCTTTCAGAAACCACCCTCAAACAGAGACTGGAACTTGATGATTTCTTACGGTTTCGATTCCTGTTCGGTTCCCAGTAAAACTAAAATTTCGATTTCGATTCCAGTTCGGTTCCCAGAAAAACTAAAATGTCGGCTCCGGTTCCGGTTTGGTTCCCAGAAAAACTAAAATTTAGGTTTTGGTTTCTTTTCGGTTCCTAAAAAACATATAATTTGTTACCTGATTTGGTTTTATACTTATGTAGAAAAATTTGTAAAGTAAAAGTATCAATTCCGGTAAGGTTCCTATTTTTAAATTAATTTAAATTAGGGTTGCTGCGAGGTTCTGGTATTAAAATTAATTTAAATAATTGTTTCGGTGAGGTTTTAGTTCCCAATATTCAAAAGGTTCCGGTTCCAAAACCGGTGAGGTTGAGGTGAGGCTCCAGTCCCGGCTTCAAGTTTGTTGACCGAAGCTTTTTTCTACAATACATACTGTTTACACAAAACACACATATTATTGTAATGTATATATATATAAATACATCATTGTTAGGCTTAGAATCTAAAATTAAGGGAAATTTGATGAAATTTGATAGGTATTTAAACGCACTCGTAATTAAACGATTTCTCATCAAGCGATTTTCTTATTTTGTTTTTAATCAAAATGAATAACCTTATAGATACTTGGAATTTTATCGAATGTTTATATTATTATATTCATTATATCATAGTCTTCAAAATAATTTGACTATTTTAAGTTATTTATAAATTATAAGTACCTAAGTATTAAAAATTTTCTTTTTTTTTAGTTTTTTTCTAAACATGTCGATAATACATTTTCCGCTTGGTTAAATACCTTAAAATGTAATACAAGTTTTCTCATAAGTTTTTCTTACTCTTTTCGATGAGAGTACACAAATGGGCGATAGAGGGATATCCCTTCTAAATTCAGTATACAAAGTATTCTCAGAGTCCTATTAAACCGTCTAATACCCCTGGCCTATGCAGAAGAATGCTTAGAAGAATATCATAGTGGCTTTTGCAAAGGAATATCAATCATAGAGCAATTATCTGCAAAAGCACGTTTAATAGAGAAGTATGAGTATCATCGCCAGAACATGTGGCAAATGTTTGTTGACTTTAGGAAAGAGTATGACAGCATCCATAGAAATAGTCTTAACAATATAATGGAAGAATTTAGATACCCAAATAAATTAATAAATCTAACCAAACTATCCGTGGAAGGAGACAAAGAGTGAAGTATCAACTCAGAGTAGATAATATTATGTCGGATGCGTTCAACGTTGAAACAGGACTAAACAGAGGGCGCAATGTCCTCCTGTTTCAATATAGCTCTAGAAAAGACAATAAGAGTATTGCTTAACGAAGCAAGAGGAGCAAGAGTAAATCAATGCCATATAAAAGCATTAGGGTTTACTCCTTGAATGATACAGTGAGAGCTACTGAAGCATTGCAAATTTGGAACGTATAGCAAAGCGAATATGATTACAGATAAACACAGGCAAAAAAAACAAAAATTAATGGAGTTACTAAACATCTAAACATTAACGTACGTATAACATTATCGGATGTAATGGAAACGCTACCATATGAGAAAGTCTAAAAGTTTCAGTATATAAATACATTACTAAGTAGAGAAAAATGATTGATCCCGGGAAATAGCGTCGAGAATAACAAAAGTAGAGAGAGCGTTCTTTGCCCTATTAAAGTTCTTTAAATCTAAACTATTTTCAAGGTGAAAAAAATAAGACTATACACATAAATAATAAGGCCGATACTAACATATGGTGGCGAAGTATGGACTTGGTACTAAAAGTGTATACTGTATAATACAATGAAGGCTGATGATGTTTGAAAACAAAATCTGGAGGATATGTGGCCCAGCTAGGGATACGAGGACCGGTCAATGGCGTAGGAAGTTTTTTTTTTAATGCTATACAGACCATTTAGGCCTTTTGCACGTTTCAACCAAAATTCTCCATAAATTTCGGTTAATTGCATCCTGCAATCGCTTTGACTCCATCCTATCTAACCACTGCTGGCGTGGTCTCCCCCTGGTCGCTTTTTTGTTGACTCCCAAGTCCAGGTATTTAAAGAATAAAAAATAAAAAAAAAAATAAAAAAAAAATAAAAAAAATAAAAAAAAAAATAAAAAAAAAAACACACATCATTGTAAAATCAATACATTCATCGTTTCACTCAGAATCTAAAAAAGTTCAATAACATTAATACCAAAACTTGTATTTAAATTATAAACTACTACCACAGTACCACCTATTAAATAAGAAGAAAGATATTTAAATGATCAAGATAAATGACAATCCAATAAGTGGTGGTCAGTGTCTTGTACTCTTGTATGCCATGGTATAATATGGGAGTGAGGAGCCGACGGGGGTTTCAATGTTTAATCATTCTGTAATCTGCTTGTATTTTGGCAAAACCTTATTTATAAATTATTAGAAGTTAGAAAAATTTTAAAATAATACTGTAGTAACAAAATTTAAAATAGTACATTCCAAAATATTAGTAATTGGAATTTGGATTAGACCACGAGAATTAAAAAAAAGTATTTAGTATTCTAGAATAAAAATACAAATAAGAAGCATTTTTTAAGTATTTAAAATACATTGGTGAAAAAGTATTTGAAAAGTATTTGAAATACAAAAAAAGTATTTAAATACAAGTATTTGAATACTTAACAAGACTGTTTATCTCTCACCATCCCGCATCACCATCAAACACCTCAGTCGCGGACTATGTGAATGATATAGTGATTATATCGATTAACGATGATCCATTCTTGGCCTCCTTATAATTGCAAACCCATCTAGGCCTTATGGAAAGATGGTATACCAAATGGTAATTTAAAGTAAATCAAAATAAATCAGTACACACTACTTTTACACTCAGCCCCTTACTTTTGCCCAAATGTACTACTTTATTGCATCTCTATCCCTTCATCACCCTTCGTAAAATACCTTGGTCTAACACTCGATCAACGCTTAACCTAGGCTCAACATCTTCGTGAAAAAAGACTATCTCTAAACAATCGACTACGTATGCTTAAGCCTTTAATTGGTAACAAAGTCACCCCTATTAATATCAAACTCCTCGTGTACAAAACCTTATTAAAACCCTTTGCCGACCAACGGGACTTATAAGTCCTCTGTGTATCCATTTAAAATAGGTAAAATAAATTCAGTACCATCGAGTAATCATTGGGACTTAAACGTCACATAATTTTTAATCGATAACATTCACTCATATTTTCTGGTAAACCAATAAATGGCGTTAAATATATCAGTTCATAAATTAAATATAGTTTAACCCATGAAATAAATTTCAATATTTATAAAAATAGCCTCAGCGCGAGCCCCTGTGGATAAGAATTGAGTTTTATTATTGTTTTTCTCGTCACAATCCTGAAAAACTGAACGTACTACTGTATACTTTTATTATTGGCTACACATAAGTTTTTATTGACAATTATCACAACGGACTAAGAAGACCACGATTTTTTTCACATGTGCGCGCCAATTTGAATGTATTATTGAAATTATTCTATTTATTTATTTTGAGAGTTAAGTTTGTATATCAATGTTATATTAATTAAAAATAATTTAAATAATAAAAGTCTTCTTAAGTACTATAATCTTGAATGTCATACCTACTCCATTTTTTAAAAAAAGTATAAAAAAATTGACCATTTAGTTTTTAATACAATAACTATTTCCTTTAAGTTTATGTTGTTGTTAATATAAAACATGTAGTACTATATTTAAATTTAACATGGTCATTAATTAATCAATTATTTTTAGACTAATTATTACTAATTCATCATTGGATATAAAAAAATAGTTAGGCCGCATCGGACCAAAAAGACTTTTAAGTATACTCCCTAAATTATCAATGGGACTTCTTTGTCCCAGTTCCCAAAAATATATTACAAAAACTCAAATTTCAAATTTCAAAATATTAAAATTCATCAAAAAAAAATTTTTATTACCATTTGTTGTTGGTTTACAAAGAGTTAAAACCCATCTGAATGCCACTGGATATACGGATTGCAGCTATGGGGAAATGCTAAAAAGTTTAATCTAAATAAGATACAAGCTTTCCAAAATATGACCTTAAGGAAATTAGTTAACGACCTTCTGTTATGATAATGTATTATTAGTTATAATATTATTTTAGGTTAGCTTATATCGTGACTTTCACATTGTTAATCGTTAGACACTACTAAACTAGACAGTCATGATCATACTACTTTATTGACATGTTGTAATTGTAACTCTTGTACTTTAAATATTATAATAAAGACTAATTAAATACAATTAATTGTCATTATATTATAACATGGCACAGTTGAAATAGGATACCAGCGTAAGACAGACTAACAGCAATGGCATTAGAATTTAATAGACCAAATGGTCTGTGCCTCGAAGGTAATTTGTCTGAAAATTTTAAATTGTTTAAACAAGAAATCGAAATATATTTTAAAGCAACAGAAACGAACAAGAAAGACAATGATGATCAAGTGGATCGTTTATTAAAATTTGATGGGTCATGATGGTTTGAAATTATACAATACAATCAAGAAGGATGGAGAAGAATCAGTCAAAACAATATTAGAATCACTGGAAGAATACTGCATTCCTAAAACCAATGAAATTATAGAACATTTTAATTTCTTTAGCCAAAAACAACATGACGGTGAACAATTTGAAGTATGGTATACTGATCTTAAAATATTGAGAACACAAATAGTGTTAGGAATATTTGATAATGAAACCCAGACCAGATTACTACTAGATGATGTTCCATTAGCCAAAGTAGTGTCGTATTGCCAGTCAGTTGAACATGCAGAATCCAACAGACGGATGTTAATCACAGGAAATGAATCAGACAAGGTCGTGCATGAAGTTGTAAACAAATATAGGATTAAGGATCAAAGTCAGAACAAATCGTGGAAAATGGACGACTCAAATAAAAATCAGTATAGTAGCAGTCAGTCAAGTCAGTCAAAGGATCAACAAATGGGTAAGCAAGGTAATAGTTCTAATAATATGATTAATTGTAATAGATGTGGGTTAAAACATGTGTATAAAAATTGTCTAGTATATAGGAAATGCTGTAAAAATTGTAATGGGTATTATCATTTTGCTAAAATGTGTAAAAAGAAAAAACAGTATGTTAACAAGTATGAAATGAAAAAAGCGCAAGAAATAAAGATTGAAAATAGAGAAGAAAATGACATATTCACATTAGAATCAGTCCATAAGTTGTGGTCTATAAAATATGAGTGGTGTAAAACGTTTGAAATAAATGGTAAAAGAATTAATTTCACGTTAGACAGTGGAGCTGAAATAAACACGTTGACAGAAGAAGATTGTAACTATTTAGGTATACAGAAGTTAATAAAAAATACAAAAGTAACCTTAGAAGTGTATGGTGGGTTTAAGATGAAACCTATAGGAGAAATAAAAACTGTGTTGACATTTGATGATAAGAGTATAGAAACAGAATTCAATGATAGATAAAGCTTATAAGAGTAGGTCGATAATAGGACTACCAATACTGACACAATTAAAATTAATAAAAAATGTAGATTTGATAACAACAAATGAATTGAACAAAGATAAATTTGTGAAAATGAACTTAGATGTTTTTGAAGGTGTAGGTTGTTTTTCTGGTGTATGTAGTCTTAAATTGAAAGAAGGAATAATATAGTATAAGTATGTAGTATAAGAATTGATAAAATACCTATATACTGTTATTCGTTTTTGAATTATAAAAAAATAATAAAATCGCTACATGAGAAATTGAGTGAATATCCAATGTTTTTTCATTTAGAAATTCATTAACGTTTTTTTTTTTTATAGGTAAGATTAAAAATTTTAATAGATTCCCAAACAAGGTTTTCCTCTAAAAAAAAATAGTTCACCAGAAAGTTACACTATTTATGGCCATGAGATACTTTCTCAATATTTATTTATTTATTTTTAACTATTACATTTGATTATTTATTATTATTATAATTTATAAATATACAAGTATGATAGTTTGTCTACACTCAGAACTGTTTTTGTATGCAAGATTTATCATTGAATTCAAATATAATACATCCACTACAACGGCATGCTCAACTACTGTACAGCAAAGCGGTACCCACTTGTCCACCTATTCTTTATTTTTTCTTGTTCTTCTTGACATACAAAATATTAAATAATATTTACGCATTGTATCAGTGACGAATGATTGTTAAATTTGAAATTTGTTTTATAAACACATTTTTTCTATATTTATCCAATATTATTAGGTTAAATACACTAAAAAGAATACTAAACAATTGATAAATAAAATAATCTTTTAAATCTTTCTAGCAAAACTGAAGTATTTAATGCAAGAAGAACAGGCTAATTCTATATTCAGAAATTGTTCAGAAAGCATAAAATAATACCAGGTTATTGCAACGAAATATAAACAATATTATTTATTAAAAAAAACATGCATTTTGAAAATAGTGGAGATAACCGGTTCTTGTACCGGACTCTCCAATTGTTATTTACCAGATAGCTATAGTAATAAATAATAACACATTTTGTATTTTGTTCTACATATAATTTATATTTACTACATATAAATTACATTAGCAAATTATGAAGATGCTTTAATGCTTTTTTCTGTTTTGTCCAAAAATGTGGCAAGATTAACATCGTTTGATGACAAACCACTAACATCGTGTGTGGATAATGTAACTTGCACTTTGTTGTACACATTAAACCATTCAGGGTGATGATCCATTTTTTCACTTTTCAATGCTACTTGAGTCATGAACCCAAAAGCCTAGTTATTGAAATATCATTAAAAGGCAAAATTAATATAATTATAATTAAATGAGTAGGTATACAATGCACATACTTCAATAAAGTTAGAGAATAAAAATTCCTTGTATATGGCATCTCTGTCTTTCACTAACGACCATTGATTAGAGAATAATGGCTGGAGTAATTCTTCTCTCTGTTCTTTGGTTAATAGACTCGGCTAAAATAATTCACAAGCATTAAATGCACATTCTTAAAGCATTAAAATATAATAAACTAAATTTTTACAAAAAATAAATAGGTATTTTACCCATATTTTAGATTTTGATGAATGTATTAGTTTTACAATATGTTATTGTTTTTCGTCATAACCTTTTGGAGCAGTAAAAATAATTCAATCCTTATCTTTGCGGTTGGTTTTTGGCAGCAAATACAATTTAGTTGGGTTGTTTTATGAGGACAAATGTAAAAAAACTCTCAGTACTTTCAAATTCATTGGGAAATACTCTACCAGGAAGTGGATACGGGATACCTAGAGTAGGTGTACTCAACACCTTAGTATTTATTGTGTAGATCACTGTTATAGATGTGTTAAAGTTGAATTCAATGATAAATCATAGCATACAAAATCCATTCTGAGCAGTATTAGTATGTCAAACAATATCGTGAAGTATATAATATCATAATTATATATTTACACTGCATTATCACTACTTATTAGTAATATGGTAGTTTGAACTAATTTTTGTCAACAACAAATAAACATAGTACTATATATAATTGAAGTGATTATTGTTATTATATTATTTTATATAATATTACAAGCTGTTACTAACTTATAAATCAATACAGATATACCATAGAATGGTATAAATAGAGTAAAAGAGTTGTAAATAGCTTAAAATTAGTTAAAAAAGTTTTTGAATTTCACTGTGTATAGAAAAAAAAAATTTAATTTAAATGATAGTGGAATATTTTATGTTTTGATGATAAATATATTTTAGTTATAAAAAAATATCAAAAACATTTGAGGAGAATTTGTTATTTTATGTGTAATTATTTAATATCAACAAAATTTGAAATTCAATCCCTCATAAAATATGTATGTACCTAAAATTTTTTTTAAATTCCATGAACACAAACTGACTCGAACGTACAAAGAGTTATATACTACAAAATTGTATACCTACATTTTACCATACTAACATGGTAAATTCAATGTATTTGCAAAATGTAATTCAAACTATCGTAATACTATTAGAAAAGTTACTTATGACTTGTTGTAAGATTTAAAAAATATAAATACATAACCGTTGTTTCGTATGCAAGAATTTATCATTGAATAAAAAAATTTAACACATTAATTTTAGTGACGAGGCATAGGTATTCGACACCTACTACACTTACAGAAAAGTGACTTCCTTGATTTTATTTCAATTAAGAGTAAGTTTATTTTTTAAATAATATTTTAAAAAATAAAGCTTCTTAAATTTAAGTATTTTTTTTATAACATAGAGGATAATTGAAAATATTTTTACATGTTAAACTAGTTAATCTATTCAACAATAAATATAGACATTTTTAATTATGAAGTATAGGTCAATTTGTATTGGGGTTTTTAATACCATAGGGCATAGACTTTATTTGTACCGTATTTGAGCTAAATTCTTAGGTGAGGTTTTTAATAAATAATAACTGTTTTAGCTAAATAAAAAATAGATATCATGATTTGTTATTCAATATTATTAGTAAAAATAATTTGCATTATTAATTGTTATTTAATTTTTCATAAACTTGTAATGGATGCTTATAATTAATATAATTGTAATCCTTCAACAGAAAGCTGTCTTTATAAAAAAAAATGTGTTTATAATACCCTATGTTTTAGAAATTGTGTACCTACACACTTAGGTACAGTTGATGTTATAAATAGGTATAGTATATAAAACACAAATACATTTTATGATAGTTGATCATATCCAGTTGGCTAGTAAAAAACTCGGCCATCACGTTATAAGAAACCACCATTTAAAAAAATGCACATATATAGATAATTAGTATTATGAGCTGCTACCCTTTTATTACGACCATAAGTTGAGGCCTAGAGAACATGGCCACAGTGTTCCTAGTTTAATGACGCTAAGTACTGACCACGCCCCAAACTCTTATAGGATTTTTAAAAATGTTAAATGTTTTTCTTTCCGGTAGATGTTTAAGATATTGACATACGAAAGACTGTGGCACAAAATAGAAAACTAATATGGTTTATCGATTTTGAGCCACACTCAACCACAGCTGTACTCAGAGATCGGGTTCGACTATCAAGACATATTATCAGTGCAGGTTTTGGTTCTTAACCCTCTTCCCCCATAGCCATTTTTCCCCCCAATACATGCATTATTTATGTAAATTATACACGAAACTGTAAAAACTTAGTTTAATTTATACTTAACCCTCCCCCCTCCAAGTTTTATAATCTTGACTATTCCACTGCATATTATAATATATTGTTTACATTGCACACCGTATACAACATCGTCTTTAATAACTCACCATTTTCCTTGTACGCTTAGTCGAATATTTAACTACACAACGGAGTACAGGCCTCCACGTACTTTTGAACAACACTGTCGTCATTTAATGAACTGGTCTTAAAGAGAAAGTAGATTGTCCGATGATATTAACATAATAACATTACGTAATATAATAGTATTTTAATATCTGCGGGATTAGAATGCCGAATGTCGAACAGAGTTCGTCCTGGGTTATCGCCTAATGCCTATTAAATATTAATGACAAGTGGTTTTAGTCGATTGTTTTATAATTGCGGATATTATCAAGAAACGACTCGGCTCGAAATATTTGTAACGTACACGGTACTCGGTAACGTTTGACAGTAGTTTACACTGTTAGAGACTTTGATACACTTTTATAATATTTGTAAGGTCATTAATTATTAGTTATTATTGGATTCCACCTCGGATTCCACAGACCACAGTCCACACCACACAGTTCCGCAGGCCATCACCAATAATTTCGCTTATCATTTGACACCGCAATTTTCGTCATCGAACCCGGCGCGAAATGATAAATGATAATGGAATCATCTTGTATCATCAGGAAACAGGCTGTTCTCAATTTCTCATAGATAATATGAGATATTATGGCTGTTCTGGCAGGCCGTTCTAGCCATATACATGAATTATTAAAACAATATAATGTACCTAATAATATATTAATATATATTTTATCATGATTATATACCGTTTATACCGTTTAATATTAAAGTCCGTGACAAATACATTAATACATTTATACCTATATTATTATCTGAATTCATGGTACTCCAATACTCCATAGTAGTCCATACATCATAATATTATTATTAGTTTATTGAACGATAATTACAATAAATATTTAATATAACATTATATAGGAATAAAATTGATTTTGATTACATTTTGGGTCGAGGCTATTAATTGTCATTGTCATTATCGTCTTTATAGTTTATATTGATTATTATGTACGTTATATTTGGATTGCAATGAAAAAATGAAATATTTACACGGGATAACGACGGGTGCAGCTCAACTTGGCTGGCCGGGCTGAAATTATTATTGTTTACACAGTCACGGTCATCGAGAAGAGTATATTTTTACAAAAATTACCCATAGAAACCATAGAAATTCGAACGATATCCAACCTAACTGGTTCACGGGAGCGTAATATAATATTTTACTCGTATATAAATATTACCTATCTCAGACATTAATGTTCTTGCAGCTTTGTGCATACGAAACGTTTTACGAAATTAATGCAATTTCAAATAATATTCACGAATCGCATCTGTGCGACAACCATGATGTATCTACCTATAATTCCACCTGTATGGCTACCCTGTAGAATCGGAATCGCGCTATCATAAAATATGTCCTATGGTCCGGCGTCCGCAGTACCATAATGACTCATCATAATATCTATTGAAAATTTGGAATCGTTTAGATTTATGATGTACCTATACTACCTACGCTTGGTTTGTTGTACGTTTGAATCGAGTTGACTGATAGGTTTTTCGAATTAATTACATCAGTTTTTGCGTAACGAAATTAAATACCTATTTATCGACTCTATAATTAACGCATCATCACAATAGGTGTGTTTATTTACAATTTTTCAAAATCGTCATTATTGTTTCGCAGCAATCATAATACCACTTTTATTAGTAATCATAACTATTATCTTAATATTATATTAATAAAATGACTGAACAAAACATTTTAGACAAGTCTATGAGAAGTGTTTTTGGTAAGTTTATTAATCAGTTTTCTTATGTCAACAGTAGTGATTTAAAATAATAATTTGTTTACATTTTAGTTGGAAATATTCCGTATGAGGCAACTGAGGAAAAACTAAAAGATATATTTAATGAAGTAGGACCAGTTATATCATTTAAGTAAGTAGATTATACCTAATCAGTTTTTATCGTGATTTAAACAAATTTATTCTTATAGACTGGTGTATGACAGAGAAACTGGTAAACCTAAGGGTTATGGTTTTTGTGAATATAAAGATCAGGAGACTGCACTTAGTGCCATGCGTAATCTCAATGGCTATGAAATTGGAGGTCGTACTCTACGTGTTGACAATGCTTGTACAGAGAAATCCAGACTAGAAATGCAATGTAATTTTAATAAACATAATAATTATCTTATATTTTGTATAAAATAAAACCTATATTAAATACACATCTATTATAGCATTAATGATGGGAATGCCTACTTCGGAAAGTCATTATGGTGATGCAGTTAATGCAGAAAAAGCACCAGAGATAATAAACAATGTGGTTTCCACTTTACCACCAGAACAATTGTATGAACTTATGAAACAAATGAAAGAATGTATTCAAGTAATATTTATAAACAAATTAATAAAAATTTAATTTTTAATAACTGTCTTCAATGTTTAGAATAATCCTGCAGAAGCTAGAAATATGTTGCTCCAGAATCCTCAACTTGGTTATGCATTATTGCAAGCACAAGTTATAATGAAAATTGTGGATCCAGAAGTTGCTAAAGTAATTATAAATTACTTAAGTATTAGTTTAAATTATTGTTATTGTCAATAAATTAATATTTAAGAAAATTGGATACAATTTATGAGAAAATTAATCAATAATTAATACTGATAATTATAACTTTGATTCATTATGTGGAAAAATAATTTTGATTACTGATTAATACTGTTATCTATAATTATAAATTATTAATTAAATATCTAAAATTGATTTAATTAATGATCATAATTTAATAACCATCAAATACAATTTTGAAAAATTATTATTTATTACTTCCATTTATTTCAATATGTGCAATGGCCAAGAGTGAGTTTTTGGTTGAGGAGATATTGAAAAAAAAAATGGCTCTTAATACGGCGACGTTGATAATTGAGGACTGAGGTAATACGAACGTTATAGTAGGCGTAGATAGTAAAGCCCACTTACATTAAAATTCCCTTTGTACCCGCTCGCCCATAATTGGGAAACATTTCGTGGCAACGTCTCTTTGATATAATACCATATTTGGAATATCCTACATCGCCAGCCTTACGCATGGCTGAATCGCACTCCTTTTAATCTATTTAAAGAATTATATAACTATACAACGAAAAACCAATTTTAACAAATATTGAAACATACATCATATTTATAATATAAATGAGGTTCAAATTTGTAAATATTTTATAAAACAAAATTATTTGTCCCGTGATCTAATTTATAAGTGGTGAGACATTGTCTCATTGAGAGTATGACGCTTCGCCACTGAATATGTGTAATACAAAATAAATTAATTTTATTAATATTATAATAATAAAAATGTTACTTCTATAAATAACTAACATATCATAGAGAAGTTGGTATACATAACTAAAATGTATAAGTAATATTATGAATTTTTCATAGACTATGTTGCATCCTGTACATAAAGTTCCACAATCACCACGCATTCCAAACACCGCAGCTACAACTTCAAGAGTTCAGCCAGTTCTTCAAACTACTAATAATGGTATGCAGTATAGTAGTAATTTAAATCCTATGATTTCACATCGTTCTTAACCTGGTTAAATAAAAAATGTAAAAAAACTTACAAAAATAAATAATTTTAGATTTAATTTAATTTGTTTAGATAATATAGATTGGCAACATAATAATATGTATCATGGGCAAAGCACAAGCCAAGATTTAAGACAGCCACCACCAAATCAAATGCCGTTCCTCCCACCACCGCCACCTTTGTTGTCCACTATTGAACTTCCCCCGCCATTTATGTAAAAATTATTAAAATAATTCATATCCTAATAAAGTAATAACTAATCATTCTTAACAATGCAATGGTTTTTAAGGGCTGCAAGAGATTATCCACGAACACCCTTGATGGATTCAGATCAACGATCATTTGGAGATATGTTTAGAGATCACAGAGCTAATAATAATTTTATGACCATGCCACCACCGATGATTGTACAACAACCAATAGTGCCAGAACAAAAAGTACCTCCAAGAATTATTCCGTCTTCTCAACCTCAACAAGCACCTAACCAAATTGTTAAAACATCTGATTCTGAAAAGGTATTAATATATTTATTGTGACGATATGACACTTATAAGCTAAACACAATAAATTTTTTTTTAGGCTGCTCTGATAATGCAAGTATTACAGTTAACTGATGCACAGATTGCAAAGTTACCTCACGAACAGCGCCAAAGTATACTTCAACTGAAAGAAAAAATTTCTAGCTCTAATAAAAAGAAAGAATAATTCTCATTTATTTTTATTTGTTTTTTGTATTAATTGTTTTCGCTACCACTAATACTATTTAAATTTATGGTAATTAATAATATTTATGCTATAACTGTACATTTATATATTTAAAATAGTAATTATAGTAAAAAATTATTTTAGTTTTAATACATTTTGAATATATTGTGTAGAAATGTAATTAATTGTATACAAATATGGAATGTTCAAACATTCAGTTATTTTAGTATAACTGTGTCCAATTTCAATGCGCCAACGCATCCTATCAAATTATGAAATTAAATTGTAAAAGTGAATATTTTGAACAAAAAAATTTTTAATTTTTAAACTTAATTTAAAATTACGATACACATAAATTGTAATTTGTATTTTTGTTGATTTGGTTCATTTCCCATCTGCCCAAGAGTAAAACCAGCAATTTAATTTATTAAAATATGTATTCCAATTTTAAAATCAAAAATATTATCTAGGTACTATATGACAATAATTTTTGCCCCACCTTGGAATGTTTTTAATTTTTTAATTTTTAATTTTTTAATTAATCCGTCAATTAACTAAAATGACACTCCTATGTAAAATCTTTTATTCAATTTAATCAACTATACAATTCCTTATTTATGATACAGACACTGTTATTTAAATTCAGTGAAAACAAAAAAAAAAAAAATGATTTTTAGTATTTAAAATCATTGATTAATATATTTTTATTTAATAAAGCCTTGGCGTCTAGGGCCATTGGCTATGATTAATATTGTATAGTACTTATAGTACTTATTCCATAGTTTTTAATATAAATAATTAATATAACTAGAGTTCCTCCCCCCCAACCATCCATTATAATGGTATTTAAGTTGTAGTAATTTCTAAGAATATTGTTTATTATGAATTGTGTATTAATTGGACCTACTATAAAGTTTTAATTTAAAATTTAGTAGTAGAAAAGTACAATATACAGTATTATTTATGCCTATATTATGTTAACATTTATTACCTATTAGCATGACAAAATAGATCTATTTTCTCAAGCTTATCAGTGTCCTTTACATGTCCTCTACTTGACTTCTGTGAGAGGGAGAAACTTAATACTTGAAAGTGTTTATGGTTAATTAGTTTTGCTATGCAACATTTAAGCCAAATCATTCAGTAAACTTTGTCTTAAGAGGATGACAACGCAGTATTTACCACATTTAATTTTTATATTATTTTGACCCACGTAAAATAATGATCACATTTATCATAATTATTGTGAACGTAGAATTTGTTATGTTACGCGTGGGTCAGAGAGAGAAAAAAAAAGTGCGCTACCATCCTCTTATGTTTTAAGTATTATTTGGCTTATGAAATAAATGTTTTAATTGCCAATATATATTATGATTTAAAGAAGTACCTATATTATATTAGAATACGATTAGAATATTAATAAATAAACAAAATAGCATTTTATAATACAACTATGTAATTGGTAACTCTAATAAGATTAAACCCTCTCATGACCAATTTGAAAACAAATGAGTTGAAAATTGTTTGATATTATTATACACAGATTATATTGAAGCAATTACTCATAATATAAGATAAATGCGTAATACATTTATCAGGCTCATAACTTTTCTTTATAACATAGTATAATCATTTTAGATACCTATCTAATATTATTAGGTACCAAATTGTTATTGTTATAAGTTATAATACAGAGTTTATTGCCTGTTGAATTGCACTGCACTGTTATATTTATTATTTATTTCATTGTAATTTTTATAGTTATTGTTCGATACCAAAAAAAAAAAAGACGTAATCGAGATAAG
Source organism: Metopolophium dirhodum (assembly GCF_019925205.1). NCBI lineage: Eukaryota > Metazoa > Arthropoda > Insecta > Hemiptera > Aphididae > Metopolophium > Metopolophium dirhodum. Next base: position 71,433,703 of record NC_083560.1, read on the forward strand.
GCGGAGGTTGGCTCTGTTACACAAATTCGCGTTATTGTCACTCTTCAGTCTACGGTTTGTAGTCCCACGAACATTATGCCCGACAATGCTATCCAGTTAAATTAAATATATATTTTTTTTTTTGTGTTACATTAATTTTTTTACAATGAGTACAAGCTTGTACTGGGAGTTGATCGGATGGAGGCTTGAGAGAAGAATCCATCCAGTGGAACTTCTTAACAGATTTTAATATACAATAAGATAAATATATAATAAACAGTTACTAAATTCAATTTTTAAAAAATAAAATATAATTAATGTACAAAATTAAATTGAATTATTAAACTAAACTAAATATACACAATATTCCCACTGAGTGGCCGCTTCAGTTATTATTTCAAAGTAATTAGTAAACTAAATCTTTTGATCAAGCCACCCTTTTCAGCTTATTGTTTTACATGATTTGTATTGGCTTATTTTTTTATTTATTGTATACAATTATAGATTATCGATTTGTCATCCCATTATGTTTTTGTTATGACGAGAATAAACTATTATAATATTATGTGAACATTTTATAACCGTCCAATGTTGTACTCAGCATAAACAATTAAAGTGTCCTATTTAATTATTAACATCAAAATCTAATCATATTCCTTTGTTTGGTAGGTAGGTACCTATTAATCTGTCACAGTATTCAAAGAATTCACTAGAGTGGATATTAATATAAATTTTAATAATCAGTTATTTAATATGCTTACCTAGTTACCTCTATTCTCTAAAAGCCTATTTATATTTATATTTTGTATTGGTCTATATATTAAATATATTAAACATAATATGTGACATTTAAAATATATATAATATTATATATAGCCATATAGATACCAAAAACAATAAAATTAGTGTTCATTAATAATAATAGTATGTACCTACTTACTTATTATGAAATATTCATACACTAATACTCCCCAAATTATATTAAAAATTATAATTCATAAAAATACATTGTAATTATAAGAAAATCTAATAATAACAATAATTGTCTTTTGATGGAGTGTCCCCCGAAATATTGTTCTTAGTTTTAACTTATACATACTAAGAAACTTAATATTGTAAATGTATTTGAAAATTGTAACTTGTACTTTTCAATTTTAATCTATTCGTCAATTTAATTTTTCAATTCAGTATTAATTGTTTTTATTATATCCATAGTCAAACGAGAATGATTAAATGTCTGATCACTTAATAAATGTCTAATATATAAAAAATAATAAGGTAGGAGTATAAGCAAACAGTTTTTAGTATAGTGGATATAATATAAAATTACAATATTTTATTTTGAGATCACTTAAAAATGCGTAAATATTTAACTGTATTGACTGTGAGAGAAGACAACTATATACATTTTTGTATTGAAAGAAATGTCGATTAGTTTTACGAGTAATATATATTATTTGCCATTTATAAATTATTAAGTGGCAGATACTTTTGTTCATAATATCACTAATTTGTTTAAGTTTAATTTTAATTCAGTATGTCCATGGTAAGAATTAATTCCAGTGGAAAGAGATAAATTATAAAGATAATGTAAGGACTTGACAAGCACAATGCACATCACAAAAATTCTTTAAAAACAATGGTGGTATACCATTTAGTCCTGTAGTTGAATTATCTTTAAGGCTTAGGCATTATTAGGTTATCTAAATTGTTTTCTTCAGTTAGGTCAGTTAGATATACCATTTAAATTAAGCTCATGATCAAAATTGAGTACCTACGTATTTCATTGGAATTGTTTGAAATTACATTCTTAGTATAAATTGAGAGAAATACTTAGATATTATAGTGGTATCATTCAAAGGCGTCCGCAGAGTAGGACAAGTAGGGGCAGTTGAATCCCTTGGCTTTTTCTGGGTAAATTATCAAAATCAATATTGGTGATTTTAATATCCTAAAAAACTATAAAATTCACTAAAAATTCTAAATAGTGCACTTTATTATTTTTATTTCTAATAATATCAATATATAAAGTCTAATATAAATTTGGTATAAATTATAACATACATTTTTAAATTTTAAAGAATTGTAAAAAAGTTTCATAGATAGAACCGATCGTTTTGGACTTCATTAATCTGAAAATTAATTATTTGTTGTAATTATTAAATTACAATTTGAAATTTTATTATAAAATTTATGAAAAGCATGCACAAATTTAAAAATAAAATTTGAAATTTAAATCTTAAAATAATTTAAAAATGCATAATAAAAACTTCATATTCTATTTGTGTATTTTATAAATCAAGTATCGCTTGGAAAACAATGCAAAGTACATTGAAAGCACAACCTTAATCATTACTTATATAATATAAAATATCAAAAAATAAATATTTTTCAACTCACCAAGTGGTTTTACGAGTGATTACACTTGATTATGAATGTCAGAACGAAAAATGTTGCGTGTGGTTATATTACTAAGTTTTTACTTTTTTGATAAATGATATAGATAATGTCACTGCACATAATAGTTTAAAATTTTCAAGTTTGTGGTATCAATGACTGAATAGTTAGACTCATTTAATTTTATAAATTACTTAAAATTATCAAATCAATGGTAACATTTTATTTCTTAAAAAAAATGCATTTGCTAATTTAAAAAAAACATAATAATTAATTAAAATTATTGCTGTAAGATCACCTAAGTTATAACTAACTGTCTACGTATAATTTATAAATAATTTTTACATTCCCAACCTATATGAAAGAAAACATGTCACAAGCAATACTTTATCTCTAGAGACCAGATTTTTATGTTTTTCATATCTTTACTCACAGTATGCAGCTCCAATTGGATAAACTTTCTCGACGATTCATTTACGTATGAACTGATATACACAATTTTTTAGCGCATAAAAAAGAATATTTAAGGTTGAATATTTTGTGTAAAAAACATTTTTTAGGAATATATTGCCATATTGGGTTCAAATTTGAATATTTTATAAAAATCTAATATAGATAATAAAACATTTTTTATTTTTATTATTTAAAACTTGTTATTATTATTATTTTTTTAGTTCATAAGGATTATTTAATGAAGTTTGAGTTATTTTAATACCTAATATTATTCTGTTAATAAACTTTATGCAATAATTATATTTTGTTTTTATTTTTTATTTTAGTATTATTATTTTTTGAATTCATAAGTTTGTGTTACAACAGAAATATAGGTACACCAGTATGGCAGTATATCACCATATTATAGATTAAATATAACTTTTACTTTTATTTATTTTTTCAGTGTTTAATACATTTTTATGAAAAAGAATATTTTTGCATATAAAAGATTATTTTGATGAAATTATAGAGCATAAAAGCATCTTATTTTCAAGATTTTAAGCGCATATAAATCCGGTCTCCATTTATTACTAATAGGATAGTGAAACAAAAATTTTAAAAAGGGAAAGTATTTTGGCCTCTCCTTGACAAATTCTTTCAGGCGCCCTTGGTATCATTAAATTTAGAGTATATTTATAACAGTTTTTCATATACAATCACTAAATTTACAAATTTATAAATTTATCCAATTAAAAAAAAAATTTATGATGTAATAATCATATATAATTGGTTTTGTAAAAATTAATGATTTTTAAACCATTTTTTAAAAATTAAATTTATCTAGGTAGATATCCATTTATTTTATGACATTGTTGTATCTTGTGTTTTAATTTTATTATTTAAGAATCGTACCAATTTAAACATTTAGAGCACATTAATCCCTTGCTCCCACTAATTATTACTTACGGCCAGAGGCGGCTTGATCATGCATTTTGTGGTTCACTGAATCAACATAAAGTTTGGAATGGGTGTCATTTTAATATATAAATATATTTGGTCTTGGTAAATGGTGTCCGGTATAGCCGGATCAGCATATTACCTATATGTAAGAATGGTTTATTTGATGGCCAATTCAATTTTAGCAACAAATAGATACAATCACATAGGTACATTAACAATCAACTTATGAAGTTATAAACAGCTTTATGACAAAAATATAGTCACAGAAAGTATGAGAAAATGTGACATTATTTGTATTATAATAAATAATAATATCGTTATTACTGAACTAATCTCTAATGTGAAATTGGCTGAAATGTATTCACTTATACTGATTACTGACAACAACTGATGTGTCAAAGCTCGATCAATTTGCTTTTGTGTACAAGTGTATACTGTATTGTACAAATTATGTAAAAGAGTGATTAATTTGTGTTGATAAAACTGTAATTTCAACTGGAAATGAGATGTACTTATAACTTATTTTTTAAAGTATTTGACAAATATAACTTAAATTGGAGACAAAATTCGACAAGCTATTATAATGGTGCATCTAATATGCAATGTTTTGTAAAAGGATTACGTTCATTAATGCAAAATGCAATACAATATGTCACATAGTATCATATGGTGTAGCACAAAATATTTGAATTTAGCAGTAGTTGTGGATTTCTGTGAAGCAACTGAATGTGTACACCACTTTTTTGGTACAATTAGTTGTAACATTTTTAGGTGCAACATATTATATAGAGTTCCAAAAACAATTATATAAAAACAATGTATTTTTGGTTAAAAAGACTTTCTGCTACAAGATGGATATAACATTACCATTATTTATAAGTGATACAAACCACTTATAAATCAATTGTTTAAACATTAAAAAAAAAATCGGCCACGAAGAAACTGACAAAAAAAAACAAACATTTATCAAATAGTTTTTTAGAGCAACTTATTTCATTTAAATTTGTTCTTACAGTGCATATTATATGATGCTCAATGTATTCCCATTGACTATTCTCACAGAATCCTACCATTTCATTCAAGCAATACATATATTTTATTAATGGGACTGGGCAACAGAGTCATGATTTACGAGCAATAGAAACTGAGTGTGTATATGAAAACCTGTTTTCAGAATCAAAATTATTTTGTGGTGCACAAGACTTAGAGGAACATGATTTACATAAGCGTAACTAGAACTCAAAGTTAGGGGAGCTTCAGCCCTAGCAATTTGATAATTTTATGGTAAATAAATTAAATGGCGGGCTCCGCACACCCCAAATATGTTACATTAATTTGTAATAATTTTACAATTAATATTTATTTTATTACTATAGTGTGTAAGAATCATCAAAAAACTGGAATGAGGAGGTAAACATTACATTTTTAAAATATATTATTTTAATTACAAATTAGTTTTAATTTTCTTAAAATATAAGTGAATGTAAAAGAATTGATATGGGTAACATACTAATAATACACTAGTCATTACAATTCAAGCCTCCTCTCATTATTGTCAAATTATTTTAAAATGTCTTCTGTATGTAGAAATTACAGTAGATTCTTATGAATATGTTAGGTTCAAGTAGATACATAAGGTATTTTAGTTTGATTACTGCATTTTTTAATATAATTTATAAAAAAAATGTAAATTTTTTCAAAATTAATGCAATTATACTTAGTACACCGATATTCAAATTTGTCAGTCGATGAACAACATTTTTTGATGCATTAAAATATAATTGTTATGGACTTATAATTGAAATATAAGTAAGCGTTCTTCCATACTTATTATTTTATCACTGTAATGTCAAGGTGCAATTTCAACATGCACGAGGCCAAGAGAGACAGTAATAATTAATGGTACACCCTCATTTACCGATTTACAAGGAAAAATAGATAAATAAATGCATTGTTTTTATGTTAGTTACTCCAACTCTGGTTCGACCTTTCTAAATACCTCATAGTATTAATGAGGTTTTTGATCAAACAGTTTTTACTAAAATTCAGATTTAAAAATAATAATATTATAGTATTATAATAAGCTTTTATAATTCTACCATATTAATAACAAAATAAATCATTTTTTTGTACCTACTACTTTTCTGCTTCAGAAATACATGAAACAAAAAGGGAAAAGCTTATTTTGAGGTATTAGGAACTGTATAAGAAACATAAACTCGGAGTTGAATAATATTGAAGTGCTCTAAATTTGGAGTTCCTGTTTTTTTGTTGAAAACAGTTTGTATATACAATTTCTAATTGTAAATAAATAAATTACAGTCCACAGATCTATTATTTATAAGTAAAACATATATTATGAATATACAAAATTATATTTAATTTAATAATTGAGATACAATTACAAATTTCTAATAAAAATTTAATTGGCAGTCATTATAAAATAATTAAAATTGTATTTTTTTTTTTTGCCTAAGTAAACTGTTTACTTTATTAAAAGCTAACCCTAGTATTATAAATATTATAAAAAAAAATAATGCTAAAATATAATTAATTTAATGAGTCAATAATAATAAAATAATAATTAAGAATTTTAACCTTTTAAAATTACATTTTGACCAGAATATTATCGTCTGTAGCGGTGTTTTTTACTTCTTGATTCATTTGAACTAGAAGAACTATTTCGTTTGGTTTTGTACTTTCTGGAATATGAGTGACGTGATAGTGGCGATTGACTTCTTCTTGATCTAAAATTATGTGGAGATCTTCTATCGTAATGCCTTGAACGTGACCTACTTCTATATCTTGAACGCGACATACTACTCTTTGATATTGAATGAGATCTACTTCTATTTCTAGAACGTGATCTTCGGTTTCTCTTAACACTTTCTGCTTTAGTTTTGTTGTTTGAAGATTTGGATTTAATTTTATCGCTTTTCTTATTTCTGTTTTTATAATCGGTATTATCGCTCTTCTTACTAACACTACTACTGCTTGATGAATTAGAACTTGACGATCTTTTAGATTTAGATTTCTTTTTTTTATGTCCATTTTTAATATTCAAATCATTGGTTATTTCGTTTTTGATTTTGTCCTGTCCCTTGACCATCTTTTGGCTGGATCCTTCATCCTCAGTACGTCCTGAAAATTAAGGTTGTAAATTGTCATATGATTATTTTAGGATCAATGAATTCAAAGCTATAAATACAGTTTAATATTTTATGAATATTTTTACTATCATATTAAATATTATGTATTTATAATAGTTTATACTCTGTTTTAAAAATTTAAAAAAAATTACTTAACACAATAAATTACTAAATAGTAATCAAATATTATAAATTGATTTTTTACTATTTTTTACTCTGGAATTGTTGAATATTATACTACAAACATGTTCAATATACATAATTGTTTTTATTAAATAAATAAAACATAATTTTACCTTTTGTCTGAATGTTTTCCACTACCTGACTACCGTTATCATTAGTTTCTCCACTGAGTTTGATACTATTATCAAATTTAGATCTCACAAGTTTTTCCTGGTCTTCTAGCTGATCCAATTCTATAAGTATCCTTGCTTCAATATAACTAAACTCACGTTGGCGTTTCAATATTCTTTCCTAGAAATATTATCAATTATAAATAATTTTAAATTCAATTTAGAGTTTATACATGAAATGAGTCAATTGAAACTAAGTAAAAATATAATTTACTTGAATAGCTTCTTCAGAATTCTGTTTTAATTGTTTATGACCAGATATGTTCTGTTCTTCATCAGTTTCATCAGATGACCCAGATTCTGAACCATAAACTCCAAGCCCTTAAGAAAAAATTATTATTTATTTCAAGTTAATAAAAAAAAAATTATTTGTAGATGATGTTATACATTATTTGATTTATAGATGATTGTCTATAGCTTCACAATATGTATATTCTAACTCAAATTCAAGTAATGGAATAACCACATTAATGAATTGTATATTATTGTTATATAATAATTTCAAAAACTTACCCAGCTTACCAGCTAATGATGTTTGGTTTTGATTCCCTTGAATATCTGTTACATGGCATATTGTAATTTTGATAATAATACATTTTAAAAATAAATTAAAAATAAATTAAAAATATAAAATAAATAACTTTCTTTTTCTTACATTTTATCGCTAATTTACTTACGCTATTGAACTAGTTTGCGAAGAGTTATAATTATTAATAAATATTACCTGATTGTAAAGTAGATTTCAACACATCTTTAACTATATCTAACATCATATCATTAGTAACATCCATTAACAATTTTGTTAGAATTTTCCGTAGACTTAACATCTGAAATCATTTAATTTAAACACAATTACAATCATAAATATTTTAAAATACAAATATCAGAAACAATAAAACACTTAATTATTTTTATTTGTTGTAAATACAAGTAAATGTTAAAAACTGTATTACCGTATCTTCCCAGATTTGAGCTTTAGTCTTACGTGGAATGAGAGGAGAAAGGTCATTCTTCACTAAATCAGTTTTTCTGGGTTCAGTATCATTTATGTAACCAGAAGACACTGGTTCAATATCATCATCATCATCATCATCAAGCATTTGAGTTTCTTGATCAAAATTAATAGGCGACTATGAATAGAATAGTTATTAAAACATTTTTTTAATATTAAAAACTTGAAAAAGAAATGATAAAAAATAATATATATACATTGGGCAATTCCTGAGTGACATTTTCAATTGTGAAACTAGAATAATCAGGTTCACTAAAAGATTGTTCTTGCTCAATTTTTTTTCGTTTTTCTCTCTCCATTTTTTCCAGTCCTTCGCGAATCCAAGCAGGTAATTGCTTTCGTTTTGCCGCATCTGATAAAATATATTATTACAATATAACAAAAACAAGATTTTATTTTGTTGATAATTTAGGAGTAGAATAAATCCAGGGTTGAAACATATTATAATACAGTATTATACGTTTAGTACGTACCATTAAAAGTATTTTTATTATTACTGCACTGAACAGCAATTACCAGGTATAATAATTAATATTGACAAGGGATAACCACAGAAATGTTATCGAATACTAAATTTTAAGTTTATCTTTATTAAAATTAAAATAAAATATAAATCCACTAAAACAGAAGTGATTTGGTGACTGGTGTAGTAATAGATTTGATGTGTAGTTGAGGTTTTTTTTTACAATGTAGTGATTCATTTACTATTCTTTATTTAAAAAGTATTTTCAAGTTGAACTGAAATATATGTAAACAGTAAACACTTATTTAGGCAATATTCTATATCCATTGTGAGTTGTGTGACTGATCATTAGTGTGCGTGAATTCCCCGAACGCTTTATGCAACGGAAGTAAAACTATGGCTAAGATTCTTGGAAATCAGTAACATACACACGCCCAGTCCCAAAATTATTACACTTTGCAATCAAAGAAGTTTCAATATAAAAGTCCCAAAAATCGGAAGAAAAATTCACCGAGTACCAAAGGCCCAATTTTAATTTTGAAAACTTATTTGAATTACTTATTCTATTTTCTAGGTTTTGTAGGAAATGGTGTTTTGGTACTGGGTGAATTTTTCTTTCACTTATCGGACTAAAGGCACGAAAAAACTACCTGTTTTCAACAGCTTTGATACAGAATTAAAAATACAAATACAATAGGATATTAGGTACATATTACATAAAAAAGTTATAAACAAAATGGATGGAAATTAGTTAAAAAACTTAAATCAATATAGTGCTTATAAATGAATATTTTTAATGAATATTGAATAACTATAAATTTCAAAGAAAAAAAATGTTTATGTATGTTGTATTTGGTATAAAGTTTTATAAATTTTATATGCAGTTCATATGACGTGTAACATACTAACTTATATAATGTTTAATACATAAAAAGTACCAACTCTGAGAATACTAAAAATTTACACCTACCCATAAATGATGGATCTTGAGTTCTATCATCCACATTTGGAATCATATTAAGTTTACTCCATTGATCTGGTTCAGTAGGTGGCGGAACTCTAGTGTTGGGCCCAGCCCAATAATTCTAAAAACAATTACAAACAAGTAAAATAATGTATATAATTAAAATTATAAAAACTTACATTGGGTAGAAATGGTTTGTTTGGTGTCATCATAGGGAAAGATGGAGGTGGTTCTGATAAAAGAGGTGTTATGAAAGGGGGTCTAAGTGGATTAACTGACTCCATAATAGGTGCTTTAGTTGGTAGAGCTGTTGAAGAAGATGCCCAATTCCAATTCCATTGTTGTTGTTGCTGCCAAGTCCACGAATTCCAAGCACTAGGTTTTTCAATACTATTTCCTGTAAAAAAAATGTTTTCAGAAGATTTTCTCACTAGTTGTAGGTAATCTACACACGTGTAACTGGACTGGCGATATTATGATCACTAAATGTTTTATTCGCTGCTACTGCTGCTACGTTTGAAGAATTCTGAAGTTCTACATGCTGACCGAGCAGAGCATGTTCAGAAGTCGGGATCCTAACTTGTTGTCCAGGGGGCATTGAGGGTGGAGTTTCTTTCATTTTGATCCATTGTTGAGCCAAACTCGCCCAGTCCACTAGAAGATGTAAATTTGTTTTAAATATAATCTTTACAACATGCGTTTTACAGTGTATGTGTACCTTGTTCATTTGTCATATTTTTATACATAGCAGGATTCATATTCATCCATTGGTTTCCATAAGCCATGTTTGTTGTTGATGGATCCGACCACATAACCTCCACAAACACGATTGAATCAAGACAATTTTTTTAAGGTTTAATTTCAAGCAGAGAGATTTATATTTTGTGAAGTCTCAAATCAGTATGCGTGTCAAGTGACATATTTTAAACACGAGTAACTATTTACTAAAAACATATTATGACGACTTCAAAAACAATTCCAACGCTTCACCTACCTAAGTCAACACAAGTTAAAAATTAATCAAAAGGTCATCTAGGACTGTCAATTACGTAAATTATGCCACACCGCCGTACGTGTTATGTGGCGCAGTATTGTTTCGAAAGTCGCATTAGAATTGCGTCCGACAATTTTAACTCTAGTTTCGATCGGTTTAGTCGATTTGCGGCGGTAAAAAAGCGACAGCGTTAGTACGGAGTACTAAGTTGTAAGTTAAATACATACATTAAATTATAGAGTGACTAGTAGTATCTTTAATCGTGGTCAACACTCAACAGTAAACAACAAACTCCAAACACTAATCGTCATTTGTCTTTAACAACCAAACACGGCAAACAGTAAACGAGTAATCGCAGTCCCGAGTCGAACACTTCTCGTTTTCTCGTGTATTGCAATTAGCTAGGTTTACGGCACTATGGCAGACGGCAGTAAGACACGCTCATTATCAGAGAAGTTCGATAAGAAAACGCCGACGTACCACGGTAGTATGGTACAAGAATGTCGGTCTCCTACATAAACCATTTTGATAATAAAATTAATAATCATTCATGTACGAACCATTATAGAGTACAATAATATTATATAAAGGATGGATTTTCATCGTGCCAACGTTTTACCACAGTAATACAGTAAAAGAAATAATAAACAATTAATATTATTATTCTGTGTACAAATTATAAACTGTGATTTTACAATACGAACGCCAACGTTAGGTTGTAAATCCGTAACTCGTAAGCACTTGGCATCACGGTTGAAGATATACACATATATTATAAATATTTATATATATCTTAAACCCAATTTGACCCATTATAAATAGGTATTATAATAGGTCAATGTCTTAAACCGTGCTTGGCAATGCCAAGACAAACCATTATTATAACCATATCATAGGACAGCCGTATAGGTAAACAATTTATTGGTCCTCCCGGCTCCGTGATAGTACACAGATTACCAAATAAACAAACTCAACCACGGTTTTGGTTATTCAAACCGAACAGACCAAAATGCTAGCATTGTTCTGTGGTCATGGCGTTTACTATACTGTTTACAAACGGACCGTCTGAATTTCTCCGTTATCATACGTGTCCAATGTGTACCGCTATCGAATTTTCTCATGGTTGTGCCGTGTTAATCGTGTTAACACGGATATCTGTTGTCTCCGTCTTACAAGTGCGTAACATGGCTAATTTACGCTCAGCAGATCACATTTAGCTCCGTTAGTTTAAAAATTAGAGTGAATCGACCTATTATGAAACTTGATGGCAAGAACATCATCTGTGTTGATATGTTGGTTTTTTACGATGCTTCGATTTTTTAACAAGTTATGCGTACATAATATAGCGTAAATTAAAAATGCTCATAACTCACCTAAAAACTGAATAATCGTAAAAAACCAACACACGAACACAGGTAATGTTCTTACCATCAAGTTTCATAATAGGTCGATTCACTCTAATTTTTAAACTTACGGAGCTAAACGTGATCTGCTGAGCGTAAATTTGCTATGTTACGCACTTGTAGAACGGAGACAACAGATATCCGTGTGGCGTTCTCTTAACAAATGATAACACCAGACACCAAATCGGATTTTATTTCATTTTCCTCTGTGCTCCGTGTGGTTGCTCAGGTTGAATTATTGGTTCATGATAAAATTCAAACTTCATTTTTAGATATTTTTTAGTATTATTTTATTAAATATTACAAACGTAATGGTTCTATTTACATACTTACATTGTGCATAAGTATTATTGCAATATACCTAACAGTTATATAATATACAAAATATTTGTACAAAATAATACAATAATATATTCATATTTTTTTTATAATATATAAAATTGGTATCTAAAATGGCGCCATTTACACGGGTACAGGTAACTACTACTATTACCTAATTTTGCTTGTTTTGAATACTTTAATAATTTAGAAATTTGTATTAATATTATCTATTCCTAACCTATATATTATATTACCTACCAACATGTTATTCTATTTATTTCAGGTTGAAAAATGTGACAAGTGTTTGGTCTATTATCCTAGTAAAACTATTCATCAATGTATGCCTGTGGTTACTGCTATTGAGGATCCTAGTAATAATATTATTATCTTAAAATCATAAGATTGTTTCAAATTGTATAGTGGTAGAGTCTAGGGAAGACGATATATTGTCATATGCTTAGTTATAGTGTCTTGGTTTGGTTATCCTAATTTTAATAAATGCAAACTATAGCATTGATTAAACATAAAAAAAAATTAAATATATATAGTCAATGGCTATAGGTATATTGCATGTGCAACTTTAACTTAACTATAATATAATACATACTACAATTCATCACTAAACAATGGTATTATGATAATAAGCTTTTAAACCAATCGCTGGGATATTAATAATACTATGAACATTTTAAAATAAGATTACTTTTATTTTTTTATTATTTTTAAATACCTTTATTATGTATTTTTGTTAGAAAAATCTAGAAAAATTTTACCGGCAGAGTCCACTGAAAAGAAAGTACTGCTATTATCAAGTGATGATGATGTTGAAGATAATAAAGTAAATGATTTCAATTCAACTTCGAGTTTAATAAGTGCTATTAAGGTTCGTCGTCCATTATTTGATCATAGAATGTCGTTATCCTTAAGGTCTGAATTAGTTAAAAACAAACTATGGGATGAAGTATATACTGAACTACAAGGTGAAAATAAATACTACAATTTTAATATACCTACCTTTATAAAAATAAATTTACATTCACATATTATATTATACTCTTAATATTTGACAATTTTTAATATAACTGTTTTAAATATAAATTAATTGTTTGTGTTGTTAAAGGTGAGTTTACTATTGATGAATTAAAAAAAAAATGGAAATATCTAAAAGAGAAATATGTACGTGTAAGACAACAACAATTAAAAAGTGGAATAAATAAAAGAGGTAGTAGAATAAAGTGGTTGCATTATGCTCAACTGTCATTCCTGGAAGAAGTTGTAACACAACATCATGAAAAAAAGTAGCTGTTTTCTTTCTTTAAACCTATAAATAATTACTAATGTTTAAAATTTTTTAATCCAAATATCTTTAGGACTACTAGTATATTAGATTCAAATTTAGACAACTATTCTGATGACTCTCCTCAAAGTTTAACTATTTCTAAAGAGCAAAAAAGAAAAGAAAGTATGCAAATTTGATATAGTATAGCTTAAATATTTATTTTTTATTTTTGAGTATGGCACCTACTAGCGATATTTTATTTTTTATAGTACCAAAAATATTAATAAAGAAGCACACAACACAAAAAAAAATTTAAATGTTAAATTATTGTAGCTATGGCTGTATTAAATTATTTGGTGAAAATCCGATGTAAAAAGATTGATTACTTTAAGAGAATGTCAGCGCACTATTTGTTTTCTCTCTCTGGCCCACGCGCAACATAGACAAAATGCATTTACGCAAAATCATTTTTTCTATGTTTTTAAGTAATCTTAGAGTAAAATTGCCTATAACAAAAGAAATAGAGAATAATATTTTAGAGGGAATGACATATCGATTTTATATTTATTATTATTTTACTGTATTTGACTTTCAAAATAAACAAAAAATGTTGTAAATTTTAATGATGTTTAAATTGTTTTGAAGCAATATTTAGACAAATCAATATGTCATTCCCTCAAAATTTTTATTTTCTATCTTTTTTGTAATGTGTGATTTTACTCTAAGATTACTTAAAACCATAGAAAAAGCGATTCTGCACAAATGCGTTTTGTCTATGTTGCGTATGGGTCAGTGAGAGAAAACAAATAGTACGCTGACATCTTCTTAAGAGATATTAAGAAATATAGAATAGCCGCGTGATGTCATTGGGTCCGGCTCATCGTAATTGCCTATCTTATACGTGTAAAGTTTCTCACTTCATACAACGATTTACCAATCTAAAAATTTTGAAATTTAGTTTACGTGTAAATGTCTGATTTTAGACGTTAAAAGTATCAGGAATTCAATATAACGTTTAGTTTTTTAAATATTAATAAATCTTTTAAGTGATATTTTTGTTAAATGGAGCGTTATGGCCATTTAAATATAAAATAAAAATTCAAATATATCTCTTTTAAGATTTTTAATATTTAAAAAACTAAACGTTATATTGAAATGCTGATACTTGTATCGTCTTAAACATATAATACCACACATTTATATGTAAATTAAATTTCAAAAATAAAATGTTTAGGTTGGTAAATCATTGTATGAAGCGAGGAACTTATACACGCATAAGATAGGAAATTTATTGCAATTACAATAAGCCGGACATCAATCGTCTTTTACATTACTCATAACTAAAGACCGGATTTATATTCTCTTCAAATACCTAAAATATGATGCTAATATTCTCTAAAAAACCTTCAAACATTTTCATTATATTCTCTTAAAAATTTAAAAATAATCAATGAACATCATTATTTACTTTAATATGCATCAAAAAAAATTTTTTTCAACATTATTTTAATACTGTAGTACTGTTTAATACTAGTAATATGTTATTACTTTTAATTAGGTATTAAAAGTTACCTATTCTAATGGAATACTATTGCACTTTAGTAAGAGTTGGAAATGATAAAAAAAAAAAAATTTTATGGGTACCGTAATATTAAAATTAAAAAAGGTGGGTAAGTGGATGTCGCTCTGCTGTACAGTAGGTTACAAGTGGGTCATTGTAATGGATGGTGTTAAATTTGAATTCAATGATATAATATCCTTGTATAAGAAAAACGATTCTGAGCGAAAACGGTCAGTCAGCCTATGATATTACCAAGTATATTTGATGATATTATTGTGAATAAAGTAATTTATATATAACCTATTTACGTGGAGCCTTGTTTTAAATTTTCAATCCTTAGCCATAAAAGTTAAACATTTTATACATTTTTAACTACAAAATAATTAATAAATTATATTTTTTACTCTCATGAGACTGCATAGACCCAGGTACGATATGTAAAAACATAAATCCGGTCTTTACTCATAAGTTATGAGTCATAACTTATTGAATAATTTGAGTAGAAACGTAAAACCTATACCATTATTCATAGAATTGAACATTCTTTCAAATTGATAAAACTTTTTTCTTTGTGTCTGGTTCTCCTTTAATATTTTAACATATAAATTAGTGTTTCATTTTGGTACCTATACTCTTTTCAAATTAAGATCATTACCCGACGGCAACTAGTTTTCGCTCCGTGACGGTCAGGAGCAGCCACGCAACTTAGCTACCGGGTAATTATCTTATTTTGAACAGAGTATTTATATCAATATAACATAAACTGTGCATTATTGCATATAGTGCATATTGTAAATATTAGTTTAAAAATGTACCTATACAGTTAAGTAATTACACTTTTATCTTCCTAGAAAATGACCATAACTTCCGAAGACACTTGCTAAGTGAGCATAAAATTCCAAGGCCTGCAGAACTAAATGAGGATCCACTTGATCCTGATGTCGCTTTTGGAAACTACTTAGTAGCATTAATGAAAGATTTACCTAAAAAAAAGAGAAAAAAGTTCCAATGTCAGTTTATAGCATATGTTATATCTGCTCAGGAATTAGAGTGATACACTATCATTTCAATTTTATAACATAATAATGGATAAACTCATAAACCTGTAAATTATTTTTATTTACGAATGTTCTTTTAATTTTTATAAATGAGTAGTTAAGCATTTTTTTGTTATTTATTATTAACCCTCAGCAGCAATAAGCAGCATTGAGATTTACAAAAACATATATTTACGTTACATAAGTTTACATACTATAGACTATTAGTTTAGTATACATTGATAAGTTTTATAATATAATATTATGTTCTGAGAGATTATCTTTTCCCTGTATTCATCGTAATTTGTAGGTATGACATTCTGTAAGTATATGTTTGATACTCGTATTAACATTAATATTTCAAGTTTATACTTGAAATATTTATTTTTTTTGTAGTCGATTCTTCAATTCTAAAAAAACCACATAATGTCATGATTTTATTAGAAACTAAATATCTATAGAAAAAAAACCATCAGGTGGAACATTTTTTTTATTTAGAAATAAAATATTTTTGGCCAACCGGCATATTATAATAAATATTATGTACTTTGAATTTTTATGGCCCACGAGAATTTTCCGAATTCTTAATGTGGCCCGCGGAAAATATTAATTGGTGACCCCTGATATAGTATATACTTATTATTATTTTTCCAAGAAAATTAGTTTCTAAGTGGTGTTTTTTAAACAAGTATTATTAATTGCTCAAACGTAGTTGAAGTCATTCACATACAATTTACTACCTACTACTATAGAAATCTATTTGAATACTAAATAGTTAAACTGTACTGAGGATTTTGTGCTGAAACAACTGCAGGGGCAGCCAGGGCAATGCCCCTGTAGATGGACGCTAATCGTTGGCTCAGGGAGCCCCGACGATGCCCTGCATCTATTTTAAATTCTCTAATAATTGCATTTTAATTTAATATTTAAATCAAATAATATATATTAAAAAAAATTCTAATTTGTAGAACGGCCCTCTTTATCCATAATAATATCTATATTTATCTATAAAATTATATTATTATAGTGTTTAATTGTTATTGTGTTACTTTGATGTGTGAAAAGCTTTATGTAATATTTATAATAAAAAAAAGAACACTTTTAGTGTAGTTATATTTTAATAACAATTAACAATACACTGGGCAGTGGGCCTTCACATTATATTTTTAGGCTTTTTAAAAAAAAATCACCATCATTGTTTATTTTTGTACAACAGGTTACCTATAAAAAAATATTATATACATAGACCTCAGGGCATTGACAATTGACATTGACTTTGTTCGGGGCCCCAAGAATCCTAATTGCGGCACTGGACAGAGGTTAATTTTTTGGTGGAGCTACAGTATTGCATTATTGCCCCTTCTACTACCTTATGATGCTGTTAGATATAAAAAAATTGTAAGATCATTGTTCCCAGAACGCTTTATTTAATTAAAGATAAACAACTGGTTAAATTCTTAGAAATCAGTAACGTATACTTATAAAAAAATGTTCAACATAAAAGCAGTGTTTGGTAAGTTGGTTCCTTATAAAAAGGAATTCGTTCCGCTCCTTGTTCTTTTAAAAAAAAGAATTCGTTCCTTTGCAAAATGAACGAGTTCCTTTTTTAGTTCCAAATAAATTAAAAATTCTTTTTTAATCATTAATGTTTTTTTTTTCATATGCATACTTCTTTAATTGATAATTATAATGTAAACAGTAAACCTACAAATACCTAGGTACATATTTTACAATTCTATTTAGAGAATTTCTTCAAAATTAAATTGTTGGCCAATGCGTATATCGACTGTTTTATCGTTTATCGTTATAAATAATTATATTTTAATATTTTATGTAGGTACTCCGTAGGTACTCATTTCGTAGGTACTCATTACTATAAGAAATATTAATAAAGTGACTAATGAGTAACGGTTAACGTCGATACTCGAAAACGATCACTAATTGGCAATATACATTATACACATAAAAAAAAATATATCTTAATTTCATTGTTTACATAATACATATTTGTGTAAATTATTGGAACTAGAAAGGAACGAACAATTTTGTTATTTTTCCTTGAAAAAAAGAACTTATTCATTTTTTCATTTTTATAAAAATGAATTTGTTTAACATGCTGTTCTTTAAAAAGGAATTCGTTCCAGTCTCAGGAATCCATTCCTTTTGGAACTCGTTCTTTCAAAACACTGCATAAAAGTCCCAAAAAGCGGAAGAAAAATTCACCCAGTGCCAAGAGCCCAATTTTAATTTTGAAAACAGTAGACGAAAAAAAAACCAAGAAAAAAACACAAATTTTTGCATTTTACTATATTATGTATTTATGTCATAATATTATTGTATCACATTTTTAAAATATTTTTAATATTAATTTTTATTATACATACCTAAGCTACTAATGGTCCATATAAAAGTAAGTTTAAAAATATATAAGAAAAAATCTAAATTTTTCTTTACATTTGTACAAAAAGTTATGTCAATTCAAACAATGATCACTACAATAATAATAATAATAATAATAATCATTTATATTCATATTATAAATTAGTTTTACAATAAGTATATTTTCTTCCAAATTTGAACTTAAATTGTCTGTAAAAAATAACTGTGTTTTTATATATTGTTCACATTGTCTGGTTAGAGTATGAACTATTTATGAGAATCATTGTTTTAAATTTTCCAGTCCTTAACTATAAAAATTTAACATTTTATAAATTTTAAATACGTTTTAAAAATTTGTCACAATACAATAATAAGAATAATAATTTAAAATAAGTTTCACGTTTTAAAAAATTGTCAATAACAAACATTAATTACTTTAGTCTACAGTCATAATAATAATAATTTCAAATAGGTTATAAGTTTTAAAAAATGTTATTAATTTTTTACGCTTTTTGGCCCAACAAATGAAATTTTATTAATATTTATAGAAAAAAGCAAAAAAAATTGAAATTGACCATTTGATCAAGTATAGGATTTGATAAAATAAACATATGATATAAATCGTTGTTATTTTTTGTTATTTTAATGTTATTCAAAAATGAAAAACTGTAGATACATGAACATTTTACTGAATGTTTATATTTTAATTTTCTATACACCATACAATTTTGAAACTATTTGACTCTTTTTGAGCTGTTTACGGACATAGACAGTTTTCAATTTTTTTAGTTTTTTTTCTACAAATATCAATAAAATTATTTTTGTTGGGTAATAAAGCGTGAAAATGTAATACAAGGCTCTGGATATATTGTTACAATAGCAGTTGAAAAATATTAAAAATACATAGGCACAATTTTTTTTTATAAACATTTAAAGTTCAAATTTTGACAACGTTCATCGATATAATTATTTTTTAGTTAAAAATGCATAAAATGTTCAACTTTTATAGCTAAGGAGTGAAAATTTAAAACAAGGTTCCACGTATGTAAATAGGTAAACATATAAATTACTTTATTCACAATAATATCATCAAATATACCTATTTAGTAATATCATAGGCTGGCTGACCGTTTTTGCTCAGAATCAGTTTTCTTATACAATGATATTATATCATTGAATTCGAATTGAACACCATCTATTACAGTGACCCACTTGTAACCTACTGTACAGTGTACATCAGAGCGACATCCATTTACCAATTTTAAAATTAAAAAGTTTTATGAATTTCTAACTCAAAATAATATGCACATTTTCGTGATGTTTACGTGTTTTGTCAACATTTAAACTTTAAATGCTTACAAAATATATTATAAATACGGATTATCATTGTAACAATATATTAAGAAACTGAAAATGTTTATGTTAAAATTATTAAAAATGCACAAATTAGGTTGAGATAGTCAGTGGCGTTTATAGAAATAATATTTGAGGTGGGCTATAGTAGATAGAAACTAGCAAGTTATCTATTACTTAGAGGCTACTGTCTACTATATATTTAACAGTTTCTATAAACATATTCGTATTCGTTATTTTTCAACAGGTCATGAAATATTATATCTTATAATAGTACCTAATAAAATATATTGTTGTTCTATTTAAAAAGACTGTAATTTTTTTTTTTTTGGGGGGGGGGGGGGCTGCAGCCCACTAGGCTCACTCCCTATACATATACGCCACTGACGATAGTATTCAACAGATAGAACACCTGGGCAGTTGGATTATTGATCAAAATTTTTAATTTGAAAATTAAATATGACATAATATAGCAAAATATAAAAATATGTTTTTTTTCCGCGATTCTTGAAAACATTTAAATTCCTTATTCTATTTTTTAGGTTACCTACGTAGGAATTTCGATTTTTTGTATTGTTTAATTAGTGTAATACAAAATTAATTTTCTTCTTTTTTTTTTTCAAAATTCACCTTTACTCAAGTTTTACTAAAAAAAGAAAGATACGAAGATCCATTTCCTACATAACTTAGAAAAGAGAATAAGGAATTTAAATATGTTTTCAAAATTAAAATAGGGCTTTTGGTACTGGATGATTTTTTCTTCAGCTTATTGTCCTATTTATTATATTGCAGCCAAAATCGTAATACGACGACAACAACAACAACAACAACAATAAATTGTTGTATCTAACAAATTTCCGACTACAACTGATAAAGTCCATTATCTCTCCACGGTAAATGATACGAGTTCGTAAACAATGATAAGACGACAGGCCGGGTCGCTGGGTGGCATATTAGCACTGTTCACGATACAGCAAAGTTCGAGCGTGATCTTTGAATCCTGTACTGCTTTTGTGTAGACAATTGTGAATTATAATAATATTTTAGACATTTGCATTTCAAACACATGGTCTGCAATTAGTTCTTCTCGTACATTTCGTCAGCGTGCGGAAACTGCAATCACGCCTCTGCACCATGGACGGCATCGTGGAACAGGTCTACGCGGAACCAACCGTACCACCAGTTATCGGTGAGTCTTTTCGGAAATCTTTTCCGAATCTACAGATTTCCACTGTACGCTATTAAATCATTTTTCTATAAAATTATTGTTCAAATTGTCTATATCGTACACATATACAATATATTATCCAAGTATACTGATTCCCTCTACATGTTAGAATCTAATGAAATGTCGAGTTATATGCTGACAGATTTGTATTTTATTTTCTAGCTATTACAGAAGTGGGTTATCTGAATTCATCAACATTTTTAGATTGTGGCATGGCAATTGAGAATACATCTAATAGACCTGTATTAAAAATATTCAACCAACACGGCGGTACAGTCGAAGAAGAAGATCCTAGTAGAAAGGAAACCGGAAAAAAATACTTAATTTTGAGGAATAAAAAAACAAATAAGGTAGGCTAAGTTAGGTATATATGCCTAAGTTATTAGTTAAAAAAAAATGTTATCTATTTGGAAGGTATTCAATCTATTTACCTATTTGTTTAAATTTAATTGTAAACTGCAACAAGTACCTATAAAAACATGAGTTTTATTATATTATTTAGGTTTCAGTTTATGGTACCAAAGTGACTTATCTTAAAAAACCAGACTACTTTAAAATGAAAACGTTTGAAGACCAGTCATTGACTGATAAAAATGAAGAATTTAACTCAGTATTTGGAACTAAAAAGTCATCACGTATTTCAAAGTCTAGAGTTAACAATACTGTTAATGTTCCAACAGACGTCTTCGATAATATTTCTTGTTCTTGTATGTGTATAGATTTCTATAAATGCCTATTCAGTATATTATATTGTTATTTTTTCTTTTATAGCTGATGTATTGCAATCATCATTTTCTCAGGCTAGTGAATATATAGTATATTTACCACTGGGATGTAACCGTTTCTCTAATAAATTGGAAACAGTTTATCCAGTTAGTACATTGCTACTTGAAAATGAAATAGATTTAATGTCCGATTATGCAAAAGAAGTGATAAGCATGTTACCGATTTCTTCTGACAATGAAGAGTAAGTTACTACGAAAATTTAAATTCAAGAAAATTTATTTAAATAATTTTATAAGAATTAAAATTGTAATACAAGGTTAGGTACCATAGTCTTAAAATATTATTCAAACATTTTTTAATGATTAATTATTAACACATTAACGCCGTGCGTTGCCATATGGCAACATAGATTTTTTACAATCTTTTTTTAGGTATAATATACATTTTCAACAAAATTTTGGATAAAAAACTCCGGCGCTAATGGGTTAAAATGATGTATATTTTAAATTTATGTTATATTTATATTTCAAGTTGAATAAAAAGTATGTTATAGATCAGACTTTTTCAATTTTTATTTTTTTCATGGACCATAATATTAACTTAACTATGGATCAGTTGCGTGTCATTAATGAATAATAAGTAAAAAAAATAACTATTTAAAATGTTAAAATTAAAATAATGTTATTGATCTGTACATGTGGCTCGTGATCATAGCTTGAGGACCTTTGTTTGAATAATATTTCAGGTTTAGTTCCTGAAGAATAGCTGGTAAAGAAGTTTTATATAGACTTAAATAAAATAAATTTTTATTTTAATACATGTTTTAGTCTTGTGTTTATCACCACCTAAGTAAATTTTTGTGGCTTTGGTCTATTATTTTAAATAATGTATTTTTTTTGCAGTTTATCAACATTTTTCGTAACAAATTTGAACAAACTATCTCATAAAACGATTCAAAATATCTGCCTACTTACCTTTGCTGATGGACTGATTGAATTGTTGAAATTAAAATCGCATGAATTAAATTTTAGAAACATTGAAATTTACCCAAATTCTGAAGTAATAAATTTTAAGGTGTTGGATAATTTTGTTGAATACACTGTAACTGGACGGTAAACAATTATTACAAAAATAATTAATACATTTATATTTATATGTATATATTTTGATTTTCTAGAGATTTAACATCTAAGATGAAGGATAAAGCTGTATGTCATATAATTATAATTATGATGTTAATCAACATGTATACATTTGACTTAAATTGTATATCTTCATTTCTTCCATCAAGTAGTCAAAAGAGGTAAATTGACATTATAATATAATTATGACCATGTGTCTTTCCAGGTGAAAAAAATTATAACATTTTATTTTTAATGCTTTCAATTAAATTATTAGTTTAAGATAATATTTTTTGTACACATGAGAAAATAATACTGACATTTTTTTCTTAGTCTTACAAGTGTGTAACATAGCAAATTTACGTTCAACAGATCACATTTAGCTTTGTTAGTTTAAAAATTAGAGTGAATTAACCTCTTATGAAACTTGATGGTAAGAATATTATCTGTGTCTATTTACATCAGGGTTTTTACGATAATTCAGTTATAAGTGAGTTATGAGCATTTTTAATTTACGCTTTATTATAAACGCGAAAATTGCTAAAAAAATTAACTATCTTAAAAAACCCACATTTAAACAGATAATATTCTTAGTTCTTACCAACAAGTTTTATAATATGTCGATTCACTCTAATTTTTAAACTAATGAAGCTAAACGTGATCTGCTGGGTGTGAATTTGCTATGTTACAGACTTGTAAGAGTAAGACAGATACAACAAATGCAAGTGTTATTTCGTCTTATTTGCAGAATTTTTTCTTTACATGATTTTTTTTATTAGCCATAGTTTAAATTATTTTAGATTGACATTGCTGATGAAGGTAGTAGGGGCATCACTATTGAAAGATGATCCAACCAAGTACACAATGAAAATGCCATTAGCAAGCCTACCTGCATTTCAAAAACTATCAAAAAAAAGGCATTAATTACCAACTAAATTTGACTTATTATTGGTATATTTACTTAGTTATTGGCAAGTGTTAATTGTGTAAAAGTGTCTTTTTAATAAAAAAACTTTTTATTGAATTTATCATCAAGATTTTACCATATCATATTATTCAATCTATCAAACATAATTTATAAACAAATTAATATGTATATAATATATACCTATATACAAAAAAATCAGTTCCCTAATCATATACTTAAATGCAGTGGCATGGCAAACAGTAATTTCAGAGGCTTTGGCCTCTGAAATTTTTCTTAAATTGAGGAGTGGGTGGTAGCTAGTGGGTCCCCTAGAAAATTTAATTTGATATTCTCAATAGGTAGTCAATAACGATCTGAAATATAACTTGTTATATTACATTAATACATTATCATGCATAAATACTTGGGATAATTGTAACTGGCCTCTGGAAAATTTTTAGTTCGCCACGCCACTGCTTTAATGGGTATAACTATAGTATAAGGAATAAGTATGATCATGATCCGTGGTCTTGTATTTTTGTGCATATTTCATTGCGTGAGATGATATATAATATATATGTGATGTCAGATTGAGTTTATTATTTGTTCCATTTAATGCCCCATAAAAAAAAAGCACTTTGTGAATATTTGTTTTGTATCATTGAGCATACATCATAGTATTCCTTATACTATAGTTTTGTCAATAACTAATAATTTTCAGTGATTCGTATTAAAAACAGATTTCCAAATACAGAATCAGTTTGGTATAACCATTGTTTTTAAAATACACAGATAAGCCATACTATATGAGTTTTTAGTGACTAAAAATATGCTGTCAGCCGCTAGTTTTGCTGTATCTGTTTACATTGAGCTTAATGCAAATGGATACATCAAACCTAGCTGCTGATAGGATTTTTTTAGTTACCAAAAACTCCTATGCTATGGCTTATCTGTGTATTTATGATGGCTTTAAAACTGATTGAATATAAGAGACAATTGACACTGTAAACTAAATAAATTTAACAAGTAGTTAGTCAGTTAATTAATATGATAAGTAAACAATTGGTTAATATTTTCAATTTGTTTTATTTTAAGGTGTAAAAGGTAAATAATTCTAATTTGAATGTTGATTTTGTTAAACATTCATTATTATTTATTATAATTTAATAATGACTGAATATATTAATAGGTATATTATTATTGTATTCACGGGCGCATCATTTAAGAAGGTAGGGGGAGCAAAGGCCTATTATAGGAATAAATTATGACATTATTTTGAAACTTACATTTTTTTGTGTAAATAATAAATATTAAAATATACTTGAGATTTTGGTTAAGTTAAATGGGAAAAATGGAAAGTGGTTTAATTTCACTTTTATTCAATATTTGTTTTGTGCAAAACACACTATATCCAAAAATGCTCCTATTTGAAAAAAAATAAAATGAAAACAGTCCATTTTGCACAAAACTATTATTTTTATTCAGAATTGTTTTTTGTTATACATTACTGGTTTAAAGTTAATAGGCTTCTAATAATATTAAACATAAATTAATGTAAGTTTATAATTTTGAACAGTACAATTTAAAATTTAGATATAATAAAATGTTTACCTTTTGCCTCATTTTTTCATGTTTATTTTTGAACAAAAACCTTGGGGGAAATATCACTAAAAGTCTAAAATATAATATTTAATACAATATAACTTTAAAATGTGTATTTATTTTTTCGAGTGGTAAAATTAAAATTTATGCATATGTTTATCATGTAAAATTTAAAGAGACTTTGCCTTTGTGTTATAATATTATGGTCATTTTGATATGAAATATGAATATATTCCTATAAAACGCAGATATGGTATAGGTACAAAATAATGTCGTAATAAAATTAATAACTTAACATATTGCCTTGAAATCATTTACATTCTGAAATTCAATGTTTATTTAAGTTTTATTGCATTGTTTGCATTAAGCAGTTAAAACTTGTTTAGGAAATATAGTTTTGTATGAAATCAAGAAATAAATAGGCAATTATTTTATTATACCTTGATACCTTTATTAAATTATAAAGGTTAAAATAGGCCAAGCAATAATTATTACCATTTGTTGCTAATAAACAGGGCTCGAGACTTCTAGCATATGCATATTTGTTTGTAGCACAATCAAAGATAGCAGAGTAAGCTACAAATCCGTTTCATACTAGAAGGAACGCAGCTTTAAAAGTTTTTAGTGCATATTTTTGCATATTTTAGAGTTTTTTCATTTTTCTGCTATTTTTATATGTATCATGCTATTTTTTGCATATAATTTATTAATCTGCAAAAATAAAGTAGTTTTGTGGTTTATACTCAGTGAGCGGCAAGTGTTACTTTAAATTCCCATTTTACAAAAGTAAAATGTAAAAACGTTTACATTAAGTTCAGTGTAGACGCTTATTCGTCCTTACACTGTAAATAAGAATAAATATAATATAATCTAAGTTTATCGACACCACGCCGTTACTCGCCAAGTGATTTATATTTTATTGTCTACCTATAGATAAAAACAATTACAGTAATATGGGAGATACCATGTTTATTGTATCTCGTATCTTAATTGTATCTTTGAAGAACACGTAATGTAGATTGTAAAGTCCGTTATTGTGAATTTAATATTTAGTAAGTCTTGGTACGTCGACTAGTGATTGTGATCTTCTGCATTCGTGTAACTGTGCGTGTCATTTTAACTTGTGCTGTAGCCTGTATTCTTTTGCTGTTCGATTTTTACAAACATTTCTAAATCATGCCCAAAGAAAAAATATCATTAGTTCAACGTTTAAGAAGCTATGTACGTGAATTTGGTGCCGACACGTTTTCATATGATTCGTCAATGCTTTTTTGTAAATACTGTGAAATTAAAGTTAATTTATAATAATATACAAAAAAAAAAGACAAAAAGAAAAATACTCGGGAATATTTAGGATTAGAATTAGAATTATTCAAAATAAATTTTTTTAAATTTTTTTATTGAGCATATTACAGTGCATATTTTATCATTTTTTTAGGCATATTATAGCGCATATTTCATTGTTTTTTAGTGCTATAAGTCTCGAGCCCTGCTAATAAATATTTAAAAGTAAATTAATATTTGATCAGCTTTTCAATAATATTTATAAATTTAAGGAGTACCTAGTATATGCTAGCGTGTAAAATTATGATTATAGGCAGTTGTATCATACAAATGCCTTAAACACAATTATATTTTAAATACAAACAAATTAAGCCAGCTAGAGCCACACCGGCCTCAATGTTAAACGTTTTCTGATTGACTCCCAGATCCATACCTAGTTTTACGTATCTTTTTTAATTAGTTCTTAATTTTACCCTCTTTTTATTATGTTTAAAAGATAGGTTGTATGTATTGAAAGACCTTAGAGATTTATTCTCAGATTGAAGTTTATAGTAATGAATATAGACCATTTATTTACTTCCTCATTTGAAACTTTGTTTATTTAATTTATATTATCTCTTTGATTAAGATAAATACTTGAATCTTGCTTGTTTGGTTTTTTACAATATTATTTTGTATGTTAGATTTCTGTGATTACTTATTTTGTTTTAAAATATCAATTTGAATTTTATATATTGTTGCTCATATTGCTAGTGATTAATTTAATGCTTATGGTTTATTTTAATAAAATATTAAACTCACTTCTTGAAAATCTTTTGCTGTTTTGTGAAATATCTGAAAATATATACACTATTTTTTTTGTACCTACCAACACAATTTCATCCAACATTTTGCTTGAACATTTAATAGTTATTCTGAAGACATTCAATTTATCATTCCCCAATTCGAATCATCAATAGAACAAACATTCTTTTTTAAATTTGTTTTAAATATGTTACCTATGCCTATATAAATATTGTATTTAAAATCAGTTATTATTTTCCTATTACTATAATTTTATCTTGAATATTTTTACATTATTCTTTGAACAAGTTTGGTTTTTTTATAGTACAGTTAAGTAAATAATTTATTATATCCGAAGTTAAAAAATTTTCTTTTAGAGTTCTATAATATCTCAATTGTTCTTTTGTTGATGTTATACTCTGTTTTAAAAGAGAAGACACCACGTTACACTTTCAGGTGTAATTTTTTAAAATTATATCAAATTGTCATTAATTTGATTTTAATATAAATTATAATGTTTAGTTACCTACCTAAATAAAATACATCATTTGCAGAAATAATGCTATTGTTAAGGAATAATTTGGATTTAGTTGTAATATTGATTTTTACTTATTTAATATAGATTGATAATTGGTATAGGTATTTTGTGTAATTATTTGAGTGACAAATAACTTTGAACACATTATATTTTTCTAATTTAAATAAAATTTAATTGCAATAATTCAATGTGGAAAAATTCATTCAATTTATTACACGACTCCATAGACTAGAAATCATATCATTCCACACAACATTTATCAATCATAACTATTGTATCAAGGTTTAACTTTAATTGGAATTTAAATATTTAAAATTAAAACTTTATCCAACATTGAATAATTATTTAATTTTATATTTTATAGTTGAAATATTAAAGAAGAATTAGTTTTGTAACATTAAAAAAAAAATATTTAAATGTTAATGTACATTTAAAACTGTATAAGTTTTAATATTTATTATCTATTTAACTTACTAAGATTAATTATTATTAAAGATAGAAAATCAAACACTTACTTGATACTTATATTAAATATTTAATTTTAATTTTGTGTTCATTAAAAATTAAATAGTTGCGGGGGCGGCTTACCATTTTTCCGCCCCTAGGCATTACAACACTAGTGCTCCGTACATTGGGGTGCTCCTATGTTCAATCTTTAATATTGTAATTGATGTTTTCTTATAGGTAGCCAGGTAGGTACTGATTAAAGTGGTGAGCACTCTAGTCTCTATAATCTTAATAGATTAGCAGATTTCTGAGCAGTATGCACTATGCAGGAGACGGGCGACAGTGCCAGCGTCGTGCGTCGTCGCAATGTTTATTAGTATTAATTACTTTATCAAGACATCTGATTTCCAAAATTAATTCCAGTATTCTAAGAATAAACTAGTTTGGTGGACGCGCGTCCGCGCACACGTCTTATTGTGGTGCAGGGTACGGGTGAGGCGGGACGTTCCATTTTTATTTTTCAAATAATTACTAGGACTGTGCGAGCTGTCCCCCATTTAGCTAGTAGAGTGGTTATATACCATGTACCCGGCGGCCCGAAGCAGTATATTTGACTGCCTTGGCTGGCGTTTTGCACATGCGCCATTCACAATATTGTTTACGCCACATACCCCGTATACCGCCTCCCATGCATTAACATAGGCAACGCCGGCAACTGCCTCGTCGAGTGTCGATGTCGAACCTTTAGCGGTGGCGGCGCGCGCCGGTCGCAGGGTTAAACTCAAACGGCAAAGTTATTATAGCTTATAAATTAAAACGTTACTGCAACGTGATTACGTGAGCCATTCTTCAGTTTCATGCATGTTGTATACAAAAAAAAATTAATAAAAATATAAATTTAGTTAAATATAATTATGAAATTATGGAAAACTAAAAAGTAAAAATTAACTAAAAAATTGCGCCCTAGGCACGTGCCTTGGTGGCCTATGGGTAAATCCGCCCCTGAATAGTTGACATTCAATTGAAATATGTGGTTTAATTACGCTTACAAATAATTTATAATAAATATTGAAAAAAAATTGATTAATGTTTAAACTAAATTGGTAAACAATATTTCACTTTAATTCATATAATTATATTATAATAATTACTAATTAGCAAACAATAATGAACAAATACTATAATTATTTCTCCTATAACCAATAGCAACCATTTATAAACTAAAATGTCCACCATAAATATCAAAATCCCTGTTTGAGCACCTCTCCGGTTGGTGCTAGGAGGCTGAAAAATACTTATATAACTACCTATTTTCATACCTACCAAATATACAAAAAAATTTCATTAAAATCAGTCGAGCTGTTACGGAGGAGTTCGTACACTGTGATACGAAATTTATATAGTATATTAGATAATCAATTATGGGTTAACAAATAAAATATAAATTAATAAGAAACACGACGAGGTGTGACAGCTATAATATACTATAGCTTTTTTGTATACCAGAAGCATATTATACTATGCGAGGTGTGTATGACGATCGTCCATAGTTTTGGTAAATGTAGAATTTATGGTTATAATAGAGTAAAATATATTAATATTACAAATTTCATTCAATCGTATCACATATTATAAGTATTCACTATTCAGTGAATGTTTTGACAAAATTAAAGATAGTTAACGTTGTCTGATTTTAATTCTGAAAAAAAATTTGAACTCACCAGAAAATTGTCTATAGATCCTACGAAGCACTTTGTAAAAACTAAATTTAATATTATTGTGAACACTGAACTGTAATTGAAAACTTGAAAATATGAACTTTTTCGAATTATAATTAAAATTAAAATTAATATGAAAAACGGAAAATTTTTCGTATGATCTACAGTCATTTTTTTTCAGAATCAAAATCAGACAACGTTAACTAACTTAAATTTTGTCAAAACAAATTTATGTTTTTGTAAAATTTGTGTAGTGAAATTGATATGATGGTTATCGAGTTATTGACATGTGCATGCGCGTACGAGAGAGGATACCTGCATTTAATTTCACTCACACTAATAATAGTTTACAACTAACACATAGATCCCGGGCGGCTATGACAAGATTAGAAATTGCATAAAAACACCCTTTAAATAATGATGACCGTAGCGAGGCCCCTTAGATATACCTAATTAATACAGTTTAGGATGGCTGCAGTCGATCGTGTTTCAAGGAGATTAATATAGGTAATTTTGTGGTATTTTTCGGTTATAAACATTATTCCAATTATTATAAATACTAGTTATAATCATGTATCATACAATTTCAATCTTATATTTCGTGGAATTGTAACCGTAGGCCCGGTCGGTTGGTCGCGGTCGGTCGGTTATTTATATTAGACGGCAATTCATTACGTACCGACGCGCAGGAACAAGTTGTTATTAAACTATTAGATTATTAAAATATTATAACTATAGGTTTTTATCGAGGTGATTTTGAAAATCTACTTTTCCAGCTGTGCCAATAAATATAAAATACGATATTTTTTATTCATATTTTTATCCCTGGATGACTCCTCCCATCACGTCTTCATGTAAATATTTTCTTTTATCACATATTCTTATTGTCCCTAAAGGAACAAATTGTATATACCTTATAAAAAAAAAAAAAATATTTTTATTCATGACACTAACAATTTTCAGAATATTAAACATTGCCTTAATAAAAAGTAAAAACCTAGTAATGTTGTTAATCAATCCTAATCAGTTTTCAAAACCTAACCTAACCAAATTACTACAGTTTTGTTTAGATTTTCGGTTTAAAAGCCACTTTTTTTGCACAGACTGCTGCCCCCTCAATGGAAAATCGTCGAGTTACAACATTTAATTTAATACAAAATACATTGAACTAACCTGGATAATTATCACGACCAAAATAATATACTGTATGGTTGAAGAGAGAAGACTGAGTATACACATCTACCGTCTACGATCTACCCCTGGGCCCCACCTAAATCCGGTCCTGGCTATAGTATATAATATATTATTACATAATAATATGTCTATTATAATATACGCGACGCACGATACAGCGCGATTGTCGATCTTTCAATACAAAATTATTTTTCTACGACCCTTCATAATAATATACACGTTATTTACGTAATTACGTGTTGTATATAGTAGGTACAGCCTTGCCGCTCATGACACCGGACTTACATGTATTTATAACTTTCTTAAATACGGGAAAACCCTATCGTATTATTGTACTACCTGAAACATGACTGTGCCGGGAGAATCACCCCGCGAGCCGCTTCACGACTGCACAGTTACCTAATACCTTTATACGTTAATTGTCATTCGTTATCGCCCATTGGCAGACGGCAATCGGTGTTCGGCGTTATTCACAATAATTGAGACATGTAGTATTCGGCATTCGGCTGTTAGTTTTGCTTTGTATTGGACGTAAGTCTAGGTTTACATTGCACATTAATTATACATTATCGTGAGTAAAAAAAAAACTATGATTTTGTTGTTAATGGTAATATTGAATATACAAATTGTATTTTTTCTTACCTATATTTTAAAGTGTGATTAATAAGTGCGTACATATTAATGTGTAATCCAATTTCTGTTCTATAAAAATTGTGGTACCTACTGCTATTATTTCAACTATTCACCGCCCAGCACCAGCAGATACCAACACACGCATGCAGACACACATAGTGTATTCGATTTCAAGTAATTATTTAAAATTTTGTTAATTAGATATGTATACTAATATATTTGTACGTTTATATAGGTAGGTATACATTTTTACCAATTCAATAAAAATATTTTTTTGTTTTATTAAAATATGTTACCTCCAAGCAGAATTTGATTTGTTATAATATATTATTATTATAACTTTTAAATATTTTTTTACAGTTAGACTTTATTAAGTAGGTATATTGTTAACTTTTAGTAATATTTAAATATTTAATTATAGGTACTTACATTTTTGTAATCGCTGCTATTGAGCATAAATTAATCGCTCTGGTTATTAGTATTGTATTTAATTGTCAATTGTGGTTATTTATAATTTTTCTATGTCTACTTTTATTTGAAAGCTTGTAATTAAGTGGCTGTAAAGTGTTATCAGTTTTCATAAGATGCTGATTATTAATTTGAGTAATAACTCTACAAGCATTTTAAAGTTTATTATTTGTTTCATTCAATTTATGCTTCGATTCCCAGTTAGTAAATTTACTAAGCATAGAAGATATTTGAAGAAGTGGAAACAGTTGATTGTATTATTGAATAGAGACTGTCTAAGTCATTTAACACAGTTTCATCTTGTTTTTCAATTTGTTCTAAGTCCACAGTTACATCATCCACTTTAAATGTAAAAAAGGTTAATTTTATATTTATAATACATATTAAGTAAATTCTTAACTATTTGATTGATATTTTTAGCATTTTTTTGGTATATATTAATTTATTATTATAAATTAAATGAGGTAAATGGTATAATAATGGTTTTCAAAGGCAATAAAGTAGGATTAAATGTATTTTTCATAAATTATAAAATCGAATCAATTTTCCTTTTTGTTTTTTTCCCATAATGTCCAGTACGTCATCGGGGTTCAACTTAATGTCCCGATGCACTGATAACATTGTAAGTCCATTCAAGCAGCTTATCACAGTTACGAATGTATGACGTATGTGCAAAAGGCAAAGCACACCTTTTCGTGGTAGACTCCCGCCGACCATTTCGTTTCCAGTCCATTATATTTTAGTCCGTGAGCTGTAGGTACAATTGTCTTGTCATATATTGTAATTGTTGAGCTATCGTAGTTTTATAGGTACCTACTAGTAAAATAAAAAAAAATCTCAACTATGATAATATATTAATATCTATGAATTCTTATTTCTTATCTTGAAATCTTTTAAAGCTTACGGGGGAATTTAATTATGGATATTCTAAGAAACAAAACCTCTGGAGGGGGATATAAGCATTTAAAGTTCAAATTTTGACAAAATACGGAAAAATCACGAAAATTAGCAAATTATTTTGAGTTGAGAATTCATAAAAATTTTTCTTTTTAAATCTAAGATTTGAAAATGTAATATAAGATTACTTATAAGTTTGTCTACTTTCATCAAAAAAAAAAAAAATGTCTACTAGAAACTTAAATTAAATTTTTATGGGCGTCTGAAATTTATATTTTTACAACATTTGATATTCACTCGATTTCTCATGTAACAATTTTCTTATTTTATTGTAATTAAAAAACGAATGACTGTAGATACTTGAAAATTTCACTGAATGTTTATATTAGAATTTTCTATACACCTTAACATTTTGAAAATAATTTGACTCTTTTTGAACTGTTTACAGACATAGTAGGTTTTCAATTTTTATAGTTTTTTTTTCTATAAATATCAATAAAATTTTATTTGTTGTATAAAAAAGCGTGAACATTTAATGCAAGGCTCCTGATATAAAGTTTCAATTGAAGTTGAAAAATATTAAAAATACATAGGCACAATTTTTTTTTATAAGCATTTAAAGTTTAAATGTTGACAACATTTATCAAATTTATAATTTATTAATTATTTTGCAGTTAAAAATGTATAAAATGTTTAATTTTTATGGCTAAGGATTGAAAATTTAAAACAAGGCTCCACGTAAATAGGTTATATTTTGATGATATTATTGTGAATAAAGTAATTTATATAATATATAATTAATATTATACTATATAATATATATATTATATTATATTAATTCTATTTTCGCGGGAAATGTATAAGAAAAAAAAAGTATTAACTCATGTTAATTCTGTTTTCATGAGCTGAAAAATAAAAATAAACTATTGAATAAAAGAAAATTGTCATATTAATTTTTTTATAACGTTGAATATCTCAAGTTATTATAATTAATAGATAAGTTTCACATTGTTGATACTTAAATTTTGAAACTGTTATAGTAAAATATCTTAAAATACTGAATTGTTGAGACTCTGTTACAAAATAAAACATCTTAAAAAAAAAATACATTATTACTAAGTACCAAGTCTTGACTCTTGGTTATTATTTAAAGGTACAATGTATTGTCATAATAATTAATTAAAAAACAAAAAAAAATATACAAATTAAAAATGTTTAAAGAATGAATAATTAACAACTGGATTAACTACATTTTCATCAATTTATTCACTTGCAGGACTAGAACTAAGTGATTTGTAAAATGCATGGTATACAGTGGGAATGAGGCCTGTGTTGCACATGGATAGTAAGTCGTTTAGCTTCAGTTTTTCAACTGGAAATGGTTGGTCATAAGCTCTCACAGGACCACAATGTGGCTGATGTCGTCCTCTGTTTTTCTTGTTTTGTAGAGATATAGTTATAGTGTCATCGGTTATATTTAAGTTATATTTTATGTTAAGCTGAAAAGGACATTTAAATGTAAGAATGTAACCATTATTTCTTTTACACTGCTCCATTTCACTAGCAATCCGTTACTTGCTAATTTCCAATTGTACTCACTGTTATTTACAATATGTTTGAAATCCAAAAAGTCTTTATTTGAAACTTCTTTAACTGAATATGGTGTACCTTTAACTTTTGCACATTGAACTAAAGTGACCCATTGGGCTGGTACATAAATTGTTTTTCCTTTTTTTGTTTTTTCGATAGTGGCATGCATGCTATCTCCCTCGTTTTGGGTATAACCTTTTTCAAGAAACCTATGCATTATTTTAATTTTAAGTTTATATGCTGCATATTCCCACATCGCAAACACAAAACGGTTGCGATTCTGCCCACCACAATTATCAGAATAGAAGGAGAACTCTTGTATGCCATCATCCTTCTTTTGTTTTAAAAACATGAACAAACATGTAGCAATTTCATTTGCACCTCTCTTAGCATCCGATTCGTTCCATATATAACAAAAACCTTGTTTCTTGCCAATATCGTAAATAGTGAAATTATACGTGGCAAATTTTCTTTTATAATAAAATGTACTGGTTTCACCTTGTGGCGTCGTTAAGACTTTTTTTAAATCAAAAACCGCCACACAAAATCCTGGTTCAATAGAGGCTCTCTCTTTATCAGCATTTTTAATTCTTCTAACTACTTCTTTATTAAATAGATGTTCATCATATTGTATTTGTTGCTCTTCTTTTTCCTTTGGCTCAGCTATCTTATATTTCTCACAAACATCACATAAATCCTTTTTGGGTTTGAAAAAACTAATGTTGAATTCATTAAATACATCAGTATATTGCCTTAATGTGGCATTTTTTGTTAATGTCTCAACCGGCTTCTCATTGACCCATTCTAAGTATAAACGATGCATTTTAGAAATTGTTAAATTTGCTTCTAAGTACTTTTTATCCGTTTTATTTCTGGTGTAATGAGAGTCTACAACTGGAAAACTATTAATGTGTTCTCTAATAAATTGTTTAACCTCACAAGGAATAGTATGTGGTCTATTTTTGTGTTTACCTGTCATATCAGCATTAATAGTTGGTGAATCCTCAAGTTTTTTACAAATTGTATTCACAACTTTTTCAGATATTCCAAATGTATTAAGGAACATTTTTTTGCAGACTTGTATTTCCTTATTTTTTACTATGAGAAAATATTTTCTAGAAAATTTCCTCCTTGAAAATTCTTTTAAAACTATTGTTTGTTTTGTTCTAGAAAATTTACATATCTAGCGAGAAAATCCCATTTTCGACTTTGGTTTTCCAAATTCCAGTATAATTTGAATAAATTATACCGTTCTTCATAATTTATGTTTTCATGGCATTTTAATCGACATGTTATTAGGCATGGTAGACCCATTTGCTTGGCACATATAATTTGGCCTTTTCTGTTCAAATGTTCAACTCCATAATTTAGCTTTGCTTTTGATTTGACATCCAGCCAGTTTTCTACATTCCTAGTACGCTTTCTAGTTTTTTCTTTAGGAGAAATTCTACGTTTTTTGTTACTTCCCGTACTCTGTAAAATAAACATAAATTATTAATTAATCACAATATTTTTCATAATTTAAGTATTATAATTATTACTTATGGTAACTTACACAAGTATCAGTTAAGATGATGTTGTCATATCCAATGTTATTCTCAATATTTATTGCATCAACCAAATATCCTATGTTGTTATTAATACTTGTAGGTAGATCCTATTAAGTAGAATATCAAGTTTAAATATTTTTATAGTTTAGTCAAATCACAGAGCTACTATAATAATATTCATACATTTTTTAGTTTTCTTTTCCAATAATAACATTATTCTATTATTATGAGCAATTTACTATAGTATAGATAAGTTTTATAATATTGTACCTAAATAGTAAGTTAACAAAAAGAAAATTAACAGACTTTTTGTTTTCTTGTTATATTATTGTCCTATTGCATAAAATGTATGTTTAATACACTAACTTTAGCGTTCAATTAATATTGCTTATAAAATCTATGAATATATTTGTAAAGATGACATTGGTGGTTACTAATAGGTATAATAATTGTGTATGTATTATAGGCATTTCTGAATGTTAACAATAACTTTAATTATTTACAATATAAAACATTTCTATAATGATTGTTTTATGATAAAAAAATTATTATGTACCTCCTTTGAAACAGGGTCATCTATATCAGAGTCTTCATTCAACTTTGAATAATCTTGGTTTGGAGTGAACTCTGGATCCTTGTCAGTATCATAATTACATGTATTATCTGATTCTGAATTGCATTCAAAATCATCACTACTCATGGCACCATACTCATACAAACTAAGTATACTGTCAGTACCAATTTATTCATCATCATTAAATTCCTATTTTAAAAAATATATTGTTACTATACAGCACAAATCAAAAGAAAATTAAACGTTGAAAAAAAATGCACTGTGACAGTGGTCATTATGCTGTAGTAATATGAGGTTAATAATAATAATAGTATTATGTACATTACCTACTACAGTAATTATTGATTATTGAATCATTGTGTCAATGATTTATTTTACTAATTAAATTAATACCTAGGTATCTATTTTGTTAAAATGTTAATATGAAATATTGATCGATACTTACAGTTTTTTTGTTATTATATTGATCCATAATGCCCTAATGACGGTGACATATGGGAGTATGTTCGTTCAATGGTCGTATGGATGTCGAAAACAAATAATAGTATGTCCATAATATTGTTTTGATAGCAGTCGAGTTAAAAATAGAATAAGTAGGTAAATAAAATCAAGATACTACTTTTATCGCCGGTTATTTTTAGTTTTTTTTTCTATAAATATCAATAAAATTTTATCTGTTGAGTAAAAAAGCTTGAAAATTTAATAGAAGGCTCCTAGGTTATTGTTTCAAAGGCAGATGAAAAAAATTAAAAATCCTTAGTCACAGTTTTTATTTATAAACATTGAAAGTTCAAATGTTGACAAAATACGGAAAAATCACGAAAATTAGCAAATTATTTTGAGTTGAGAATTGATAAAAATTTTTCTTTTTAAATCTAAGATTTTAAAATGTAATATAAGATTACTCATAAGTTTGTCTACCTTTATCAAAAAAAAAATGGCTACAAGAAACATAATTAAATTTTTGTGAGCGTCTGAAATTTATATTTTTACAACATTTGATATTCACTTGATTTCTCATGTAACAATTTTCTTATTTTATTGTAATTGAAAAACGAATGACTGTAGATACTTGAAAATTTCATTTCTTGTTTCTATACACCATAATATTTTCCAAATATTTTGACTCTTTTTGAGCGGTTTACGGACATTGTCCGTTTTCAATTTTTTTAGTTTTTTTTTTCTATAAATATCAATAAAAATTTTTTTGTCAGGTCAAAAAGCGTGAAAATTACAAGACTCCTGATATATCGTTCTAATAGCAGTTGAAAAATATTAAAAATACATAGGAATTATTTTTTTTTATAAGCATTTAAAGTTCAAATGTTGACAACATTTATCAAATTTTTAATTTATTAATTATTTCGTAGTTAAAAATGTATAAAATGTTTAACTTTTATGGCTAAGGATTGAAATTTTGAAACAAGGCTCTACGTAAATAGGTTATATATAAATTACTTTATTCACAATAATATCATCAAATATACTTGGTAATATCATAGGCTGACTGACCGTTTTCGCTCAGAATCGTTTTTCTTATACAATGATATTATATCATTGAATTCAAATTTAACACCATCCATTACAGTGACCCACTTGTAACCTACTGTTCAGCAGAGCGATATCCACTTATCCACCTTTTTACATTTGATATTCACTCGAAATCTCACGTAACGATGTTCTTATTTTGTTGTAATTAAAAACGTATGACTGCAGATACTTGAAAATTTCACTGAATGTTTGTATTAGCATTTTCTATACACCATAATATTTTCCAAATATTTTGACTCTTTTTGAGCGGTATACGGACATTGTCAGTTTTCAATTTTTTTAGTTTTTTTTTCTAAAATATTAATAAAATTTTATCTGTTGAGTAAAAAAGCTTGAAAATTTAATAGAAGGCTCCTAGGTTATTGTTTCAAAAGCAGATGAAAACAATTAAAAATCCTTAGTCACAGTTTTTATTTATAAGCATTGAAAGTTCAAATGTTGACAAAATACGGAAAAATCACGAAAATTAGCAAATTATTTTGAGTTGAGAATTGATAAAAATTTTTCTTTTTAAATCTAAGATTTTAAAATGTAATATAAGATTACTCATAAGTTTGTCTACCTTTATCAAAAAAAAAATGTCTACAAGAAACTTAAATTAAATTTTTGTGAATGTCTGAAATTTATATTTTACAACATTTGATATTCATTTGATTTCTCATGTAACAATTTTCTTATTTTATTGTAATTGAAAAACGAATGACTGTAGATACTTGAAAATTTCACTTCTTGTTTATATTAGCACTTTCTGTACACCATAATATTTTCCAAATATTTTGACTCATTTTGAGTGGTTTACGGACATTGTCCGTTTTCAATTTTTTTAGTTTTTTTTTTCTATAAATATCAATAAAAATTTTTTTGTCAGGTCAAAAAGCGTGAAAATTTAATACAAGGCTCCTGATATATCGTTCTAATAGCAGTTGAAAAATATTAAAAATACATAGGAACAATTTTT
Source organism: Metopolophium dirhodum (assembly GCF_019925205.1). Taxonomy (NCBI): domain Eukaryota; kingdom Metazoa; phylum Arthropoda; class Insecta; order Hemiptera; family Aphididae; genus Metopolophium; species Metopolophium dirhodum. Next base: position 71,473,511 of record NC_083560.1, read on the forward strand.
TTTTATAAGCATTTAAAGTTCAAATGTTGACAACATTTATAAAATTTTTAATTTATTAATTATTTTGTAATTAAAAATGTATAAAATGTTTAATTTTTATGGCTAAGGATTGAAATTTTGAAACAAGGCTCCACGTAAATAGGTTATATATAAATTACTTTATTCACAATTTTTTTTTTTTTTTTTCAATCCGGAGATTGGTTTTTAACAAATGTTTCACAATAAATGACTTCTCCATTTTTCTCTATCATTCGCCATATTTTTAAGCTCCCTGTAGGAAGTGACTCCTGCATCCTGCATTATTTGACTAATGTATCTCGTCCTAGGTCTTCCTCTTGATCTTGTACCCTCTATCATACCTTCGATTATTATACTATGCAGTTCGTCTCCATGCCTCAACGTGTGTCCTATCATCTGCCATCTCCTTCTCTTTATGGTGTCTAACAGTGTTCGTTTTTCATCTATTGTTCTCAGGATGTCTTCATTTGATCTTCTATCAGTCCAGCTTATTCTCTGCATTTTCCTCCAACACCACATCTCGAGAGCTTCTAACATATCTTTTTCTTTCTTATTAATTGTCCAGGTCTCACTTCCATATAATGCCACACTCCAGACATATGTTTTTATGAGCCGTTTCTTCGTTGTTATGTTCATATTTTTTGATGTTAGTATTTTTCTCTTTTTAAGGGATGTGTTCTTTGCTTGACCTATCCTGCTTCTGATTTCTTTAATTGATTTTCCGTCGTCTATTATAATGCTGCCCAAGTATTTGAAATGGTCTACTTGGATAATTTCTTTGTTTTCTAATGTTATATTTATAGATGGTACGTTTTTCTTGTAGCATACTAAGGTTTTTGTCTTAGCTGAATTTATTTTCAGACTATATTCTTTAAACGTAAAATTCATTACATTTAATGCTGCTTGTAGGTCTTCCTCAGATGATGCGAGAACGACTATATCATCAGCAAAGCGAAGCATGGTTAATAGTACCCCTCCTATTTTCACTCCGATTCCTTTTTGTTCTAACCAATGCTTTATGACATTTATTGCTTTTTCAATAAATACATTGAACAATGCAGGTGAAAGTGGGCACCCTTGTCTCACCCCTTTTTGGATTCTAGCAGTCACTGTTGTTGTATTAATGTGGATAGTGGTTTCTTGTTCTTCATAAATCTTATAGAGAATACGTCTGTCTTTAAAATCTATCTCTGTTTCTTCCAAAATTTTAAAAAGACTTGTCCAATTTATGGTATCGAATGCTTTTTTTAGGTCTATAAAATCCATATAAGTGATTTTTTGTCTCTCGATTAGTTTTTCAAGTATTACTCTCAGACCTAAAATAGCCTCCCTGGTTCCTTTGTTTTTCCGGAAACCAAATTGGTCGTTGTCTAATCTAACTTCTATCTTTTTACTTATCCTTTTGCTTACAATTATTGTCAGTAATTTAGCCGCATGCGATATCAGGCTTAAGGTCCGAAAATTTTCACATTGATCGGCTCTTGGTTTTTTTGGTAGGATAACTAATCTACTGCATCCAAAATCTCTCGGAATTATTCCACTCTCGTATATTTTACATAACAGTTCGTACAGAGCGTTCTTTATTTCATCGTCTGTCTGTTATAAGAGTTCTGTGTTTAGTTTGTCTGGGCCTGGTGCTTTGTTTTTCTTCATTATTTGAAGTGCGTCTTCAAATTCTGATTTTAGGATCCTTGTATTTGCATTTGAATCAAAGTCACCGTCGGTTGGGTTTTCAACGAGTAGGTCATTGTTTTCTTCTTCTCTGTATAGTTCTTCTACGTATTCTTTCCATCTATTCGCTATTGCTATTTCATCTATGAGTAAATTTCCTTCTTTATCCTTTACGTGTGTGCATTGTGACTTTTTTCATTAAAGTATCGTTTGATGAGTTTATATGCCTTGTCCTGTTGATTGTATTTCATCATATTGTCTATTTCTTCACAATTCTTTTCGATCCACCTTTCTTTGGCTTTTTTCGCTTCACGGTTTATTTTATTTCTTAACGTCTTATATTGTTTTTTACTTTCTTCATCTGTTTTGTTTTTAAACAATCTTCTTCTTTCTATATCTTGAACTATTTCCATTGTGATCCATTCGTGTTTCGGTGTTGGTTTCCCCCTAGTTAATACTTCTTCTGCAGACTGGATAATAGATTCTTTTATGCAACGCCACCTATGTTCTATATTATTATTACAGTCATCTGTCTTCGGCTTGTCTTTGGTATCAAATTTTTCTTTGCATTTTTTTTCGAACAGTTTTCTTACTTCTGGTTGCTTTAGTTGACACAAATTCCAATCCGGTCCTTTATTTTTTGGTCTTTCTAATTTCTTAAATTTCAATACTGATTTGATCATTACCAGGTTGTTGTCACTGTCAATATCAGCTCCTGGGTAAGATTTGCTAGATTTGATCTGGTTTTTGTATCTATTCTTTACCATGATGTAGTCTAATTGATATCTTTTGATATCACCTGGTATTTTAAACGTATAGCGTCTTCTTTTATGATTCATGAATAAAGTATTAGTTATAATTAAATCATGTTGTCTACAGAATTCGACAAGACGGTCACCTCTTTCATTCCTTGTTCCAAGTCCATATTTGCCGACGTCTCTGCCGTCTGTACTTTCACCAACAATCGCATTCCAATCTCCCATGATAATTAAATTTTCCTTACTATTTGTAAGACTAATGAGTTCTTCTATCTTTTCGTAGATTTCTTCTACTTCCTCATCGTTCGCTTGTGTTGTAGGCATATATGCTTGTATTATTGCGATGTCATTGGGGACAGATTTTAATTTGATCATTATCAATCTATCATCGTAAGTTATGTAACTTCTCACGCATTGTGCTCATTTTTTATTCATAATAATGCCAACTCCATTTCTTCCATTGTCACCGCCGGAGTAGATGACTCTGTACTCTCCCGATATAAAGTTACCTTGACCATTCCATCTCATTTCACTTATTCCCAAAATATCAATTTTGAGGCGTTTCATCTCAATCTTAAGATTTTCTAGTTTCCCTGTTTGCAACAGGGTTCTGACATTCCATGTTCCTATCATACTACAAGGATTTCGCTTGGTGACAACCTGAGATACCTTGTTTGGCCTCCTGTTGGGAATAACCTCTCCGATAAGGTCGTTTCCATACATGTTATCATTTATTGTGCTGGTCATTTGTTATTTGACCAAGGAGAGTAATGTGGTGGTTTCCTCTTACTTTCCACATCGCAGTGTAGTGGCCGTGTTCATGGTCTCCATGTACGCCTACTACTTCTACCTGGCTATAGCTGTACCTGCTTACGAAGCATCCACCTATAGCCAGTACTGAAGGCGCTGCAGCTCACCTTCAGGTCCATTTTAGTCACCTCTTACGACAGGCATGGACTACCGTGGGTGTATTCTGGCCCCCTACCCACAGGGATTCACAATAATATCATCAAATATACATGGTAATATCATAGTGCTGACTGACCGTTTTCGCTCAAAATCGTTTTTCTTATACAATGATATTATATCATTGAATTCAAATTTAACACCATCCATTACAGTGACCCACTTGTAACCTACTGTACAGCAGAGCGACATCCACTTATCCACTTTTTTTACATTTGATATTCACTCGATATCTCATGTAACAATTTTCTTATTTTATTGTAATTGAAAAACAAATGACTGTAGATACTTGAAAATTTCATTTCTTGTTTATATTAGCACTTTCTATACACCATAATATTTTCCAAATATTTTGACTCTTTTTGAGCGGTATACGGACATTGTCAGTTTTCAATTTTTTTAGTTTTTTTTTCTATAAATATCAATAAAATTTTATCTGTTGAGTAAAAAAGCTTGAAAATTTAATAGAAGGCTCCTAGGTTATTGTTTCAAAGGCAGATGAAAAAAATTAAAAATCCTTAGTCACAGTTTTTATTTATAAGCATTGAAAGTTCAAATGTTGACAAAATACGGAAAAATCACGAAAATTAGCAAATTATTTTGAGTTGAGAATTGATAAAAATTTTTCTTTTTAAATCTAAGATTTTAAAATGTAATATAAGATTACTCATAAGTTTGTCTACCTTTATCAAAAAAAAAATGTCTACAAGAAACTTAAATTAAATTTTTGTGAGCGTCTGAAATTTATATTTTTACAACATTTGATATTCACTTGATTTCTCATGTAACAATTTTCTTATTTTATTGTAATTGAAAAACGAATGACTGTAGATACTTGAAAATTTCACTGAATGTTTGTTAACATTTTTCTGAACATTTTCTACACATGATACAATTTTGAAAATAATTTGACTCTTTTTAGGCTGTTTACGGACGTTGTCAGTTTTCAATTAATTTATTTTTATTTTCTATAATTATCAATAAAATTTTATTTGTTGGGTAAAAAAGCGTGAAAATTTAATATAAGGCTCCTAAAATTTCGTTCTAATAGTAGTTGAAAAATATTAAAAGTACATAGGCACAATTTTTTTTTATAAGCATAATATTTTTAATAGTCTTTAAAATGTTGATAATACATATTTATATTTTAGTTCATAGATGATATTATTTTAATATAACCCGAAACCCGATATTATTGTATCCGGTTTTGAACACGAAACTAGAAAACATTTTACCCGGTTTTGAAAGCAAAACCTAAAACCCGAAAATATTTTACCCGGGTTTTTACACGAAACCAAAACCCGAAATCATTTTACCCGGTTTTGAAGACGAAACCCGAAAACATTTTACCCGGTTTTGAACACAAAACCCGGAAACATTTTATCCGGGTTTGAATGCAAATCCAAACCCGAAAACATTTTACCCGGTTTCGAAGACGAAACCCGAAAACATTTTACCCGGTTTTGAACATGAAACCCGAAAATATTTTACCCGGGTTTGAATGCAAATCAAAAACCCAAAAAAAAAAACCCAGTTTTGAACGCAAAACCCGAAACCCGAAAATATTTGACCTGGTTTTTCATACAAAACCAAAATCCGAAATCATTTTACCCGGTTTTGAAGACGAAACCAAAATCCGAAATCATTTTACCCGTTTTGCAGACGAAACCCGAAAACATTTTACCCGGTTTCGAAGACGAAACCCGAAATCATTTTATCCGGTTTTGAATGCTAATCCAAACCCGAAAACTTTTTACCCGGCTTTGAACGCGAAACCCGAAACCCGAAAACATTTTATTTTACCCGGTTTTGAATGCAAAACCAAAATCCGAAATTATTTTCCCCGTTTTGGAGACGAAACCCGAAAACATTTTACCCGGTTTTGAAGACGAAACCAGAAAACATTTTACCCGGTTTTGAACGCAAAACCCGAAAACATTATACCCGGTTTTGAACGCAAAACCCGGAAACATTTTATCCGGGTTTGAATGCTAATCCAAACCCGAAAACTTTTTACCCGGCTTTGAACGCAAAACCCGAAACCCGAAAACATTTTACCCGGTTTTGAATGCAAAACCAAAATCCGAAATCATTTTCCCCGTTTTGGAGACGTAACCCGAAAACATTTTACCCGGTTTTGAAGACGAAACCCGAAAAAGCTTCACCCGGTTTTGAACATGAAACCCCGAAAACATTTTACCCGGTTTTGAACGCAAAACCCGAAACCCTAAAATATTTTACCTGGTTTTTTATACAAAAGCAAAACCTGAAATCATTTTACCCGGTTTTGAAGACGAAACCAGAAAACATTTTACCCGGTTTTGAACGCAAAACCCGGAAACATTTTACCCGGGTTTGAACATGAAACCCGAAAACATTATACCCGGTTTTGAACGCAAAACCCGAAAACATTTTATCCGGGTTTGAATGCAAATCAAAAACCCAAAAACATTTTACCCGGTTTTGAACGCAAAACCCGAAACCCCAAAATATTTGACCTGGTTTTTCATACAAAACTAAAATCCGAAATCATTTTACCCGGTTTTGAAGACGAAACCATAAAACATTTTACCCGGTTTTGAACATGAAACCCGAAAACATTATACCCGGTTTTGAACGCAAAACCCGAAACCCGAAATCATTTTACCCGGTTTTGAAGACGAAACCAAATCCCGAAATCATTTTACCCGGTTTTGAAGACGAAACCTGAAAACATTTTACCCGGTTTTGAACGCAAAACCCGGAAACATTTTATCCGGGTTTGAATGCTAATCCAAACCCGAAAACTTTTTACCCGGCTTTGAACGCGAAACCCGAAACCCGAAAACATTTTATTTTACCCGGTTTTGAATGCAAAACCAAAATCCGAAATTATTTTCCCCGTTTTGGAGACGAAACCCGAAAACATTTTACCCGGTTTTGAAGACGAAACCAGAAAACATTTTACCCGGTTTTGAACGCAAAACCCGAAAACATTATACCCGGTTTTGAACGCAAAACCCGAAACCCTAAAATATTTTACCTGGTTTTTTATACAAAAGCAAAACCTGAAATCATTTTACCCGGTTTTGAAGACGAAACCAGAAAACATTTTACCCGGTTTTGAACGCAAAACCCGGAAACATTTTACCCGGGTTTGAACATGAAACCCGAAAACATTATACCCGGTTTTGAACGCAAAACCCGGAAACATTTTATCCGGGTTTGAATGCCAATCCAAACCCGAAAACTTTTTACCCGGCTTTGAACGCAAAACCCCAAACCCGAAAACATTTTACCCGGTTTTGAATGCAAAACCAAAATCCGAAATCATTTTCCCCGTTTTGGAGACGAAATCCGAAAACATTTTACCCGGTTTTGAACGCAAAACCCGGAAACATTATACCCGGTTTTGAACGCAAAACCCGGAAACATTTTATCCGGGTTTGAATGATAATCCAAACCCGAAATCTTTTTACCCGGCTTTGAACGCAAAACCCGAAACCCGAAAACATTTTACCCGGTTTTGAATGCAAAACCAAAATCCGAAATCATTTTCCCCGTTTTGGAGACGTAACCCGAAAACATTTTACCCGGTTTTGAAGACGAAACCCGAAAAAGCTTCACCCGGTTTTGAACATGAAACCCCGAAAACATTATACCCGGTTTTGAACGCAAAACCCGAAACCCTAAAATATTTTACCTGGTTTTTTATACAAAAGCAAAACCTGAAATCATTTTACCCGGTTTTGAAGACGAAACCAGAAAACATTTTACCCGGTTTTGAACGCAAAACCCGGAAACATTTTACCCGGGTTTGAACATGAAACCCGAAAACATTATACCTGGTTTTGAACGCAAAACCCCGGAAACATTTTATCCGGGTTTGAATGCTAATCCAAACCCGAAAACTTTTTACCCGGCTTTGAACGCAAAACCCCAAACCCGAAAACATTTTACCCGGTTTTGAATGCAAAACCAAAATCCGAAATCATTTTCCCCGTTTTGGAGACGAAACCCGAAAACATTTTACCCGGTTTTGAACGCAAAACCCGGAAACATTTTACCCGGGTTTGAACATGAAACCCGAAAACATTATACCTGGTTTTGAACGCAAAACCCCGGAAACATTTTATCCGGGTTTGAATGCTAATCCAAACCCGAAAACTTTTTACCCGGCTTTGAACGCAAAACCCCAAACCCGAAAACATTTTACCCGGTTTTGAATGCAAAACCAAAATCCGAAATCATTTTCCCCGTTTTGGAGACGAAACCCGAAAACATTTTACCCGGTTTTGAACGCAAAACCCGGAAACATTTTACCCGGGTTCGAATGCAAATCAAAAACCCAAAAATATTTTACCCGGTTTTGAACGCAAAACCCGAAACCCCAAAATATTTGACCTGGTTTTTCATACAAAACTAAAATCCGAAATCATTTTCCCCGTTTTGGAGACGAAACCCGAAAACATTTTACCCGGTTTTGAACGCAAAACCCGGAAACATTTTATCTGGGTTTGAACGCAAAACCCGAAACCCGAAAACATTTTACCCGGTTTTGGAGACGAAACCTCGAAATCATTTTACCCGGTTTTGAACGCAAAACCCGAAACCCGAAATCATTTTACCCGGTTTTGAAGACGAAACCAAAACCCGAAAACATTTTACCCGGTTTTGAACTCAAAACCCGGAAACATTTTACCCGGGTTTGAATGCAAATCAATAACCCAAAAACATTTTACCCAGTTTTGAACGCCAAACCCGAAACCCGAAAATATTTGACCTGGTTTTTCATACAAAACCAAAATCCGAAATCATTTTACCCGGATTTGAAGACGAAACCAAAACCCGAAATCATTTTACCCGGTTTTGAAGACGAAACCTGAAAACATTTTACCCGGTTTTGAACGCAAAACCCGGAAACATTTTATCCGGGTTTGAATGCTAATCCAAACCCGAAAACTTTTTACCCGGCTTTGAACGCAAAACCCGAAACCCGAAAACATTTTACCCGGTTTTGAAGACGAAACCCGAAAAAGCTTCACCTGGTTTTGAAAATGAAACCCGAAAACATTTTACCCGGTTTTGAACGCAAAACCCGAAAACATTATACCCGGTTTTGAACGCAAAACTTGAAACCCGAAATCATTTTACCCGGTTTTGAAGACGAAACCAAAACCCGAAATCATTTTCCCCGGTTTTGAAGACGAAACCCGAAAACATTTTACCCGGTTTTGAACGCAAAACCCGGAAACATTTTATCCGGGTTTGAATGCAAATCCAAACCCGAAAACTTTTTACCCGGCTTTGAACGCAAAACCCGAAACCTGAAAACATTTTACCCGGTTTTGAATGCAAAACCAAAATCCGAAATCATTTTCCCCGTTTTGGAGACGTAACCCGAAAACATTTTACCTGGTTTTGAACATGAAACCCGAAAACATTTTACCCGGTTTTGAACGCAAAACCCGGAAACATTTTACCCGGGTTTGAATGCAAATCAAAAACCCAAAAACATTTTACCCAGTTTTGAACGCAAAACCCGAAACCCGAAAATATTTGACCTGGTTTTTCATACAAAACCAAAACCCGAAATCATTATTTTCCCCGTTTTGGAGACGAAACCCGAAAACATTTTACCCGGTTTTGAAGACGAAACCCGAAAAAGCTTCACCCGGTTTTGAACATGAAACCCGAAAACCACATAAAATTGTATACGACTGAATGTAAAACCCGAAATCATTTTACCCGGTTTTGAACACCAAATACGAACCCTGAAATAATTTATTTTCATTGATTTTTTTTATTTATTTATTTTATATCTTAAATTGATCTTGGCATTCTATTTTATACAATAGTTTATTATTTTTACTTTATTAAAATATATTTTATACCATACTTTTATTATTATTGTATTTTTTGTGTTTCATTACCTTATTACATAAATCCTTTCCATAATATATTTTAATATAAAATGTTGTTATCTGATATTTATTTAATATATCATTTCAACACTGATTGTTAATTTAGGGTTTAAACAATGTTTATTATAATTAAATTAATATTTAAAACTTATGAATAGGGCAGTGAAGTTATTGGATTAAAATATATTAAAAATTGTACTTATAAATTAAAAATTGCATCAAAAAAATGTAATTATAATCAATAAAATTTAATCATTTTAATAAATAATAATTATAAAAAGGTGATATGAAATGCTAATACAAACATTCAGTGAAATTTTCAGGTATCTGCAGTCATACGTTTTTAATTACAACAAAATAAGAACATCGTTACATGAGATTTCGAGTGAATATCAAATGTAACAAGGTGGATTAGTGGATATCGCTCTGCTGTACAGTAGGTTACAAGTGGGTCACTGTAATGTTACTGTTGAAGAAAATCCAAGCACTTTTACTGTAAAATAAAATAAAAACACATCATTGTAAAATCATTCATTTCATTGCTTCGCTCAGAATTTTAAAATTAAATATGAATATTGCTTGCATCATTGCATTACATAACAAATGATTTTTTAAGTTTTCTCAAGCCACTTTAATGCGATAATCGCTCTATAGAAATATTAATAAAATAATAAGTATTACAACAAATATAGAAATTTGTTCACTGCTACCTTTACTTGCTTTTATTTTATATATTAAGTAATATAATCTTAAATAGTTAAATGTAAACGAAAATTATGAAAAATAGTTTAAATTGCAGTAAAATTAAAAAAGTCGCCAAAACTGCATTTATTGCAATATAATTTTTTTTTGTTTAAATTAAGAGTTTAACGAAACGTATTTTAATCTCACTCAGCAATAAATATAAGCATTTACAAAAACATGCAAACACAACTACTTCACTGCCCTACTTATGACCAATAGAAATTAAACATTTATACAATATTTCAATTTTTTTTTTAAATATTTATTAAATATTGAATAAATATATAATGACTGTGGGATTTCTCCACACTAATTCGAAATATTGTTTTAATATTTTTTAGTAACCTATACTTATTATTTTAAAAATTTAACTTTTTTCCTAAACACACGAAGAAAATATGATCAGGTATTATAGTAATTTAATTATCATACCTATTTACATTATCTATATATAATATACAAAATGGAACTATAGTAGTCACTCGATAATTCGAAATTCAGGGGACCGACTTAAAAATTCGATTTATAGAGGTTTTCGATTTACCGAGTGTTCGAATAATCGAGGGAAAAAAAATATTTCGAAATAAAGAGGGGTGGAAAATTGTATTTATGTATACATAATACATATATATATATATATATATAATATTTATATTTATTATACATACATATTATTATATTTTATTTTTATTTTTAATATTATTATATTTGACATATTATTAAAGAAATCTGTAATTTTTTTTTGTGAAAAATTGTTGGTCACAATCTGGTCCATAGCGTTATTTAATTAACTGATAGCATTGCAAATTGTATCGCATCTTTTTTCGTCCATTTCAGATTGCTCAACAAATTGACGTAATCCTGGCATAAAAAATTTTGTTTCTTTTAACGATATGACAGGAACCTCCGCCTCCTCTTCCTCGTCATCATTGTCGGAATAATTGTGCTGATTGGCTGAAGTAGATTGAATAATTTCCTCGTCAGTAAAAGTACCAGTAGTTGCGACATTATCGTCAAAGTGAACAAATTCTTCAAATGATACAGGAACTTCTAGTCTGTTCCATGTGCTACGCAGAACTTCAACTTCCTCACATTGAACAGGAATACCTTCACCAATTGTCTGTCCGTCCTTAATAAAACTACGAGTTCTGAAGCAACTCGCGATGGTTTGTGCACTAACATTTTCCCATGCTTTGTGTACCATTTCCGTAGCAGTGAGAATAGAAATTTTACATGGCACATCACCCATGCACGCCAACACTTCTCAAACAATTTCCTTCCGATACATTGTTTTTTTATTATTCCCTGGTCTAGTGGTTGGAGAGTTGATGTAGTGTTGGGAGGTAAAAAATGAATTTTTATATTTTAATGGTGAGGAATATTATTGTGTGCTGCGGTACAGTTTTCAACGAACATCAAGATTTTTCGATTTGCCTTTTTCATATCTACGTCGATACATAATAACCACTCTGTAAACAATACACCTGTCATCCACGCCTTTTTATTTGACCGGTACATTAGTGGGAAAGATTTTACGTTTTTGAAACAGCGTTAGTTTGCGAATTTTCCGATCATTAAGGGCTTAAGTTTCTGGGATCCATCCATGTTTGCGGCCAACACCACTGTTATCCGTTCTTTACTATTTTTACTACCATGACATTTTTCGTTTTTAAATGTCAAAGTGCGATCAGGTAAACATTTGTAAAAAAGTCCGGTCTCATCGGAATTAAAAATATCCCTAGCATCATAATCAACCAATAGATCGATTAACTCATTTTTCAAATCTTGTGAATTGCACGGGTCAACACTTGCACTCTCTCCACATACTTTTTTGAAAGTTAAATCATGACGTTTTTTAAATTTTTCCAACCAACCCCTCACTAGCTTGAAAATTTGTGGTACCTAAGTTGGTAGCAAACAACTTAGATTTTTCTTTTAAAATAGGTCCTGATATTGGAATATTATTTTGCCTACATTGAGTAAACTAAGCCATAAGACATTCTTCCAGATCGGGGTACTCACATTTTTTCTGTCTGATCTGCGATGAATAAGGTGTTAATGTTGTAAGATGGTTCTTTTGTTTTAGTATTGTTGAAAGCGTAGAAGCTGGGATACCAAAACGTAGAGCAACATCTGTTTTTTTTCACCTGCTTCAACTGCTGCGATTACTTTTTTTTTGTCGGTTATTGACAAACACTTGTACTTTACGGGACCCATATTCCGACTGACTACGTTTTATTCAATTTCAATAACGGTTTACCCATAGAAGAGGTTTATTTTGGTAAAATTATACAATTAAAGTATAGATTAGGTAGGTAAGATACGATAACATTTATAAACTACGATAATATTTAACCATCGTCGTTATTAGTTTCATTACGAGTACGTTAAATAGATTGTACATAATCTTTATACATATGAACGTACATATACATAATCGTGTTTAAAGAAAATCGAATTATAGAGATTCGTGAAAAAAAAATTTGAATTGTAGAGTGTGCCTAACTGACAGACATTTCGAATTATCGAGGGGACCGGAATACATGTATTTTTTTCTAATTATAGAGGTTTTCTCAGGGGATTTAGCGTTTAGTTCGATTTATGGAGTTTTTCGAATTATCGAGTGACTACTGTATAATATTATGCTATTACACGGTAGTTATGGGCAGTTAATTGTTATTGTTGTTACTGTCTATATTTATGTATATTATAGGTACCACGTGTGAAATGAGTTCAGTACTTAATATTTAATGGGTCACTATATATCGCACATTGGATTGACATCATTTTTCTTCTATAAAAATGATTGACTAAAAATAATAAGTTTATTTTGAAAAACATTTAATTTAAATATTATTCAAATAAGTTACAAAAATATTTTCTCTAATTCAGTTGATTTATCATAGTTCTACCTTATATTTCCTCTTTTATTTTATGTTTTTACTGCAGTGACTTTATTCCGGTACATTTCCTAAACTCTTAGTAAATCCACCAGTGTCCAAAATTCTCATTCGGATGTTAAAAAACCTTGAACATATTTTTAAATTATGCACATAAAAAAAGTATAATTAATGAGTAAATAAAGATTAATTACTTCATTTACTTATTTTTTCGCAACATTTAGGTCATAAAAACTTTTACTATTTATCTTTATTGGTACCTTCAACTAAGAACTTACCTACATCTAATTACTATTTTCCGTTTCAAATTTTTATATTCCTATCAAAGAGTAAAATATAATTTATAAAAACTGTAATTTATTAGCAATTTAGTGAAACGATCGTTACATAAAAGATAGGTTATTGCGTTTTGTAAAAAATTTAATCAAAAAAAATGTTTAAGTAAATATCAATAGGTAATAACTAATGCGACTGACCATGTGGACACGAAGTTATAAATTTACTATGATTTATATTACATAAATATTTTATATCTGTTTTAACTTTTAATTATCAATAGTTGTACTTATCAGCTATAAATAGAGGAGTAAACACTTGAAATGTTCACCAAATGTTAATTTTCCATACATGATACGGTATTCAAAATATGTTGACTCTTTTTGAGTTATTTATCAGACAAGCCATTGCCTATAGGCATTTTTATTAATTTTTTTTTAAGTTTATTTAGTTCTGTCAATAATTTTTTTTTTTGCTCGCTCAAAATACTTGAAAATTTAATTGGTATAAGGTTCCTCATAATTTTTTTTTAATATAAATATTTCATAAACAACTAAAGTTCAAATTTTGACATAATTCGTCAAAATCGCGAAAAGTTGCTAACTATTTTGAAGTTAAAAATTAATAAAATGTTCAATTTTTATATCTAACAACTAACAATTTCTATAAGTATTTAATATTGTAAACAACAAATCTAAAAAAATGCACTATCATAATTTTTTTTTTATAGACATTTGAATTTAAAGTCTGGACGAAATTGCATATTTAAACAAATAATAATGATTTTAGTTATTTTGTCGTAATTTAAAAATACTATTTGTGGTTACTTGAAGTTTTTAAAGTAGGTAAGTATGTTATTGTATTTTATACATACAATAACATTTTAAAATGAAATATTTTCAGAAATAATTAATTTGATTTATTGTATTCATCATAGGGGGTAACAACATAATAATAAAAAAAACTTAAAACCAACAAAATTGCTTTTATTTAATAACAGAAAATAGATAATATACAACATAGATTAACGAATAACGATGTAGTATAATAGTTTATTAGTTAGTTAGTTTATTATTACAATTATAAAAATTACTCTAATTTCATATTTTTCTAGGGGGGGGGGGGTGACATGTCACCCTCTTGCACCTCCTAATGACCACCCTTACAAATAGTAAAATAAATTTCTTTAATAGTTAGTAATAATATCTTAAAATATATTTAGTAATATAGGCTGACAGACCGAATTCGCTCAGAATCGTTTTTTGTTTATGACACGTCCTACTGTATAATAGATCGGTTCATACTTTTAAAATTCTTCATACAGTTTTAAATTTAAAATTATCTACTGTTTATTCATATCAAAATATATGTTTTATTGAAATTGGTTTGAAAATCAACCTATTTATCATAATATTTTATTTTTTTCAAATAAAATACTATGATTTGAAATTGTTATTTAGTTAGAAGGTATAGAGTATAACTAACTAGTTAGTTCTAAATAGGTACATAATATTAGGTACATCAGATGATTATGTTCGGGAGAATTGCTAGTATAATTTGATCTTTATTTCTGTATTTCAATTGTGAAGGTTCCAATGAAAATATTTTATACAAAATGGAAATTGAAAAAAAAACCATTTAAACCTTGTAATGACTATCAAGGGATTGAAGTAGCCTAAACATATTACTGGCGTATACTAAGGCATTTTGCCCCAATTCAATGTTCCCGCGTCATTTAATCTTATAATTTATTATCACATAAACGTTATAAAGGGTATACATAATGGGCCAAACTTAATCTTAATCTATGCAATTATGTTATTTGGAACTACATTTTAAATATCATCATTCATCACACACATACAGGAACCAATGCGGGTATCATTATAACTCAAGCGCAAGTATTGAGGTATCCGCTCGTAAAATTCAAATACATTTTATGTTGTGCATAATTCAATAAAAAATTTCATCCTGATCTCTGATGTTATTAATTTACATATCGAAATTTGTAACATCAATATTCACGTAGTACGAATTGTTATTGATTGTTTATATTGAATCCGTTTATAAAATTGACGTAGTCTGGTAGTCAGAGAATCGGAGATCGACATGTGTGACATGGTCGACATTGGCGATCGCTGTAAGAGCGTAACACCCATCTACAAAATTTATAATTGTTTTATAGAAAAATTGTAAAGCATTAATTTTTAAATCATATACGTTAATTAAACTGTAATACAATATTTATGAACGATTCAGGAAAATAACTGTCATATTGTATTTGTGAAATTTAAGAATTTAGGTTATTTAGTAGAATAGATAAAGTAGAATTATAATCAAGGAGTACAGAGTATAGCAATGATATAGAGGGCGCGAAATTTGGTTTTACCGAAACAATAAAGTAGGTAGGAACAACAAATACAGATTCCTTGCTACCTTGGCTGAATCTAAAATCGATTAAAAGTTTTTGAAAACATTGTAGAAGGTATGTAATAAGTTATAACTAATAAACTAATAACTAATAAGTATTATCAATCAATTTAAAAATGTATTGTTTAGATGTATTTAGATTTATTATAAACTGGTAAAAATATTAAATTTACAAACTCTGTTACAAACAACTTGAGTGATCTGTAATTGTTCTATAATTGTAATTGTAAATAAAGTATTATTTTTACTTTAGGATGTTAGTTGTAGCATTAAAATATGCGTAGGATACAAATTCGGAGTTAGTTTTAAGGACCTAATCTATTTATTTTAGTTTATTGTTAACGTAAATAAAATTGTTTATTTTCTGATGAAACTGAAGACGAAACGAGTAATGATCGTCTACACAAATATGGTCTCTGAATGCCAAGTGTATAATTCAATACTTGACACGATTATCATTATAATCATTAGGAAAGTTATATTCAAAAGCATGAACAACTTACTGTATTACTCAAACTTTTTAATGAGTATTCTGATGTAAAAAAAAATGTTTGAATATACTGAGATAATGATAGTACTGCAAGCTCTATTTTTTTTCTTCCTCCGATAGCATAATTTATTTACATAACAATAAAATAATGATCATACCTATAAAATCATAGTTTGTAGTACCATTTTTTAGATAAAATAACTTTGTTAAGGATACTATTAGAACATACTTATAAAAATGTCATCAGCAAATGTTTAACACATTTTATCAGTAATTAATTTTTTATTAGGTAGGTACCTAACTTATGTTTTAAAATTTTCTGATCAAAAACATCCAACAGTTGGTCTTATTTCAATATTTTGAAATAAAAATACCTATACTTAAAATTAGGTCAAATTTTGTATACGTATTACGTAAAATATAATTTAAGTTATTATGGAGCACATTCATAGTTTAAGAATAACTTACTTAGCCAAATTTAATTTTAACTACCCAGTTATATACTATTTTAATTTATAGACGTACCTAGGTGTTCAACCAAATTTGTTAAACTAATCGACAAAAACTTTCAAATTTATAATATCATCAGCTATAGTATGAAAAGTTATTCCTAACAACTAGTAACAAGTAACAATTAACGCTTTATCGTGAACATTCTATGTATTATTTATGAAATTACTAAAAAATAGAGTTTATAAAGATTAAACTACTAAAGAGGTTGGTATAGGGAAGTTTGGAGTTCAAAAGCTATTTTTGATCATATTGTTACAGTTAAAACAAAGTTAAGAGAATACATCTTATTATACAAACTATTTGACTACGCACAAAAACGCAAGTTATGTGGATGAAATAAAAAAAGTGTTGGTTATACACGACTTCAAATAATATCCTAGAAAATAGAAATTATTTTATCACTTCGTTTGCCATCACACGAGTCAGTTTGTCTTATTACAGAAAACGTGTACAGTATTATAAGATTTTTTCAATATAATGACTAGTATACTGGGTAGAGGGTAGTAGTATAGTACACAAAAAGGGTAT
This sequence comes from Metopolophium dirhodum, assembly GCF_019925205.1. Lineage (NCBI taxonomy): Eukaryota > Metazoa > Arthropoda > Insecta > Hemiptera > Aphididae > Metopolophium > Metopolophium dirhodum. The sequence goes on from NC_083560.1 coordinate 71,490,708, forward strand.
TTACTTAGTATATAATACATAATACGATGTACGCATATATATGTGTATTATATACCCATTTAAACTGTTTTTTAATTTGAGGAGTATTCAGAATGTTTGTATAAAAATCTTTTTGCAGCTATACATTTTTTCAAATCTTTTATCGTACCTATTGAACAGTTATTTTTACCGTAATATTATAATGTGTATTTTTATGAAACTGTGTTTTTATCATATTGTTTGATCTATATTCTATATATAAATTTCTGTTTTTTCCTTAAACACTGCGGACGTTTTATTTGATGAAAGAAATCCGTTTTGCTATATATTTTAAAGCTATAACACTTGTATATGTAGTGGTAATTTCATTATAAAAAAAATATAAAAAGAATATTAGAGTATATCTACTAAATAACATAATAGTATTATTTGTAACGGTATTCCAATTAATGAAATGTTAATCAGCTTACTTTCGTTAAAATGCACACCGGAAAGGAACCTAGATTACCCACGATGCAACGACTTTACAATATACTCCACTTATAACTAATAGGTTTTCAATTTAATAAAATTATGTTATGAGTTATTACTCGAAATATTAAAAACTTGTTTTATTGAAGAATATGGTAACAATTTACAGTTTACACAGCAATCAACTGCAATAGGTACACACAGCATAGTTAAAAAAATGAAATATTTGTTTCAGAGTATTAAGCGTGGTATAAGTATCTACGATAGCGTTAATGGAAAAATAATATCGTAAAATGGCTGAAAGTTGAAGTATGGTTTCTGAAAATAATATAAATTACAATTTACAATAGTAAATATTTATATGCATATAAAATATTATTTTATATATATAAAGTAAAAACGGTGATATACAACTATACAAGGATATTAATAGCTGAGATGCTAAATAAATATCCAAATATTACTGTTTGTAGAAATCGTACACATAAAACCAACTCATCTGCCAGGAGGCCTTTGCAAACATAATTTATCCAGACAATGTTTATCTTGGAACTCCGAAAGATTTTTTTTGTGATGAAATACAAGTTTGTAGTTTTATTAAAACTATAAGTTATCTAGTCATTATAGCTTACATAGAAAAATAGGTTCCTAATTTCTATTATAGATCCATAATATAAAATATAAAATTTCTGATTTATTTTTAATAAATTATTGACATTTTAGTTCACTTTATTTTTTTAGATTCTGAGTGGAACGATGAATGTATTGATTTTAGTTGGTACTTTGGGGGGTCAAAAGTAAAATATTCCCAGTAGTTTTCCATAGCGCCGTGAAAAACAAAAGAAAAATCAAGGAAAAACGGGAATTTTTAAGCAAAATCTGTTTTTGAGAAAATCGATTTTGGTTTTTGGTGTAACTCACCAATGACATTTTCACTTGTTTGTTTATATTTGCATTATCTATACACGATAAAATTTTAAAAATATTTTGATTTGTTTTGTACTGTTAAGGAACATTTTCAGTTTGTTTCCAATCTTATTAGTATTTTTTTCTATGGATGTCAATAAAACTTTATTTGTTGGTTAAAAAAGCTTGACAGTTTAGTACAAGGCTCCTACTATATTACAATGATATTTTAAAAATATTAAAAATCCCTAGTCACAGTTTTTACTTGTGCGCATTTAAAAACATCTTCACAAAATACGGAAAAATCACGAAATTTAGTAAATTTTTTTAAGTTGAAAATTCATGAAATTTTTTCTTTTTAAATCTAAGATTATACAAGAAAGTCAAATTCAATTTTATAAGCGTTTGAAATTCATATTTTTACAACATTTGATATTCACTCGATTTTTCATGTAACGATTTTCTTATTTTGTTGTAATTAAAAAACGTATGACGTATGACGTATGCTTGAAAATTTCACTGAATGTTTATATTATCATTTTTGATAAACGATAAAATTTTGAAAGCTGTTTACGGACATTGTCAATTTTCAATTTATTTAGTTTTTTTCTATAAATATCAATAAAATTTTATTTTTTGGGTAAAAAAGCGTGAAAATTTAATGTAAGGCTCCTAAAATATCGTTCTAATAGCAGTTGAAAAATATTAAAAATACATAATATGCAGAGTTTTATTTTTATAAGCATTTAAAGTTCAAATTTTGACAAAATTTATCATATTTATAATTTAATAATTATTTTGTAGTTAAAAATTTATAAAATGTTCAACTTTTATAGCTAAAGATTGAAAATGGAAAACAAGGCTCCCTTTAAATAGGTTATATATAAATTACTTTATTCACTATAATATCATCAAACATATTTGGTAATATCATAGGCTGACTGAGCGTTTTCGCTCAGAATCGTTTTTCTTATACAATGATATTATATTATTGAATTCAAATTTAACACTATCCATTACAGTGACCCACTTGTAACCTACTGTAAAGCAGAGTGACATCCACTTACCCACCTTTTTTAGATTGGAATTTAATTTTCTTTAAATACATTATTGACTATTGATATTAGTAGGTATACCAAATTAGATTTCATATTAAAAACTTAATTTATATGGTATGAAATACATTTTAATACCTAATATACTTAACGTATATTTCACAAAGTTTTAATTATTTTTTATATATTGTACTTTTTTAAAATAAATGCGTTTTAATGGAGAAACATATATTTTAAGCATTGGACAGGCGTAAATAACTACTAACTGTTATTTTGCTTTAATTGCCCGGAGGATTTACGTGACCATTCATAAAACATGCATTTTAAGTATTGAACAAATGAAGAATTTAGTAATTAAGAATATATTCAGCTTTGGATGATTTATTTTTATTTACTCACCCCATTAAGCCCTTTATCGCTATGGGATGGATTTACATTTTAGTGTAATGAACTCAAATCCTGCATTTTTGTTGTGAGGGTAGGTAATTTGCTTTTCATTTATCAGTTTGACATGAGATAATCGAAAATAAAAACTCCTCAAATATCGAAAATCGTTATCAAAAGTTTATCAACTCGAAGTTTTAAATATCTTAAAAGTTATCTTGGTGAACTCAATTTTCTTTTCCCGTTTAACAATCAAATGTCTCGGGGGGAATGAAAACTAGTAAATGCTTTTCAATGTGATCATAGTCAGAGCACAGTATAACATAAACTTGAAAGTTTTATACATTTTTATTTTAGGAACATAAAGCTTGTTTAATAGAATATTAACACAATATAATAGTAGGTATGTACAATATGGTTTATTATATAATTTATTTTTCAATATTTTCTATGCTATATTTATAAGTGATCAGTAATATAGTAACGTATTGGGTGTGTTTGTCGAGATTTTCTCGTTCTGGAAAATTTATTTCGTGTTCCTAATGTTATTTTCTATCAATTGCAATGAATTACTTACTGCTATGGTATTATGACGTATTTTGAGACTAATAATAGAGTATAATTATTATATTGTATCTTGTACTATCTATTATTGAAAATAGAAAACATCAATCAATTCGTAATTATTAAATAATACATTTCCGGCCAAAAATCTCCGAAAAAAAAATAATATATCGAGATAGAGTGAAGAAAATTAAAAAACTTAAAGGTTTATCTCCGTGGTATTGAACATAATTTTCAAAGTCAAATTTAATTAAACAATTATGTTGTTATATTATTTTTTTATAAATTATTTTCGTTTGCGGATTGTCATTAAGTTTCAAGGTTCTCTAGAGATTTAAGATATCTACCTGTGATAACCGAATTTAAAATTATAATAGTAGGTACTAATGAAATAAAATAATGATTTTTTTATAATATATTATGTCTATGGTCAATTAGTGTGATTTTCGTAACTCAACTTTTTTTCGACCAATTTTTGTGCGATCAATAAATTGTTTTCTATCAGCAATATGTTGAGGTAAAAATTGGATTAACTTCTTTATATAATTTATAATCAACCTAGAAACTGGGTAATTTTAACTTGATACTTTTCATTGTTATATAATTCTAACTGTTAAATTAATCCAGTGTCTGGAAGCAACGAGTTCCAAAAGGAACGGATTCCTGGAACGAATTACTTTTTAAAGAACGACACGTTGAACAAATTCCTTTTTATAAAAAAAAGAATGAGAAAATGAACGAATTCTTTTTTCTAGGAAAAATAACAACATTTTTCGTTCCTTTCTAGTTCCAATAATTTACACAGATATGTAAATAATTGAAACTAAGACATTTTGTATTTTGTAATGTGTATAATGCATATTGCCAATAATCATTTATCAACCATCGTTATCGAGTATCGACGTCAATTGTTACTCATTAGTCACTTTATTAATATTTCTCATAAGTTATAAGTTATAATTTATATAGAAATGAGTACCTATATAAAATATAATTATATATAACAATAAACGATACGACAGTCGACATACGGCTGCCAACAATTTAACTTAGAAGAAAATCTCAAAATAGAATTATAAAATATGTACCTACTTGTAGGTATATAATATAATTAAGAATTAAAGAAGTATGCATATGAAAAAAACAAACATTAATGATTAAATAAGAATTTTTATTTTATTTGGAACTAAAAAAGAAACTCGTTCATTTCCAATGGAACGACTTCTTTTTTTTTTAAGAACAAGGAATGGAACGAATTCCTTTTTATATGGAACTTGTCAATCACTGACTTAATTTAACTCAACTAAATCAAAGTTTTATTTAAGAGTATTTCTTAGCATGCCTACGCTATTTATACATTTTATAGTGACTTTTTAATTTTAATTCGTATTTATTGATAATTTACTAATTTCATTTATATTGATGTTTATATTACTAAAATAAAAAGTAAAAAGTATGTGAGTTATAGAAAAGTTCAAACAGATATGTAGTTAATAAATAAATTTCGTTCGTACTATACTACTACCCAATTAGACCTTTTTTGTTTTTAAATTAAATATTTGCACAATTCTGACCCATGAATGGATAAAATCGGACAACTGAATGATTAGTGAATACTAAGAATACACAAAGTTGCAAAATAACCATAATTTGTTATTCTTAAAAAAATATATGTATATGTTTTGAATTTGAAACAATGGTTATTTCATTTGAATTATTAACTTCTTATTATGCAATTTTGCTGAACATCTTTTTATTTGTTTGTTCTTAATTTTCTATTTAATTTAACTTAAAATGTTCGTAAATATATAAATAAATACATCAATCCAATCATCAGCCAATACTGAGATATTAAACAAACACTGAAAAACGCAATATTTATAATAAGTGTAGTATACTTGATTCAAAGTGAACAAAAAATGATATTACTGTAATAGAAGGTACTAATGTGTTATACTATAATAATTTTATTGTTTTTGAATCTAGAGCAACTGAAATTGTGGTTCGTATGCTATATTTATTTTTGTTTCAAATGCGCTTGTGTGTTATGGTTCCTTTATTTAAGAGTAAAATAATTCGGTATCTCACATTTATGTAGCACGCATATCGTTTCCAAGAAATCAGAATGTAATATAATATTTTTTATTCGCTGAGTTCTTTATTATAAGCGTGTGACATTTTTCGCTGGTGGAACCTCTTGACTATAGTATGTATATAAGTACGAAGTGCATTCGTAAACCTAACACCACAAGTAGCTCCGCTGATGGAATTAAAGGGAAGCTGCTTAGTAGGTACTCTTCAAAGCGTATCACAAATATGATACTAACATTCATGTGTATAAATCAAAAGGTGTCGGATAGTACCAAAGCATATTTTCTCGGTAACCAATAAACTGCTAAGACGTCGTTGGAAATTTTACACTCCGGTTCAGTATAATAGTTATGGTGGTAAATTTACATCCGTGTACTTACCTACGCACACACATAAATATATATATTAATGATATGTTCACCATAAACTTTTGTAACATGAGTCGTAGTCGTAAAAGTAATTTGAATGTTTGAGAAATTTTATCTTTTTTTATGACTTGTTTGTATAGGTAGGTAGGTACACTCAGCTTAATTTAAACAAATTAAACATTTTAGATTATATTTAGATAGTGCGTTTTGTTTTTAAATTAATATTAGGTTGGTACCTATTACAGATTTGATTTTAGAAATGGATTATAATATTATGTATAATAATTTATTGATTGTATTAATATAAAGATGTAAAAGATTAGATATTAATAATCATTATATTATTATCATCCCTTAATTAAGTTTTACTTGTAAGTTATATCGTTCATAGCCGATTGGCGTTAATTATCTACTTAAAAATAAATACGAAAATATCATAATCGTGTCACACACAAAAAAAAAAAAAAATACCAATATTCCAATTTATTTAAAAAATTTTTTTTTCAGCATAATTCAATAACATTATACCTAATATATTAATTGGTAATTAGTGAGTGGTTAGCACACAACACAAGTATGTATTAGCAAATATTTTCAATCATATACGTGATTAAAATAACAAAAATAATCACCGTGGATAATAATAACAATAGATAATAATTACAATCGTGCACCTATATCATATTATACTATAATATGGCGCCTGAAAATTAAAAAAATAAAGGTAGGTTATTGTACGCGCAGATCAATGTCTCAAAGAACCGCTGACCGCAGCGCAGTTGTTTTATAAGTTCCGCTCCACCGTCGCTCAGAATATTATGTCTGTCGAGTGCAGCTATTTATTAATCACGGGTTCCGAATTTCCTAGTTTCACGGCCGCGTGGTGTGACAGCGAATAACTCGCCGAGAGCGAATAGAATTGGCGGCGGCTGCAGTGTACAGACGGGAAACTACTGTGCGTCGGTCGGTCGTTTCGCGGGAGAAACCGGAGGCAGATAATAATATTATCGTTTCGTGGCGGTGCAGCGCGGGGTGTCTCAAGACGAACGAAAACTACCGGAAAATTCGCTCCCGGACGACCGCGGCGGCGCGGGCGCGGGCGGCGGTAGCAGTCGAGCGTATTATTTCTATTTCCCGTCCGCCGTCATCGCGCGTTTATAGCCCGAAAACAGAGAAGAAACCACCCACCGGCAACGGTGCAGGATGAGGCGGACCCGCGCGTATAATAAATAAAAACGACCGTGGCCCCGAAAAGTTTTTCGACCGCGCGCGCGTGGGGGAGATGCAGCACTTCTGTTGCAGCTGCACCCCAGTTCGCGGTACAGCAGCTAGCTAGCTCCATATTATACGTGCTGTTTACATCTGACGACGACGTCGTGAAGTCGGTGTACGACACCCGCCACACCCACGCCATCCCTCGGATCGCCCCGCGGACCTCGCCGCCGACGCGTGATGTTAATTATAAATTATCGCCACACCGTCAGTGTTAAATGTATATATATATATATATACGTATGAACACATCATACGAAAACGAGTAATGTCTTCCTGTAGGACTGTTTTTACTTGTACACGGTATACGGTTACTGTTCAGTAACTATATTCGGTGTCTATATGTCTATATATATATAATACTTATATAATATACTATATTGTATATTATACTGCAGCCGGGGCAGCTCACCCTTTTCACGCTCGTACATAATAAAGTGATATGTTCGCCGACGGTATTGTTATTACCATTATTCCACGATCATAATAATGTATAATGTATATAGTCATAGTGGCAATAGATTTATATTCGAACGTTTTATTTAAGCATTTTTTTTTTTTTTTTTTTTTAATTATAGCTGATGCGCAATGCACGTAAGAATATAATATAGGTACAATGGCGAATAAAATCATTTGTTGGGGTTGCTTTTCAACAATTTTATTTTGATTTTTTATATCGGCGACTGACGAGTATATAATATTGTGAAACGGTGTTAAGACAAGCCGTCTATGTAGCCCATTTCGAAGCGACTTATGATTATCGCGCGTATGCAATATTTTTAGTACCTACATAATATTTTATCTTTCGGTATGTATCTTCTAATTTTCTAATAAAAAGTGGGTTATAGTTTATATAAGAGTTTCTTGGCTCAAATAAGTGTTACTAGGTACGTATCTAGCTTTTTCACGACTGCACAATATATCGTACAATCACAAGTTACAAGTTACATTGGTATCTTATTTACAATATTATTATTACTGTAATATTTTCAAGAGAGTTTTTGCACATATTATATATTATACATGTAATTATTATTAAGGCCTAACTAAAAAATAAAAAGGGTTTAACCACGTTGTTAAAGTTAGTTTAAAAAAGTCCCCAGCAAATCCAAATAAATGTTAACTATACAAAATTTAAATAATAAGTATATAAAACTGACCCGTTAATTTAATTATGAATTGAATCTGTAACTCTCAAAAATTTGGATGATATTTACATGGGCAAAATTTGGGGGGCTTGGGGGTGATTAGCACTCTCAGTTTCGAAATTAGCAGCCTTATAATTTATGCCATTTCTTGACTGACTAAGAATAACCTTATTTTTTGTGTCTTTAGCACTCCCACTTTTTTCGTTGAAATTGTACCTCTAAATATTTATAAGTTTAATTTTTATTATAAAATATTATTAGGTATTATTATTATTATTATTGAATAATACACAGATTGTAGACATACAGTAACAACAACTAACCAGTTACATAATATTATGCTATGTCATTTTGAAAATAGTTACTGACTCTGTAATCATAAAGTGTTATCCCATACCTAAGTTTTATGTGTTGTTATAAAATATAACATGAAACATGAATTCATAATTTATATTAAAATATTAATATATGTAGACATATAGTGAAATAGTCTCGAAGTAATAAACGAAACTACATCAATAACTGATGGAATGTTAATAATAATAATTAAATCTTGGTATCAACTATTATTTTCTTGAAAAATATTGGATTTAAAATCCGTTAAAAATCATATTTCCAATACACCTTAAATTTTTGACATTGTTTCTGACGTCGTCTTAATTATATAGTGATTTATTTTAAATTGTAAACAATACAATATCTTATCAATTCATTAAATAATACAATTTTTCAAGATTTAAATACTTTGAACCTTAAAAAAAATCATCAACTTGTGTGTATAATAATATATAGTAGGTATATCTATACATATATTTATAGTCACAAACCTTCCCAGTTCTCGGTAAAAAAAAAAAATTATGAATCATATTAAATGTAAAATATTTATATTATAAAAATTGTTTTTTTCCAAATTATAAAATAACACATCTTATTAATCTTACAATTCAAACTTGATTCAATCTTTTAAATGTCTGTTTTCTTTTGAGCTTTTGTGTCTGTATTTGATTTACTCTGACATAGAAAACGGTCGTTTTAACAGATTGAAATTCGATTTTAGTAAATTAAAATATTTAATCTTTTACAATAAATAGATTTGTACCCGTTTGAATTTTAACTAAAAGAAACTAATTTACATAATGCAATTATTTCTTTCTCTTTGATGATATTAGCTATGATTCGTCATAAACTCTAGAGTAAAGTGGTTTATAAGATTAATTTCGTATTAGCAATCTCTTTTAAAATGCAATTATTATTATTAATATAATTATATTATGCGTGCGTACATAACACACGTATAATACAACTAAAGGGGAGGACGTCAAAAGGATCGGAGTGCTTTTTAGTTTTTTTTTTATCAATTTACCGGAGAGTAAAAATAATAATTTGATTGACGTGGATTTTTTATTTATAAAGTTTTGCGATGAATGAGTTCGTACGCGTCAAGGTATCTATAACATTAGGTACACCTACATAAAACGTTTCCTGTATTGCATTAAATTCGAATTTTTCAATGTTCACCGGACGTGGCGCCGCGCCGGAACACCGATTAAATTGTAAATAATAAATATGGTATCGCGTTCCCTATACCACCTCAAAGTTAATTCCGATAGTGAGTTATGCTCTTGTGTGGCTATGATGGAGGTCTATGTATGACTTGGTCGGAATGTGCCTTTAATATTCATGTGTGCGGACTATGGCATCGTAGCAGTGGCTTCGGACCGCGCACAGAAGCAGTCACGAGCTCGGATACGTGCGCATCACACGCGCACGCGCACACATACATGCTCATGATGATAAATTCAAGGGACTGCCGCCGTCGTACATAATACTCTTACTACACCGGTTCACGCGTAGCGATGGACAGCCACCGCGGGTCGGGGTGGGCTGTATGGTTGCGGGTGGTTTTTAAAAATTAGGGATTAAAATAATAATGCGTTTGGGTTGGATCGCTTTTTGTGGCTATTAATAATGTAAGCACCGCCGCCGGAGCCCCTTGGGGACGGTGTGGTAGGTGACACGATGGGTGGCGGCAAGGGGGGGGGGGGGGGTGAACGAGTAGAGCGCCGATCGCGCGCAGGCGGCAGGGCGTATATTATGGGGCCGCACGTGTGGAGAGGTGCGGAGCGCGTCTCCGGGAAAATAAAGTGCGAAAACGTGGACAAACTGATACGCATCGGCGTCGACGGTGGCGGCGGGAAAATATGGGCCCACGATAATCAAGAAATATTACCGGCCGACTTTTTGCGATAAATCAGCTCCCCGCCACCCTTAACCTGCCATCGCCTATCCAAGCGAGCCCACACACACTCACTCAACACTCACGCATAGTCCTCATGACCGGCACGGGGTCGAGTATACGTATATATAGATGTATATATATCACTATATTATGGAAAGGGGGTTGGAACGTGTAACAAATGCGAACGCAGTGTGTAGGAACGCTATACACACACGCGCGCGCGAACAAAGAGTGAGCGAACACAATATGAATGTAATGTGGTGCTTTGTAAGTCGATTCGTCGAAAGGAAAAAAATAGACGACGCCTCGTCTTGTTTTCTGCAACTATGCATTTCCACAGCCGTGCGCCGTTCGCAGCCGACGTAGTGCGACCTATAATATTGTATACAGTATATAGACACCACCTCGCCGCCGGCGTAACGTCAGTCAATAGTGTACATAAACTGTATACTACATGCATAATATAGGCGTATGTATAGGCGTATGTATAGGCGCAGATCGACGACGGAATATAGGTATATAGGTGTAACTTACCTCTGTACTCTGCAGCACCAGCAGGCGAAAGAGTGTATTAAAGCGTTTACGAGTTCTTAGTATACTAAATCGTAGACCACGTTATTCCGATCGGATGAATTTAATAATATTACATAATATACTGGCATATCATACCTACTACATTATTATATTATATTTTTTTATATTTTATAGCTGCATAAAACTACCTCAGCGATAATTTTTGCGTTCGATATTAAAAATGTTTTCATTTTTAAATCCAGGCAGTCTTACTGAGGGCCCGAAGTCCAAACACTGCGAACGAATTTATTTAAGCCCAAACGTAGTAATGTAATACACATGCGTATTATGAAATGCAAGTGTAATATTGTGTATTAATAACTGTATTACAGATTAGGTTCATAGTATGTTATTTGAACAGAGGATTACGTGGTTACAAGCCGTAGGTTTGTATAAAAGATTTGATCGGAAATAGTATACCTTATTGTCTTGTGGTCAGCTGCAGGTGGCATAGGTATTAGACAGTGTTAAAGAAATTGATGAAAAATATTTCATACTTTCAATATTTATATCATACAGACTGCTATTAGTGATTTTTTTTTTCACTTAAAAAAACCTGTTGAATGTGGAATACATTATGCACAAATTGCCACAAATTTACTATCACCAACATTCATAATATATTACATGCTTTATAAATTATCAAATTTATGATTTAATAAATGTTCAAATGTTATTAGAAATTAAAAATATAACTTGTTAAAATATAATTAAATTTAGCTTTTGTAAATAATATAATTATAGTACATCTTTAAACATAAGGGTAAAGTTTTGATCAAGGTCCTTTTTTTTTTTTTTTTTTTTAATAACTGGCATGACTTATACATACGAATTAATAAAATAGAAATATTCAAAATGTCAATACATTTATTTCAAAAATATTTGGTTTTCTTTTAGATTTAATACTTAGAAATATTTATTTTAACGTTTTCGGTTCCTTAGATCCGGCTGTTACAATTGATGCATATCAACATGTCCTTTCCATTTTGTTACTAGATTCAGTATGTATTTAGTAGGGATTGAAACCGATATTGGATACTGATTTTAAATACCGGTTAAAACCGTTAAAAACCAAAATTGATATCGAGACTGAAAACAAAATCGAAAAAAATCAATACTGGAAATCAAAATCAAAATCGAAATTGAAATTGAGAAAAATAAATACTGATATCCAAAACTGAAATTGAAATTGGTAAAAATGTTTTCGGTTTCAAGCCCTGGTATTTAGTACTTTTAAATTCAAAATACCACTTAAATAAAATTGTTGCCAGCTTTTTTTCTCCTTTGAGAGTTGATTCTATTATAAACGTTTTTTTACGACGACCTCCACAGTACTATACTACAATTCGTTCCTCGTATCGTCCTTTCTCTTTCATTGGATTACTATAGAACTAATTAATCTTACATTTGAGAAAAATTGAGTTCATTTAAAGTACATAATATATGGATAATTCCAAACTTGCTAACTATCATTGTTTTCCTTTGTGTGCTTCGTGTCCTCACAACTAACAAAGCAATATTAACGCAGTTCTTTAAGCCATACTCGACATACTCAAATATCTCTCTCCAAGAATTCTCAATCATTCTATAAATGCATCCACAAAAATTAGCAGACGTTTACTGTTCAAGAAATGATAAGTCTTAACAATACTCCTTGTTTAAAAAATTAAAATGCAGGCAATTTATTTTGTACATAACATGTTTATTTAAAATTTAGACGCAGTTTATACAATTTAAACAAAATATCCCACTCCAATTTCATCTCCTTGCGGGATATCGTGCCAGAAGATTTGCTCTAAGGACTTTATAATTTTAGATAATGTATTATGTCTATTAGGTACCCCAGATAGAATTCCTTGGGATTTCGTATTTAAATCGTGGCATTCTATTTTTAAACCTTTATAATTTCTATTTTGTTTGAACTTCTATATCTAACATTAGTCTTCACCTTCTTCTTCTTTGTACTCTGGTAAATATACTTAGGTATATAACGAAGCGATTACTTATAAGATCTTAACAACCATAGGCAATACTCAAAGAATCACAGGTGAATTCAAAATCTACCAACCACATAAAAGATTTTACTGTTCTCAAGTAAGACGTTTCTTGAATATAGATGCATCTTGTGGGATTTCCATGCTGCCTCTGACTCTATAAGTGAACGTATCGAATCAAATTAACGCAATCAACAAGTCCATCACAAATTCTTACGATTTGATTCCTCATCCTTCATTCTAAAAATTCCTTGTCATCAATATAATTATTTATCTGTAAGACGAGCTCTATCCATGGTGATCGTAGTCCCGAATGAAATAGTCAGTTCATACGACATTAAGACAATTATTATCAGGTGCTCTTTACAATATCGGTATATTTTAAGATTATATCTCGCCAGATTCGTTTTACAGCTCATTTACTAATAGGTACCATATTCCTTTGAAAATTACTTATTAAATTCACCTCTCAAAAAAATACGTATTGCTTTATAATATTGTCTACTCATCACCACGTACCTATGGTACGCGTACTGTAGTTTCATGTTTGAAAATTAGTCGAAAAATTTAAGTTTCTATAATAGTTGTACCTACCTTGAAAAAGCCATAATAATATTTTGTCTAGAAATTGCTAAGATAAATATTTGATGAACATTTGAAGTATCTACGGTTGTTAGTTTTAGAATTACAACAAAATATAAAAATCGATTGTCAAACATATGGTGTTGCATAATGCATAAATACTCCTGATATTCAGTCATTGATTTTTAGTTGCTTTACAAAAAGAACCCGGGTTCCCAGTTAGTCTACTCTAGTCTCCAGTTCGTGTTAGGGCTCAAGAGTTTTATCTATAAATATAAATATAGTTGAATATAAAATGGATATGCACATTTTTTAATTAAAAAAAAATGTATATTTATCTAGAATTTCCAAAGTTTATTTATTTTCATTATATATCTCCTCAAAAAAGTGGAAAGGTCATTTTAATTAATGAGAGTTTAGAAAATATTATAAATATTGGTCGACAATTTCAAGTATTCATGACCTACCTATATTAGTAGTTATTAGTTTTTGAATTAACACAAAATCTCAATAAAAGATTTATACAACAATTGTGGATGCGTAAATATTTCTGTTTATCCATAATACTTTTTAGTTCTATCAGATTATTAAATATAAGGCGTATACCCCCACCCAATATAAATATTGATATTAGCTTGATCCAATGTCTACTAAAAGCTACCCTCGAAGTTATTAATCAAAGTATTTTTTCCACTGTACAAAGTGTCTTCAACACGCAGACACACACACACACAAATACACCAGCTCAAAATCTAAAATTATATTTTCTTATTACTAATTATTGTATGTTTAAATTTGTTGTGTATATTGCAATATACTTTTAGTTTATCACTGTATATTTTTGGTGAATTAATTTATTTTTGTACCAGTTTTCGACCCTTATTTTTATGTATGATGTATGTACGTAAATGCTATGCTATTTCTTATTTTTTTAGAATAAATTTTATTTCTAAAAATGTACAACGAAAAAAAAATAAATTCAAATATTATACGTACGGTCTTTTTAATTAAAATGTGACCGTTAAAAGCAGTATGGTTTTTTTAAGTGTTAGCCCCTTTAATGATTACATTCATTTAGACCTCTCCGGTTTCCTTATAAGCAACGACGGTTTTAATTTAACAAGACCGTTGGACTTGCGTCCTATTTCTGAAAACGTATTTTCTGTACCACAGTTTTTTGATATATCAGGTCAAATATTCAAATACAATTTTTATTTTAATGTCAAAAAATAGAAAAACTCACAATTCCAGTATTTCTGATTAGGTGTCCTTACAAAGAAATACGAATTTAACTTTAAAGTCACGAATGGAGTTCGGGTGTTGTACGATGTATTGTCATAAGTATATTTAAAATTTATTTCGTTCAATGTAGGATAAATTTCCAAAATTTTATTTTATCTTATAAAATATGTTATATCAAAACGTACTTCTTTGGAATATTGATTGAAAGGTTAATATTTATTTTGATACCATAAATGTCGACGGAATATTTATCAAATTAATTTTTTCTTGGAATGTTTATCGATATGACACGAATAAGAAATTACATGTCGTGGATTTATGGTAGGTGTACCAGGTGTACCTACATTGCGTAAACCATTCCATTACCAACCACTACCAAGTGCATTTTATGTTTTTATACAATTTACGATGATTGTTTATTATATTTGTTAGAGAAATTACGAATGTTCAAATTTCTTATTTCTCACAGTTACGTGATCTACTTAAGAATTTTGGGAAATATTTTTTTTTTGTGATAATTCAGTACTTACGTAAGTGTAAAAAGTGCACACTAGTGTACATAATCTACTTAAGTATAGGTATTTCATATTTTATATATTACATAATTACCTAATAGTTTTTTTTTTAGGATTTTCTTTGATTTTTGAATTGCTCTAAAGTATTTTTTAAATTTTATATTGAGTTAAATCTGAACTCTATAGTCATAGACTAGAAATATCATATTTTGGTGATCAATAAAAGTTTAATGAGAATCTACATGAATGAAAGATGAAAAAAATGAAAAGCAGTTCATCAAATCTTAAATGTAATAAATTACTATGGAAAATAAACATTAAAGTAAACACTTAAACATAGACATTTCTTATAACACAAGGAATACAATTTTATCATTCATTTTTTATTTCTTTTTTTTAAAACTAAAAAAATAGACTTAGAATATGAATGTACCTATCACTTTAAAAAAAATTCTTGAATATTAGATAGTTATTTAGTTCAGATTAAAATACAATATTGAAGGTCGAATTTATTGTGACGTGAGAAATTTAATACTTTATCAAAGTCACTAAAACTGCGAATAAAATATATATAATATAAGAATTAGTATAAGTCATCAACTCATGCTTTAGTAAATTATTGTTAACGAGCTTAGTTGCTTTATATTTATTTATAAATATTATATATAATTACAAAAAACCAATACATTTTTGAACCAAAAATTGAACCGTATACATTCTTATAACTTTATGGGTAATGTCGCCTTCATTCCAATATGCTAATTCCTAATAATTGTAATTTAAGATTAAAAAAAAAAAAAAAAAGGTGGGTAAGTGGATGTTGCTCTGCTGTACATTAGGTTACAAGTGGGTCACTGTAATGGATGGTGTTAAATTTGAATTCAATGATATAATATCATTGTATAAGCAAAACGATTCTGAGCGAAAACGGTCAGTCAGCCTATGATAGGAGCCTATGAAATAAGTATATTTGATGATATTATTGTGAATAAAGTAATTTATATATAACCTATTTACGTGGAGTCTTGTTTTAAATTTTCAATCCTTAGCCATAAAAGTTAAATATTTTATACATTTTTAACTACAAAATAATTAATAAATTATAAATTTGATAAATGTTGTCAAAATTTGAACTTTTAACGCTCATAAAAATTTAATTTGACTTTCTTGTAACATTTTTTTTTTTTGATAAAAATAGACAAACTTATGGATAATCTTGTATTACATTTTCAAATCTTAGATTTAAATAGAAACATTTTTATGAATTCTCAACTCAAAATAATTTGCTAATTTTCGTGATTTTTCCGTATTTTGTCAACATTTGAACTTTCAATGCTTATAAATAAAAACTGTGACTAAGGATTTTCAATTTTTTTCATCTGCCTTTGAAACAATAACCTAGGAGCTTTCTATTAAATTTTCAAGCTTTTTTAATCAACAAATAAAATTTAATTTATATTTATAGAAAAAAAATGTAAATTGAAAATGTCTCTAAACAGCTCAAAATATTTGGAAAATGTTATCGTGTATAGAAAATGCTATAATATAAACATTTAGTCAAAATTTCATGTACCTACGGTAATTTGTTTTAGAGTTGCACCAAAAACCGAAATCGATTTTCTCGTTTTTTAGTTGATTTTTCTTTTGTTTTTCTCGTCGCTTTTGAAAACTACTGAGAAATGTTTACTTTTGACCCCCCAAAGTACCAACTAGATTAACTTTCCTATCAGAAAAGTTACTGTTGAAGAAAATCCAAGCATTTTTACTGTCCTAAAAGTTGATGACAGACACAAAAAAAAAAAAAAACACATTGTAAAATCAATACATTCATCACTTCGCTCAAAATCTAAAAAAACACACATCATTATAAAATCAATACATTCATCGCTTCGCTCAAAATCTAAAACATAATATGATCATGTCTGTTTAAATTGGCTTAATGTATATACCTATATATTATATAATATTATAATATTATGCATATTGTATTATTCTGTAGATAGTTGCAAAACTATATTGGGTATCCTAAAGAAAACCTGATGTTTTGGCTTAACAACCTTATGTTTGATTATAAGAATGAGCCCCCAAGGATTAAATTTAAAGACCCTTATTTTACAAACTTAATAAAAATGATCTCCTTCATACGTAAAATAATTTAACTTTGAAAACAAATATGCATTTTTATTAGGTTTCTAAAAAGTTTCGCAATAAGAACACTAAATTTCAGTAAATGCTTATAGTGAAGTTAAAAAACTTAGCTATGTAGACCGTTAGCTTTAAAACTTTTAAACAACATTAACAGGTATTATGATGAACCTTTTCGAGGGAAACTGTTGTTCAGACTCTTACAAATTAATCATCGTCCGGAACAATTAACTCGCGGTAAAAAATAACTGTATGATAAAAGTAGTTACTAAACTATAATCTAAATGCCTATCATCTTATCGAGACATGATATTTACTAATATAGTAATAGTAAAATACGTGTTAGTTTTGCTTTCAAATAACGCGTGCGATCAGCCTAATGATTCATGTATTATTAAATCGGCATAATATATTATATTAGGTACAATTAAATAAGATAACATGTATTTTGTCGAATGTACTGAATATTATTATGAGATAAAATATTATATTCATTGACGATAAAAAATTAAATAATGTTAATACGTTTTCAAATCTGAAATAGTAATTTAAGTTTACAGGGAGAATATCCAGATGAAAATATAATATATTATTCTGTATCAAACTGTTGGATAAAAAAATCTTCATCGGAATGACTGTAATACCCGTCAGCGATATCATTCTTTTAAATATTTTATTTCAATCTTTGCTATTTTCACGGACGAATAAGTATTATCTCGACCGTACCATTTTAGTACGTGAAAGCAGTGACGAAAAAAAAAAAATAGTAGTTGTCAGAATTTTAAATGCCAGCATTATGTATTATACCGAATTTATGAATAAGCTATTCGACCCTGAGCATAGTATCTTATTTTCACCACTCAGATCTAAATAAGAATATAATCAAAAAAAATATTATGTACAATGCACACACTATAAACCATAAAAATGAAATCTCGGTTGAAGATTTCCATTAAGTATTTTTTAGCATTAGGTATACAATAATATCTAATATAGATACTATTTAAAACATACTTACTAAAATTAATGAGTGAATTTTCAGATGTTGATTTTAAGGTTCAATTACAAAAAATAAAAATAAAAATAAATTTAATAGAATGATTTTTAAAAAACAATTGTGTCATAATATTGGTATTTATTATATTTTTGTACCGCATGTAACACACAATGACCGAAAATATGATCGCACTGCATTGAAGTTGTATAATTTCGGTATTACATAATATGGTCTCGTTATTCGTTTTTCCCGGCATTTTAAAATTATTTAAAAGTACCTATTATAATGATATTACCGATGATAATGTGATTATTTTTTTTTAACTATTCAAAATGGTAAATACACACGATGAAACGGCGTTATGGATAGGCTATTTCGCTACACCACTATGATTTATTTTTCCAATGTCCCATAGCTAAGATCAAATATTTTATTTAATGAATTTCAATAATAATTGATCACACTACGTTGTACATAATACGCTATTGGGGTCTTAGGTATAGCACTCTTATCTGGTGGAACTACCGAGTGCCGTCCCAAACTCATTTATTCTCGTCACTTATTGTACTTATTTGTGTATAGATGATTGTAATTATATTTTCAATTAGTCAAAAATCAAAAATCAAAAAAACAAAAAGCAACCTCTGTTGTAGTTGTAGTCTTATAACTTATGTTAAGTAGTATGGTCTGTTAAAAGTATGATATGAGTGAGTCAAAGTATAGTTAAGCAAAACATAGTTTATTGTGTTTATTATGACGTCTACAAGTTACAACGACTGAAAGCATTTTTAGCAAACATAGAACGAGGTGCTAATTAACATTTTTTTATAAGTTCAATCATTGCAGTTCAAATATATTAGAATTTATAACACCTATAATTTATAATGCCTAACTAAGGAAAGCCCATATTTGCTCTTCAAAACATCCAGCTTTACATTAAAAAAAAGTCATATTACAAACAGGTTATCTCATACTCTCATCTTTAAGGTTCTTCATTCGTTATTAGGAATATGCCTTTGCGTAAAGTTTAATGAAAATAAATTAAAGGAGTAGAACGTAAACCATAAGAATGGTAATTAGGTAAAGAAGATTAAATGGTATCAATCAAGACATTCTACAACTGAAGAAACAGATAAGCGAAATGCTCATAAATACATTTTTTTGGAAATACCTATTGTTTTTATTAACTGAAGTTTAAAATATTTAATTTTGAAGTATTTCACAATAAAGTGAAACATTGGATTTTGTATTTAAACATTAATCAAAAACACTGATGAGAACAAATTGAGTTTGGCGGTCGATGTATTTTGATCTTATTTTTGACCATTTATAGCTAAGCTAAACATTTTTTTTTTCCAAGAAATTCTATCGTCGACTTTCTTGCAATTGTGGTATACTATTAAGTCGGTGTTAATTATTATTATTAATTAATTTACTTTAATATAAATATTATTATGACTATAATAATAATACTGTAAATACCTACTGAAACTACAAATCATTTCTTAACTATTGATTTTTTGTATAAAATAAGATTGTTAATGATATTACTTATATTATGCATTGACGATAAGTAAAGTTTTAAATTACACTCATAAATATAATATTACATTAGTTACTAGTCTGTAACAATAAAGGGTTGACCACAACCATATAATAATTTAATATACTAGGTATTATATATACTAAAGAATAGTAAGTAATTATACAGTGAATTAAAAGTCTTATATCGAGGTTTTTTTTATAAGCTGTTGTTTAATCGTCAAATTTTTTGTTCAAACTCTTTAACTTATTTCAGAGGATAGTATTATATCAGTTTAAGATCCTTAAATTATGTTCAAATTCTTAATTAAAATGTATGGTGGATGGTTCTTATTTGCAGGGAAAACCCTTCTTACCCTCCCATTTTTTTTTTACTATTATAAGAAATTAATTTTAGTTAAATTTGGTCATGATTACTTAATTTAATTCAAGTTCCACAAACGGGGTTAAACATTTCAAAATAGAGGTTGTTTTAACATTTTTTTTGTTAAATTAAAGACGTATTGCACTTATTAAAAAATATATGATACGTAAATTATAGATAAACATATTGTTAAAAAAAAAATATATGTATATGTTAAGGTGAATGACGACATTTGGTGAATGTTGACATTCACTGCTGTTTTTGGTGAATGTCAACATTTTGAATGAATATTAAACATTTGCCAACAGTCACCGGTGAATGTCAACATTCGCAACGATTATCGGTGAGTGTTGAAATTCACAATTGAGTTTTGGTGAATGTTAGACATTTTTAGTTAAAATTGGAGTATAGACGTTATCGTGTCATACGTTAAGATAGTAAATGTTTATAGATATGATATTGTTCACACAATATTTAATCGAACGGTGTTTAATGATCTATATAATATTATCATAGACATTTAGGCATTTAACGTTACGGTATGTGTCTGTCTGCCTGTACCCACTACCTATCTCTCTCTCTCACACACACACCAAGCTTTTGCTTAATCGCATAATTGGCGATACGTCAGTCATCGTACCTAATTTAGTAGTTATGAAAAATACGTTTATATCGACCAGTGTCGACGTATTTCATTTACCTTGCTTACACGAACGAAAAGGTAGACTGTTGTGACTGATTGAATTTGTGATACGTTCGAGTTACCTACTAATTGTTCACGTGTATAATGGAGAACATACGAGAAGTTTTTTACGAAAAATTTAACGCTATATTAAGTACAAAAAGAGAAGACAACAATTTTTATTTGAGTACTGAAAAATATAACAAATGTGTTGAAGACGTTCTCAAGTTTAAGGGGAAAGTCTAACCTAACTTATGGTTAATTAATTTGTAAAAATTATTTTATCACTAGGTATTCATCTTTTTTTACAACATGTTAACATTCACCAAAAACAGATGGTGCATGTCAACATTCACCAAATGTCGTCATTCACCTTAACATATACAATTTCTCATCTATTATTTCCCAAGAAAAACGATAAACACTCAATATTTAATCTGAGTGACCGGTAGTGTGCTGAACAAGTTCCAGCAATGCCAGTGTATCATTGGATATACATGGACGGCTTCAGCCGGTTTTTCCAACCCTTATATCTCTGCTTCCTTTTAAGACTGAGTTTGGAAATTTGAATTATAGATTAAGCTTAATTTGCTTAGGATTTTGTTAAAAATTGAGAATATTAAGCCTTTTCAAAAAGGAAGAATTTCAATGTTTAAATTTTTGTTACTGACTTAATCACTTATTACCGATCATAAATATTATAAGGTACTTCCCGTATAGGTAGAAACATGAAATTTGTCACAATATGTCAGGCCTATAGTGCAAGTAAAAGGAAAAATCTAAAATTTTTATTTTCTCAAAATTAAAGTTACTTTAAGGATAATAGAAGTATGCAGTTCCATATTTTTCAAATTTTACAAAACTGGCATATTATTGTAAATCAATACATATAATTAGATGTCAATAAGGGTGCTGAATCCACATATTTAATCAGTTTTAATGATACGAGTAAAAACAGTCCTCAGTTAAAGATATCAGGGGGTGCAAATTTGATTTTTCTAATATACTAGATAAAATTTATCTGAGCATTACGGCCGTAGGTCATATAAATTGTATACTCCTTAATATCTTTAAATAAGTGCAGATTTTACTCTTATCAACAAAACTGATTTAACACCCTTATTAACATCTTGTTTAATGTATTGATTTAACATTTCTTGGGAAATAATATATAAATGTATTTTTTACTAGCAATATATTTACATCTAATTTACGTAGTTATCATATTATATTTTTTAGTGTAATACTTTTTTAATTTAACAAAAAAAACAGCAAATAATCCTATTTTGCAATTTACCACGCCTTAGTGGCACGCGAAGGGGTTGAGTAATCACGACCGAATTTAACTAAAATTACTTTTTTATAGTAGTGAACAAAGTAGGAGTTTAAGAAATCAAAAATTTAAAAGTTCAAAAATAAGGACCACCTTAACGCACGATGTACAAGTATTGTATATTTTATTTTATTATATTACATGTTTTATGGGAAATACTAAATAAATATTAACGTAAATGAAATAATTGTTATTTTCTGAATTTAAAATGTCTATAGCATTAAACCATATATATTTAAAGGTATAGGTAATTAATATAATAATTATTATTATAATAATATCTCTCAGTTATATAAAAATATTTTGAAATATTATTCAATGTCTTATAACTGCCATGGCAACCAAAAAAAAAAAAAATATATATAAGTTATGCGTATTAAAATATAAAAAAACATTTTAGTTGAAACATCTGAGAGGTTAGCAATATCCAGTATGGTTGGTGAGCGTAGCAAGCTGTAGACGAATCCCCTTATACACTGTATTTATATTTTGTTATTAATGTATCAATAATAAATATAAATTATTTTATGTATAATAATTTTGTAAATCTATTGTTTCTTCAGTTTATATGACTTTTAATTTAGGTGTATATAAAATTTATACGATATGATTATGAATAGTCATCTTTGTGATATTTCATATAAAATCATAATATTATTCATATTATATTAATAAATTAAAAAATATTGATATAAAATCGTATTAAAGTTCTTAAACAGCCATTATGGTATGGGGTAATGGGTTCTTATATCCTTTAGGGACATTCAAAGTTGTCATGTAGCAAATAAATAATAATTATACCATTATTATTCAACGGACTGATTAAAGAGAATATTTTTTATTTACAAAGGAAAGTAATGGTATTATTTATTCGTAGTTTTATGCCAGATTTCACAAACGTCCATTAGAGTTTACAGATCCTTAAGGCTTAAATAATTAATAGTCCCTTTAACATTAAATAGTGACCTATGATTAGCCCATAAAATTTTAATGATCCGTTAAATTTATCAAATTGTGCATTAGTACATTACGAATTAACATGATTTTAAGTTTTACATATTGTGTTATAGTGTTGTAGAACAATAATTATTTTGTATTTGTTTTATTGCGATACGGCCCCAAAATGTACATTTGTACTATATTATATATTATAATAACATAATTAGTATAACAATTATGTTAAAAAAAAATTGTTTTATAGATACCTAGCTATCTTACTATAATAAGCTGAGAATGCGATTATGTAGAAACGTAAGCAAATGTAGCAGACGTTGTGCTAGTTATAATAAATATATATTTTAGGGTGGTTGTCCACAATTATACTGGTTGAGGAAATAATATATAATTTTGACAAAAGGAAAAAAAAATGTACATCGAGCTGAATTTTAAATTGGAAGACCATTGCCCGGAATTGTATATTAACGTTTTGTTTACTCAGCTTGTGTATACACGACAACAGAATTAACATCATTCATCGCGTTTCCCGCTGCACCATTACTGACTATAATATACGCTCAACACAACACCGCTCAAGGGTTAAAACAAATTTATTATTTATGACTGATTTTGTCTAGGGTCATTGAAGTACCAAATTTAGAAACTACCACCGTTCCAGAGTGTTTTGATTTATTATCTACTCCCACCCTAAAGTCTTTTTTTTTCTACAAAGTCGAATTAATTTTGATTATATAATATTATATTTTAAATCGAATATTTTTGTTTCTGTGTCACTCACCACCTCTCACTAGTATGCGTGTGTGTCATACACAAGAGTTTATGTTTGGCTACACAACATCTACCTTCGTCACAGAAATGTCAGGTGAATGGCGTAGATACAGGTGACCGTTCTTCATCGTGGGCCCGATTAGCCGTTCGCCTATTCTTCTCGCTCGTCAGCTTCCTGCGTGGATAGGATTGACTCGATCATCGCGATGAGATCGAGTCGGTTCGTCGCTGTCTAAGCGAGAAGCCTGGACCGGGATGCTGGGTCGTCGAACAACGTGTGAACAAAATATTGAACTATATGATTGCATACAAATGTTGACTATATATTTTTATAAATTTTCCGTAAAAATGTTTTTTAAAAATATATGATTCAAATATTTTTTAAATGTTTTTTATAAAATATTTTCAAAAATATGAACTTCTTGCCTTCTTGGCCAAAGAATATAACTAAAATATTTCCTAATTATTTACGCACATTTTTAAAATATTTTGACAACTATTATTTTCCTGAAAATATTTTTACCATAGCTATGAAATATTTGTATGCTGTGTGGATATTATGAGACGTTTGGTGGCGGCCGACGGGTAGATAATGGGTTGCGGAAAGTCTGTAGTCGTTAGTTAGTGTTTTTGGGGTGGGAAGGAGCTTGGTGTTTCAAAAAATACCTGTGTAAACTAAAGTATTATTTGTTAGTTTAATATGATAATATAAAAATATATTATAAGCATAACTACTTATAGTAACATATGTCGTCAGTACTAATTTTACCAAAATTAAATTTATATTTTAATTTACTATTATAATATTATGTAGATTGTTTTTTTTTTATTATTTTTAAAATACATTTTACAATCTGTTACTAGCTAGAACAATAAGTACATTTGGTAGATGAATTTATGGCTTGAAGAGACAGATTAATTAGTCTTTCAATAAAGGCACTTTATCAGTTACTCATATACATAGGTATATGCGTTTACAATAGTATTATACAATTTTAAATTTTAACTAGATTAGTAAGTCCCCACACCACCACCGTTTTAATCTTTTTTTGGGGTTACCTGGTATACTTTTTGACGCAATTCTTTTGATTAGGGGATTGGTGCGGTTTTGGACATTTAAGTTGAATCGCCTGTAAAATGTTTTAACTACATCGTGGACGGGCGAGATGGCAAGATCGCTATGTAAGGTCTGGTTGGATACATAAAAAGGCGCTTTAGTTATAACATGGAGCCATGGAGGGTTTTGGATTGAAAGCGCTGTTTATGTTTGAGTATGTAGATTGTACAATATAATCAATAAGAATTATTGGTTCTAGGATTTTAAAATATATTATGACTGTTTCATCAAATATTATTTACTTTAACTATTTTGTAAATTTTTTTTACCATTGTAAATTATTAAATATATGTATTTGCAGCTGCTTGTATGAGTAATTGAAATATTAGTAATAATTATTTAAATATTAATGTGATATAAAAATGTCAAAACATTATTTAGACTAATTCCAACGTACCAATCAATCTAGTTATTTGATAGGGATTTTAAATTATATATAATTATATTTTATGTACATTTTCGATTAACTACGACTTACGAGTTAATATTATGAATTAAATATAAAATATATACCCTCTTAGTAAAAAATCATATTAGGCTCCAACCTTTTTAATTTTAGTTATATGATACCAAGCAATTTTTAAATGTATAAAATATAATTTTTCAAAATAATTTTGTTAGAGATAAAACAAATAAATAGAATTACAGCTAGTGATACTCGTATAGAAGAAGTATACCTACATACAATTTATTACATAAAAACATTAAAAATATTTAATTATATATGTAGTATATTATATGCTGTTTACCAAAGTTAGTTCATAACACTCATAATAACGTACACACGCACAAAGGTCATGTTGTAATAATGTACAATATACAATAATATAAAACTACTTTTTAGAATTTTACAGTTTTAAAAATAAATGATCAATTAATTTCATCCCAATATTTATTTTAGAAAGATTCCGTAAGTGATGGAATTCACTGTTTGTGATATTATGATTATGAAAGAGTAATAATAGTTTACTAATTAAATGTAACTCTCTATCGTTATATTTCAGCAGCAAAAGTGTATTAGGCTTTAATAACACCACAATAATTATTTTCCCATGTTGTTCACTCTTTGACGGCTTGATTGCTTCTCTATAATGTTTGTTCAGTTCAATATTAAATGTTTTCACGAACGTAATTATATAACATTGTAGGTACATACCTGTTTAGGCATCTAATCAAATTATAACCGTAGTAAATGACATAGGTACGTGCTGAATATTGTTGATTGAAATGCGTATTTCATAAGTTTAGACGTAGGTATAACGCATTGAATTAGGTATTTATAAAACATTTTAGACCATATTATTTGTATTAAAAAATAATTTACCTAGGTAGGTATAAATGTATAATGTGTTTTCACGAAGAAATAATAAATATAACAACAAATTAAGTAAATTTCATAATTTATTGTTTATTTGAAGTGTTTAAAGTGTGTTAAGAAAGTTGCACCAAAGGGAGTTTCAACGGAACGTTTTCGTTTCACTTGTTATAGTATATTATAAATATTTACTACAAAACACGTAGCTATATTGTTTTTAACCATAGTCTTTTGAAACTGTTTCAATGTGTGCGTAATGTGGATTCACGCCAAAGGGATGAGAAATTATATTTTTCAGTTATCACTATTACTTACTCAAAGAGTGTATTTCGTTGTAATTTATTGGAAATTTCTGTACACAAGTGTTTACCTTTGTTTACGCCTCTCTTTATTGAAAATCATCCCCTACACACCAAAAAATAATAAAAAAATATGTAAGTAGGTAGTTATAGGTATATAATATTCCGTTCTATTGGAAATTTCCATTAGACACCGATGACGATGAACTTTACAGGATCAAACGTCAGCTGATAATGCCCATTTACGTACAGTATATACCTATACCTACACCTTATATATTATATATGATGTTTTCGTCTGTAATGTTTTGACAGTATGGACATAAATTCCTATTTGAAAGTAATGAAAAACAAAAACATATAGTTACGGCTCCCAAGAGGTTGTATCCAGAGGTACCGTGAAGCGACCAATAATATTCGGTCCCTTCTTTTAGTGCACTCTTGTACATTTCATTGATCAAAACTATGATTTTTTCGTTTTGCGAATGACTATAAAATACTAGTACATAATTAATGTGTAATATTATGTACTATTATATCGAGTTTAACAATTTTATTTATGCTCTGAATTTTCCATTTGCAACGTTCAACAAACAGATAACGTTACTACATTGTCAATAACTTTAAGTATTTTTTTCCACAACATTCATAATATTTTATACTATAAGAAGCCAGGCTAAACGCAGAGATATAACTTTTTCGTTTATCTTCTACCCTAATATAAAATTTCATTGCATAAAACTACTACCTAATATGACAGAAAATTAATTTATAACCTTAAAAATAATAAAATACCATATTGACAAGATTGTCACTATACCATTATATAATAAAATTAGACCATGACAATATTGTTAAGATATTTACAGTTTTAAAAATATTTTAAATCGTGAATTACCTAATACATTTTCATATTGAGAATATAATATTATTGATTTATTCAGTTATATTTACACAAAGAATAATTTCAATATTATAGTAGGTACTTTATAATTATTAATTAATAACATATAATTTAAAAAAACTGATTGATCTTCATTTGAATTATAATTACATTTGAATATTATATTTTATCGGTTTATAATAAAATTATATATTAAAAACGATTATTTTATCATTTAAGAACGCATGAGGGTGTACATTAGCGTGTAAGTCTATAATTTATAGATTCGAGAATAGGACATCCAGTATAAGAATTAAATATCTTGAATAACTTCAATGAAAATAAAATGTATTCTACTCTGTCTAATATTGGTTTATATAGTTTTATGAATTAAATTTAAAGAAAACTATTCGCATTAAAAAGTTAGTTATTATAAAAGTATTATTGGTTTAGAAAAAGTAGTTACACGATGTTGAAAATGGACACATGTGTAGTAATATGTGGTGATAGTGTTTATACGATGATTATAGAAGATGGTATAAGGGGCCCCTAAAGGATCCACAAACTTCCATTTACTGTATATAGTTTTCAAAACAAGGAGTAATTTCAAATATGAGGCAATTTGGTTCGTTATTTGGTCTATAATGGTCTCGACGAAATCGCTCGAGAATCAATAAATTGTTTAACTTAAATTTTATGGACGATACTACACATTGACATATGAAATTGACCATTCAAACGGTTTATTGAGCAAAATCGTTGCTGATAACACCTTTGTGTATTTTGAAAAACTCGGTGCAGTGTATTATTCTGTATGGCTTGGATGAAACTAAATCTAAAGTGCCTTTCAAGAAAAATAATCGTCATTCATGATGTTATTTTTACTAGACAACGTTATTAGAAGTGATGTTTGCGAAACACGGATTATAAGACTTAAAAAAAAAAAACAACTCCAAATATCGTAATAGGTGCGATATTCAGTTTTCATAATAATATAATAATATTGTGCAGTGGCGTCTTTATTATCAGTACCTATCTATGTACGCGGTTGTGTTTCAGACTATTGAAGGACGTATAGAGGACGTAGGTATCTACCCAATCACGCGTCTTACAACCGCTCGCAAACTCATAGCATACGTATACGGGGAGATATAACCGTATAATAATAATATATGCGTGAACGGAGGGTAGGCATCTACCTATTGTGTACAGTGCGTGTCAAATGTCTTTGCAGCAAGAGCCATCGCCGACTCGGCCGTGGAACTGCTACTATATAATAATATAATATATAACACCGTCGCGCCTATATAGTATATATTATTATACACTACACACATATACGTATATACGACCGTAGCGGTAATTCGGTTCATTGTACACGGGAAATCATATTAAGGACGAGGATGACGGGAAGCGGCGCGAATAAGGCGAAGGAGAAGACACACGAGATGAGATATGCAGTGAGTTTTCGTCGGTGGCGGTAATTAAATACGAAATTCTCAGGATCGTTTCGCAACCCTTTCCGCGGGGGGTGGATTAATTGTGCGTACACGGGCGCGCGCGCGCCCTCCAGTCTACTGCCGCAGCCGCCGCCGCCACTATAACCGGGGTATTGTCTGCAGTTTTCTTTGGGGGGGTGGTGTTCAGTGGTGGCAAAACCGTTTCGTAGGCGCTTGCGGCGGTCCCTTACACACGCACATATATATAAAATTTCGCTATATAGCTGCAAGACTAAAAAACGCCGTTGGCTACGATTTCAACACCGCGGCGTATAATTGTAATAATACGCAAATTATATTTCGTGGGATTCGGGCCGTGTCGAATCCACGCGATTGTCTTATCATCCTCGGCACGCATACCTACCTTTACTAGATACCTGTAACCGGTTTTATGTAGATAGGTATACCTACGTATTATACGCGAGACGAGCATAACGTCAGCTAGGAACTTATATAGTACCGCGTGCGCGCTTCAAGTAACCATAGCGGTGACATTGCAGCTTGGGCTGACAAACTCACTGAAGAAACCACCGACGTTTTATACGGATATTCGTTAATTACATACATTTTTTCTTCATTCATACCTAACCTAACCTAGTTCACGATTAATGTATTTAAAGGTATTAAAAAAATTAATTTAAATATTTTGTGTACGTGAATAATTTATACTATTATTAAAGATCATAGTTGTTGTAAACTTCTCGTAGACCTCAGTACCTACCTGACGCTAAGCTCGTTACTTTTATTGGTATACTACACTACATAGAAGGACTAGGTACCTAGGATCCACACTTGAGGACAGTCATATAATATTATTCTATTATTATTTACTACTATATAATATATATAATATATACTAGCTGAATATCCCGTCTTCGTCCGTGTGAACTTTTTTTGGTGGCAAATTCTATATAGCTAAACTTTTCAAACACGTGAGCCACATCAAATATTTTAAGTATCTAGTGTTCCACAGCTATTTGTTTAGATAGGTATACAACTATATTTTATATTATTACTTGCAGTATAATAATACATTGTGTAATAATATTCTTCTTTCATTATTTCTCCATCGGAAAATTGTATGTTTTTTTTTGTTGATGAATACTTTACTTTGTATATAAAGCGTAAAGGTGTGTGTAAGCATTAAACTTTAAGACTATGCATGTGATCAACATATATTAGTATAATTAATTTTTAATAAGATCGACCAATATTTCTTTAAAGATTGACCATCGTGATCGACTGGATGGCGACCCTTGCTATATAGTATACGCTATATTGATGTATCTCGGTATGAGTTTATCTTAGTTTTAATGTACCTAAGCTCACGGAAAAATCGGCGTCAGTGTACCTAGCTTTGTAAAACAATTCTACCTATATGGGCAACCGCAAGTCACGGATTGTACATACACATTCTGTATATTTTTCAACGTGGTTCAAACTATATATTTGCTCTATAAACTTTTCTGATATCTGTAAAAACAATCTCTGAGATTTTCGTCAAATTCAATTGAATAGTTGTTGAGTATAGAAGCTAAATACATACATTTGGTTTTAAAATATTATCGAGGCCATGTAATCGCTACGATTTGATGATTTTGATGTATACTTGTACCTTGTCTGCCTGTGTAACCATTAACAACTATAAATAAACAAAAATTTTTTTTTTCAACTTCGTAAGTTGTAGTTTTGAGATGTAGCGATCAGTGAGTGGTATTTGACTTATATATATATATGTATATAATAGCTCATAGAGCTGTTACCAATTAGTACGCGTTCTCAAATCAACACTACTTTTACAAATAATCGGTCTTGTAATCAGTGCAATCATTGCAACACTATAATATTGCATATGGCACCAATTCGCACCATTATTGTCCAGACAAAACCATTCACTCCGTAGGTTTTTATAAACAGTACAGTGGCGAACCCAGGATTTTAGTACTGTGGGTCTGCCTCACTTACGAGAGGCCACTGTGTAGAAGGTTCAATCAACTGTAACATTACAAAATCGATCGCTACGCTCGCGATTTACCTTATTTAGATTACATTTATTATAACTGAAGAGATAAAGCACAAGTCATAACTATTTTTTTAATACAATTTAAAACTTACTTACAAACTTTGATATTATTAATTAATTCAAATTTAATGTTTTTTTTTTATTTGTTACATTAAAATTGAAATTCATTTAACAAACTTACATGGAATATTTAAATAATTTTGAGTACCTACTTTAGATTTTGAGAAGAGATTATACATATTTATTATTATATTTGTATACATATAGTTGCAGTATATTTATTTTATCTTAATATCCAATAACTGCATAACTGCTTTCATTTTCACATTAAAATGTAGTTAAAATCCAATACAAAAATAATTCATATACAAAATTATGTTTTTATTATTACATATAAAAAATAAGTATAATATTACAATAATTTTCTACGTTTTTTCATTGATGCAAATGTACTTATTACTTTATTAAAATTTATTGTTTGAGCTATGTTGCTTTCTATGCTTAATATTGCCAAATTTGATAGCTGGTCTTCTGTCATAGTTGAGCGGAGGTATGTCTTGAGAAGTTTAAGCCTGCTAAAACTTCTTTCAGCAGTTGCACTGCTGACTGGAAGAGTATAAAATATTTTATACAAAGTAAATAAATTTGGATAAGAAGAAACCATGTCTCGGGATATCATGAACTTCAATACTTATTAAGTTTTAATGGTTCAACTTCATCATATACTTGACGGTAAACCAAACAAAATGAACGGTATTCCGCTTCTATATCTACTTCATCTACGTCAACATTATAAAATTTTGATAAATTTTGAATAGAAAATATTTTTTCATCTATGTTTTCTTTTGACATTTTTTTGGGATTAAGTACTTCAAATGTTTTAACTATGTTAGAGAAATCGTCAAAACGATGTTTTAATGTATTTGTAAAAGAATCTAAAATAACAAAATATGTATTGCATTTAAAATTTTCATCAGTAGACTCAATAATATTTTCTAAATTATTTTTACCATGTATTTTCTTCTTAGTTCTTAAACGTCCTTGCTCAAAGTTATTGTTGCCACCAAACTGTCCACACAATTCAGTAGCATTAAATTTTGTTTTTAAAAAATGTTCTTCATTTCTTAAAGATGAAATATCTAGAAAACATGTTGAAACCATATCATGTGAAGTTATTAAATCAATTTTAGAATTTTGTAAAAAATTTGATAAAATATTAACTTTTCTAAGTTTATTCTTCCACAAAACTAATAAAAAACTGAATTTAAAATTCAATACTTGAAAAAGTAATCTTTGTGCTTCTGAAATGGTTTTTAGTTTTATATTGAGAAGTTCTCCATCTGAGATTCGCTTTAATGAGGTAACAATTGCCGGCAAGTTTATGTATACTGAGTCTACCGCACGTTTGTGACTTGCCCATCTTGTCTCTGAAAGTTGTTTTAGTGTTAGTACTTGGCCATCAATTTTCTTTTGTTCTTCTTCAAATATTTTTAGTCTTGGTAAACTATTAGTTATAAATGTATACAATGCCTCAAGAATACCGAAAAATGAAACTGCATTTATAGATGATCTAATGGAATCTATAAGCACCAAATTTAAATTATGTGCACAACAATGAATATATAGTGATAATGGTGATACCTACATCTTTTATTTTAGATTGCAGGCCATAAAATCGTCCAGACATGGTATTGGCACCATCATAGGCTTGACCACGGCATAAAGAAATATCTAGTTTATATTCTTCCATTAACTTTTTTAAAATGACGAAGTAATCATTTGCAGTTGCATTATGTAGTTCTTCAAAACACAGAAAATGTTCTTTGATATCTCCTTGTTGATCTACAAACCTCAAGCTAAAAGAAAATTGATCAATTCTTCCAATATCTATTGTCGAATCTACAATAATTGTAAAATATTTTGCTTGTTTTACTTCATTTAATATTTTATGTAATGTTTCATCTGCCATACATTTAAGTATATCATTTTGAATTTTCGGACTCAAGTATGTCTCATTTTGGTTTGACTCGGCCAAATGTTTAGCTAGAACAGCATCATATTTTGACACAAGTTTAACTATTTCAATAAAAAGTCCTTTACTTTGTGTATCCTGATTAATGTCCTCTCTGTGTCCTTGAAATGGAAGACCATTTGTTGAAAGGAATATAGATCAATTAATCGTTTTAACACACTTCGATTAAATTCTATTTGAGACTTTTGAACTTTCAATAAATTTTGTTGGATTGTAATGTATTTTAAAATTCTGCTTTTTAAAATTAAATATTCATTTTCTGCATCTCTGTGGTCCTTGGATTTTTCATGTTTAATAATTTTTTCATTTCCTTTGCGGAAATTAGAAACACCTCTATTAGGATTAGACCATTGATAACTATGCTGAGATACAGATCGAAACAAAAAGCAAGGAAAACAAAACATTTTGTTAGCTTTTGGGGAAAATACTAACCAATTTCTTTTACAGCTCATTCCTGATTTAACATTTTTGTTATACCAGTTGGGAGAACATTTTTCGCCACACTCATTTTCTTCAAAAACATAATTATTACTATTAAAACCAGGTTGACAAGGCCCTATTTCAACAAGAGTTCTGATTATTTGAGGTGTTAACACAGTATCAATAAATAAATATGGGCGCAATACGATTGCGCGCGGTCCTTATCAGCGGTACCTTTTTAGGCGTACGATTGCGCGTGCTAAATTATTTTTACTTCTAAGCAACGTTGCCAAATACACAGATTATAGGTGCACGGTAAATATCCGGTTTGATTTCGGTTGTGGCGATCCGTACGTTATTTATTGCTTATTATTGCCGATATCAGACAAACTTTCCATCACTAAGAAGTAGGTAATTATATTTTAGACCATGGGATATTGGATCTTTTATCTTAATAATTGTAAATTCCCTCACATGTACGAATATACCTAAACTATGATCACGCATTGTGTGTCTATACGTATTTACTGTCATGTCAGTTGTGTTCCTGTTCGTCTTCGTGTTTCAGCTGTCAACGTACATTTTTCGCATTTTTAATATAGTTTATATTTAATTTTTTAAAATGGAAAATTAAATTTTTATGATAACTTCAGAAAGGGGGAGTGATTTATTAGTGGTGAAGAAACACAAATTTCGACACGTCAGACAGCGGGAAGATGGAAACAACAGATGGAGGTGCTGTAAAAAACAGTGTACTTGTACAGTGTTAATGACAAATGACAATAAAATAATTATAGAAAGTTCTGGTGAGCATAGTCACCTTGTAGATTCTACTCAAAAAATCGAAAGGCAAGTTCTAAGGGAAAATTGTAAACGTAAAGCTACAAGTTCCATAGCTACCCGGCCAATAATAATAATTAGAAGTCAACTTATGAATAGCGTAAGTACCGAATTAGAATATAATGATATAAAATCAGTTAGAAAGGCTATTTATATTCAACGAAGAAAAAACTTTCCTCCTTACCCTTCATCTTTAGAAGATGCCATTACGCAATTGAACAAGTTACAAAATGAAGATTTTTTAATGTTTAGAGGGAAAAAATTTGTACATTTACCCAATGATTGCACTTTTATTTGCTTAACAACTGAAGAGAATCTTCAATGTTTGACAAGTTGCACAGATATATTTACGGACGGAACATTTGACTATGCTCCAAAATTTTTTTTGCAATTATACACCATTCATGGCTATAAAAACGGTGTTTACGTACCTTTGGTATACTTTTTTCTAAAGGATAAATTTAAAAACACATACATAAATGTAATTTAATTTTTTGACCTAAAAAATTGAATTTAGAAGATATTTTTGGGCTAGTCAAAAATTTGTTTTATTTTTATTTTTTATTTATTTATTTTATATTTAAATAATAATTTGGCAACGTCGCATCCAATTTCACGCGCAATCGTACGCTTTTGAATAGTAAAAATCATGTTCTTTGTTATTCCGGCACCGCGCGCAATCGTATGCCCAAAAAGTTAAAACGCGCGCAATCGTACTCCGCCGATAAATATGGATCTGATGGATAATCATGGCATCTATCAATTAATGTAGAGTACGAAACATTTTGAGCAAGTTCAATTTGTTTGTTGGTTTGAGAAGAAGAACAATTGTCCATTTGTGGTATATTATCATTGAAAGGTATCAAATCTGCTTGTTTATGTTTTGAATCGTCTGGCATGTAAGATGTTTGTATTAATAATTCCTCTTTTAAGAAAGAAGCTGGAGGTAGAATGTCATGTTCTGTTATAATATCTATAAAATATAGATTGTATAATCAAGACTTACTTTATTAAATATAATTATATAATAATTAGAGAAAAGTGAAACTAACAATTTTATAACGACACACAAAACTTTTGTATTTCAATTCATTTTTTTGAAATAGTAAATATAAATTTAAATAATGCATTTATAAATATAATATTATACTGCATTTTAAAATTCTTAGTTTATCTTATTACCTACCTATAAGATAATTTTTTTTTTTAATAATTGATAAATCTTTCTTTTATAATTTAATTATTATTTAATATGAATCAGGTATTTAATATTAAAAAAAAAAAAAATCAAACAGGAGAATTTTAATTATTATTAATAAATATTTATTCTTTGGATATAAATTTTATAATAAATCTTGATTCTGATACTTCGGAATTAGAATAAAAGTATTGCCCATCAGCCCATACCTAATAAGTACATTTGTAATAAGTAATAACTATTAAGAAAATAGTCTAAATAAGATTAATAATTTAATAAATAGAATATATTATTTATTTATTTTCATGTGAAAACTTAGATTTGTTTATGCAAATTTCAGGACAAACATTTAATTACACTTTAGGCTAAGTATTTAAAATTATTAGATTGATATTTATTATTTATAAATAGAAAATCACATAGATAGAAACAAAATCTGAAAATATATATTTATATTTTTTTTAAAATTTTTTTAGTAAGTAGGCTGTAGGCATCTAATATTTTTGTGTACTTTTATTTTAAATTTGTATCAATAAATAAGTAATTCTATTTTTGAAATTAAAATACTCACCAGGAGTTGGTAAAGTGGGTGGATTATCTTCCTCTTCACTGCGATTGTATTCTAAAGATGGTTCTTGGCTGATGTTTGATTTTAGGAATGACGGAATACTTTGATTGCCTTTAACTGCATTTTCTTTTTCTTTGATTAATCGCCTTGCTCCACCAGATAGTCAAATTTTTTTATTAGGAGCTTCCATCATTAATATTTGTTAGTTTTAACCTAACCTAACACAAGTACACAACACAACACAGTAAGACGATAGTGAACAGAGTGAACAGACGCTCGTTGACAAAATAGTAAAATACAATGAATAGTAAAATAGTTTTATATAAGGTCATATTATGATACTATACATTTATACATAATATTTATAATACATCAATAACGACCAATGACCAATGTTCATATTATATTTATTATGGATATTGGATAATAATATAAAATAATCGTAGATTCCACTTATAATAGTATAATACGATAAGAAAATCTATAAATAGAAAAGCGATTTTACTGACTTAATAGATATATTTATATAAACAAACATATCGACTATAGGTAATCGGTGTATGTTTTGTAAAGGCAGCCGTGCGTACGACCAATGACCAATGTTCATATTATATTTATTATGGATATTGGATAATAATATAAAATAATCGTAGATTCCACTTATAATAGTATAATACGATAAGAAAATCTATAAATAGAAAAGCGATTTTACTGACTTAATAGATATATTTATATAAACAAACATATCGACTATAGGTAATCGGTGTATGTTTTGTAAAGGCAGCCGTGCGTACGGTACCTACTACGGTATGCAAGTTTTTCGATATTATAATATTTGTTGATACATGCTGGCCGTACGATTTCGTATGCGCTATTTATACTTCAATACCCAGTATTCATAATATCTTTCTATACATCATAATATTCATAATATATTTATACATTTATGATTTATAATTATATTTTCATAGAAATGTTCTTAAACCTGTGTATATTTTATAAATGACTTACAACAACCATATTATTATTTAATATTATTTCTATTTTGATTATTGTAGTATTGTACATATTTATGTAGTTTGTCATTTTGAGAGGTCACATTTTACCGAGGAAAAAACTGTGGGTCAGCTGACCTCCCAACCCCCCCCCCCCCCTGGGTCTGCCTCTGAAACAGTATAAACTATATAGTGATAACAATAATAGATTAATATTTTATATAAATGTAATATTTTAATGACAAATGTTGTAATGATAACTGCGTGGTATAATTATACATAAACATTACATATACATGTGTATAAACATTATTTCTATATATTATGGATTCTAAGTGGAGCATGAATGTTTAATTGTACAATGATTATTTTTGTCTGTAGACAGTTTTTTCTCAGAAAAAATACTTCAATTTTTAATATCAAGGGTGGTTCTGGTTGAAATTAGGCGAAGTTAGTGCTTTTGGAGGAGGGGTGAGTTATAAGTAAAAATGAATAGTAATTTTTAAAATAAATGGGATAAATTAAAAAAATACTGAACAACTGGAATATTTAAGCAGCACAAGTTTTTTACAAAATTGATTTTGTTTTTTTTTTTGTAGTAATCCAAAAATGAATAATCGTAGATACTTGAAATGTTCTTAAACAAATATTCATATAAGCATTTCCTATTCATCATATAGTTTTAAAAATATTTAGTTTTGTTTTTTGAGATATTTAAAGATATTAAAATTTTTTGACTTATATAGTTTTATTTGATTTTTTAGTTGATAAAAATGTTTTTTTTTAATAAAAACTGGAAAATGTAATGCAAGTTCCTATGAGATTTTTTTATGCTTCTTTTTCAAGTTAGTCATAGTTTGTGTTAAGATATTCTCATTAAATTTTCAATTTTAATATCTCAAGTTTGAAAATTATTAAAGTATTTTCAAAATATCTAAAATATGGTCTCGAGATTTTTTATAGGCATTACATAATAATAAATATATGATAAAAAATAATATTTAGTTTTGTTTGACAAAATTAGATATTAAAACGAATATAACGTTTTTTCCAATATCTTAATTATTTTATTGTAATTCCTAATATATTAATCGGAGTGATTTGAATCTATTAGCTTTACGTATTTTATTATTTTATATAGGTACAAAACTACATTTTAAACCTATTTATTCTAATTTGAAGTTATTTTTACCACGATTATATTAACATTGTTTTATAGTATGCCCGCACTAACTTATATAAGTTATACGTTATAAGTAAATGATAATAATATTTTCACAATTTTTATATAAATAATTTGTATAAAAAATATATTGTAATTATTTCAATATATAGAATGTTTTTTTGGCAAAAATGAGTTCAACCTATCTTATACTATATTACTTAAAGATGAATTACTAATATTATTATAAATAAATTATAAAATATTCTTAGGTATATATAGAGGCTGACAAATTGTCTACACCCAGAATTATTTTTCATATGAAATAGCTTATGAATTAAATTTTAACGCATACCTTACAGTGGCTTACCTATTCAATTACGAGATACCCTCAAAAGATACGATATAATAGAGACTTCCCTGTTTTTTTCATTGCCTTTTACAAGTATGTACTGTTTGTTACAGTTATGACCTGCAGAAAATGTTAATTATTATAATTTATTGTTAACATTTTTATTTTATTACTTTAGGTTGGTATACATATTACCTAGGTATTGAAATATGTGTTCAAAATTATCATATAAAATGAAAATTGTGGATAAGTACATTGTAAACAAAAATATGTTTGATATTATTGATACTTTTGACGTTTTATTAAATGTGATGGCAATGTATTGGTAAATTGGGTTTCAAAGTGATTGATGATATTTATAATTAAAAAATATATAATGCATGTTAATTGCGACCGACGGAGATATATTATAATTATTCACAAACTACACCACAGCCGACGTCCAATGAACATGTGTAAACTTTCTGTGGAAATATCAAACATATAATAATATAATAATATTATGTTTATCGTTATAAATCATACTGCCATTCACATTTCACAGTCATGAAAATTAATGTCATTCATTTTTAATCAAAATGTATTTCATCTTATCGATTATCATAATATTGGGATTATATATTTTGTAATCATGTACAGTTCTAGACATCAACTAATATTATATAATATAATACAAATAAATACTAGGTACATATTTCATATAAATCATACAGATAAGTTGTCGTATCTTGATATTTAACTTGTATGACTAACAGTCATTGACTATTTTAATATGGTCTGGGATTGAAAACGCTGGCTGACGCAATAATCTGATATCATACGTGAGTGGTTTATTATTTAAAACAAACAAGAAGTTTTACTCGATAGAAATCTAATGCACCTATTATATTGTAAAATAATGATAAAAAACTAAATATTATCAATGAGAAAAGTGAATCAGTGAATATTAGTGTTTTAAAAAAGAAAAGAATAACGTAGATTCATATTATTGATAGATTATTATTATTCTTATAAAAAATAAATCATTGAAATATTAGATCCAGAATAGAATATTGTTTTTATTAGTAGGTATTCATAATAAATGTGAAAATAAGCATGCACGGTATGTTGGTAATTTTTTCAGGAAATAAAATTATAAACGGTCTGCCAATTGTGTAATTGTATAGCTGGTAAATTGGAAAACAATTGGGATAACGGTGCCAATAAATCGAAAATGATAAATCTACCGATAGGGTCTCCAGTTATGGTCCTTTTGGAACAATAAATTTCCGATGAACCGGAATTGCCTGTGGCTGCCACCATATGACCAGGCGGTATGCCAAATAAATATACGCACAATAGAATTAAACATTGGGCACACATAATGTTGCGAGCCTGTTGCTTTCGGTCAGTTTGTAAACACTTCGGTTACCCACACCGAAATTACAGTGTTCACATTGCGTTATTAATTGCGTTTTATTCAAATTAACTTATTTTAGAGTAAAAATAGGTGTAGGTATTTAATAAATAAATATGTCCTTTATTTTATCATATTATTCTTAATTTATAATATTGTTAAAATTATAATATGCACAACAAAAAATAAAAATGTATATTTTAAAAAGGAAGTATTAATAAAAATAATGTTCTTAGAAGATATTTATCAATATAACTTTCATGAAGTATCAAATTAGTAAAGTTGTAACGACTTCCCAAAATGGTACTGCAGGTGGCTTACTGTATTTAACGGCAGCCATAAAGATAAAAAATGTTAATTGTATTGTTATTATTATTTACATATTGTAATAAAATAGTAATGAATATATTATCTCAGATCAATTATAGAACGTGGCATATAGATTAAACCCTAATATACACCCTCCGTGAACACGACACTGGATAATATTATCATATTCGTAAATAATAAAAATTGGCGTTTGCGAAGTGTATAAATTCGTTCGATTAAACTACTAATATTTTTTATTTTAAATGTTCTTAAAGTTTAAATGGGTAACACAATTATTGGGGAAATCTTTTGAATTCATGTATTTACTTAATTATTAGAGCTATTTACGATATGCCTATTTCATTAACTACATTTGTTGAACAAAATATCTTTGGGTATATTAATGTCATTGCTTTTTACATTTTACAATGATTGCGTTTTTTTATTTTGGTGTCTGACATAATGTTTTAGACCAGATAATTTGTTTAAGTTTTTAACATTGAGGGTCATTTCTGGTAGCAAAGTTAAAATTAATTACAGCGGCTTACTCAATGACGAGGTAGGTACATTCGAAACCTACTACACTTACACGAGAGCGAGTTCCTCGGATTGTTTTTACATTGAAAGGAACAGAAAACGTAACTTTTGTACCATAGAATTTATTATACGATAAAAATCACATTCTTCTAAATATGTAATATGTACAAAACAAATATTTTGAGTTATAATTTCTATGACGTTTGAAGTACAAAAAGCTTCACGGTAAAGTTTCTCGTCGTAGAAAAAAATGTCACGTTGGCTATTTGAATTTGAATTAACACTATTATGAGAAACATATCATAAAAAAGTTTGTAAGTCAATGTCTCCTCATAGTTTGCTCTACTTACTACGAATATGAATAAAATTTGAATACAGTACCTATGTCTATGATTATCAAACTACGAATAATTAATGTAGGTTAGGTATTATGATGATAGGTACTAAACAAATTCGATAAGTAGTTTAAATATTTTAAATTATTTTATATTTGAGTATAATATTTTTATATGTATAAAAATTACCTTTATTTATTATATATTCACTGATTTTGTGTTTAAAAAATAGGTTAAAACTATCCAACATATCTTTTGCATCAGAACCTTATAAAAATATAAATATGTAATATCATTGGTTAAACATAGTACATTGTAGTAGATAATATATACTATGTATAATCAATGGTAATAATATGTTTTACAAGGAATAATCGGATAGATGCGAATAAATACAAATCTTTTATCAATCTACGAATTGATAAACGAAAAATGAAAACAATATTATCTAATATTTTTTCATCTAAGTTTTAAATTTAAATTTCTTGATACTATTTTCTAAACAAATTGGTAAGTATACCTAAATTATATTAATAAAATTATTTTTGTTTTGTTTGTTAAATGGTGTTATTAAAAAAAGAAAATATTTATTATTTAACTTTTATATCACATACATTTCAGATCGCAGTATAATATTATACGTTCAATTGATCCAATTGGCAATTGAAGACATTTAACATGAGTAATATTTTATATACCTACTCAAAATTATATCAATAAAAAAAAAATAAAATGGTGTCACTATTATGAACTTGAAGTTATCTCTTGAGTTCATTATTAACGGAATCTTACTTCAATGGTAAAGTTTTTATTCGTACATTAATTAAATATGCATATTTCCGGCTTGTATACAAACAGGGTGTTAATTTTAATAATAATAAATGAGCTTTGTGCATAAACTTGCTCTAGATGGTAATTGTAACTGCTAATTAACTTTATTCACATTATTTTATATTTTAATGAAACAATGAGTCGCTGATAAATGTTAATGTTTTTCACTATTCATATATTATAATATAATATTATGATAAAGTCATAATTTTTAGCATAAAATGTCAAGGATAATACTTTTGAATCTAGTAATACTTACCAAATGTATTTATGTTTGTTTTTATTAATGTATTTTTATAAGGAAATATAAATGTATTTTCTTATTGTATTTTATTCATGTAGGTATGATTAAATATTTTACATATTTTTTTTTAAGATACATGCATTTATAACAATAATATCCGTATAATATTTCTTGGAATGTTTATTAAAATTAATATTTGTGACAAAAAAACCAATGATGGATTTCTTGTTTTTGAAATCTTAGACAAATAATTATGTGTCTTAATGTTTTCAATTATAAAATTAAATGATTTCTATTTAAAATGATAAGTTAGGGATTTCATTGATAACAATTTATCTTGTGCGCATGTGCATAGAGTGCGTGAATATATACCTAATCTAAATTAAATACGCCAAAGGGGTTGAATGGAACGGTCAGTATAATATGACTATTATACCGGTGGTCTGGCAATGTGAGCATTAAGCACTGAGCATATATCTGAGCACATGTGTGTGACGATATTTGTTATTTTGATAATATACTTATTCAATAAACGATGAATATGACTCCACTAACTTGTAGCTTATTGTATGCTTATATAATAAATATATTTTTATGTCGGCGTTGTCGTTATTGATATTATATTGATATTATTACGATATTGTAAGCAATGTAACGGTTTGTCAAAATAAGAAAAGGCATATTGTAAAGATGTTTATGTGTTCGTGATAGAATGGCGGTTGCAAGACGAAAACAAATTGAT
The DNA here is from genome assembly GCF_019925205.1 of Metopolophium dirhodum. NCBI lineage: Eukaryota > Metazoa > Arthropoda > Insecta > Hemiptera > Aphididae > Metopolophium > Metopolophium dirhodum. The sequence continues at coordinate 71,533,976 of NC_083560.1, forward strand.
GATTTCCATCGACCCCATAAATAGCTGTGCTCAAGTATCATATACCTAAGAAATCCTGTGCACATCAAAATAAATTTTTTGTCGTGACGCTGCAAAACTAAGTTTAAAATTAATACAAATGTAGGTAAGTACCCACACTGATTACGTCGCGGTATAACTCGGTTACACTTTACAACAAGGCGTCCGTTTTCACTTCAAATTACTCACCCAACTTAGACACTTATTGTACCTTTTTTTTTTACATTTCTGGGTACAAATGGGTAGTGACTAGGCAAGTAGAGGAGAGTGGGTCACGGGTGTATTGTGAAGTGCATTCGGTTTATACACAGCACGTGTGTACGAATTTTACCTCATTCATTGTTTGAGGGCGGCTACTGCTGATACGTCCTGTATTTATTGGGTAGTGCAGCCACCGGAAGCTCGATACGATTTTGGAAAAAGCAGAGTATCAATTTGGAAAATAACTTGTGGACCATATTGACGCATACGTTAATAAAATAATCAATTAAAAAAATAAATATTAAATCCATACCTGCAATTATTAAATATACTAGCATTATATTCTAAGAAGTATACTAGGTAGGTAAAAGAACAAATAATATTATCGGTGTAAAGTTTTATTTATTTATTATTTTATTTTTCGATTTTATGTTATTTTTATGTTCATTGACGGAACTATTACTACTACTCTCTACGTTTCTTTAAAATATTGTACATAATTTAGAACCACAAAAATACCATTATTTTTCACAAATTAGAATATACAATTTTATTCGAATTCAGCCCTCACAAAATTCGTAAAGTGGCTTGGCTTGGCGCAATGGCTGCTATCAGTTACGCAACGTGACTGAAAGTAAGTAATGGCCGCTGTCACTAGTTTTCGGATGGGTGACCATCGGGGTTCACCGTGCGCAAAATCCTTGCCCACACATACACATGTTTTCAACCGTACAAACCGTTCCAACCCTACCGTATAAACCCTACAAACCTTACAGACTAATGACCTCAGTCATCAAAGCCATAATTCAAAAGAAAAATTTAAATGGGTCATTTGTAATGGGTACCGACAGGTTAGTGTAATATAGTAATGTTAATTAATCACGTTCAATATAACAAACATAAACGTCATATTTACTGCCGTACACTTACGTAATTATATATAATATAACCTATAGGTACCTGATCTAGGTGGAGTTGTGGTGACGTACTGAAGTCTGAAGTGCAATAATATAACAGGTAAAAATATTATAAATTCGTATGTTATAGTTAATGTAATTTGTGGACCATCAATTATATTTTTATATTGTTATAATTTTACTATATTTCGGTAAATAGCGCTTGTCTATACCGCCGTGCAGTTTTGAAAGAATTCCACATGTAATCACCATAATTTGACTAACCAATACTCGAAAAAAAAGGATTAAAATAATTTTTTTACCGCGATTTTTTGAAAGGTTTTTCGTTATGCAATGGGCACGACCAAAATAATTTTTTTTAGCAAGAGTTTTCAAAACATTTTCAAACGCGTCAACTGGTTTAACATTATATCTTGTACATTTTTATTTAAAAATCGTTTTTCTGAATTATTTACATCTCGGCCATGATGATAATTATATGCGTGTTTATTATTTAGATTGTAATTATTTTATGGAAATAATATGATGAATATTAAATTTTCACCGAAAATTATGGGTTGGTCAGGTTGTTAAGAATATGTATATATATTTTTTAATTTTTTTTTAGATATTATCATTAAGGTTCAAAGCTTTTTGAATTTGCATATTCTTCTGTGATGTTTGTACCATTATCTAGGTCAGATGGAAATTTTACTCTTAAATTAACAAACTTGAATACACAATTTTACTTAACTTAAAATATTTTTAAATAAAATACAAAGTTAAATTTAGAATGACCGCTGTATAGAATATTTATATGAATATTGAAAAAAATTCTATCTTTTTTCTTTCAAATATTCCATACTTCATAATATAAAACGTCGCCATTTCGTCGTACAATAATTTTGATCGTAACATGGGACTTATAATATGAAATCTTTTGAAGCATTTTGGCTATCACAAATGGTAATAAATAACCATAGATACTTAAAAAGGTTTTTTTTTTTAAATACATGAAAACATTGTTAATATTTTGTCTCTTTTCTGAACAATTTATAGACATTTATTTTAGTCCTTAATCTAATATAGTAATATGACAAAAAACTTTATTTTACTGGGTCAAAAAGCTTGAAAATTTTATACAAGGTTCTTCATAAATTTTTTTTTTTAAGTTATTTAAATATATTAATGATATATAGGAATAATTTTTCCTTATAAGCATTTGAAGTTTAAATTTTTACAAAATTTGTCAAAACCACGAAACTGTGTTAATCATTTTGTAGTTAAAAATTGATAAAATGTTCAATTTTTATACCTTTAAGAATAGGAAATTTATTTCAAGGTTATTTGTACTTTAGTATTTATATAGGAACCAATATATTCTAGAACATACCTATATTATAAGCACATTTTTTTTATAGACATTCTAAGTTTAAATGTTGGATGAATTAAATGTGTAAACGATGAACAACGATTTTAGTTATTTTGTTGTAATTTAATAATATTATTCATTGGTACTTGAAACTTTTAAATTATGTTATTATATTAGATATATTATGCACACCTATGATAATTTTAAGCGCAACTTTTTGGCAAAAAAATAATTTAACCCACTGTATTAAACGTCTATTACTTATACGTAGTAGTATAAATAACTTTAATAGCAATAATATCATAAAATATAATCGGTAATATAGGGTGATAGACTGTCTTCGCATCTTTATTTTGTATGGAATAGTTTATAATTGAATTCAAATTTAACACGTTCATTACAGTGGCCCACTCGATACCTAAGGTATATATAAGTGATACTCAAACGGCCACCTTTTCATTTTTGATGGTTATAAAAAAATAATTTATTACGAATCGATATGTTACAGTATGAAGTTAAAAATACCTACATATTGTTCTCCTAAACAATTTGATATATTGAGTTAGTAAATTTTCCTGGTTCTTACATCATTCAACATGGGTTATAAAAGAACAACGAGTGTAATAGTTGTTAATAACCACTGCAGGAGATTTGGTTATTTCGCTAGGTGGCGCGTGATTATGCCCCGTTTCAGATTTCATGTAACATGATAATTATCATTATATTATCATAATAATATCGTAATACACTAATATGGTATGATAACAATATTTTACCTGTCATAAAATTTAAAATTCAAAGATTTTAGCTGACAAAATGTTGAAGTCTATTTTCAGCAGAGGTGTGCTCGCCGTGGTGTAGTCCGAGCAGTGTATTACATAAGCCGGTGGCCGGTGATCGTCACTCACAGTGTTCAGCTGTGTGCACATTGTATACATACACTTTGCGTGTTAGAGGGGTAAACTCTTCGCGAAATTAGCACACTGCGTGACATTTTACCGTCTCTAAATTTTCTCTTACACAAACAAACACACGCACGGCGTGCACACATTCGAAATTGACGGCAGGTACGTAATACGTAGGTATAGTGGTTGTATTTTAGGTAGGTAGCTACAAGTATTGTTCGCTTTTCGCCGCCGCGTGTGTAATGTTGCGGTGGTCGTCGTAATTGGCGCGTGGTGCGCGGTCGTGTCTCGACACGTCGTGTGTGGGACGCGATGTTTTCGGAACGTTCGTTAACGGCCACCACGGGAATACAGTCGCCCGCGGGGTTTTGGGAAATTTGCATTGTAAATTTCTCGACGTCTGGTGACAGCCGCCGTTGCGGCCTGCTCGTTGTTTTCCACCGAACTGCCGGGGGTAACAGTGCTCAGCGTGCTCGCCGAGAAATCTATCCGCTCACACGCGGTAAACAAAATACGGAAAAAACGGGAAAATGTTATAATAACGCGAGCGTATACCGCTATATTGTGTAGGTACCTCCTATATACCACGGTACCTACTCGCTTTCATCTGTATAGTTGTTACCATACATATTAAAGAATGGATAGGCAAACAACGGATAGATTAACATTATAGAGGAAAGAGTGCCGGAATGTGGTAGAAAGAAAGACTTTTTTTTTATCTTAGACCATAAACAATGGACAAGGCCATCTTAAACCTTTTTGAGAGTTTGGGCAGTGGTATAATGAGGGGCTACGACTTGAACAGAGTACTATTTTATTAAAATCGGTAATAAATATCGGGTACCGGTTGGTGATCTGGCAAGAACTAGGGGGCTCCATCAACCATGGGTCCCTGGGCACGTGCCCAAAGTGTCCAATGGAAAATAGGTGCCTGGCAAGGAATAGAGCTACTGACTAGATATTTTAAAGCCAACGTAATTAAAAAGATTTGGGGCAATGATGAGTGTGATTTATATCACGCATTCATGTGTACGATTGGTACAACCGTTATCACTTGCAATTTATGTCACCCATATTTTATATATCAAACAACAATATTGCCTACTCGTGATTCAGCCTCATAAGACCTATGAAGTCTGGCAGCCATATGTCAAGAGGGCAAAATTCAATTGATTAATCCATGTAATATTTAATTTATGCCATCAGTTATATGATAACACCATGAACTAAGATAGTATGGACTGGCGACGGTGTTAATATTTGCGGTCAAGTTATTCAACCGTATTTCTGTAGTGGGAGAAATTAAGTGACTGAAACGCTATCTATTTGAAAGTATTGACACTCTTTCAAATTATTTAAATAAATACAACATATTAAAATGGTTTGAAATTGTAAGCCACAGATTATCGATTTCTTATTGAAACATTGCTGATCAGCGTATAAAAATTAAAAATATTTTTTAATTAAATAGTTATATACACAGTCAAAACATTCACGATTCACTAACTGTTCTCTTAAAGTGTTACATCTTACATCTTACAATAAGTTAAAATTGTACATGCTTGCACAAGAATCAAGTACCCACGGCCACTTTCAAGCGCAAGACGCCCAGACACCCAGTGTACACCGGGCCAAAACGGCCTGACTGAAAAACTGTCTGGGCATATAACAGTTAAAATAAAATTTTTTGATAAATAATGTTACAATCATTTATATATATAACTGTATATTATTAAGTAGATTGTATTATAGCCGTATAGGTATTAGCGTTTAGCATGAATTCATACTAATAATTAATAATAAACACGATTTAATATTTATATTATTATTTACGAATTTACGAGGGAATATATTAGGTAAAAATAATAGATAACAAAGAAGAATACAACCCACTGCACGGCACGCGCCCGCCGACCAGCAAACGAACGGAACACAGTAAATTGAATAGTTGATACTTGGTAGTTCATGAAAATAACACTACGATCGCTTCGGTTGCAAGATTTCCCTCTCTACGGAAACTACGTTTTAAAACATGACCGCACCACTACCACCCGCCCATCATGTCGCCACCAGTCCATATTATCAGGGGTAGGACACTTCTCGGCGGCGGGCTGATAATAGAGAATCAACCACTGCAGGTCCGCAGTAGGGGCATGATCTGGGAAAATATGAAATCTTAACGTTTTCATTTCTGGTAGCACTGAATTTGCCATGATACCACGTTTTATTGTTATCTCTATTATATTAACGTATCGGAATTTTTAAAAATAATTCTATATTAATAGTTAATACCACTTTTTATTTATTTTTGTAATTTAATTGAATCAATATGAATGAAATACCTGAACATGTATTCACATAGTCGGACATGTTATTTTATTTCAATTTTTTTAAAATCTATGGTAAGTAGTAACATAATTAAGGTACCTAAAAATAAAAAAAAATTGTATTTATAATATTGTATTAAATATTTGTATTTGTATTCAAATACTTAGTGAGTAATCGCAAAGGGCATTTTTATACTAGTGTTTTAAAAGTATTTTTAATACTACTTTATTCCAATACTAGTATTAACTATTAGTTGTGTCCGGATGTCCGGTGAAGAGTTAACTCATTGTTTTAAAGCAATTAAATTAAAATAGTACATTTTATCGTATAAAAGTATGCCATATTTATTTTTCGTGTATTAATGGTCAAACTGTTAAATGAACTGGCCCTACTGCGGACCTGCAGTGACTGACTCAAGCCTTCGTCCTATGCTGCCTGTATAAATTTTTATCAGTGTCCATTCTGATTGTTATATTCTGTGATATTATCTTAGTTCGTGGATAACACCTAAATAATGATTAATGATAATTAAAAAAACACAGGATAATCTTATAATCATAGACCTAATATAATAGTTCAATGGTTGTTACCAAAAAACAATATTATATTCCATGACATGGTTATGAATGTCATGGATTAATCAATCGTATTTTTTCCTCTTGACATAATGGCTGCCCTACTTAAATATACTAATCAAGTCGGCTATCTAGTTGTTTTATATATCTATGATATCACCGCTGTTTAAGTGATATCTATGATACGAGTACAAATACACATGCGCAATAGAAGTTGCAGACATCTTGTGACTCTTCTATAATATGTCTTCAACACATAGTACGCGTAAATAATGCAGTAGATCTATCCATGGTATATAGCATTTGACGTATTTTGCAATTACGAATTTTTAACTTAAGTCGAATGAAAAACTTGAGATGCTGAAGCCCCCTATTTTTCAGTTTGTTTTATATTATGATCATGGTTATATAATAATCAACACCTCCCCCTTTCAATATTCACATATAATTATGGTTTTGCACTGATCGTATTACATGTTTATTAATATGAAATAAGAGCTTATTCACTATAAGTGGAATACATTATGAGGCACGATTTAAGGCCTATATAGATGCTAAGCATACCCAACCCCATCCAAATCATGCCTGTAGTTGTTGATTTTCGTGTTTATCGTGTAAACTAGAGGTAAAGTGTAACCGTTTTTATAGTACGATACTAGAATTGATTGTATTGCCTAAAAAAGTAGAATGGGATATTGCTGTTGTAATTTTACTTCATGTCGTTGATAATATAATAATCATTAATCACATATATAGCTATATCAACCAGTAACTGTACAGCTGGAAGACAATAAATGAAGGTACTGGTATAATAAACTATACAGGCCGGTTAGTGCGGTTCCGTGCGATTGTCTTAGGTAGATAATATTTTTTTAACGTCAACAACCAACTCACTACTATTGACCGGGTAATGTATGTACAATTTCAACATTTTTTAATTTTTAGGGATATGACTGAATTATCCATTGACGTTATATCTGACGTTAACGCCTTTGACCGTTACAAATAGTCTATTATTGATGTTTACGCGTTTCAAGTTTAGGTTAGAGAAGTGTTGAGTCTGAATTTCTTTCAGAAGTCTTTGAAATTTCTCTTCCTTTACAGTATAAATAATATACATTATTGGTTCAGTAATCAATTTGTATACACATAAAAATGTTTGCAACATGAAGTTATTAATATATTATTATGGGATTAAATCGTATATAATTTGAAAAAAGTACCTACGAAGAAAAGCAAATTGATAAGTGTTTGAAAAACATTGACCGAGAGAATTAGTGTATATTAGGTAGGTACCTTCGTTAATAGTATCAGCTCTTAATTACACGAAGAGGTAGGTACTCACAATGACTCCGTGGAGCCTTAAAATCCGTTTAAGCCTCAGCTATATATACGCAATACGCCCATGCGCACAGTGCACATACTATTATTATCTATATTGTGGCCTTTGAAATATTTACGTACACCGTGTATGATATGCACGCCCACGACTATTAATGCTACTGCCCTAAATACTGTAAATAGACATAACCAACACGCACTACAACCTGCACTATATGATAATAAAACGACAATGTAGTCGACAGCGCCACCGCGCCCCCAATTTGCTCCGAGAAGCAACTTTTAGTGATTCTTTGTAACGAAACGAATAACGATTTTTTTTTATTTATTACAACTTCTATCTTTTTATCAAAACACTAAAAATAAGCATAATACATTTGTTGAAGACCCTTCGCATCGGAGTAGTTACTAGTCTAATGGGCAATGCGGTTGTTTATTAATAATTTTACAGGTGCACAAAAAAAAAAAAAAAACAGTGGACCACTAAATTACTGTTTGTACGTGACGTAATAATTTTTTAGTGGGGCGATAGTTGGAGGGTAACTTGCGTATTAAACAGAGATTTCAGTTTTTTCGTTACATTTTGTGGTAAGGAATTTTTTTTTTTTTTAGGGCCACCATAGGTACATGTTAAGAATACTTAACATTTGTATTTATAAAAGTTACCTATTAAAATATTTTTAAAGTATACTTGCTATGTTACTCATTCTAACAGCATTTTATTTGGTTGTTATGTATTATTTTTATTAGCATACACACTAAAAATTCAAAAATAGTAAAATATGCTACATTGAATAATTTTGCTGACTCTAATGGCATAATATTAAGATCATCCTATCGGAGAGTAATATTCAATAAGTATTCAATTTTATATAATATGATGTTATACTGTATTGTTATGTACTCGTGTTCATTTGGTATATTTCAAATTATAATTATATTATATTATAATTTAAAAATATTTATAATAATAGGTATATGTGGAAAAAAATTCAAACCATACTAATTTCGTATTCGTTTGTTTTGTTCAAAAAATGTACGTTCATTATGATAATAAATGTTTAATGATATACTTATACTTCATATGGTCATACCTAATACGCGTCCTGTGTTTGTAGTTGTAAAGTTTAAGTAATTTAAAATAACTAGATGAAATATTAATGTTGCCATTGTAAAAGTATATAGATTAACCTATTTTAGCATGCCATTAAATCATTTTTGTTTCAAACATTTATTTTAATAAATAATGCTACAATATCATGCTGTTTTGTATTTCACTAAATTTTCAAAAATAAATATTAAGTTTATTGTTTTATACTGTAATTTATTTTTATTTCCGTGTTTAAGTATTTAATACTTACTTACTTATCTTAATTAAAAAAACACACAATATAATATACGTCCATAATATTATAATAATATATTCGACACAAATGAGAAAATGTATATTATACGATCGTTGTAAAAAAATTCCTTTTTACCCTGTAACGGACAAAGTAAAGGAAGTCTATATAAATAACATAGTTATTTGATATCAAAAGATGTTTTTGACGGAAGGATAACGACAAAATTATAATAATAAAAATACTCGAATACCTCGAAAAGGACAAGTGGCCATTTTAAATCACGTACGCAGTAATGACAAATCCTGACCAGATGGTATATTACGTGAGCGTGTATGTGCTTAGGTTCATAAAATTCTCTTGGATCACATGGGGAGATATTTGGCCGAGGGCATAACACTTTGAGACCGCCTGCGTATGCTGTATGTACGGGCATACAACAAGTACAACTGATATATTAGATCGGCGAACCACGGGTGTGGAGGCGGGACGCGAGACTCTATAATATGTATATATATATATATGTATATATATATATAGGCTCTTTTATCAAACCCTTTGACCCAAACCAACATTTTAAAATCGGCCCTTAAGTTCGTTAATAATTCGTGAAATTTACATATGCAAATTAATATTCAAGGCTTTCGGCAGTAATCGAATATGTCGACCGTTTATCCTGATTACTGTAGTAGGTAGGTATATAGACACTATGGCCGGAACAAAATTATTGCTTATCCGTTCGAATAGTTTTTATATGAAACTATCATACAAATGTGGTTATATACAAGTAATAACCAATATTAATAAATATAGGTACAGTCATACAGGCATATTATTATTTTAGGGAGTTGAAAAATATTTTTTTAAGCAATTTTATTTTAATCAAACTGCACTAATTATTGGTGTGTAACCAAATACTAATAATGAACCATAACCATTCAAATTGAAAATATTGAAACGTACTAAATAAAATAAGTGCAATTTAAAAGAGTGTTTTAATTATATGGTCTATAAAATAAAACACATAGTTATTGTTCTATGAATATACATAGTCTATGATTGTCAGTTTTATGTGGAAAAAAGGAAGTTATAATATTATTTTTCATTGACAATCTTTAATTTATTTTTGCAAAATGTGACTTTCGTTTTATTTCTATACATCAATATTTGGCCAACAAAAAAATACAGATATTTCCAATTATAGTTGTATATAGATTCTAGTGTTATAATACATAATAATATTTAATATTTTAATATGTACAGAATGCAAAAACCTAAAACCAAACCGTCGACATTGTGAAAAATGTCTTACTTATCAGGAAATTGTTGGAAAATTTGTTAATTAGTTTATTGATATACCTATTTATTATGATTTTGTGAAAAGCTAGTTCTACGTTTCAATTATTTCGTGTAGATTATCATTTAATTCCACATTATGCCATGTAGGTACTATATTATCATCGTAATCTAACAGTTTTGTAAAATGTAAAGATAAGAAAAAACCGCAAAAAAACAATTTAATTGTTATAAATTCATTACATCTTTTATAAAATTGAAACATTTAGTTTGTACTGTATTTTTAAATACACTGTAAACTAGTGACAAATGTTCACTTTTTAAAATGTTAGTGCATAGAAACATATAAATTATTTTTTTTTTTTCACACTGCGAACAAAACCGAATAAAGTAAACCGATTTTTTTTTTTACAGACATCAAGACACATATGTACTTTTCAGTTTTAAATCCACTACGCGTAATAAAAACCGTATTTTATTGGTAACAATTTTTATAACCGTGTTAAAAATGTGTTTGTGTGGCATATTATTTTAAACATATACAGCATACAAGTATACAACCTATAAAAAACCCATTTATGAGGCATATAATACGAATATTATATGGTACGTATTTTAATCAGACCGTTAGCCGGTAGTACGGTATATGTACTTTGCGCTTGTGCCGATAAAATTTTAATGAAACAGTTTTTTTTTATTCAAGTCACCTTAATACTATTAGTATTTACTATAAATTATTTACTTAAGTATTAGAATTCACCTAATACAATAATGGAATAGTTTATACTTCTCAAAATAAAAATAATTACTGTTTCGGAATTGTTTATTCAAAACAAATTGACTGACGGTAACTGTTGTACCTAATTACATAGTTAAAATTTTACGTATTTTGTCAATATTTGAACTTTAAATGCTTATAAAAAAATTATGACAATGGATTTTTAATATTTTTCATCTGCCTTTGAAACAATATACTAGGAGCCTTCTATTAAATGTTCAAGTTCTTTCAAATAACATTTTATTGATATTTATAGAAAAAAAAACTAAAAAAAATGGAAACCGAAAATGTCCGTAAACAGCTCAAAATAAGTCAAAATATTTGGAAAATGTTATGGTATATAGACAATGCTAATATAAACATTCAGTCAAAATTGCATGTACCTATGGTGTTTTAGAGTTGAACAGAAAACAGAAATCGATTTTCTCAAAAACACGTTTTCCCTTAATTTTTGTTTTGTTTTGTTTTTTACGGCGCTTTTGAAAACTACTGGGAAATTTTACTTTTGACCCCCCAAAATACGAAGTAGATTCACTTTCCTATCTGATAAGATACTTTTGAAGAAAATCTAAGCATTATTACTGTCCTAAAAGGTGATGACAGACACAAAAAAAAAAATAAAAAAATACACATTGTAAAATTCATACATTCATCGCTCCGCTCAGAATCTAAAAAAAGTTTATTGATCTAAATTATTTTTGATAAAAGTTATTCTGTTTATAATCTAAATTAAATTATTAATTTCCATTAAGAAGCAATAATTATCCAAATACATAGTTATGTACATTTTTGAATATGGTTGATAACATAAATTTTTATATATAATATTGCTATAGGTACATGTAAGCTTAAACGATTTACAAATCATTTTTTTTTATTTGCTTAAAATTTTATTACAAATTAAATTAAAATTTATTTAATCCACGTTTTTTATTATAATTTTTGTTGTCATTATACATCAAGCCTAGGTATTATATTAAACATTTGAAGGTTTTACACATAGTTTAGATAATAGGTAAAATCTGAAGTTCAAATGCTAATGATTAATACACAATACGGTAGGCAAGTTAGTCAGTTAGTGATAATTCCTAACTAAATAAATTAAAAATATCAAAAAAAAACAAAACTATTTATAAATGTAAGGTAGGTATTTAATGTAGATATTTAAAAATGTTATAAAAATCTTTAGTTGCCAATTTATCTAATGGTTAATAAAAAAAAAATATTTTTTTTGCATTTTAATGATAATGGTATTTCAAAGTGTTTGAAAAATATTGTGCACATTAAAAATAAATTTAAATTTAACTTCTTCCTTAACTCATTAAATTGTTCAATAAATTCGTGAACAACATAACTAATCTATTAACTCAGTTACTTTATAAAGAAAGTACCTAACTAGTTTTTTAAGTCAGAAGTTGCTGATAAAAGTAACTTCAACCTTACACTAACTTTCTTACTTCTTGATGACTATTATGGATTGTAAGTAATGTGCTTTTGATATTCTTCGGAATGCTACAAATACGTGCATTTTTAAGAGCATTTTATAATATAAGAAACTGTTATAATATAATTTAATATAATATTGTATAATGGTTTTTTTATAATGCTTCTTATCTTATATATTTCAAAATACAAACATGTAATAATATTAATGTATGTACATACACGTATAGTATATATAATAACAATATTTGTTTTCTAAAGTATATAAACAGAAACATCTACGTGTAGTATTTTATCTTCAAACCGGAAGTAATCAAAAAAAATGTACCCCAAAAATGTTCATAAATAATTTTACTACGTTCAGTTTATTGGGACTTTTGAAATTGTACTATGTTGAAACCAAAATTGTTTAGTTATACATGATATTTGCCGAAAGGCATCTAATAAAACTGAAGTATGGGGCGCCTTTTTATTGGAAATCGAAAAATATTGATTTGCTATTTAAAAAGCAGTAAATAGTTTTACGTTTAGTACTTCATGCTCGAATCTGCATAAAATTATCGTCATAAATTATACCAAACCGAAGAAAGTTTAGAGCACAACGTTTTCATATTATCTGGGATACTGCACTCTTGGTGCCTTGAGCTACAAATTATCCAGTCAAAATGAACACTGTATATATACCAGATAGCTATTAGGTATATATGCACTTAGATTTTCAATGGTATTTACGATCAATATTTCATTGTGTCATTTCCTTATTTACTTAATCATTACCTTGTATACCAATAGTTTACTGCATAATTCACTTTAAGGTAATAGGTGCCTACGTTTGAATAATAAGGAATGCTAATATTGTTTTTCTTAATCTATGTAAGTAGCGGGAAAAAGAGTTGTAGTAGATATATAAGTATCTATACATGTACATTGTGATTGAAAAACTTGAAATAAAAAAACACAAATTCGTAATTTTAAATTTGAGTAGATGAGTACCTAGTAAAGATAATAATATCGGTTTTAGTGTTTTTACTATATAGTAGTAGACACTCTAACATGTTTGTAGTGCCATAGTGTTATGTATTGTCTTATTGAAAATTGTTATAAGAATAATAATAATATATGATCTTGTAAATTTAATATTCTGTAATATATTGAATGTTTAGACTTTAAATAACATTGTGAAAAATATGCAATATTGAATAAGTTCAATATACGATTGTCATGAATTCAATATTAGCTTGTCATTATATCTTAAAACATGTATGTTGTTCAATATATTAATTACATTTTCAAACTTAATAAATTGTTCTGTTAATGTTGTAAAATAAAAATAATGTTACAATAATAATATATTAACTGTAGTAATCCCACTCAACATTTGCCATGTTGTTAAATGCTTTAATATTCACTTTAAAATTAATTAACATAATTATAGTAAAGACTCAGAATAAAAATAAGAAATAAACAGGAAACAAAAAAAATATTGAAAAATATTTTATTTTATTCTACCAGGGGTACTTATAATATTCAAGAGTTACGGAGATTTACGGAATTAGAAAGTTGCACAATATTAGTTAATTAGTTGTTAGTTTTTAGGTTATATTATCTGAAAATATGCATCGAATTTGCATCTATATTTTATGTTGATAAATTATTTATAGTAGATTTATTTAGTTTAAAATATTGAATTTAAAATGTAGGTAATATACCTAAGCTGACTTATAAATAAAAATGAAATCTTACTTTTTGATTCATAAATAATTATATTGTATATATCTACTTATAAATTATAACCTAACCTTGTGAACAATTAGGGGGCATAATATTAATAATAATTTATAAAAATTTAAAAATGTCATGAAAATAAATTTGTTTCCTAGAGAATTGAAAAAGTAATGTCAAGCGGAAACAATCCAATATATAATGATGGTTGATAGTCATAATGCATTAATATACTATCACTTAAAGTCTGTAGTGGATGAATCTTGCGGTTTTTATACTTTTTTTTATAAATAATAATAATTCTTAATAATAACTATTAAGTATTTACTATGCAGTTAGTAATACTATTTACTTTTTATCTACTCACCAAGTTTAAAAATATAAAAACTTTAAAATACTTACTAGACGTCAGAATTAATAGTTAGACAACACCTAGACGAATACAATAATGATACGTACGTTGTAATGACGAAATAATGTGAAAAGACAATGACAGTTTTCTTTATCTATTTTTTTAACTGTGTTTTATTTATACCTTTTTAGATTATTATAATTTTTAAGTATGAATACAATTTTTCAATTTTCCAATTATTCAATTTTTTTTTTAATTTTCTGAAAACTACAGTTTTTTTAGGAAATGTATTATTTTAATTTTTTCCATATTTTCTGAAGTTCTGGAAAAAAGGGGGTTTTCCGAAATTTTTTTGAATTTTTCAGACATTTTGATCTCATATGAGTAATGAATAGTAATCTGGACCCTAGAATCTAGAGTAATAGTAGTTTTTAAACCGTTGAAGCTATACAGGGTTTCCCGTGAGGATTTACCCGTTCGATATCTCCTGAAATATTAAAATATATATCATAAAACTGTTTTTTTTTTTATTAGATTGACAGAGACAAGGACTACACATATTTTATTTTTTAATTTAATTAAATTTTTTGGTAAAAAAGTTAAAAAAGTTATTTTTATATTTTTATTTTTTAAAACAATTGAATAAACTAATCAACTTATTTATAGAGTTAATTCTTGTGAAAATTTTGACTTTTTGACATTTATTTTTATTAATCTCATGATTTTTAATATTTTTTTAGTTTATAGGTAAAACGGCAAAAACCTGGTTTGGCGAGCCCCCCTCTACGGCTAATGGGTATCATCATGGGACATTCTGTATGATGGTATTTCTCGTAGAATTTTCATTTTTACTGTTCTGTTCTCAATGTGTTCATGGGATGAATATAGGAAGTTCTTTTCTATCAATAATCGATATAACGTGAATTTGTCTTGTGTAAAATGTTAGTAATTTTTCGATAAAATACTGATTTTGGTGTACCAATGACTGGATTAACTAGACTCGAAGAATGTAACCAATCTACTATTTCATCATTTTGAAAACTATAAGCATAGTTAGTGTTTAATAATGCTTTTTGGATAAATATGCTTTATTAATAATGTATTTTATTTATCCGCGCATAAGTGTAACACATAACACAAACCCATATTTATAACTGTAAAAGAGTCACACCTTGTTAAGTTTGGTAGTTTTAAGTCAACAACTCATTAACTCACCCCGGTCCCCGGATTATTAATTTAGTGTAAGTCATTCGAAATCAATTTTATTTGAACCATATTTGCTGAAGTATCTGATCATGGTTCAAATTATAACTCAGAGGGTATTGAAAACCCTCACTGAATCACCTATAGGTAACTTAACCTATAGGTGATTCAGTATATTATATTTTTCACTAACCAAGTTACAGAATCATACATAAATGTCAACCAATTAGGAAATAATCTTTTCTCTGACATAAAAAAATACAAACTATAATGCTGGCGAGTGTTGTATGATGAAGGTATTATATTATGTACTAAATCCCTTGGACACTTGACGTAAATATTATACATTGAAACGTCACCAAAGATAAAATCTGAACCGCGTATGCACCCAAGTACGTGAAAAAAATACGGAATTCTCTTTGAACGGAGGGCGTGAACGACATCAAAGAACTATTGAGGTAAAAACTACTTATGCCTAACTCGGGTAAGTGGTAACCCGACTGGGCGGTAGTAGTGGATTAGTAATTTTTGTCGTCCACTGTCCACGCCATCAAAGTCTGTTTAATCTAAAATTCCTTTGTCTTTTTTAAGTAAAGTCGATATTTCAACAGCACTATTACGGCCATCCCGTCACACAACCACTTCATCCTTTAACAACGTCCAGTCATTAATATTTAACTGCCAGTAGTGAACTAGTACGCTTTCATTATGCACCACTAATTAAAATAATTTAAAAACGAAACATGACGCTTTAATATTATTCTGTGATGTGTTAAAAAAATATGTGATTATGTACATCTACTATATTACTAGGTAAGTATTAAATAAAATACTTTATATTATTTTTTATATGCACTGGCATGTGTTAGTTATATTTGAAAATGAAATGACATAACTGTAATTTTGTCACTGTCAAAGTGTACACTATATAAATATAATACAAGTTTCTAATTATAATATTTTATTTATCTACCTTCTAGGTATCATTAAAATTATTTATTATAAATTAAGAATTATTTGGTCTGTGGACGATCACTTAAAATAAAAAACTGTTTAATAATCTTAATGCTTTGTTTCTTGTAAGAATTTGGATTGTAGTGTTATCTATTGAGGAGGTAGTGATTTTTATTTGGTAGTGGACGATTTTTCTGTTGATAATTATGGTTGTGCCTTCTCAAGCGGAATTTCTTTACTGCTGTTGTAAATTTGTGATGTAGGAATAGATAGATAGTGGATCAACTATTTCTGGAAACATGACTTCCAAATAGAATCTAAAACAAAAACGTTGATTAGATACGATATACAATTAATTTGTTTTGTTGGGCTAATATGACATAAGTATTATAAATGTATTACGTTGTTGAATAATTAATTTTAAATTCTAAAATTTTGGATCATACATTATTTTTTCAGCATTGATCCAATTAGCTGCATAAATGCCAAAATAACATGTTTGTCTACGGGATACATGTAACTACACAGACCTATCACCTGATAGTAATAAAAATGATTTTGCAATTACTAAGTAAAATTGATGCATAAATTTATAGTATATTATATTTAGCATGTTCGTTAGTCAATTATGAACTTACTTTGTCTGTGCTTCAGTGTTTTGATTTTTTCGATAACATATTTCGTTCTTTTTATGGGTAGGTAAAAAACTCAATACTTTCAAAACGTATCAAAAACAAATTATCAAAAAACCGAAACGCTTAAGCATAGATAATATTCTCCTTTATTTGTCAATATAAATTTGGAGAATTTAGTATTATTACAGACTCCACAGTATTAAAATCATGAACCATGTTTTTGCTCTCATAATTTGGGTGGGTAGCGTCCTCTTTATATCTATATCGTTAACCTACTATTATGAAAAATGTGAGTTCAATGATAAACAAATCGCTTGACGACCAGATTGTTTAAAATAAATACATACAATTGTAATACACATAATAAACAAAACGATGTGACCCGCGTCGCCAATTATAATATATTACAAAAGTCGTGTTTAGATAAATTGTCGTAAACGTGACGTGAGACGAAAATCCGACGGCACATTGCCACGTATCTTTTATTGCAGCAGTGGTTGACATAACGTGATCGTGATGACATCTCTGGTGGTGACGGCGACTACTTCAGTGGAGGCGGCAGAGTCGTCGACTGCGAGAACGACGGAGATGGTGGTGGCAGCGGCGGCATCAACGGCTGAGGTAATTGCGGTGCCGCCGTCGTTTGTGTCGGCGGCTTCCATTTTGCCACTGGAGCCTGAGACCACCGAGATCGTTGCCATCTCCCAGCAGATCCGTCGTGCTCTGGAATGTCCAATATGTCTGACCATGATGTCTGTCATGTCGTGCTTCTGCCCCAATGGGCATGCCATCTGCCAGTCGTGCATGCAGACGCTGTTAAACACCAGCATTACCAACACCCTGTGCCCGCTGTGCCGGACGTCGATAGCGCAGTCCACGAGCATGTCGGCCATGGTCATCAAACTGGCTGAGGCGACCACGGTGGTGAAGGTGGCGTGCTCAAACTGGTCGTTCGGGTGCCCCGATCTGGTTCCCGTTCAACACGTCAACGAACACGAGTCCGTGTGTCGGTACGTGCCAGATGTGCCGTGTCTGGTACATGTGTGTCAGTGGGTCGGCATGTACGAACAGCTGTACGAACACGTGTTCAACGTGCACCCCGGTGTCACCGTTGAGTCTTCGGTAAGGATAATATAACGATATTGAGACACAATTACTCTACGCACGGTTGTGCATCGTCATAGAATTATGTGTCCATCATAATATTATGTTCTTAACAAAAATATTCAAAACCTAATGTCTTAGAAATAATTATTATCTAAGCCTAATGTATACCACGACTGTAAATAGTACTGCTGTGCTGCAACTTTATAACTATTATGCACACAACTCAAGACCGGACAACCCCACTAAGAAGCTAACGCGCTCAATTGCTGTCGCATTACTAGAAATCGTTTTTTTGCTTTTGTGATTCTTTTGGAATACATATTTCCCCAACTGTTATTATTATTCGTATACTATAAACAATAGTATAAACAATATTATGTTAACCGAAAAAACCACTGTTTTCTCGCGTTTTTTCAGACAAACCTGCTGAACGTGACCGACCTCCAAACAATTACAAGGAACCAGCGCCGGACGTACCTGGTCCGTTCGGCGTACGGCATGATGTGGGTGCTGGTGTCACGACAGACGCGGTCGCGGATACAGACGGGACTGTTCATGGTGAAGAGCCCACAGGACTCGATATCGAACCTCGACCAATATCGAGCTAACCCACGACCACCGGAATTATTGTACCGGGTCACGTGGTTCGACGGCAACGACCGGACCCGGACCAAGAGCAGGACGAAGCAGGTTTTCTGGAGTACGGTCCTAAAGGAGGGCTGCCACACCGCGGTCTTTCCCAACGCATACTCCATGTTTCGGTCTAGGTCCGGTCGCATGGAAATCAGTTGGTTCCGTCCGTACGATAGCAACAGCCAGGTCCGAAACCATCCCATCACTTAAACCGCATGCAAAAAAAGGTTTCGTCTTTTTTAAAGTTATTATCAAGGCTGGGCAAGTTAATGATTTTTTTTAACTCAGTTAAGTTAAGTTAATATGTACCAATAACAAAAAGTTAAAAGTTAATTTAACTATAGGTTAACTCAGTTAAGTTAAAAGTTAATACACACGTTTTGTTAACTTTTTATTAAGTTAAAAAAAAGATAATTTCTTATTTGCTAGCGTACTTAATTTTTTTCCAACCCAAAACTAAATTATAGGATATATAGTGTTAATACTTCATACAGTATTTCCATATAAGTTAGATTCGAATGATATACATTTTTAACCAGGGCCTTGCACCCGAATCATTTATTCGGGTTTCGAGTTTTGGGTGCTGGATGTATTTGGGTGTTCAAACACCCGAATAAAAAATTTAAACAAACATTTGGGTTTTTAAAACCGTTATTATTCGGGTTAATATTGGTTAATAGGGGTGCTGAGAAATCTGGATAAAACAGAACTTTTTATGACCCCCCCCCCCAAAAAAAAAAAACAGTAAGTGTTCATGTTTATGTTATTTATAATAAAATATAAAAGTTTTACCCAAATTCGCAACGTTTGTTTTTAACTAAACTAGGTTAATCAATGTACAGTAGTTACCTTTTTCTATGAACTATAAGAAATAAGACAATAGGAAACTAATTATTTAACTACCTATTCGTTTTATTATAGGCATTAGAGTCCACGTAACTCATTTTTTTTTTACTATATAACATGTCTAAAATCTAAATAGGTACTGGACTTTAATTACATACTAGTATAATTAAAAAAAAAATTGTACTTATTAAAAATATTCAGAAAAATTGTATTTAATAAGCAAACAAAAAACAGTCATCAAAAATCAAAATGTTTACAAGGCTTTCTGTGGTCAAAAAATAGTTAACTTGCTAGAGCCTAATCCCATTTAAAAGTAAATACAAAAACATAATGAATAGGTATATTTTACAAAATCAACAGTTACAACAGATTGATATTTTAATTTTGCATAATGTTACGTACCTATATAACAGAATAGGTATTGATTATTTTGTGATGACTTAAAAATTAAAAAAATTAATCTTTATAAATATTATGAATAATATTATAACTAATATTATAACTAATAAAAAATTAAAAAAATTAATCTTTATAAATATTATAAATAATATTATAACTAATATTATAATATTATAACTATTATACTATAACTAAAAGGTAATATAAAAAATATATAGGTACTTATAAATTGTACGATGAAATAATAATACAAATGAAAATTGAGTAGGTACGTAGTGAGAGGCGCGTCGTAGACTCGTAGACCGAATGTGATACAAATTACAAAAATATGTACAATTTCTCACATACCAACGCCAAGTCGATGGATATAATAAATAATAAAATATTTAAAGTTTAAAATAGATCATGGGGGCGCTGACTGTTGAGCCATAGACAAATAAAATAAAATATAAATTATGATTTCGTGATTACCGAAACACTGGTAAATAATACATATAGCCGCGTATTACGATATTCGAGTTACTAAATTAGATATTATAGGACATAGGTAATTCCGCTTTGGAAGTTCGTCGCAAATAATGAAATAACACAAGTTATTATTAGTTATTAGTGTTTGGTATTTTGGTCACCGCTGTCAATACTTTCAGTTTTGTTGAGACCACGTCTATTTTATATTGCTATTGGCTATATTTGGATTTATTTTACCAATAAAGTAATAAAGTAATAAATTATATCATATAATAGGTATAAGAAATAATTAAATACTTCGTATTTTAATCAGAATCAATTAAATTATTAAACATTTTAATGGATTTTATTTTCAAGAAATTACCTATGATTGTTTGTTAGATTGTTCCTGTTATTATTATTATTGATTATTTAACTCTACAAAATCGAACTCACCACAAGAAATACATACGAAATGATATGTCGCATGAAGAATGAGAAAAAAAAATTATTCGGGATTTCGGGTTAACCCGAATATTTATTCGGGTTTTGGTTAACACGGGTGTTTTGAAAACAGAATCATTCGGGTTATACGGGTTTCGGGTGTTTGATTTTTTAAAGGTGTTTAGGGGTGTTAGGGGTTCGGGTTAAATCGGGTGCAAGGCCCTGTTTTTAACTTTAAACAATTTACGATACATATTTTTGATATGAAAACGAAATAGACTGAAATAGTGAAATATTATAAAATTAAAAACAAAATAAATTAATTTAACTTACTTCTTAAAATGAAAAATTAATTCGTTAATTAAGAAAGAAATTTAGTAAGTTAACAGTTAAGTTAATGAAAAGCCAAAAGTAACTAGTTAAGTTAAAAAGTTCAAATAAAATTAAGTTTTTAACTTAACTTTAACTTTTTAATTCGTTAATGCCCAGCCTTGGTTATTATTACATACGATGACTGTTGATACAGAGTAATAATATTATCATATCATTATAGTCATGGTGATGATGTACCTAACAATAATTCGACCACCGAAAATCAGTCTATGTGTGTGTGTGTGTGAGTGCCATAATTGTATTAAATATCAATCGTCGTTGACATCAAAAGCTTACTGTCGCGGGTCGATTCATCAACATTCAGTCCGAGATCGTGTGTGCGTGGGATGTTTGAATAATTATTTGTTTTTAAGTAATTTGTTTTTAACTGATCAATAAATGAACGTTATATTTTAACGAAATATATGGGTGGTAGTGTATATACGCTCACGTTTGACTTCTTGGTAAGCCACCACGTTTATAATTATTAAATTTATGTCTGATTAATTTTGCGGTAGATTTGTCGCGATGTCGAAATTCTCTATTACACTCATCATTACGAATCCATTTTACTCAAATAATAATATAAATACAACACAACTATTTACTCCCTCAACACTGTTATACGTGATTCGAAAATGTTGTAGTATACTGAACGGTTCTAGAACCTACCCACTCCAAGGTCCAATGAAACGACAATCATCGATGAATAAATTATCAATTATATTGATAGTTATTATATTCATTGGACTTTAGGTTGCACATTTATAATATCAGTAGAACACACAGTTTTTCACACTTGTACAACTTCAAACAGGCAAACACGTAGTTGTAGCTGCTCGAAAAGTGACTTATCATTTTCAATTTATTTGCCATCGCAGTTTTTAAAGAACATTACAAACGGACCACGATCAAACGGGACCGGTGCAAAGTGTAATCTTTGGCGCTCTTCAGCATTATCACATCAAGATGTTCTTAGCTGTTTAATGTAGACCTGTTTGTCACGTTTACACACTTTTGAAGCCCCAAACTTTCATGCTATAAAGTTCAAACGAAAACCAATATTTAGCAAGTAACTCATCGAAGTGGTGAAGTACTTACCACCCTGCAGTATATCATTAAAAAACTATAAGGAGGGCTGTATCTTCAAGTATCTATACACATTTCACCAGAGAGTCAGAAATAATACAGCAAACGAATCTTCCTACACCCGAATTCCCGTTGGTTCTTAAGTAAACAATTTTTTTTTAAGTTTCTGTATAAAAAGTTGACAAGGATAACAACGTATATTATCTAATCATAAGTTTTAATATATTTATACAATACGATTCATAACTTGAAATTTTAATTTTAAGTTATATCAAGTTTAACTTTATCACTATTATGTTTATGTAGACAAAAATATCAGATTTCAGCAGAGTGATTTGTACAAATGCCCGTGTCCTTGTCTTATTCGAAATTTTCAAATGAATACTGTGTATGACTTTTGGCGATATATTTTTCGTTCGTCATTGTGCGTCATGACTAACAAGCCTTAATATTACCGGTACCTACCTACAGGTTTGAGATTTAATCAATTTAATCATAAATTTAGTTTTTTTTGATTTTGCCATTGCTTTTCCAACTTGTTCTAAAAGACCCGTGTTATACTGTTTATGTTTAAAAAAACTTTTCAAAGCAATAATAACATAAAATCACAACAACAATATTGTTCACAGGTTAAAAATATCGTCCAATCAGGTTCGGACATTATGTCATGTCCTACTCACTGTAGTTTCGGGCGTCCGATTCCACGAACCATGCAAGTGGATGGTAAGGTTTCCTTCCTTAAATAAATATGTGGGTTGAGCCCTATCCTGATATGGTTTTGTATGATCTCTATTAAATTGTGAGGAAAATGCTAGGACAACCATTTATGTATGTAATAATTTATTACAACTCGCAGCATGTCGAAAAACCACTAGTTAATTATTTGCACTGCCTACGATTTGCTTTAAACATTATTACTATTTTTTTTTTAAACAAATACCTTGTTTTTTATTGTTCAAATAATAAGATTGTTGTACGTAGTATTATTATAGATATATTTTGATTACCTAGTGAAATGAGTTATACCTACACACTGAATTGTAATTCCATCTGGAATGGGTCAATTGTATTAAAATATATGCAAATTGTTGATTTATATAATTTGTCTATGCATTGATGGAATGATAGATTTTTAAGTACCTATGTTTATATTTTACCAAAAAGCAATAATTGGATTCACCTCATTCATTAAATATGTTAATGTATTATACATAATATTAAACTAGTTCAAGAAATCTCAAATAAAAATTTAATTTAATGCAGATTATATAATATGGATTATTTGGTTATTCAAATAGGTACATCGATCAATCACGACTACATGAGCCGTTGGAATAATATAATTTCTCACCAATTTCAGGGTAGCTACTGCAGGATATTGCCTATATGCCAATAGTAATGATAAGGCTTAAAAAATAAAAATAGTTTAATTTTGAAATATATTTAAATATGAATTAAGTGTGTGAGTAAAAATATAGAATTTGTGCATAATATAGTTTATTTATCTTTTTAATTTTAATTTTTAACAAAATATTACTACCGTAATTTTTTTAAAATTTTTTTTTGTTGATTTTAATACATATGTAGTTTTGTGCAAATTTTAACTTAAAATAACTATAAAAAAATGTGTTTATGTATATTTTTTAGATTTGTTGGTTACAGTAACTACTTACATGTAGTCTGTTGCACATAGAACATTAATATTACTCTGCATAAGTTTAATAACTAAGCTCATTCAGATCCAGTTACAAACGAAACAACAGCTAGTGTACATCTATTTGCTTTTCATGAACATATTAAAGATAATTATTTTGAATCTGATTGGTACCTATTGCTATTTAATTTTAGATCTCTATATAGAATTGTGTAATTGTAAATTCCGCTCAAAAAACGGCTAGTTAAATTTTGGATACGTGCAAATTCCAAAAAATGAGCGTGTGATAAAAAAAAAAAAACCTTAATATAATAAAAAAAAACGGGTATGTGGATGTCGCTTTACTGTACAGTAGGATATAAGGGGATGACAGTGTTAAATTGTGTTAAATTTGAATTCAATGTATAATATTATTGTTAACGAAAAACGATTCTGGGCGGAGACGGTTTGTCAGCCTAGGATATTTTATATCATATTTATAATGTTATTGTTAATACGGTAGTCAGTTAAGTTGAATTATTATTATTTGTTTATTATCATATATTCATATTTGTATATAATAGTACACTTTAAAACTTTCAAGTACCCGCAAATAATATTTTTAAAATATAAAACTTAACTAAAATCATTCTTTTTCATTTAAATATCTAATTTCGCTCAAATTTGAACATAAAATAACTCTAAAAAAAAACTGTGTATTTATATTTTTTAGATTTTTTGGTTACAGAATAACCTATTTACGAGGAGCCTTGTTTTAAATTTTCAATCCATAGCTATACAATTTTATAAACTTTTAACTACAAAATCATCATTTGATAAATTTTTTCAAAGTTCAAACTTTAAATCTTTATAAAAAATAATTGTGCCTATGTATTTTTAATATTTTTAACTGCTACTTTAACAATTATTTATTGTAACAATTTAACTAGTCGATAATTGAAAATGTCCGTCAACATATTTTGAAAAGTTAAGGAATTGATAAGATAAATATATTATAGTGTAAATTTCAAGTATTTACAATTATTCGTTTTAGAATTAAATAGAATAAGAAAATCCCCCTACTTGAAAAATCGAGTGAATATCCTGCAACGTTGTAAAAATGTTAACTTCAAACACGTATAAAAATATAATTTGACCTTCCGGTTTTGAACTCCTTGTAATTTTAAAATACGGTAAATATTTTGTGTAAGGGGAGAATTCGTGGACAAAAAATGTGAAATCTCCCTGTAAAATGCTATACGGTAAATATTTTTGTGTGAGAGGCAAATAGGTGGACAACGACTGTGAAATCTCCCCGTGATTTTTGTCACGGTAAAATCATTGTGTTCAAGGGGGACATCCTTCCTTGAACGTTGTGAAATTACCGCGGTGAAAAAGAAAGACTATGAACATACACATGTATACTACTAAGCTAAAAACCTTACTAACATAAATAAGTCGATGAAGATTGTAAAAAGAATCTTATGCTTAATATGAAATTTCAGGATAAATAGGTCGGTATTTCACCAAAAACTCTTCCAATGAACTGCCGCTGTTAAAAATCAATTTTCGTGCGTGAATCATTTTTCAGCTCGATTTAATGTTCTTGAAGATTATCTGGTAATGTGTCTACGTTTGTATTGAATAGACAACGTGTCAGAGTATATTTCCAATTTTCGTTTGAAAGATTCTTAAAATATCGTATTATAATATAAATATAATATAAATATCGAATTCATCAACCAAACTGTCAAGATTTTTAATCACTTTATTTTTTAATCCAATGATATAAAAACGTTCATCAGCAGAGAGAAGTTCTGACGAAGGTCGTCTTTTTTTAATTGCAAAAGAATAATTTCCACTTCGTTCAAACGTATTCCTTTTGGATAACCAACAAACCTCTGTATGGAATAATAATATAGAATGTTCGGGGGATAAATCTGCACAAAAAATCTTAAAAATACGTGAATTAAGTGCACTGCTTTTGATGATATTAACAACTTATATACATAATCAAGTACATTTTTAAGTTTAGATGGCAGCGTTTTTGCACCTAAAGCTGGTCGATGTATTACACAATGAGAACTAATTATTGACGGGTTTTTTCTTTCACGAGCGACGAGCGTTATAAAACCTGATTGTAGCCCTAACATTGTCTGTACGCACACCTACAACATTTTTCCAAGAGAGACCATTCTGATAAAAAAAATATGTTAATGGCAGACAAAACGTCACTGGCATTTGAAGTAGAAATAATAAAACGGAAGTAAACTAGTAGATGGAAACAATGGACCACATCAGTTGATTCATCACACTGAATAGTAAAGAATGTGGAATTCTGTAATTTATGAATCAACTGATTTTTTTTTATGTCTAAAGCTAATTCATCTATGCGTCGTTTCACTGTATTATTTGAAAGAGATATTTGAGCTGTTTTCCTTTTACTTTGTCCTCCAAGTACTATTTCAACAGATTTGAGTATGGTAGCTAGGCTTGATTAATGTTTCACCCAAGATGTATGGTTTATTTTGCTCTTCATCAACAAAAGGCGATGTTGAATGAAGCTTCAATAATTTTTTCATTATTTGCTTCAAATTTTCCGGTACTGTCAAGTTTCATTTTACTTAAACCGTTTTTTTAGGAACAAAAACTCCTTAGGTCTTTATTTTAGCATCGGATGAACTGTGGTTAAATGTCTTTCTAGTCGACTTGGTCAGAGGGAATCGTTACTCAACATAACGTGACAAACAACCTACTAAAGTGTTTGGCTATCTACCATACTTTTCAATAAACGTAAAACCAAATTTGACATTATCATCGATGTACGTTCTTATTTTCGGATAATATTACTTCAACGTACACTCGCGATGACTACGTACTGTCGTACTACTACACTACGTGCAATGTCGAACAGCGAAACGAAAATAAATCTAGTCTAAACTCATGGCCTCTTCCCCAGGCATCATCTCGTCGCGCTGATTTATTTACGGACGACGTGGTGGCATAAACGATTAAGTTAGAAGATTATGAGTATTTGAGTTATTGAGTATTGTTTAATACACGTAATCTTTATCGATAGGTACCCGATAACCGGTCTCTTTTTATTTTAAATTTTTTCCCTACATTATAAAATAAAAATAATTAAATAAACAAATTTTTACTTCGTAATGACTGCTTACGCCTTCCCAGAAATGTTTACACGCCTCCCGTGGTTGAGAAGCACTGATCTAAGCATTATTTCGACTACTTTTCACACACACAAAAAAAATACACTTCATTGTAAAATCAATAGATTCAGCGCTCCACTCAGAATCTAAAATAAATACATAGTTTATATATAAATATATTAAAATCCTTTTTAAATTGTACAAATTATAATAAGTAAAATAATATTCGACATTTTGAAATGTGCCTATATTACCTATATGAAATAATAATAATTTATGTATTGTTTTTTTTTCTGTAACTGTTTCAAATTATATATACATTTATCAGACAACTTTATTAATAATCTACTAAATGTGATAAACATCGGTACGCGTCGATATCTTTTATATCGATTAGATCATGTAACATAAGTATCAAATTAACCACAAATCACAATCATCGATTAGGTACCGTCGGTGCGTTGATATGCATTTGATCATATAACTTAATTTTAAACGGTTAAACTTTATAACATTTAATTGTTAGCTTTATTTATCTAAATCAATTTTAGATTTTGGACAGAATTTACGCACACTTTAATACTGTATCTACAACATTTTCTAGTGGACTTTGCCATGGACCTTTTTTTACTTAGTCGTTTTTGAAGGGATTTATAAGGACACCCTTAAAAAAGTACAATGTTATACTCATGGGTAAATGTTCAAACAAAATTGAATAATGCATATAATTAATTTGAAACTATTTATTATAAGTTTTACCATCAAACTAGGTACTTCGTAATAAAATCATGACTATGTACTAATTTTCGTTTATTACGATAGTACTATAACCTTTCGTTCACACTTAATTAATCAGACATTGTATTACGTCTAAGCCTTTTAAATATATCAGCCAAGTATGCCGAAATGTAACACCAGTTTTCATTTCGAAAAAAAATGTATACTGGGAGATTTTCTTTTTCAAAAAATAATTCTAACTCTTCTTTCAATTCAATAACTCAATTAAACACTTGACCTCGTGATAGCCACCTTACTTCTGTGTGTAGTAATAAATGTATATGATCTGAACCCATTTCCTTACAAATAGTTTCAAAAATCCTTGTTTTCAATGGCTGAGATTTAATGTAATTCACAATTTTAATAACATCATTTAAGACATTTAACATTTTTTCTCCTAATTTTTTTGCAACTAGAGCTTCTCGATGAAGAAAACAGTGTGTTATAATCATAGCTTGATTTTTAATTTTAGCCAGAGTAACAAAACCTTTATATTTTCCGGTCATAGACGGAGCTCCATCAGTGCACACACCACAACAATAATTCCATGATAATCTGGATTTTTCAAAAAAAATATTTACTACGTCAAATATGTCCTTCCCTGTTGTTGTTGACTTTAATTCTTTACGAAATAAAAACTGCTCAACAATATTAGAATTATCAAAAAATCTGCCAAAACCTAGTAATTGAGCTTTAGAAATTCTGTCAGTACTCTTGTATATTTGTAATGAAAATAATTTTTGATTTTTAATTTTTTCTAAAACAATGTCATTAATATCATCAGCCATTTCATTTATTCGGCGGCTAATAGTATTGTTGGAAAGTGGAACTTTGGATATAACATCTTTAGATTCTTTACCTAACATTGTTTCAACCATAGCTAAACAGGCTGGTCCTATTAATTTTCCGCCAATAACATGAGAGTTCTTTTTTTTTAGCAATCAGTTCTACGACTTTAAATGATGCTTTAAGAGCTTTATCAGATATAGTCACTCTTTTTACCATACTAGATGCAGCTCTTTTATTTGAATTCAGGAGGCGTTCAAAATATAGTCGTGTTTTTAATGACTCACCCGGATGTTTTGTTGTTAAATGCCTTTTCAATTTACTGGGTTCCATTGCTTCATTGCTTAACTTTTCACCACAAACGATACAAACAGGTAAAGGACAGTCAGTATTGCCATTCCACGTAAATCCAAAACATAACTAATCATCAGTATATTTACGTTTAACTTTTAAATTTAAACTTTTATCACTTATTGAAGTGAATTGTTTAATATTGATTTCTAAATTTAAATTGTTGTCATTTACATTAGCATCAACGTCATTCGTTAATTTAAGCTTTTTTACAAATCTATCCATTTTTAAATTTAAGTACAATATTTCTTGATCAAAATTAACACGTTACGGCCGTTACGTAATAACACGCGCACGATTATCACTATACCGAGGATCAGTTGCTCAAGGACTGCTTGTAATACCAGTATCGGGCGTATCGGGTATTATCGAATGTATAATAATAGCTGTGTCTTTCCATGTGGACATTTTATCAATTTTTATTTTTAGGAGATATCTAATACACAATATTACAATGTAAGACACAAATTACACGGCACACTTAAATAATGTCGCGGCGCACTTATGCGCCGCGGCACAGCGGTTGGGAATCACTGGTGTAAGGTATTTCATGGTAATTTGGTATTAATATGACTTGATTGTGCTATTTAATTAAATCTCATGTACGCGTATCTCTCTCAGTATAAGGTAGATTGAAATCAAATCAAATAAATATTTTTATTATTATATCATAGACCCATGTCCCTTTTCCGGAAGTCATTATTTGGCTTTAATACAATAAATACATAAAATAAAAGTTTTTTTAATACATAATTTTATATGGGACGTAGGTACAGTTAACAAATATTTTTGTGTGATCATTATTGGTTATGTAACATGATGAATGAAGTATATC
The DNA here is from genome assembly GCF_019925205.1 of Metopolophium dirhodum. NCBI lineage: Eukaryota > Metazoa > Arthropoda > Insecta > Hemiptera > Aphididae > Metopolophium > Metopolophium dirhodum. The sequence goes on from NC_083560.1 coordinate 71,564,224, forward strand.
AATAATAATATAATGTGTTCAAAAGATGGATTAGGTGTATAATATGTTTGTTTATGTCCTTTAATTTTCTTTTAGTATAAATATTTATTTTTTTATATCTCGTGTTGATTATATTTTTGAATGTATACAAATAGAATAAATAATAATTATATGGTTAATATTCTAACTAATTACTAAAATCATAAAAGTCCTAATAAGTACCTATATAAAAAAAAGTCGATGGTTAAATTAATATATTATGATATACGTTGGTCTACTTTAAATATGCAAATGTAAGCTTTGATAAAATAAGAAGAAATTATAAAACTGTATAATTATTTAATCAAATATCAATGCATGTCAAAATTAACTTTATTTATTTTATTATTTTGAAACCGGTTCGAATTCAGCCACGAGCGGTATCTCTCTCTGGGTATGCAACACGAGAACATACTCCTCTCTAAAAGGAGATTGAAGGTCTACTGCAAGTGCCGAAATAAAAATTATCCTGAATGCTTAACAGGCGACTGAACAAGTTTATTAAACATGACATTTGAGTTCTAGTTTTACTAACTATTTGAAAGAACAATGCATTTTTATAATGTAGTGTTGTTTATAAAAATAAAAATAATATCAGCATTGTTAATTATTTAATTTAACGAAATGTACTTATTATTGTTCAAAACATTATTATTGAAATAATATAATAAAATACAAAATTTAGTTAACGACGTAAACCATATGTTATCAATTATCTTTTTAATTCAAGTATGAAAATAGTCTACTATATTTTAAGTATTAAAAGATTAGATTCTTAATTTCTGAGTAGATCATAATATAATGTATTCCAGGTTAGCCTCTTAGTTCAGAATTTTTTTTTCATACACAATGATTTATTACCTATTGGATTCAAATTTAAGACATACCTGATACCTATTCATAACAGTACCTATAATTAAAAGACATATTAATTTATCAATTTCAATATTTTTTTTTTTTAAATGTTTTAATCAAATTTTTTTCAGTCAGAATGCTTGATAAAGTATTAAAATGTTCCTCATAACTTGATCTTAGTGCAAAAATGAAAAAAATGTTGAAAATACCTCTGTACGATGTTTTATAAGATATTTAAAATCCAAATTTATACTTAAATCAAAATAACTAATATAGTAATAAAAATAAATTATAAAATAATCTTGGAAATAAAGACTGACACACCATTTATGATTAATTATTGAATTCGAGTTTAACACATCCATTATAAAGTTGTAGTGACCTATACTCGTTCCTCTGATTTTTATTCACAACATATTAATATGAATCAAATGAAAACTTATATAAAGCAGGGTGACTTCCATGGGGTATTTTTTTTTATCTTGATTTCAATGTAAATTTCACCACAATATACATGCAAATGATTAATTGCGGAAAAAGGTTTGGTAATTGATACGCATGTTGCCCTTGGTAATAATTATAGTTGGTCTTTGCCCGTCGGTGTCGTTGATATACGATTATATGCGTACTTATAATTGTGACTAGGAATGTAAAAATAATGTAAGTAAACGAGAATATTACATTGTATTTTATAATCAAAATAAATCTGATTGTACGCGAAACACTATTGTTAAAAATGTTTAGAGGTTATTAGTTTTGTTTACTTTTAATAATACGAGAATGTACTTATGTAGGTACAAGTAAGTTACTATAGTCTATTCGTCATGGCGAATAAGCTAAGTATTATTATATCTGTTTTGTACAACTGGACAGTTGTTATTTTGTACTCTTATTAATGTAATCCGACATAATCCACATAATACTCAGTTCGATTAAATTAAAGAACGCAATAATTAATCACATTTGATTTCACGCGTGCATAATAATATAGCTGTTATTATAATATGATAATATGATAATATATACTAAGTATAATAATATGATATTATATAACAGTGGTCGTCCACTTTTGTGCTTCGCAACTGCAGCCCGCATTTTACATACGCGTAAAATTAATATAAGTGGCAATTAAAGGTTCACAGGTTTTGATCACGTTTACAATAGATCAAAGGGACTCGGCAAAATGAGAAAATACTTTTACCCTCTCGAAAGGGGGAAAATTATAATGAAAGATCCTCTAGAGATAGACCGACACCATTATTTTAGCACCATCGACGATGACCGTCGACCTACAGTAATTTTAACTTTTTACTGGAAAATTTTACCTACCAATATTACCATGCATTTTAAAAAGTTTTTTTTTTATTTTAAGAAACCAAATGGTAAAATATTCCTTTCAAAATAATCAATGAAAATTTTTTTTTTTTTTTAATATTATAGGTACTATTAACACAGAAACCTTCAATTTGAGGAGCGGTGGATTTATATAAGCACGGCAAGTACCTAATTATCATATTATATCAGTAGGTGAGAATAGTTTAAAATAATATACACCTATTTAATACGACAATTAATAACCTAACCTATGTTATTAATTATTAGATAAATATAATATTGTGGTAAAATTACAGCAGAAACTGGAACGATTTTTACGGTTTTGATTCCTGTTTGGTTCCGAGAAAAACTAAAATTTAAGTCTCTGTACTTGAGAAAAAAAAATTGTTACCTGTTTTGGTTTTATACTGTTGTAAAAAAAAGTTGTAATGTAAAAGTATCAGTTACGCTAAGGTTCCAGTTTTTAAATTAATTATAATCGGTGAGGTTTCAGTTCCCAATATTGAAAGGGTTCCGGTGTAACAGCCACATTTTTCCCCTTGGATAATTATACCACTCTGAGGTCATGAAAAATCTAAGACATTTATAGTCTCAGTATAATATTCTTAGGATATATATACCTCACAAAATTTCATACCAGGGGTGCAAATATCCTAGGAATTTTATACCCCTGGTATAATGTTCCTAGGATATCTATACCTCACAAAATATCATAACAGGGGGTACAATACGAATATCCTACGAATTTTATACCCCCGATATAATATTCTTAGGAGGATATCTATACCTTCCAAAATTTCATACCGGTTATACACATTACACAATATATTCAATCGTAATATTATGGTTGAAAAAAACAATGTTTTGCAAGTTTCGTTGACCAACGGATATTTAATGATTTATACAATGTAAAATCTAATAAATTCAACAAATAATATAACTAAATAGTATAAAATGTTAGGTACCTAGTACGTAAAGTTATTCATGTCCGACAAAATCGTACACAAATCTTAGATAACAAATGTACGCATTTATTTTTCACATAAATGAAATAGTGTATGAAAATGTCATGACATATTTGATGAAAATGCATCTTATAAAATGTTATACCCTATATAATAAATAATAGGTAGGTGCTGTAATAGTTTAAATGGAAGGAAAACTGTTAATAAATAAAAAAAATAATTGCTTTTTAATAAAAAAAAACAATTTTAAATAGCTTTACAAATATTAAACAAATAATTTTCATAACATTTTAAAGTTTGAAGAAGGTTTGCATAAGTTTACCACACAGAACTTGGAACATTCAGCAATGAAAATAACATAATACATCTGGGATATCCTTTATTTATGATTACAGATAGTTCATAAAGTGTAGTAAGTTAATTTATTTTCAATAAACTAATATTTTTAATTCGTTTTGATTTTAATGCAATATTATTTTGAATGATTAAATATAAGAATTACGTTTATTGTGAAATTCACATTTTAGTTTCGTGTTGAAGAGCTTTATATATTTATTTAAATATTATTTTTATTTATTTAACCGCATGATTGACAAATTAATGCATATTGTATAAATTATAATTATTATATTAGGTACTTAAATAAAATTTGTTAATGTGGATTTTTTATAAGCATGTTTAAAAAGTTTATTTTTAATTAACTTTTCATGAAAATTATAAATTTAACGAAGTACAATTTGACATAATAGGTAAGCTTTTTTAGATTTTACCTATATATTATAATAAATGTTTATTGGTTTTAACGATGTATTTTATTACATAGAATCTCAACAATTGACCCGTTGAAATTATTGTTCTATTATAGTTTTGAAAAAGTCAATGCAAATAAAATATTAAAAAAATCATTTGTACGTGCACAGACAACGTCCTTCATAATTTATTGAGTTTATACACTATACGGTATACACCCAAAGTTTAACCAAAGGGTCACGGTTTTGGAAATTCAGAGCTCGGTTTTGTTATGCCATTATAAGCGAAACACTGTCCGTGAAATTATTACAAATCTACAAACACTACACGGACCCCATAAATAGTAACCTATATGTTATGTTTCAAAAGATAATGTTTTATTAAATAATATTTCCTTTGTACATTGTAGTTCAAACAATATTTATTAAACAATTTAAGTATATACATTAAAACAATAAGCGTTTAACCTTCCGTACACAGAACATGATAGAGTGGATAGCGTTCACTGTTTTTATTTCTATTATTCCATTAGTCTACATAGTCAAATGTTATATCAATAATTTCAACAAAACATTTGCTTTTAAGTGTTTGATTAAAAAAAAGTTCCTACACTTTAATCTGATAATATCATTGTGATTTTGTTATTAAATTCTTAAATAAATAAAACTCTAGTCCCATTAGGTTTTACGAAAAAAAAAATAATGCACTATTAAAATCGTATTTTTAAATTTAGCTTACCCATAAATTGGTATAAGAAAAAACGTAATAGGTAAGTAATACAATTTAAAAACATTGTCTAACTCACGGACGGCATATATACCTACTAGTATATTATTATGTATATATAATGTGAATCATAAAATAGCAAACGGTATCGTTTGGTACAAAACTATAATTAATGTCCATTGTCCGAATGTTTCCAAATAAATAATAACATTACTATAATAATATGATTATTAGACCGATTTCTGTGTATATACCGGCCATAGACAATTAGTGCTTTTTGCCCATCAACAAATGAGCTTATAATTTATTGTCCGTGGTGGACATTTGGAAGTTAAGTACTCGATGCAAAAAGTCTACATCTATTGCTTCACCATGAACATATTTAATGGAAACAGCGTATAATAATAATTGTGTTGTCTTTAAAATCAACATTGCCTAAAATGTCGACGCCCCGGGCACTGCAAGTTCCCTTTGCCGCACTTGCCCTAAATGCACTACTGGCTATTAGGTAATAATGGACGAAAGGATTAACTTATATACATTATTTGGATTATATATTCATATATAATGGTCCATTTGTATCATATATATTATTTTATAGCACATGGCGCTGCTGTATTAAACCTTTTAATATTTGTTTAATAATATTAGTTTGTATATTTTAATATTATATGTGTGGTTTTATTTTGTGACGTGGTAATGGAATTTTATTGTCCACACACCTTTTGAAAAAGTCGATACATCGAAAAAACGAATATTACCATTTCAAGTGATTAATAAATAAATAATATCAAATTTATAAATGTAGATTAATATTAGAGTTTTCAACACAAACAAACTACCTACTTACAATAGTCGTATCCTATTCACATAATAATATGTTTCCACAACAGAATAAGAATAATATTGCCATTTTACTTTAATATTATCTATTAATAGTGCTATACCATTCGACAAAGGTAATTCAATCATAAACTATTTATGAGAGTTGTGTACTTGACCCGTGTAGTTGGTCAGCCACCAAACGATTATTTTCTGTAGTTAACATTCAGTGCTCTTCTGTGTCCACTCTACGATAGACTGCGTAGCTGTTTAACGGATGTTTTAGTAAATTTATCGCATCGAAGTGTTTTCCAAACAAAATGAAAAAAAAACCACAATAATATCGTTGTACCTAACGTAGTATCGACAGATCCGTTCGGAATTATTCAGAATTACGTTACATTTTCTCTTGCGTTTGAATTAGAAAACATGTACACTAGTAGGTAGTTTTTTGTAGTATTATAATATTTTGATGGAAAATAATAAGCTACCGTGTTTACGGGTTACCAGCAGCAGTTGTCTACGAATACAATGGGGTGTGTTATTATCACTAGCTAAAGAGGTATTTGGCTTTTATTTTGCTTTGTACAAAGGATCAAAGACAATTTTTCTGTTTGTCTGGAATAAAGGGGCGGGAAACAGAATAAAAGTAAGAGGGCATGTGTGGGAACAATACGCTGGATACCTACTTCAATGTTATTGCCGTTGTCAACGCGTGCCAAGTGGGTATTGACCGAGTGTTGATGGCAGAACACCCAAAGCGGCGTAAAGGAGCGAGTGGAAATAGAAGTAGTACCTATAAAAAAAAATCAAAGCGAGTAGCTATTAAAAAAAAAAACCCCCAACCCTCTTTTTATGATTACTCTATATATGTATATTATCGTTACCATTATTTGTTATTATAAAGTGTTTGATAGAATGTTTCGGTAAAAAAAAGAAGAAAAGTGTACGATTATTAAACCTCCAAAACGAATAGTATCCAATTACGAATATGTATTCAAGTATAGTACGTAAATTATGCATAGTTATCCACGTAATATCATTTTTCTTATTATATCTGTAAAATATTTTACCTTTTATTAATTTGAACAGAAGATAATTGACAATTTACGCTGAAAAATGTATTTATATTTACGTAATATTTACTTATGTTAACCTGGGTAGAAGGATTTCATTATTTCGTTATGTATTATTATGAACGAATAAATTTGTGTGGCCATTCGTATTTTTTTTTTATGGAAATTCTTTTTAACGAAGGGTTAATAATATAATGACGACATTTGCGATTTTATTTTATTTCTTCAATCAATTCGTGTTTGATGTATTTTCAATTGAAGTTTTTCATTATAATATATTTTTTAATTAAAAATGTGAAGTCAAATGTGAAATTCGATGACAAATAGCTGACTTTTTTATTGGTCGAGTTAATAATATAAGATGCCTACGATTTTACTAACAAAAAAAGCTTATTAAAAATGTTCAATTTTACATTTTGTACATACTACACTAGTTAAGTACAGACAGGATATTCCTGGTAATATAGGAGTAAAAGTAAAAGTGTGGATGTGTTGTATTAATTTGATTTATGGAGATCAGTTTATTATAAATGTATCGACATTGCATTGGTCGAAAGGCGGAGATTTCTTGTAGAGTTTCTGGAAGTTGCTGTTTTTGTCTTAATTAAATATATTTTTGACGCTCGCGAGAAGTGTGTGTTTGACCTGGACCAGTGTACTGCGAGATGGGAGTTAAAGGTATCTATCATCCTTGGCCATAAAGTGTCCATGCTGTGATGTGGCATATTCGTCGATTATAACCTCTATTGTTTAATACTACTGTATGTACCAAATAAAGTATTTTAAAATTTTATTTTATTTCGCATTGTATATTTTAGTCGTAAGGACATATTATTTTGTAATTTTGTATGTGTGTTTAGTTGGAGAGAGGTTATAACACGGCAAATACTTGGCTACAGTACTGGCATTCAATAAATTAAATAGATAAAAATTGGTCTTAGGTACTACTTGAATCCTTGAAAAAGGTAAGTATGCAAATTTAACACCGCTAATGGGACGAAAGTTGGCTATAGCATATTATCAATTATACGTCATATTATAATCAATAACCATACCTATGACGTTATTTACGTTATTTTTTCTTTTAAATTTTAACCTGCAGTATTACATATTATTTTTATTACAATTTAATTAAAACTTTTATGGTTATTATTTGTCGTAATTATATTTACTATTAAGAATTAAATACTATGTAGTAAATTAGATATAAATATTTGTAGGTGTTTGCAGGGCTTCAAAACGTTATTTATAACGTTATAACGGAAAATAATGAAAAAAATAAACGAAAAACGAAAATTATTTCATATCATTAAACTTAATATATCATTAATCATTATAAATGATTACAAATGAACAATAAATGTAAATGTAAACAATATACAAAAAATTTGCAAATAAAGTTTGTGCTTTTTTTTACATTGAACTTAACATAACTATATTTTTTAAATCTTTTAGTCTATATAAGTATGAATTTTATAAGTTATAACTATGAATAATTCAAAGTTGCAAACCTATGTTAACAGCAATTTATATTTTTGAAATACTTTATCACTGTTTGATTTATAAATATTGAATTTAATAAAATAATAGTTTATTTCTGTAATTCAAATTTCAATAAGATACAAAACTGCAAGCGCGTGGGCTTGTGTACCTACCCACCTACCTACTAAATACTTATAAGTTATAATATAGTATTAACATTATTATGCCATTTCAAGTTGTATTATTGTTAAAAATATTTTTTAATAAAATCTATTATTTCATCTTTCATGTATGCCATAATATTTAAACAATATTTGATATCTAGACTAACACTTAACTTCCTAGGGTGGTCAAAAATAATCTATCTCGGACAACAAATTCTATTAATTTGATAGTTCTTACGTCAAAGTGTGGTTAATTACCTATATATACCAAAAATAACAATATAATTTATATATAAAAAGAATTAAACAGATAACAGAAAACAAAAAATTAAAATAACGTTTAAAAATATAAAAACGATAAACGGAAAAAATCAAATAACGTTTGAAAGTACAATAACGATAAACATTAAAATTGTATAACGTTTAAATACCTATCTTAAAACGTAAAAACGATATATTTATTTTAAATTTAAGTCCTGGGTGTTTGTTCGTTGTACGTTTAGGCTTATATTATATAGAACATTCCTCTTGACTTACAATATGGGATTTTATATAGGTACCTAGTACTAACTTCTTAATAACTATAGTAGTGCCCTATACTAGTACCTATATCTATCTAATATGGGTTCTGAACTTCTGATAAAAAGGATAGAAATAGTAGGAAATGAATTACCTCCAGAATCAAAACAATTAAATTGTGTTAATCTAGACTTAAGTATAGACTTTAAGTACCTATATAGTTTTACCATTGAATTAAATTGGTATTTTGAAGTATTTTTTATGTGTTTATTTGTAATTAAATTCAGAGAATTTCGCAAAAAAAAAATATTATTAAGACTTGATTATTACAATATTATAATAAACTATAGTAACATGAATATAATATATAATGTAATGTAGTCAATGGTTACAGACGTACAGTTATATAGTACATTATTTTATGAATGATAATAAAATAAATAAGATTATGGTTGTGAATAAAATATGTTTTTATGGCTAGAATTTAGAAGATATGTGCCTTTAGAAATTGGAACTGTTTATAAGTGGAAAAATTGCAAGCTAATAATTATATTTAAGAAAGAAATCGTTTAGGATAACCTACCTAATACAACAAATAGACGGAGACAAATAATTGTTAGTGTTACTTGGCACATGTTTTTTTCTTGAATTCCTTATGACCGGAAGCCGGAAGGAACATTAGTAAGTTGTTGGAATAATATCTGGGCCAATTATTTAAAGCAACCATAGAGTAGTCCTTCTTTTGAAAGACTATACAATTGCTGTATGGCGGGCAGCCTTTATAGTTCACAGGATGTGTACCGAAACATAAAGCGCATTTGGCCGGTAGCTCATGAGATTTAGAGCAATCCTCAGCAAGATGTAATTTACTGCATCTGACGCAGGGCGTGGGGGTGTGCAGAGTACTATGACTGTTCGGCTGACACGGCTTGCATTGTGGAGGTTGACGGTTGATGATTGTTCAACGATGGATTTGTTTTTAATATCATTGATAGTTGGTAAATGTTCTGGTTGAATTATTTTTGTTCGATATAAAAAAAAACCGTTAGCGGGACTTTGTCTACGCGAGAAACCTAAGCCATCGTGGGCTACTACATATCGATAACACCATCTATGGGTACTTAGTACAGAAATGAGTAAGATATGGTTAACAACTCTGATTGAGATGACCCACAAAGGTGAACAGTTATGCTAAGATAAATCTGATTTGTTGCGCAGTAGGATTTTCAGGAATCCACTACTTACAAATTTTCGAAAAATTCAGATTGGAAGGGAGAATGCGGGGATTATTTGTAAGTAAACACTTTAATTTGAGCTCAGAAAATGTAAACAATTTTTTTGTTCATGTTGGCGGGGATTTTCGCATACTATCTTTGTGGTGATTTGATGGAGTTTGTGGACTCATACTGGACTGAATGTGGTTCTATGATGTAAAGGCTAAACTTTTCAGCGGAGAAGAGAAGAAAAACGATTAGTGAAGTTAAAAAATTTACTTTTTCTTTTCACGAGTTTGGATGTTGACGATGATGATGATAAATTACTTATGAAATAGTTGAGTATCTTATTAATACGATACATTTCAATTAATAATTTTTGTGACTTGTGAGTATAATAATATACATACTAACGATGACTCAGAACTCTTTTAGAGAATTTATTGAATTATTAATTTTTGGTATCAATTGAAGTTAGAATATTAATAATTTAATGAACTATGTAGTAACTATCAAGTATTTATAATCTGTACATATTAAGTTATAATTGCTTTTCAAATTTCAATTAAATTGTAATTTTGTATGGAAGATATTTAATTATTTATTTAATACTATATTTTTTTTTATGTAGAAAATGAATAACTTGCACATATGTGATGAAAATAATATTATGTAAGCCAATATACTGGTGAACGTAATTTTTTGAAAAATTTATCATAAATAAAAATAAAATTAAAATTAATATTGGAATTAAACTAATGTTGTTTTAACAGAAAAGTTATAAGTCTTCAGTTATTAAATTGATTCAGCCTTAAACGCTTCTAGTTGTACACATGAGAATGTCAAGCTATATGAGTAAAGTGTAGTCGAATATAATATTATATGATTAGAAAACAATGTCGAAACGTTTGAGGTAAATAGTGACCACTGGCCTGAGTGAAATATCTCGAAAAAGATGCCATGGAATGGCGTGCTCAGCTTTTTTTAAGGGGGAAGAGATAATTTTTGATTATTATTAGACCATGTTATATAGGGGTAAATGTGCTTTCATTGCTTTATTAAATGTATATGTTTAATGTTTATATGACACAAAAATAAGCCAAACGAGAGATATGACACCCTCAACCCCCCACCATGGGCACGCCCCTGACGCCGTGGTCTTTTGTACGTGTTTGATGTTTATATTCTTGATACGACTTCGATTTACCTGCACATTCAGAGCGATCATCCTTGACGATCAGCCAAATCGAAAAGTAGCAAATAAAATACGTTTTGTTTTTATAAGTGCGTTATTTTTTTTAGAGATTAATGGGTTTTGTGTCTGTTTGGTGACACATGCGTATGCAACTCACCGTCCTTTGGCAAAATGATAATATTATTACCTATAGTGTGTAAGTACTTACCTTATGGCGGTAATGTAATAACAATTCAAAACAATTAAAAAAATAATAATTAAGTAAATCAAAGAAAATCAATATTAAATTAGTAGTTGTTTTGGGAAAGGGGACGGAGGTTATCGTGAACTTAAAAATAAAAAAATGAACATTATCCTTTAAATCATTATCAAAATAATAAAATAAAGTTAATTAAGAAACACAGTGTTATACACACTTTTATTATATTTTTGCACACCTAATAAACACAAATAATATTACTATAGTCTTTCTAATTTTTTTTTTTTGATGGCCATCAATGTAAATATTATCCTTAAAATGTCTACAATTTCCTCAAATATATTACCTTCGGTACTACAAAAACGAAATAACCTTATAATACTATGTAATAGGTACTTCACTGTACTTAGGATTTAGATAAGTACCTAAAAGTTGCTGAATGATTTTGATCGAAGAATAACTCAATGAAGTATAATTTTCTAATAAGTATTATTTCCGAAGCGACTTACAGTACGTATATTAATGCCATATAATATCTATGATAAAAATAGTATTTTACTATTTACGATGTTTTTATATTTTGTATCTTTACAGGATAAATAAATAAATTGCCTTAATGGTACAGTGCTGAATGCTTTCAATGTGCCATACTAATACAAATCCTTTTTGGAACACCGGTAACAGTATATTAAGGCCAATATTAGGTATGAACAAATTATTCTCTTGCGACAAAAAGTTAATCGGTCAATTTGATTAAAATAATGATATTTATAATGAATCCCCTGATATATATTATATGAACTTCTTAAGCTCGTTTATAGATAATTTTTTTTTTATAACACATCATATTATTGTATTTTAGAGATGGATCCTAGTATAGTTTGTTAAACAAATATTATTAATGGCTTTGTGAAAAGAATACATTTGGCTGTAATTCAAAACTTCAAATGCATATAATAAGAAGAATTGTTGAGTATAACGATTTTTATATTTTGATATATAGTTATAGAAATATATTTTTCTTTGTTCGTGTGTCTAGACTATTTTTTACTGGTAAACGGGGCGCACCAAAGTTTACATTTTCTCCTTTTAATTGGAATTTAGTCACAGAACGTAACTTGCTTGTATTTTTTAAGAAATTCACGAATCACTTGTGTCATTTTTTTGATTTTTTTTGTATGATTGAGACTTGAAATATTTTATCCAAGGTTTGTTGAATACATTATTTTCTCTAAATCAAGATTTAGTTTTATATGCATTTATAATGTGTAATTATTCTTAAAACAGTTTTTTTTCTATTAAATATGTGTAACATTGAACTTAAAATTGTATGTCATGCGATGGTAAAATTTATGAAATATTTATTTTTTCCGAAATTTTGATCATTCAATTTGCAAAAAAATTATATTATTTTTTAAATAAAAATGGATAATAAAGCCAAAATTAGTATTATTTTGACAAAACCTATTACACTTTTCATAAAGTTCAGATTGATATAACAAATTTATTAAAATCGAATTAAGCTAATAACAACAATTTGACCATAAATTGCATATTTGAATTTGATTGTGATACTCGAGGAAATTAAATGAATTAATTTACACATAACGTAGCATCATTTCAATAAACAATACAATGAAATAGAACCAATTATATTAACAATCGGCTGTAATCATAAATTAAATCGTTTATTTGGTCCAAAATTAAGTGGAATATTACGGGATAATAAAATTAGACTGAATACGCTATTTAAAATATTAATTTTATTTACAAGTGTGAAATAAATTAAGGAAAACCAGATGCAATAGTCAAATCGCTACGTTTTATAGTCTTGAAATTAAATTATAAGCGCAACAAAGTGTTAATGTTATACAATATACAGGTTGTTACACAAAGTTTAATTAAAACTTTCGGAGAAAGCTTCAAATGTAATTTTGAGATGGAACACAAGCATATGTTTTATGAAATCTCTAAATTAACGTATAGTGTTAATCAGTGAAGAATTTATGAATGATGGTCCGCAGTTAGTGTCTTAGCTTATATTAAAATTTGTTACATATTAAAACGTATTAAATCTCGATGAAAGGCGATATTTAAATTATACGCACATTTTAATTGTTTATTTAGTCGTTACTGAAACGCAGTTAAAAGTATGATTTATAATTGCGTCATATTGAAACTAGACAAATTATAAATTTTTTGAATACGTCATATGTTTTTACTCGCAATTTTATAACATAAAATGTTGTCTACAACAGTTCATAATTGTATGATCACGGTAAACATGATTCCGTATTACAAAAATAGTGTTAAATGGGAATAAACAGGGTAAAAATCGAACGATACTGTCACCATATTCATATTTGTTATACAGATTTATGATCGGCCCACGGTCTATGTTATAATTGTATTGTATTATATATTAAATAATATTTGAACAAAAACTGTATAAAAATACCTGTTCATTCTTATACAATAGAGCTTATTTTGCGAAAGATCTTAAGCATTTTTCGCGAATATCTATACCGTCTAGTTAATAATAGTAGGTCGATACTTTGAAGTTTTTAAAATTCAAAGCAATTTCCACAATATAGAATGGATATCTCGGATGGTCCGTTATTTATACATTTTCCTCTTTCTTAGAATTGCTATACATCATGTATTATTATAACCTAGCTATTATGTATATGATTGCGGGAATTATAATATTTATAGTTGTATAATACGTATGCTTTAAAATTTATCATCTTTGAAAATTCAGGACATTAAATTTATCCTAATCTTAACTTTAATGTCGTGCAGCATAAAATATAATTTAATGCCAGTTATGGTCCCACGCGTGCAAATAAATATAAAATAAAATATATTTGAAAGTAAAAATTCCATATTAGGGTAAAGCCTGGTGTTATTGGTAGGGGTATGGTTATTGGCACCAAGTTATTTGGTTTTTTGTATATAAAATGTTTGATTATGAATTTTAGGGATATTTTTTTTCGATTATACGGTCATAGGGAAGGTGGGGCAGAACGGGGAACCTAAGGTATCAGAATCTACAATTCACTTAAAAATTGTGTTTTTGATTTGAAATTTGACCTGTGTAATCCTTAGGATATGGTTATTAATATGTTAGCATGTTTTAAACATTCAGTTAAGTCTCATAGTTTTAAAGGTCAAAATAGGTTTAAGTATAATTTTTCCCGTTTTGCTCCATACCTGGGGCAAAATGGGGACGTCCCTAAAATATTATTTATTTCACATAAATATTATTTTATTTTACATAAATACAATTACAATAATCAACTTAAACTTGTTGTTATTTAAATAACTTGTATAACTTGCATATACATAATGTAGTATATAATATTGGTTATATATGTTATAGGAATATATTTTAATATAATAATTATTGTACAATAACAAAGAATAATAAATGATTGTAAATTTAAGCTTTAATATTTATTAAATAGGTACATCTTAATTAAATACTTATTATAGATGTAGTACCTACCCAAGTAGGTAAGCTTAAAAATTAAATAAAAAAATTAACGTCGTATTACTTATTAGTTATTAGTAAAGGTACCACATTACGCCCCAATGATTACACTTAACTTCAGCCGTTGTTAGTAAACACAAAAATTAATTTTTTTAATAATTAATATTTTTAAAATAATCTTAAGAACATTTGCTATTGAAGCAGCGAAAACAAATTTAAGATACAACAATTAAACCATAAAAACATTTCTAAATAAAATAACAGTTTGTTATATCAATCAATTGATAATAGGCATGTGTAATGATTTTAATTTATTACTAATAAGATAATTGATATGTGAACATGACATTATTAGCCCAAAGATTCTATATATTAGGTTTTTAAATCAGTGTGACCAGTATAAGACATAAATATTAAAATGTCCCCGTTCTGCTACACTTTCCCTACTGATACTGTTATATTATCAATCTTGATGTTATTATATTATTTATTTGATAATTTGCTATTCGATTTCGTAATGTAACAGGTTAGGTGCCAATAATTACCAAAAACGAATTCTTAACGTGCCAATAACTGCATACTTTACACTACACGCGTGTTTTTTACACATAATTTTCAACATAAAACAATTATTTGTCGATACATTCATAAACAATTATTAGATATTATTTCATAGGGAAAAATTTCTGAGGGACCCAAAATTCTATTAAATTGGAGTACACGAATTGCTTTTTTAGTTATTAGGTACATTAGAATTTGTGGAATACACACTGTTAGGTTAATCGTTAACTACTTCAATACAATCGTTACACGTTGTATAATGTAGGTACTATGCTTTTGAAAATATGTATAATACAATAAAATTCAAATATCTGTTTTGTTCGATAACAAAATATTATGTAATTTAATGGTCACGTGCCATTTATACCAAAGTCACCGTGTGCTGTAAGGTAGGTGCTTATAATAAAGTAACACTTATTAGTTGTTGTTTTTTTTTCATTATTTTAATTTTAATAACACGACATTTTTTAATTGGATTCTTTTAGCGATATATTATTTTCATTTTTGTTCATATTAATTAGCATATTTTTAATTAGAATATTTATTATAATAACGTTGTTAAAATAAATAATCAAGACTAAAATATGGAGTCTAGTGGTCATTGAATTTTACATATTATTATAAATTATATAATATAAGAGTATTGATTTCTCGTATGTACCTATACCTATATGGGATACGATTATGCTCGAAATATTTGGTTGTTTTATAGGTAGGTATAGTGTACAATTATTTGAGTATTTCCATATACAAATATAAAATATACTAAGAATGGATGTCACATAACAGTATAACAATATATTTGTATACGTTCTGAGTATCAAATATATTTTTTCATTATTTTTATAGGTTAATTTTATAGGAAACTAATATTAAAATTGTCATCCGAGTAGGGCCAAGTAGGTATAACGCTATGACGTTATACAGTTGTAGACGTCGAGTGTACCATGTCACTGCAGTAATGGGTATGTTAAATATAAATTCGATGATAAACTAATCGCATAAAAAAAAAACGATTCCGAGCAGAGAGCCTATTACTACTTACAAGGTAAGTATATTTCATTACACGAATATCAATTTGTAGGTGCATTTATGTTGATTTATAGTAATTATTCAGTTTACTAGCATTAGTTATCGGTAAGTTGAATTATTTTAACCGCATTTATCATGTAATTGATTGTTATAATATGAAGTACCTATATCATAATATACAATTATTGTGATTATATTTTTAGCTAATACTGACTTAATATTAAACGGTATAAATAGACAATAGATTAAAATTAATCTAAATATTTTGAAAATTAAATTGTGTATAAACTGTAAATTGTAATAATATAAACTTAAAAGTTTTAAATCCCCGCAAATCATGATTTAAAATATGCATATTTTTTAACGACAATTAAATAACTAAAATCATTATGATTTGTTTAAATATCCAATTTTGTAAAAACCATAACATCAAATGTCTAATATTGTTAATTTTTGTGATTTTTACGAATAATGTCAAAATTTAAACCTCATCCGCTTATTTAAAAAATCATGAGTATGTATTTTTATATTAATTAAATATTTAAAATATTAACTTATGTGGGAACTTGTGTTAATTTTTAAACTTTTTACCTAGCTTAAACATTTGTGTTAATACTACGCATACAAATTCTGTAGCTTGATGGATAATGACTGTGGAGTGTGTCTTTAAATTTAAACACAATGATTAATAATACATATTTTGTAATCGAAAATGTATTCTTAACATAGTTAATAAATACCTACATCTATTCATTTTTCATCAGCTATAATATAAGTATCGGTACAGTTATGTCATTACTTTGGGATATGGTTCAGAATTGACTTTAAGTGAAATCAAACTAGACTCGTACTTCGGAAACTAAAATATATTCTACAGACCATTTGGACAAGTCAGGCTATTAAAAGAGATTAAAATGTTGTAAAGTAACATTATTTTTACGAAATGTATATAAATCGCTGATGAGAAAAAAATCACAACAATAATATAAAATATGGCACTAATATAAATTTTCTAAAATCATGACACGCTAATAAAATGAAAAACATGTTTCAAACAAAAAAATAACCATTTATTTCTTTCCATAATCTACTTATAAATTTATATTTTATAGTAGGTACCTAACTTATTTAGTTATGTTGTACGCTTGTTTAACAATAATTTGTCTTTAATATCTCATATATTATTGGATTAAGAGTTCTAGCATTAGCCCCAGTTAACAGTACTCTATTTATATGTTCCTATATCATATATAATTTAATAGATTGCTTAGAACTTATTAACTAGAATCCAATTTAATCGAATTTTCAATTTTCTTAATAAATTACACTTTTTTGTATTGTTTGACATCAACAAAACAGCAAATAAAATATGTAGCCTTATAAGCTATACATTCCCAGATTTTTTTCCCAATCTTTGATATTTTGCTTCAACAAATTATACTTCCGTGTCTTTTGATGTTTTATATACCTACGTTATGCAAGCTCGGATTAAAGATCCATCGACCATCAGTGATCCTAATTTACTTATAAAAAAAGGTCAGTCGATGGAGATTTTATTTTTAAAATATTTATACGTCTAGACCTCTGGAAATCTAGACGTCTGCAGTGACATAAAATACAATACTTTTCTTAGTGGACCTCTCTTAACTTCAAAAATGTAACCACTCTCCTCACATCTAAAAACGAAAATGTAATCACAACTTTGTGTGGTTATAATATTATGTATATAGTTTTAAATGATTAAGACATACAAAATTAGTAAGACTACCAAAATTCTTATGTTAACGACTTCGAAAACTCGTCAAAATAAAAAATATTATATTTAATACCTTTATTCACAACTCCCATATCCACTTATTTACTATCTATATCATAATGGTAATTAATATAAATTTGTCATATATTAAGTCTAAACACGTGTCCCAAATAAAAATTGTGAAAATAAGTAGACCTCCTGTTCCCTTTTAACCAGGACTTGACAGTATGTCAATTATTTATTGTTCTATGACTTCAATTAGACATAAGTACTTATAATATTACTTTTTTCTTTAATTAATATATTCTTGTCAAACTATTATGCAAGATATTTATAAATGCTTATCCAAAATTAAACATTTTATCCGAATTTATCAAAGGTTATAACTTTTCAAGTTTTCTAAACGTAGATTTCTCTGGGCATTTTAGGTGACTAAATATAATTATTGTGAAATCGTTTTTGATTTCCTCGTGGGACCTACTATCAAAATGGTAAAATGTTCAGTCAAAGTTAGTTTATTTAAATATGATTAATTTTTATTCACTGCGTGACAAATATTAATAAACTGATAATAAAAACAATGGACGTTAACGTACTCTTTATATTATTCGTAAGTAATATATGATAATAAATAAGTTTTTTTTATAAAGTAATTAGTTGCTGAGTTGTTATAAATAAATAATGTGATCATTGGCCGCCATACTGGCTACTACTTTTTTGACCCACTTTCTTACAATTTTGAGTATAGTTTCATTATTTATTTTTTATAATATTATTATTATTATTATTATTTTTTAATTTTCATGGTCAAGAAATAAAATGTTTATTATTATTAATAATAACCGCCTCAGTGAATTGGGCCACTGCTTACAAGAATCTCAGCATAATTATTACACTTGAGGAATCGTTTTAGTAAGTAAACATAAAGTAGTAATACAACTACTAAAGTGTTATTTTTTCCCAGTAATTCGGTTTTGATACATTATTGATAAGACATTATAAAAATATTGACACGGCGCATGAAGTATGCAATATAGGTACTTCGAGATAATTAGAAATATTTACATAACTAGTATTATTTAATATTAATTCGAATCATACATACATATATTATTCACAATACTAAACTATAAAACATTATAATAGTTTGGTAATGTAATATTATTATTTCCATTTATTAACATTTTTGCTTTGAAACTAATAGGTATATAATCATTTATAATAAATAATATTTAAAATATATACTATCATCATATTGTACAAATATTCTTTTGGTGTGTGAATGATTAAACTTTTCTTTTGATTTTGTGATTATTACGTATTAAACACGGGTAAGTGTAATACGGAAAGGTCGAACGTTGAACACGACGGAGTTGTCTTAATATATACAGTTTCATTTTTAAGTGGAATTGAATATCAAAATTATATATTTATTTTCTGCTAAAGTTTGTGGTATATTTTATCATATACGCATAAAGTTGGCATTTTTTTACTGATATAATAATAAAACAAGCTATATGCATAGAAAAGTGGTGTACACTGTATACATATACTAGGTGTATAATATATATAATATTTATGTGAAATAGCACGTTTATTTTAATATATCTATGCCATAACGAATATAATGTTTATAGGTATTTTTTTTTACTTAAATAATTATTCCTTACTTGAAGGATGTTTATACTGGATTAAATTCCATGTTCGAAATAAATATTTTTCTATAATAATATACATAGAATAGTAAAACGTTATGTGTTGCTTCAGTGACATGAATTTTCAGATAGTCAAATCCATGTCGATGATTCAATCAATATTGTGGGATGTATACGATAAGTTGAGTGATAGACGTCTCGCTTTAGAGGGTCAATGACACGTAAATTCGTAACAATTATTGATGCACACCTTGCAACACCATACATTATAGAGTTCCGATCATAATAATTGATATTTAAATGCTGACATGTAGTAATTTTGTTTCACATATGGATATTATAATGATATTGAGATTGAAATTAATACGAATGTCAATTTAATAATTAAATCTCATAGCACGGAACACAATATGTTAATCAGTGATTAATAGTACCTATTCCCCAGAATCGAGTTCAACTTAATCTCAAATTTCCGTAGGTAGATTATCTATGACCTGGGATCAGGATTGTAAGATTTATATTAGTTAGACTGTAGGTATAAATGATATAATGTGTATATCATGTCAACACGAGTTGTACGATAATATTTAATGAAAACACACGTAATAGTATAAGTTACTAGGAAGGTGTGTGAGTGATAGTATCAATTTAATGGCCAATGGTTAGTGACTTACATTTTTATACAAGAAATTGCTGTTCATGCTACACCTACTAAATTGGCCCCGCAAAATCATTTCGCACATAGCGCCAATATTATCCTAACTGTTATAAACGTATAATCAGAGACTCTGCACCGGTAATTAGCTTAACGTTATTTCTGAATGTTTATTGATTTTTTATTTCCAAGGTATAACTGAGATGACAATAAACAACATTGAAGTGTTAGCATGCAATTTTAATTATAACTTCGCGGAGTGTGTCTAACTGCTGACTAACTAGCTGACTGGCTGGCTCCAGTTGCTGCGCTCTTCGGGTCTTTTTTTACCTTTTTAAACCTTTTTAGTTGTGACGGTAGAGCATCCTTACCTACCGCCAATAGGATGAGCGACGAAAATCTGATTGACGTGGTCAAAAGTGTATAGACTCAATATACCTATGTAGGTACCTATATACTTACATAAAACCTACATACCACAGTACCACACTTATAATATTACAACCTATATACCTAAATACTAAAATAGTAAGATACATAACGTATATTGTAGTGTCCATACGCTGAAGATATAGGTAAGTTTGTGTGAAAATGTACGTAATATGGGGCTCTTATAGTATTATGTAACTATGATAAGCTTTTATGTTTCGTATTTTGCTATTGATATAGGTAGTAATAATGATTGTACAACTTATTTTTGGTATCCACTTTTGCACCTGTAGGTATACTGTAGATTCTGACCAAAATAATAATCGCATCAAAATTTAACAATATTGTATTATGTTGCTTGACAAATTACGTTCATGACTTTTTATTGTAGCTGCACACTCCTCGGATCGGATGTATTGAAACCATCAATGTATGCACTCAAACTGCATGTTGTACAATACGTCATTATATATAAAATTACTTTGCATACACGCATAATTATATGATATTTGTTTATTACATGTACAATGAACCTTCACGTTATTTACCGTTTAGATGTTTGTGTATATTCAAATTGAATACATTTTAATAGTGGTACCTCATACTCCTAAAAAAATTCTTTGTAATATACTTTTATTTTTAATTTTATATTTAATAATTAAATCAATAAATAAATATTTATTGAATATAACTGTGGAAAAGAAAATTTAAAAGGTTTATAAAATGTGAAGAGATATCAATACGTAACACTAAGACAGTCTAAATACCCCCTCCTTCGGGGGTGCGAGCTTCGGGTTAGGTTAGATGAGAATGACCTTTGTTGTAGCCTGTAGGGTATCTAATAATTAATTAGTTATGTGTTAAACATTTTAATTGTATACCAATTTAATGCATATAGTGCTTCGGTACCTTAGAACCTTAGAACCGTTGGAATATGTTCATGTAATTATTCCTGTCACTATCGAAACAGGAGTATTGGTAGAACATAAATACATATATTTCTTTATTTCTACCATCCGATAGCGCCGTCTCGTCATCGATTTATTATGCACCATATCCTTTTTTCCAAGTTTTTTTTCTTTATCGCACAGGTAATAAAATTGTTGTATATTCAACGAAAACTCATATTCTTTAAGGTAGAAGTATAGGTACACGGTTCTTAACGACGTCCTAACCCGCAAAGTTAATAATATATTATATGGCCGACGACCGTTTTTTTTTTCAGCTGACACCATCAGTTATACAGCTCTTTCTCTCTCTCTCTCCCCCCTCTTCCTCTCTCTCTCACTCTCTCTATATTTCCCTCTTCCTCTTACACCTCTCGTTTTGTGTGTGTGTGAGTGTATATTATTATTATGCAAAAGCCTATTTGTGCGAGTGTGCAGTGTATATTGTGTGAAAAAAAAAATAAAATAAAAGAATAGGAAAAATTTCCTCCAGCAGCCGTTACGGGAGCCAAACTGGACCAGAGCCAAACGTTAGGGGTCGTGAGCCGTATGTTCGACCGCAACGGGTTTAATAAAAATAAACGATAGTACTGCGTGCCGTCGCCGCTGCGTGCGTGTTAAATGGCGAGGAAAACCACCGCTGCCACCGACCTTGTCACTCGATGTGCTCTTCACTTGTATCCACCGCCGTGCTTGTGTGTCATAAACGCACGGGGCCTTTAAAAAATGTAAAATAAACAAAATAAACTACATATACGTCCACAAACCTACACGTCTTGCGTAAAAATTAAGTTCTTACCCATACAAAAGTTTGGCGATTGTCAGTCGAGACGTTTGATCGTCACCTAACACACTTCTACCTGTCTTTATAGTATTGTATTACCTATTATTAAAATATGCGCGTGTGTGTTCATTGCAAAAATGAGGACATTTATGCCAAAGTTGACTTGAGACAGATAGCTCCAACACACAAAAAATAAGTATAGGTATCTTAGAGTGCATCAGGAAAATTACCTGCAAGTCTCGAAGTCATTAGATTAATGTTAGGAAACTAGTGTTTTTAATTTTTCTCTTAATACGTCTATGTCTTTTACATGAGAAGTCGGTTTTAAGATTTAAAAATAATTAGACATGGGTTGGTAGGTACTAAATACCTATTATACATCGAATTTGTATTCTAATTGGCTAAAAACTACTGTTAGTTTTTTATTCGTAAACATCAAATTGTATAGTTGAAGTTATTTAATACAATAATATTATGTAAACAATTTTATTCTTTTGATGCATATAAGAGCAGGGAAAATTTGAAAAACTTCACTAAGATAATTATCATAATATGACTGTAGTTAGTTATAACAAGTGGTCCAAGTACCTCTACTGGAAAGCCACTTCACCCTATATTATAATGTCTCTTATATGTTGATGTAAAATCAAACACTGTGCTATGTTCAAATTGGTAATGATTGAGTGAATAATAAGGTACTATCGAAAAAAGAAATCAAGGTACTATTATTATTTAAAATAAATAAGAAGTTATTATACATTATATAACATTATGTTTGTACAATAATATATAAAATGTATTTTTAAATATTGAAGTAATAACATAAAATTAACAAGAATTTTGAAAAAATAGTTTTTATATTAACCTTTAAAAAATATAAGTATTTCAAAATGCACTGAATTAAGTTATACTTATTTTATTAACTGTAACTCTTTAAAAATAGGTATGTCTCATGATAATGTCCGTCCTTATTTTTGAGAAGTTTTTGTGAAATAAGTTATCACTACTGCTATTTAAAAATTTGAAATAAAATTGAACAATTTAATCACAATTTTATATATTATATTGCTATTATCATAACAGCTTTAATAGTTATTGGTTTTATCGCTTGCAAGCTTCAACTAACGAAACATTGTAAATAAATGCTATTATGGTAATACCAATAACTACCGGCATATCTCTCTTAACATTTTAGTATCGTTAAAATATGCTTTATTAATGTGTATTATTACACGGGTAATACCTATATATTGAACAATGTGTGGACCATAATTTTGCGATGTTACTCGTGTATTACAAAGACACATTAACTAAGCCTAAAATGCCCTCCTAATCTCTAGTAATTCTCCATAATCATTCACCCACACAAGACATCTACTGTAATAATGATTAGATGACCGGATTTATAGTTTCCGTTCTAAGTCTGTGGTTTCGCATACCTACACGTTCGCACACACGCAGTAAATTTAATTTCATTCGACTGCGTGTGTGGTTATGTCGAAATAATCTACAGCAGATATAAGGTGCCTCCATAAGCACAAATTACAATACTCCGTGCGCGTGTATAAATCCTATTTTCGTACGATCATTCAACAATATATTTTGTGACGAACGCGTTTAAACATAGTATTATTATTTCGAGACAGTTAAAGTTATTGATTTTTAGTCAGCTGTAGCGGTACTGTGTGATAATCATATGTGTTAGGTAATGATATTTAATTCTATACGATTTGTAAAATCATTTTTAATAGATAATTAATTTTATAAACTACGCTAACGCAGTTTTGAGACAATATTTCTGCACAATAATATTGTATTTATATACAAACGTTAAACAGTAAATTTTTTTTTATCCCATGGAAATACAATATAAATACGTTGTAGGTTTAAAACATTTATATTACATAAATCGATGTTCATTACAAAAAAACTGAACATTAACTTGTTAATAATTGATGAACATTTTGCGAAACAATCTAATTATTTTTCATTTGATTTTATGCCTGTAATAGAACTTTTCTATTTTATACAATGCTTGATAGTTTTTAAATGTTGCAAACTGAACAGATTTAACAAATAACAGTATAATAATAATTAATGTACAGCATTTTAATTTTAAATAAGAGAAGTGAGCGTGGACACATCGCGAAATGTTGGTTCACTACTCTGCTTGACTGTTCATATAAATTACAAAGCATAATATAAATAACCATTGGTTAAATATTTGACATGGTCACATAGAAATGTTCAGAAAGTTGTTTTGCTTTAATAAACTATACATACAATATATGTACAGACGTATATTATATTATATTAATATAGTTATATAGGTCACCATGCTATGCAATTGTACAACCGTATAATACTCTGTACCTATACTAATACAGTTGAAAAATGTAGATAACCTATATAGTCAAATTATTTATATTTTTTTTTTTATTAAAATTGTATTGTATAATATGTGCACCAAAATGTTCTTAACTAATGCAGTACTTTCCTACAAAACTTACCTAAATTATAAGTTATGAAATGTACTACCGTCTACCATACACGAAATACAATATTGAATATACGTAAAAAACTCAAAAGTCACAAAAGGTCTAACCTTGCGTCTTTTTTAAAATCGCAGATGGCGCGCCATTTCAATATTTTTAGACGAACGGTTGAGAGTTCTATCACTAGATTATGCTCGTGTGCAAAATGTATCCCAAGCGCCTATCGCATTTAAAGCTTAAATTTTTCGTTACTCTTTCATAATATTTAAAAACATTTACGTCAATTATAATACTGTTTTGTTTTTCGAGTAAACTGTGACCAGTGGCCTCGGTTAATATCGTTATTCATTAATATAAATATAATATAATAAAACACTACGAATATTTCGCAAAAAAATATAATACACAAAAAAGTGTATTGCATTATTTGTTGGAAAATGTTTACTGTTTATGGGCAAAGTTTGAATGATTCAATAATGCCAATTTATACACACTCACAATACAAAATACCTATGTGTTATTGTTATATGTGGAATATTAAGTGAATGAAACCCCATCCCTAATTTATTTATCCATGAAAATGGTTTTGTTTATTACAAACTATTTCGCATGAATAAACAAAAAAATAAAAACGCTATGACATAGTTAAATTTGTTTTTAATTAAGTGAGAAAATTATAATAACTGTAAATGTTGTACGTCAAGTGAAATTATTCTTCAATTATTTTACGACATGATTGAGGACATATTATGCTGCAACAAGCAAGACGAGAGGATAGCTGAAGCTGAAGCAAGAGTCAATCTATGATCTAGAGTCAATCTGACTTACTGAGCCCACCCCGTACAAACAAGATCCAGTAGAACACAGGCCGGGAACGGGATCAGCTAACGAAACTCTAGACAGGCGGACTATACTTTATAATCATAGATAATACATAATGGATATGCCATCGGCCTTACCTAAGCGTTCCTGAATGATAAGCTATGGGCTAATATATT
This sequence comes from Metopolophium dirhodum, assembly GCF_019925205.1. NCBI lineage: Eukaryota > Metazoa > Arthropoda > Insecta > Hemiptera > Aphididae > Metopolophium > Metopolophium dirhodum. The sequence goes on from NC_083560.1 coordinate 71,590,349, forward strand.
CATATACCAAGTCATTTTTTATTATATTTTTTTATTTAAAATTAACAATTAATGCACTTTTATAATTGAAAAAAATATGTCAATATACTTTTTTTCAAACATCAAAAATTTAAAATAACCGAATGATTCAAAATTAAAAAAGCAAAAAATATTTATCTGATAACAATTATTAGTACTATACTGTAGTCTATAATGATAAGTCAGAATGGTTACCACTGGTAACACTGGCATTGCTGGGGCATATAAAGAAACTTCGGGAACGCTGTCACATGGGTGTTTGTATAGGAATGGCCTACCTATCCATTATATATTATCTATGTTTATAATATACAATCCACATACACCTATGTTGCAATGTGATGCAACACAACCTGTAATCAATAAACGATGACAGTAGTTGAGTAGTATAAGACGCTTAAGAAGCATCACTACGTATCTCACATTTTGGTCCATCTCGCCTATGTATTATAATAAAATGCTCGAAGGAAGAAAACTTAAACTGACAAGTGACAATCAGGAATAAAAAAAAATTAACAATCATTATAACATAAATAATACAAATAGACATTCATCGGGTAATATTTATGTGAAGAAAGCATACTGTACAGTGTAAAACAATAATAACATTGGGGGACGGAGTGGCCGAGCGGACTAAGGCGTCGGTTGTGACGCACACCGACGCTGGTTCAAACCTCGGTTCATGGGCGGCATTTTTCTTCGGGCAAGTCACGGTGTCCGGAGATAAGTGCCGCCATCCCCCACCCGGGCATGGCAAATACCCACGGGTGCCCACTAAAAAATCTGCCAAAACTACACACACGTGTTACACCTACAGTTCCCTCCCCTACAAACAAAAACAAACAGCTAATGGCCATAGTTGCCGGGCTTCACGATCAATAAAAAAAAAAAATAATAATAATAACATTATTATATTATTGCGTATTTTGTAGGTACTCATAAAACAAACGTTTGGTATCAGACAATCCGTTTCTGAAAGTATTTATATTCGCTGCAATGCTCATATACTGCTCAAATACTGCGTAGAACCATGGTCACCCCGCCTGCACGACCCCCGCCATACCCCGAAATGCCGTGCCTACTGTAATGATTTGATGATCCACATCGAAATTCCGAACACTTCTGTAAATATATTGCTTACCTAAATAACAAAATAATTTAATTTCATAATTTATTTTTATAATTTTTAATATAATATTATCATACAGATAATGGAGTACCTACTTATATAATAATACAGCTAAAATAAAAAATAAATATATTACAAAATGAAATATTTCCAATTGACATTGTAAAATTAAATACATTTCTTTTACTTCGCTTTTTACCGCACTATACTGCTGTAATTATAATAGAAACAAAATATAATGGATATTTAAAAATAAAACCAGTTGATGATAGGAAATATAACTGATAAAATGAAATCTTAAAGTATCTTTTTCATCTGATTATACTTTGTATGCAAACTCAAAGCTCATATCAGACAATTTTCAGAAATATTTCGATGACATCAAATCATGTCAAAGACCATATTGCATGAACGCATCAATTATTTTTATCTACAACTGATTTTTCTCTTCATACAAATAAAAAGTATAAAAGAATGAAATACTAATACTTTCTAAATCAAAATATTGTCTGCTGTTATCTCTAATCTTGAAATAAAAACGTATTGCTATACATCTAATTCTTTTAAAACGGAATACTCGGGACGAATATGAATATTTTTTTAAACCACAAATGACAAAATTCCATAACGATTTATTAATTATATTTATTTAAATTGATGACAAGAGACGTAGAGTTTGGTAATATAGAAATAGATAACACATCTAATACTTATCTTTATTTCTCTTGTCCAAACTTTAAATAATTTTGGTTAGTAAAATGTTATATCATTTTTCGTAATTTGAGCTACAATCATATACTTTTTATTTTCAGAAAATTACTTTCTACTTTACTACTTACATATTTAAAAAAAAAAATTTTTGTCAACTAGTTTAGACTGTTTTCAAAATAAATAGTGGAAAAATTTGGAAAATGCATTAAAAAAATAAAAAATGTCGGGTGTCTTAAGTATTTTCATTGTTTTAACGATTTTTTTTTATTTTTATTAACGATTAAAAAATAAAAACAGATTATAATTGATTTGTTTATTAAATTTAATATTTCCTTATCCAAATAATTAATCATAATCATATTCGTCGTATGGGTCGTTCTGTACTTCACAAATACATAATATGTGAGAGCTTCTCTTATTTTATTTCAATAGAGTTAACTTTTAGGTTGGTGGGTGTTGTAGTTTGTTGTTTTAGTGTTATAAGTTGCTTGTTATAAGTTATATCCACCGCTGATATTATAAGAACAAAGAACGACGTGCGCAGATAGTTACGGTTGAGGTATTGCGTCCTCCTGTAAAACCATTCGGAATCGTGTAGAGTTGTTAGAATAATAAAAATTGAAAGTACAACTTCCTCGAGACAGTATAGTAGTATACAGAGTGATTTACTTACGACGAATATGAGGTCATCATTTTATCAGAACATAACAATTCTTTATTCGCTTTCAAATTAACTACATATTATTATTTTCAACCTCTTAGTTACTATGATAATAATATTATTATGATTAGGTACTACATTCACAATCTGTGTCATAGTATACATTATAATATGCTGTATGTATGCCATATATTTTCTGTAGGATTGGTAGTTTTACAACTCATATAATAATAGTTTAAATGGAATATTAGTTGTTCAAACTTTATTACAAGAAACCTAAAGGTTTATTTCTGATTTATCGCAAATTGTCTGCATACAAAATCTTTTCGGTCCAAAAACTTTAATTTTGTCAAGGCGAATGCAATTTGCATAGTTTCCTTTTACCACGAAATTGGTCTTATTATTTTTTATTCGTCCTTAGTATAAAAGTCTCAATAACAATAATGTCAATAATGCTCGATTATTGTCATACGTGGCAGTGTATGGTATATGAGTATTGTAGGTATTTTTACTACCAAATAAGAATAATCACAATATTTATCAAACTGGATTTATAGTGTCTATTTGATATGAGAAATTGAAATATTACATTTTTACACTCGGAGTTCGGAAAAAAGCAAGGAAAAAAAATGTGAGCAAGGGGCTCTGCTGTACAGTAGTTTTGGACCATGTCATTGTTATTGATGTGTTATATTTTAATTTAATGATAAACCATTGCATACGAAAGCGATTCTGAGCGAAGACGCTGTGTCATCCCAGCATACTCTTATAAATAATACAATTTAATTATTACAACAAAATTAATAAAAATCGAAAATATCGCGTAACTTTCTAGTGAATTTTTTTTTGATAAATATAGAAAAACTTGTTCGGAATCTTCTATTAAAGTTTCTTATGTTAGCTATAAAAAAAACTTCTATGATTTCTAATTAAAAAATAATTTACAAAATTAGAAAAATGAACTAGGTAGATAATAATATAGTAATCAATAATATTGACGGACGCGCTCCATTGCCGGTTCGAACCTAGGCCACGGGTGGCACTTCTCTTCGGGCAGTCACGGTGTCTGGAGAGAGAGGCCACCCCCCCCCCCTGGCATGGCAGATACCTACGGGTGGCCCACTTGAAAATTCTGCCAAACTAAAACATACGTGCTTAAAACCTAAACCCTCACCCAAAGTTAAAAACCACCCAATGGCCTAAGTTACCGCGGGTTAATAAATGAAAAAAAAAGATCGAGGAATGATACAAAAAATGCATGAAAAAAATTTAATTCAATGACAATAAATTATAAAGTCTAAAAAAATAATATACTTAGATGGTATACTATAATGTAAGCTATATTGCTTAAACATTTATCGATATTTTTATTATTGTACACTGTAAAATATAATTTTTCTTGTACATTTTATTATATTATACGAAGTGATAATAAAGTGTCCCGTAGATAATCTTATTTAGACATAATATGATACTATACGTCTTATAGTCGTATGACTTATTATATAGGTACCTATATTGCGTACCTATGGGTTTTTACTTTTTACTACTTTTCCCTAGGGTTTTTATTTTTCAAACTCGTCACACTAATGGTATCAATCATGTTATAACAATAAAACTATAAACGAACAATTAATCCATACCCATTATTGATTGATGGATACAATAACTAAAATATAAATAAACAAAATTACATTTTAATATTTTTATTTAAAATATTTTATGTTACCTGTGTGTCAATGCTATTCTAAGTTTTCTTAAAAGCTGAATTTTAATGTACGTACAGTATTAGTTGATTGATAAGCTAAAGCTTATAAAAATGTATTTAAAATACAATTATAAATAAGTACACATATTATTATTTATGGATTTGTGTAATACCTTGTTATTAGAACGATGAAAAGTAGGATAATAGTTCATTTTTTTAGGTCAACTAGTTTCTTAAACTTAATTTAATTAATCACTTTATTCTCTGTAATTTATCTGCTGTTACAGTTTCAAGCTAAAATGTATATTTTTTAGTCAAATACAATTTTTCATCATACATTAGCGTTCCCATTCTGCCTCACGTTTCACTAAACATAATAACAATGCAGATAATTAAATTTTATTCCATCAATAGAGATTATAGAAAATTTCATTTCATCTCAACAATAGATGTTGTAAAATATAGGTATACCAACATATTAATATAAAATGTCGATTTAAAATTACTGATTAAATATCATTTAAAATTACACTTATTAAATACTATAATATGTATAACGTGTCACGAAATAAGTCAATAAACGCATAATTTAAAACATGAAAATTATTCGAATTAACTAGTGAAAATTGGGTTTCAATTAAAATATACCTATATATTATATAATAATATTATTTATACCTACCTAAGTCGAGTGACAACGATTCGAAGCCAAATTATATAGACGTTCATCGTAATGTTATTGTATTATTACAAGGATTATGGGGAAAATATTAATTAACGTTCATGTAGATTAGTATTAACAATGATTGTAATTAATCAATAATCTACTACAACTGACGGTTCAATGCGTGTTAAGCACATTTAATCCTTAAAAATGTAAAATTTTTCAGATGCACCGTAATATTTGAATAGTGAATGCTTAACTCGCTACTTCCATTAACGACCATTAATAGACGTTTAATGTGCATCATTTTATAATAATGGAAATGTTTGTTTAGTTATCATCAAATACTATCTAACGATTTAATGTGTATATAACTTATTCGAGCGTGTTATTATTGAGCGAATGAAAATCACCATTCAATGGTTTTATTTTGAAGTTTTGACGGCGGCTAAATAAATATGCAAATGCATTTCTCTTCGAGCTATTAAATTCAAATAAATATACGTATTAAGTATGATATAGGTACTGAATAAAATAATAATTTTAACAAAACTCAGGTAATACAATATTAATATGTTAAGTGTTAGATATTATTCGTAGATTTGTTTGAGCAGATACGTCATTGTGATAGTACTCACTGTTTTATGGCTTTAAAAATATAATAATATAATATTCTAATGTTTTAAAACTTTTTGTTACGATATTTTTCAGAGTGGTTTGAGTTTTTGATTATAAATTATAATAATATACACTTTTATTTCTGTTGAATTGTTTACGTTCTTTCACTTCTTGTGACTATTAGTTATAAGGTACCCTATTAGTACTTATTTTAGCAGATTAAAAATGTTGAAAATAAGTAATAAAAATAATTATAATTTTGATAAAATTTGATATTTAAACGGAAAATAATAATTTATTCTGAAAAAATTTTATTTATTTATTTTGTTTAATTAAAAATGTAATTATCACCAAAACTTAAACTTTTTGTTATAACGTATATTTTTATTTTTATACATAATACATTTTTAAGAAATATTTATGCTGATTTTAAACTATTAATCATACTACAAACTTATTCAAATAATTATATGCAAGATAAGTCGGCACTGACTTAAAACTTATAAGTTATATGTTAGATTTTTGAAAAAAATTCTTGGACCTACTAAATTAAGATAATACTAAAACCAATATAAATATAACATAAAATTATTCTTAGAAAAAGTTGTTAGTCCACGGTGACACGTCTTCATCGCTCATAATTGGTTTTTCACATTCAAGTATTTACTATTGAATTCAAATTAAATTTATCCATTATTTAGTAGTGAAATATTCAACAGGATGAACTACACTTTAAACTACTAAAATCACGGCGAGTTTCTTCAATTTTTTTTGTTCAAAACATTTAAATTTGAATCAAGAAGAAATGGTTTAATTATTAAAATCTTATTTATAAAGTATAAACGTTTTATTTTTTTTAATGTTTATGTTTATAACTAATACAATTTAACAAAGATAATAATAACGAGGAAAAAACATAATATATAATATAATAAAGGTAGGTACTAATAGTTTACACAAATTAAGTGAAAAAAAAAACATTAAAAACAATGAATACAATATTATAATATGTGTAGATTCTCCACTACTATATATGAATAAATATTACGAAAAAATTACATTACGAAGACGAATTCAAACAAAAGCCCAAAGTTATTATAATATACGTTCAGCGTATATCCGTGTGAAATGAAAGTCTCTAATGGCCTTGGAAACGGAGTTAATGAAATCATGGAATAAAAGAGACTGAAAGATACTAAAAGATCCTGCCAACAATTAAAGTGTAGATCATATTATATGTATTATACGATATTTGTATTCAATTATATCGTAATTTTTGATAGCTTGTTAAAAGATCTGAAGTGATTTCAGTCCATCCACCGATGATTTTGAAATAGGTACATATTATTGAATTTTAATTGAATACCACTAAAATCTTGTGCACTTGTACTGTAATGGAATAAATACGATAGAGAGAGAAAGAGAGAGAGAGAGAGATAGTTAAAGTCAGGGTTTGAAACCGGTTTCAAAACCGATTTCAGAAACCAGTATTAACCGTTAAAAAACTAAAACCAAAAACTAAATCAAATCCGAAACTGAAAAGAATTGGATACCAGTAATATTATAACCTAAAACCAAAATCGAAAAAATTGGAAAGCAGTATTATAACTCAAAACCAATACCGGCAAAAATGGATACCGGTATTATAATTTAAAACCTTAACCAAAAATATAAAATTTAAAAGACAGTATTTTTTTTTGAAATTCATTTGTATCATGGACATTTTGGAAAGTTTACTTTACCAAATAGGTGATTCAAATGTGATCCCGCGATTTAAATAAATTAATAAACTTTGATTGAACTTAAATAGTCCAGGGCTTGAAGCCGATTTCAGTAACCGGTATAAACCGATTAAAAACTGAAACTAAAAATAAAATAAAAAATGAAACCGGAAAAAATTTAAAACCGGTATTAATTCAAAACCGAAACAAATTAGAAACCGGTATTTAATTCAAAACCGAAATAGAAAAAAATTAAAAACCAGTACCTATACAAAATCGGAACTGAAACTAAACATTTTTTAATCGGTTTCAAGCCCTGGTTTAAAGTATATACAATTATTAAAACTGTGGTGTGGTTTAAGCTAAACATGGGACCTCAAATACAATGTAATGTTCACACCCATACGGCCATACTACCAAAGTTACAAAATCTTATAAACTATAAATCTAAAATAATCGTTATTTGAGAACTTTTTATACACATTTTAACGCACTTCATATTAATGATAAAAACAAAATATATACATATAATAATACTCTTTTTATTAATAATAATTAATATATTAAGATTTAAACGATGAAACGATAATAGTTCATATAAAACGCATGAGGGTTTACCAGTAAATAGTAATAAACAGTCCACCACAGCTTACAGCTATATAATACTATATTATAGTGTTTTTTGATGTGGCTCATTGGCTAAAAAATACTCAAGCATAGCTTCTGTAAAATATTCAAATTTATAATTTTTAAGGTTTTGCCCAATTGATGTTGGTCAATGATTGTGGTTAAAATATAACAAGTACATTTATTAAATTGTATTAAAATATAATATAGTGAAATAAATATAACAATATTTATATAAGTAAATTGTACATACCGCATAAGGTTAAGTTTGACATTTTTTAAATAATGGTAAGGTTCTAACTTGAAAGCTTAAAATAGATTAACGTTACTGTATTTGTAATAACCCAACTATTATTATTGAATAACTTTGAATAACTAAATAGTAATGTAATAATATTCTACATCGATATTAATATATAATTATATTAACACAATTGCACACAACAATAGATTCTAAAAGATCAGTGGTAATAATAATATTTTTACTTTTTGTTTTTAAAATTGTTTTTGTTATCATGTTAACAGGTATTAACCTAAATAGTTTGTATTAATATAACCTGGTTTAGCACTTGAACAATACTACAGCAAATCGAGTAAAAAAGTCCTATTTTTGCGCCACTGAACAAATCCGTGGTAATTGAACGGATGAAAATGTTTTTGAGTTTACCCTTTTCACGTGCTCTAGCTGGAAACGATTTTTTGATTTCAGTGCTTAAGTGGTATTATTGAATATATTTCCTAGGTATTACATCTAAATAAATTAAGCACTTTAAAATGTCTAATCTAAAGTGTTCAACATTTGAAATATACGAGTAAAATATATTGTATGTATGTAATACATTGCACTAAACTATGTTACAATTTTAAAACAATATAACATTTTGTTAGTTGAATATTGAATATGTATGTCAAAAATAGGTTAAAAGTAAAAAATAAAACCGGCCAAGTGCGAACGTTCGTGAAGTTGACTCACCCATTTTGGCGTAGCGATTCATAATCTTCATCAATAGTTTGCGAGTTCACTTTCAGAATTTGCAAGTTCGCCGTTTTTTAGCTGCAAACAAAATAAGAATGGGTGGGTCAAGTTCACGCAGCCCACCCACGTCGCTCAAAAATTTCGAATTTATACCAAAAATGCGTCGACTCTTGCGAGAAACAAACGGCTTACTCGCAATTCTGAACGTGTACTCGCAAATTCTCGAAAATAACACACTATCGTTTGATATCAATGTCGAAGTTACAGGACAACATAGGTGGGCCAACTTCACGGTCGAAAATTAGGATCTGTGGGTAAAGGGTCAACTCACAAATTCTCGCAAATTTTGACGCATCTTTTGGTATACATTTCGAAATTTTTGAGCGACATGGGTGGGCTACGTGAATTTGGCCCACCCATTCTTATTTTGTTTGCAGCTAAAAAACGGCTAACTCGCAAATTCTCGCAATTAACTTGCAAACTATTGGTGAAGATTTTGAGTCGCTACGCCAAAATGGGTGATGGTTGCGTAATGGTTGCGAAAGGTACCACGAACACGACGTAAGTATATAGGTATAATACATGTTGGAAACACTGCTTATAATATATATTTTGACGAATTTTAAATATTTGATCTTATAGCGGTAACAGAAATACATCATCTGTGAAAATTTTAACTGTCTAACTTTTACGGTTCATGAGATACAGCCTGGTGACAGACGGACAGCGGAGTAATAGGGTCCCGTTTTACCGTACGGAACCCTAAAAAATGATTAACCATTTAAATCAATTCAAACCGTCTCATATTAAAACAATGAATATAGTGTTCGATTAATAATCCTATTTTAATGAATTGTATAGGTTGATATTTTTGTCAAACTTCTATTTCCAACATTTTAATCAATTTTAACGAAGTTATCAACACAACATGTTATAATATAATAAACAGATTACAAAGGTTTAATTTTATATTATGATGAACACATAAAAAAATTGGTTGTTTTAAATAAAAACAAAGTACGAATAATAATATAAAAGTCAAATAGCTATACGTTTTATAAACCAAAGAGTGAGATAATTATTTAACATATCGACTTTAAGATGATGATAATGAGCCTTTTGGTAAATGTTTGCTTATAGTACGAGCACAAACAAAAGTTCTAAAATTAGTGGCTAGTGATTAAATATTAAGGGGTTTACCGTTGTGAGCATTTGATAGTTGAATAGGGTATCGCATTAGGATCAAATAAATGAAAATCTGAATTGTGTTTGTCAAATAGAATATAGATTGATGAACAATCATTGTTAAAATAAGTTGGAAACCAGTTTAGGTGTTATTTTTAAGAGGTCCATATTTTACCATTTTTTTCAATAATCTCTTTTGTTGGAAGGAAATAGAACATAATAATATTATAACCGATGAAACGTTTTGTACAAATGTCAGCTGTCGTGGTATTAATCAACCTCCGACTCAGCATGGAATCGTTTTCCAAATGCAATGATTTATTAAATTTTTTTTTCAGAATTTTTATCACAGCATACCGATACCACTATGCTGTGCTAACGTGAGCGAAGTAGAACAAGTGGCCCAAGTCACTGTATCATATCATTTTTTGTTTTCGTTAAATTTATTTGTAAACTATTTTGATGATTTTAATACAGTGCAATTTTAAGTACATTTTTTTAAAAATTAAGGTCAATATGTTAACAGTTATACAAATATGCATGTCCAATATACATAATACATGACGTTATAAGAGTGAAGGGAAATGCAGGTAAAAAAAAATGTAGGTCGTGTTTTTTTTCTACAATAAGTAGCAGCTTAACTTTAACTATATAAATTTAAAATACATTATTATTCATAAAATTCATGAAACATGTTTAATAATTTATTTTTTTTTTATAGGAACATTAATGAAAACATAATGTTCTGAGTAGTTACTATTATATGTTTGTGTTTGTATAACGTATAATATAACTCATTAAATTATTTTAATTTTACCATTAGACATCCGTTGTTACGGAGTCAAGTTAATAATTCAATATTGAACATATATAAATAGGTATGTGAAGTATGTACATTGAAGTACCGATGTTTTGTTTTTTCATATGAATACAAATTTAAAATAAAAATTTAAAGATTATTCTTTAAAATAATAATTTATAGTAATAGGTATAAGCCGTATAGGTACCTCATTATTGTTTAGCATTTAAAAAAACGAAAGTAAAAAAGCATTTAGCTGTCATAAATTAAAACATTTAATACATTACGTAGGTAGGTAATTGTTGTCAGTCAAAAAATTGAAGTTTAACCAACTCAATTAGATTAATACAAAAAAAAGGGTTGTTTTTATGTTTTGATCATACAGGAGTATAGAGGATTATATAGGATTATTTTTTTTCAGTACTTACGTATCTTGAAGATACTTCTACAGTTTAATCATATAATAGTTGTAATATTAGTATTATTCTACAGCAATAATAATATTACATATACATTGTAAAATAAAATATTCATTGATATTTAGATAATGAACGTAAAACATGTATTATTTTATTTTCCACATTGTATTACCATTTGATTTGCACATGGAATATGATAATAATAAGATTAGGCTTTGCATATAATATTATAAATAATAGTAGACTGTGGACTTGGAAGTATTTATTAATTATTTAAAAAAATTGTCTTAAAATAAGTCTTAAAATGTATAATGCATGGAAAAAAAATCAGTTGCGATAAATAATATAATATAGTATATAGTACGGTACATATTATTATTTAATAATTTAACGTAACAATGAAGTTTAATATTTTAGTAAAATACATTACGTACCTGCAGCAATATTTTGAATGGTTACCTAACCTATAGTTGGTCAGCTACAGTTAAACATGAGTTATATAGGTATCTGATATGGTTCTATTTGAAATTATTATGGTTCACCGTGTCTACAATTTAACCCTATACTACGTACGAGATATGGTATAGTTTTATTTGTATGCGTAATATTATATGATTATAATTTTTTGTTTTCACCGCACGCCTCACAATAAAACCGTCCCAAATTGTAAGGGTCAACATATTTTACATACAAAACAGTCGGCAAACGTGACGTTGTCGTTGACTCGTGCAGCAGTTTCTGAACGCAATATGACGAGAAAACACGAACCGCACAAAGGTTGTGCGTATTTACGTTAAAACTTAATTAAAACTATAGAGCTTATACCTTAGTGAAACTAATTATTGTGAGTCGTTTATTTTGATATGCCCCGGTGGAGTTACAAATTCCACACTTATACAATACAACCAATGGCGTAAATCACCACGTGTAGCGTCTTTGCCGGACGTGCGGATGCTACCACGGTATACTGCAGTCACCTATACGCATACATAGGTATTTTTAAACGTCATTCGTATACTAAGGAGTTGAAGAAAGTGAGTCAACAATAAACTGTTAAAACAACGGTAAATGGAGTGTAAAAACTACCCTAATCTTGCTGTATTAATGTATATTTTTATATTGTTTTCAGATGGAAATTCGATAGTCTATAATCTATATAAGTATATTATAATGATAAAATTAAATGTTTGGCGTGTGGGTGTCAACGATCCACAGCTGAGTCTATAGCACTCGTGGTTATGCAATTTGGTACGTCACTGGTAATATTATATAGCCAAGGATGTGCACCTGTAAGCGGTTTTTTTTTTTAATGTTGCATTTTAAAGAGGCACTCACGCATCCCTGTATCAACTTGACCTTTGTTAACTCACGAAAAACGAATATTTTTTTATTTATAAAGACGTGTTGCACTGCAGGTTACAGAAAATAAAATAGTCATCATAATTGGATATCATTTTAGACCTGTCTTGAAGGTCAAAACCACACAAATGACCGCATTAAAAATATGTCTGAGTTACTAACGGAGTTTAAGACCGGGTAAATAATACACGGGTATAGAATTTTTCACGGGCATGCAACCTTCAGCTGATGGTAATACATTTTTCTGCAACTTAATAATAACATTTATAATAATCGATTCCTTGCTATAGATAAAATTAAAATTGAAATATCTATTCGTTTTCCGGGATAATCTTTGAATCTGCTGCATCGATTTTTACGGTGTTTTCGACACATTGATTATTTGTAGGGGGTTTTATAATATACATTTATCCCGAAATTTAATTCTATGACTCTATGAGGTTCATTTTGCAATCACATAAGTGCATTTGGTCTTAAAAATACAAAAATTGAATTTTTTTGTTTATTTTTACTTTCCATCGGTTAAACAGAAATAAACAGTTAGGGAATGTTATTTAATATATCAGTTGTCACGTGCAAAGAAATGACCGTTTCGAAATTGAAAATGTTCATTCTATTGGGATACAAGCGCAGAAAAAACACTATAAATAAACACTATAACTATAATGTTTAACAAGTTTATTTTATTTAACAACCTATTGATATAATTAATGACACAATGTGAAAAGGTGAAAATATGAATTTTTGTTCAAACTAACAATGATGTGATATGTCTGCAGTGTGTTATCACATCATCCCATCTTATCACATTCAATATCTACTTATATTAATATATTACAGGTGGATTACCCATCTTCGTTGGGACTCTCAATTGCAAAGCGAGTTACGCTGAAAGTGAATTTCCCGTGAACTGAAGTATAAGTGCTCAAACCGAAATACCAAGCAATGTATTTTATATCTGTTAGTTTATGACCGAGTAAAATTGGGTTATAAGAATGCTGTATTTTATATAAAAAAATAAAAAATGTTTGGAATAATTTTTACATTGATACGTAGTCAATAACATATTTTGTTAGTTGTGTCTTTTATACCATAATGTAAATATATTTTATATTTTGAGAAGATAGAGTTTTGCAGTGAAAAAATACAATTTTTGGTTTTGATATAATAAAAACATATCATTATCTCCAGTGTTGAGTTTATCTAGATGAATTTATTCAGATAATTTAATTTATTAAACGGCTTTTATTTATCATAATTTATAGGTAGACAATTAAGTAATTTATTAAGTAGGTAGTATTTATTAATAACTATCGACATTTTCGATAACATAGTATTAAGTTATTCTATATTGCTATGAGCTTACGGAAAATGCCATAAACCAATATAAAAAAAAAAATTTTCATCGTTATCTAGATAAATAAATAATTTAGTTATCCTTATATTTATCTAGATAACATTATTATAATTTATCTTTATCTTTATCTAGATAAAATTATATTTATCTCGGCTCAACACTGATATATCAATACATAAGTTGCATGCAATATTATGTTATTTCAAGAACGTTTATTAATTAATAATTTAAATTGAATTGATCATTAAATTATTATAACAATCGTTCCAAATATAATCACAAACATGTGTTCCCAATATTCGGCTAGGTACGTTGATGTATAAATCATACATACAACTACTAGATAGCCGTCTCCTTTTTTTCAATGATGTCGAACGCCATTTCCAAAGCAGACAATATTTACAAGACACAGTATACCCAGTGTTAGGAACAGATAACAAAAAAATCATCTAGATAAAGATAAAGATAACAACACTAAATTTTATCTAAGATACAGATAAAAGATAAACAAATCAAATTCATCTAACAAAAAGATAAAAGATAAAAATATTTTATCTAGATAATTATCTAAATATTTAAATAACAGATAATTTTAGAAATTATAATTAGAACATCTAATTTACAAAAATGTATATACCGTCATGTAAGTACTCAAAATAATACACACACAAGAAAACCCATGGCTAACGGCCGTTCTTGCCGGGCTGGTGGTGGGGTCACCGGCCACTTTTCGTGTCACGTGCTATTATTATTATTATTAATTAACAACATTGAAAAGATATTTACGAGTATTGTGTATTTGTGTATACGAAATAATGTTAATTATTATTATAAGTCATGTGCAATTAAAATTGGTTTAGAGATTGTTTATAGTCCATAGATTTATAATATAAAATATAAAACCCGAAATATATAAATAGCATATCATGTATTGCTCGTCGGATTTATCAATTGTCATTAATTTCAGACGCATTGCATATACGGAAAGAATAGACTGCTGGTTTATCTTTATTTCTCAATGAATAATATTATATTCTATGGAATTTTGTTTGGGACGGCGGTGGTTATAACTTGCCATCTGTTCTATTCGTATTTTAATTATAGTTTAAAAATATTTATAAAATTCTGGGAATTTGACATATTTGTTGCGACAGTAATAAACTAATATAGGCTAATTACATAAATTAATTAGTATATTATTTTATATATTATTAACCGAATACAGAATATTAATTACTTATAAGTAATAACTAATAAGTACTAAATAGGAATAATTTATAATGTTTTCAGAATGACGTTATATATTTTTAGCCCTGGATGTTATTTTACGTATAAGTTGTGCCTCAGATAATGAGAATAAAAATAAAACATTTTCGAACAGATCTAGTTAATATTCTCCAAAAAATTTATCTTGTAAATTTATCTAGATAAGTTAAATTGTTATCTAAAATAAATACTTCGATAACTTATATTTATTTATCTAGATACGATAAAAGATAAAATAATAATTATCTGGATAATTTATCTAGATAAGTCCTAACACTGAGTATACCTACCTACATTTATCTATATACAATAGTATATTAAATGATATATAATATTGCAGTTTATGAATAAATGTAAGCATTTCTTGCTTTATAAAATATGGTGGCTGACTTTAATATCATAGTATAAATACAGTATAAGGCTATCTAGTTTTGTATCTACATTATATCGATGGTGTAAATAACTTGTGCTGGTGTTGTCTAAAGTTGTATTCTTACGAGATAAATGGGATAGTTAGGATAGTTGGGATATTTGGGATATATTATATATATATATATCTTTGGGATCAATCAATTTAACACGAATTCAGATAAAAATGTAAATTAAAAATTTTATTAAAATCATTAAAATTATACAGTAACAACAGTTATTATAAATAATATAAATAATACCTACGTACTTGGTAACCAAAATATTGATTTCCACGATCATTCTCTCACATTGTCCGCACTGCTAATCACTCTATTATCTGCCAGTGTAAACGTCGTACGTGTAGAGCCGTATAGTTATTCGTCGATATTTTTCAACCCAATTATTTTCATTTTAAATATTTCTTATAGACAACATTAGACGACCGTTCAGTCTGTTCGAATCGAATGGTTAGTCTATACCGTGGTATTCGTATTCGAATGACATATTGTATTCTACGCCCACTTAAGTAAACGGAAGCCGTGTTATGCACACAACTCAGTCCGTCAATGTAATGTGGTCGTGTTCTTCTTACTGATTAGGCGTACGATCGTCGTACGCGTTTTGTCTGTGGATGGTTTTTATATTATTTGTTCGAAGCTTTCTCTAAACTCGACGTCAATATAATATAATAATATATTATGTGTCCTGTCGTTGGGATGTGGAGACTTAGAGCACTGACACCATGCAAACGATTTATGGGTGCATGCCATTTATTGTTTTACGTACAAAGACATTATGTCAAGTATAAAATACAATATTACGGTTCATCGAATAATATCATGAACCACAAAAAAAACTTCTAGACTTTCTACCTATATCGATTAAAATAACGTTTTTTTTTTTTAATTTTTCATGGATGAATGAAGATATGAAATATATAAAACAATAATTACTAGGTTAGTATTTACAAATTAAGTAGAATATTTTTTTTCGTGGTAGTCAATCAAAAAATATCTTAAATTAACTCATTCCATTATACTCACGCACCGTGATAATAATGTAATATGCAATGTTCAGGCACGCATAATAATATTATAACCGTATATGTGTATGTATGATGTAAAGTATTAAAAACGAATACTCTGTGTGCGTTCAGTTGAGTGTTTATATTTATATATAGTTCAGCATAATGTGTTTCAAAATGTGTGTAAGAATATGACATTTAAAATGTTTTAAAAACATTCCTATTTGAACATCTCAACACAAATGGATTCGATGCAAAAAAGAAACAAACGAACGAACAAACGACACAAATTCGTTTTAGCGAAATAAGTGAATTTGTTTTTCTTTTGTTCGTAATAATTTTATTAATTTTTACTCGAGCATCAGGATTTTAAAAATGTCCATATTCCACGTAATGTACTTACTGCAGTTATAATACAATATTAAAAAGTTTGTCTGTACCTGTACAGTTATTATACTATAACGTTTAATAGCTCGGATTAAAATTTACGTTTACGATCCATGGTTTAACATTATTTAGGATGATCAACGTAAGAATATTCCATATTTTTTTTTTTTAACAGATCATAATAATAATAATAATAATAATACGCAAGTACTCTAACCCGAATTCATTTCAAATTCAATATACGTACAGACGGATGTTTTAGCTAAATAACTTTTTAGTTTATTTATTTAAACATGGTACCTAATAAACATAAACCACGTTTGAACCAAAGGGTTGGATTCTCGGGGCTACTCACCAAATAGTCTGACTGTTAACCCTTTGACTTTTATTATTTTCAAAATAAATAAATATTATTTCACCATACTCCGTAACAGTATAATATGTAATAGAGTGAAAAAAAATTGAAACTAATGTAAAATTAAGTTATACGAATACGTCCTCCTTATTATGTACCTATATGATTTTAAAATATTATGATAGGTAAAAAGTAATTAAAACCATCAGTGACCTCGCCAGAATATAAACAATAATATTATAATTATTTAAAGGTACTTATACATTTTTTAAAATATATGTAGTTATATTTTAATTATTGAAGTTACAATTAACAATAATAACAGTTAACAATAGAATTTTATGATGGATATTTTGAAAAAATATTGAAATAATTAAAATTACTACAAAAAATATTAATAGGTACGTATAGTGTATTCGTTTTGCTTTTGCATTAGCTTTTTATTTTTGATACTACGAGTATACAAATTGCTCTCATTAAGTCGTTAATCTAATTACATTTTTTTTCAATACTATCCTTAATCAAATGTATTCAATAGTTTTTTTTTTAAATTTAAAAAGTTTTTTAAAATGTTTTTTTGTAAAAAGTGGTAAATGGGCAGGTCATTAACCATATTATATTTCACTCAAATATATTTACACTAAATCGTAATTAATATCAAGTACTGAGTTTCTAATTAGTAAAATTACAATTATATTATATTATACTGTTCATGTAAGTTAAATAATTATGTTAATCTAAAAATACAAGTATTATTACAATAAAATATTAAGTAAAAACTGCTTATCAAAGAAGAACAATATATTCTGTCATAATATATAGCTAGTCATGATAAGTAATACTATGAATTTCAGCTGTCATATCATTTGTGATATTTTGGTTGATGATGTATAGTATTTACCACAAAACCATCTACAGTACCTAAGTAAAATATATTAATTTAATATATTATTATGTTAATTTAAACTCAAGTAATACAGGTACAAATTAAGATATTTATAATTTATTTTTTTGATATGACCTTGTCTTTTGATTGGAGGTTAAAATATCTTATCTGAAATTCATAAGACTATTCTGTTACACGTGTTATCACCAACCAGTTTCTGTGGTGACATTATTCATTATTACGATGAACGTTTAAATAATAAATATAATATATTATACCTAACCCTGAATAAAATTCTGTCTTGAATACCTATACAATTCAAAAGACATGCTCGTGATCCCTAAGTGATTCCTAAGTGGCTAAGTCCCAACTAAGAACAGGCTTGTATAAAATTTCACATATTTTTTTTTCTAATTAATTTATAAATAATATCCAAATTCGTTAAAATCAGAACTTTCAATGTCTATGAAATAAAACTGTACGTGGTTTTGAAAAAATTTAAAAATGTGCAAGTCACAAGGATTATTTATTCAAAATATTATATACTAGCTGAATAACCCGGCTTCGCCCGTGTACAGTTTTTTTGTGTAACCTACTATAACTTTTATTTTATCAGTTTTTATATTTATTACAGGCTGCTTTTACCAGTGCCTCCAGGTGCGTCTAAGAAAAATGTTTGGCCAGTGTTCTTTTCAATGCCCTCTAATATTTTGTTATATACATAGGACTGTTCATTATTTAGTAAATGTTCATTAAAATGTATATACTGTGCCAAAATATTCGAATCATAATTGATCTCTCGAAGGTAATCTTTATTTTGTAAGACTGCTTTACATCTTGATGGCTGAGGTAAACCATAATGTTGCAAAGATGTACCTCCCAGAGATAGAACAGTATCTTCAAGAGTAACTAAGCATTTATTGTATACTTCATTAATAATTGAATTCACATTCTCGGGTTGTATATCCAACTCCACTCGATGTCGTATATCTCCTGAAAGACTGTCCTTGTATTTTTCCCAAAGACTTAAAGCATCTGACAATTTACAAAATATCAACATAATTGCAAAAAGTTCCCGTAATTTAAATGGAGAACCACAAAGCACAGCTTCTTCCATAGTTGTATCCCAGTGCCTTTCGTCTTCCAGTAAGCCTAGAGCCTTACACGCTGTCTGATAAGTAAGTTGAATTGTGCCGTTAACAGTTTTCAATTTCAAAAAAGATGTAGGACCTTGGACTTCATGAAGTAAAAGGCGAAGATAGTAACACTCGGTATTATTAGGGTGAATGGTATATACTCTACCCAGAGCTTGATCTCGTTTTATTCCCGGCCAACCATTTACGTTAATTCCACGTTTTCTTCTCTCGAATCTATTATTTTTCCATACATAGTAAGAGGGAACATCAACATAAAGAAGTGTTTTTGCAAAATCATCTGTTTTACATAAGTCGAAAAATGCTAAAAGAGTAGTTTTTGGTGGATTGTTAATCATGTCTGTTAAACGACTGGAGTCATTAGGGTTGAAATAAACACGCTGGCCATTTTCTAAATGCACGGAAAGATGGAAGACTGTTGGAAATCCCTCGTGGATAGGAAAAGCCAGAATTCTCCATACAGCCTCAGAGCTGCTGATATATCGACCACTTTCATAAAGCTTGACTTCATCATTATCATTTTCAAAACCAAATGCTGCTTGATCACTTCCTTTTGTAATATATTAACAAATGTATTTTATAGATTTTGCAGAGTTACAGTACTCTACATTAATATGAGCACCAAATGTACGTGAAAGCACTGTGTTATACGGTACTATCCAACGATTATCAAGTGTATTACCATTTATTTCAACAGTAAAACCACCATTTTCTGGAGCTCTTAGCCTATACTTTGGATACCCGTCGTCTCCTGTCTGTGTTTCTTGAATGAAAGGTCTAGGATACTTCTTACTACAGCTACCTGACTCCATACAGGGTGATCTATTGTTTGAATTACCGCAAGGCCCACGGATCATATTGGCTTTGATAATATCGTAAAGGAGAGAATCTTTTTCAGGATCAGGTATTTCCGCACTAATGATACAATCTAATTTATCTGGAGAAATGCGCTGTTTTAGCCATAACAAAATATGTATGTGTGGTAAACCACGTTTTTGCCATTCGGCCGAATACATAAAATATTGCACTTCCCCAAACAAATTCCCTTTTGTTAACAATTTCATTAACGTCTTAACTTTTAAATGAAATATCCTAGCTATAATATCATGACGATCGTAGGACTTTTGTTCAGAAAGTAATGCATTTGAAACTTCTTTCCATCGAGGATTACATGTAAAAGTTATGAATAAATCAGGACGACCGTAATGACGAACGTATGTCATGGCGTTCTGAGTTTTTTCATCCATATACCGTGGTGAGCCAGTAAAAGATGACGGAAGAACTACCATCTGACCAAGATGGGTAAGATCAGTTTCTTGTCTCCCAATAGCATCTCTGAGATGTATGTAATTATCAGCTCTGAGTTGCATTTGATTGTTTTTAATAAAATGTAAGCGCTCTGTTTCAATTTTAGCGTACATATCAACTAAATATTGATTAAAAAGTGATCTAAAGTACAGTAAATGGTTGATTTCCGTTTGTCTAATCATGATGTGGTAAGAATAAAATTGCGATGCAGAAACTGTTTTCTGAAGTGGTAATTTAGTTTTTGGATCAATCTAAGAGATATTAATGGAATAACCATCCTCCCCATGACAGAAAAGTAACGGGTACTGAAGTGTATCGTATGAACGGTGCAATTCACTAATCCGTTGAAATTTGTTATCATGACTTTGTAACATAATATCTCGTTTTTCAAACTGTTGTCCAACTATGACCAATGATACTTCACTTGTTGTTGGTGCATTATAACGTCCTATGTGAGCATTATCAGGTTTTCTATCAGCTTGTATTATAATTTCAAAGTTTTTACTATTTTGAGGTACTCTTTCGAGTGTGGTTTTCAAGTCCTTTATGTATGGGTTATTATGGTGCAACATCGCTTGTAATTGTTTTACCAGGCTTTGCTTTACATCAGCGAAGTGGCTACATCTTAAGCGTGTTTCTCTCTCATCATCTCCAACGAAATAAATCTGTAGAAATTGAGGGTTTTGTTGAGGTAAAGCTTGCAAACTACCAATTAAATGATACACCTGACCTTTCACTTTGAATGTGGGCATAAATCCATCTTCGATAATTTGTTTCGCTCCAAAAGATGTCATTTGGAAGCAGTTATTGTATTTTCTAATACGGTCCATGAAATTTTTGTGATCAGGATGGAACCCCATAATCAAACTGTAAAGAGGTTCAGGAATAGGTAAAAAAGACGGAATTTGTACTTTACCGGAACTACAACACATTCCAGGCGCCTCTTCTTTGAATTTAAGAGCATCGCAGTATACGCATTTATGACTCATAGTACCCAAAGATACGGTTTCATCCGTCTCATAAGCTATTTCCGATTCATATTTCATGCCGGAATAAGCTTTTATTTTCCATGGATGGATTCGCCTTTCTGATCGTCCTCCCGAATTATTTTGTTCATATCTATGAACTTGCACTCTATTTACTTCTGGATTTTTTTTTTTATACTTGGCTGCTGCTACTTTATGAACTTCTTTATTTTTGAGCTGATATTTAGTAGCAGATTGTATAAGCTGTTTTTTCTGATATTATTTGTAAATCTCTTCCGTCTTTTTTTAGTATGCTTCTGAGAACTGGGTATGTTATCAAACTCATCAGATACAGAGTTAGTCAATTCATCTTCATATGGTATATAAACATCAAAATGCCCATTAGATATGTTTTGCATAGAACTAAAACGAAATCTCTTTACGGGGTTCCTTTCTGAACCAAATTTTTCATACAGTTCACCATTGAGGTACACCTCAATAAATACCAAAAATAATTGTCCGGCTGCCACCAGCTCACATAAACCTCCATAAGTATTAAATTTTAACATATCACTAAAGTAGTCAGCAGAACTACGATAATTATTTCCATCACTATCATGTGACATTATTGAATAATCTTCCCAATTATTTATCACATGGGTTACTATCTTTTTACGTACTTCTTGGGCCTTATCTTGAGTGTCATATAACACAAAAGATATTGCCCTAAACAGGCAAGCTCCGTGACCAATAATTGGAATGATAGTGTGGGACATCATTATGCCATTTATGTTCAATAATTCGACAACCATATTAATTATTTTTTTATTAATTTGTAAGTATGTAAATTTTATTTTAATACACTTCAATGTTTAGAAAGAACCGTACATAAACTGGGGTGCGTATACGATGACGCATTAATATTCGTAATAATAAGTAAAACACCTTGTCCTTGTGTATGCGTAGGATATTTTACGAATTCATTTTATTTATATACACTTTAAAACTACTAATGGCAACCAATAATAAATAATTACTAATTTCTACTGTAGAGTGTAACCAATGGCAACTATTAATAAATAAAAATAAAATTTCCAATTTCCATCTTGAACCTCAATCTCCCTGTTTGAGCAGCTATTTAAAATGCGAATTTCGAAAAATCCTTTCTTAGTGCGCCTATACATAGTAATAAGTACATTTACTGAAAATTTCATATCCATAGCTTCAGCAGTTCCGGCTAGGCGATGATGAATCACCCAGGACAAGTCTTTTTATATATATAGATTTTGTAAAAGTTTTCTAATTTTTTCATTTATTTTGATAAGGTAAATGTCAACCTCTGAATTAGGTACCAACCTATAAATACCAAATAGATCCAATTTTCTATCAAAAATCACCATAAAAGTTGAAGGTTGAACATTTTTACTGATCCTAAAGTTAACGTCAGACACACACACACACACACACACACACACACACACAAAACAAAACTAATTATTGTAAAGTTAATACATTCATCGTTCCAATCGGAATCTAAATATGTACTTTATAGCATAAATAATACATATATATATATACACTCATAATATATTAACTATGCATGCTTATTAACATAATTTTCAATTAATTAATAATATTTTAAACTGATTTGATACCTATATTATATTTAAAGTATAAATATAAATATAATAAATAATTTAAAATATGGTTTTGTACAGCCTTACCTAATTGTAATACTTTATATACTTGCTACTATATTTAGTAAATAATATGCATAATACTGCGTGAATTTGGAAATAGTTTACGACTTTTACGTCCCGACTTGTTCGGCAAATATAATGTCCGTTTGCCACGCAATTGTCCTATTAATATTACAAAGTGACGATGCCACTTTTTGTAAAACTTTTTTTTCATAACTAAACGAGTTTCCGGACCTTATCAACATATCAATTTTCCGTGACACCGGTAAACCGTGTTTGGAACCCATCTGAAATTTGTTGTGTATAAAATGGTAATAGTAAGTGATAAATCGTACTGTACTGTCAGTACCTACTCATAATTGAGTTTTACAAACGTGTTGTAAAGAATTTACTCAACAGATAATATATTTAATCGTTAAGAATGTTTGTTTTATATTATTATTTTCTGTAAATGAACTATTCGTTAAAAAAATAAACTGACCTTTCTTATTTTTTTGTTAAAATTTAACCATTATTGATCTATAACAGGTCACTCGATATATTTCTGAATTATTCGTATTACTTTTGGCATACAGATAAATCATATCTAACAATTATTTATTTGAATGTTTGAATAAACAATGATTTGTATTGAAAGTATAAAAAAAATACATACCTACATATTATAAATTAAAATGTACAATTTATAAATGTCCAATACCGACAATTTGACAGAATAATATTTAAACATAATTTTATATTATGATCCCAGAATTGACACAATTATTATTTTGTCACATTCTTTAATCGATAGAAAAACAAAGAATTATTGAAAACATTACACTGTTTCGCTATGAAATACTTAATCGTTCTCTTTGCAGTAATAAATTGTGCTATTCTGGTTGAAAATTAACATATTAAAACACTTTGAAGACGAACATTGAATTAATACACTGCACTATACGCGGACTAATTGATGAGACAATCAAATAAAAAGTTACGATTTCAATTTATTCAAAAATAAACGTTTGTATCAATGCTCAAATAAGGCGCAGTAATTAAATAAAAACCCGGAAAACTCGCTCTGTTGTATCGTATGGTTTGACTGTATATATCGTCATTGAGTAGGTCACTGTAATTGATGTGTTAAATTTTAAATTAATGAAATACCGTTGCATACAAAAAACGATTCTGAGCTGAGACCGATACACCGTATTTATTTTTCAGGATATTTATATCACTAATAGTAAGTAGTGATTTCAACTAAAATAAATTTCCTATTTGTTTTACAATAGCAAAACAAATTATCCAGATGGTTTTGGACTATCATCATTAACTTCTAAGCCAAATGATTTTAATCCATTTCATCAATTATTTTCAGCTTAAAGTAACTACCTACATAAGAAAACATTCTGTAACTTTCTCATACTTACTTAGTCATTCTTACTTATAAAGTAAAATGATTAAAACCAATTTTTGATTTTTCGTAATAAAATAATAACAAATAGTTAATGTTACATAACATGTTATAGCTTGTATTAAATTTTCCAGCTTTATTGTTTTAGATGTTAAAATTGAGAATGTTTCTTTTGTTAACATTTTAACTTAAAACGCTTTAAAAAAGAGTGGGTACCAATATTATACTATGTTTTTGATATTTTTGAAAAGCCGTAAGAAAAACTTATGAAGATAATTTTACATTTGAATTAAAAAACTTTAAAAAAAAAATTGAAATGTCTTAAGTGTCAGTAAATAGCTTAAACTATATAGAAAATACTAGAGATTCCTCCTTACTTTTGAACCACCAGAGTAAAATCTAAATTACATTTGCTACCAGGAATCATACTTAATGTGGAAGATTATGTAATGATTCAGCAAAGTGATGACTGATAACAGACATGAATTTGTTTTGATATCACACTATTTTAAACATAAATGAATAACTATTTGCTTAGGCGTTATAGTAACTCTTAGATATATTATATTGATAGCATAGAAGATATAAATATTATAGTGACTACTATTATTTAATTAATGTTTCTATTTTTTTTTAGTCTTAAGTCATTGGTATATATTTCTGATTTATATTATATCAATATTTGAAAAAATAAATCTATTAATAAAAAAATACATAATTTGTAAAAAATAAATAATTATAATAAGAAAAAAAATTGTGTTTAAAATTAAAACTCTATAAACTCAATATGGACGTGAACAATATTTTATTGTCAGTAAATAAAAATAAAATATAATGCATTTACCTTATAGGTATGTAACCTAGGTGTGCAACCTTATGAACATTCAAATTGACAATATTTTAGGAAAATAATTAATTGGGAAAAGTTTTTTAGATTAAATTACATTTTGACTTAAATAACACTAAGTATTTTTAAATTACTTTAGATGCTCACATTTATCTTAAAAATATAACTTAATTAAAAGTGTTTAGAGATCTTGAATGAGTTAATATTATAATTATTAAACTGTCATTGAATATATAAGTTATTATAACTTTACAAGATACGTATTTCCTAAAATATTAACGTTTAATTGGGGTTTAGTTGTATGAAAGTCTATTTTGAACAATTTGTTTTTCATGGTTTCAATTCCTTATATACATATTTTTTATGATTGGACGAGAAAATGTGTATATTATATTCTTTACTAATATGAAGCTCAATCCAGTTCAACAAATATTTAGGGTGTTATCTATATTGGTTTGATTAAGTACCATGTTTATAACTTTCTAGACAACGTAATGTCTTTTAATGTATAAATGTTGTATTATTAAAATGCACGTATTTTCGTTTGGTTTCGTCGTTGTTGACAAAATTGATGTTTTATACGGTCAAAGTTGTTATTTAGGTACTATCATTCTTTAAACTATATCAGTTAATTGACATGTTCAGCGTGTGTTCACAAACATTTAAAATTATGTCATGTGATCGTGGTTTATAGATTCATGAAATATTTTTTAACTTCTTTCCTGACGTGAAATGGTATATAGGTACTTAATAATACAGAATAATACTGAACGTGATCTATTAAAAAATGACTGATTACTGAAAGCCATATTTAAAGTTTGATGTTATTATATTATTTTAGAATTTCTCAGAAAACATCCATTTTGCAATTTTATTAAACTAAATACATCTTTTAAAAAAAAGTGAGTGCTGTCATGGGACACCCGGTAGAAACGAAGTTTCTTTTCCAACAAATATTATAGATGACAAATACATTTTAATGGAACAGTTCAAAATAAAAGTAAATACCAATAAGTAAATGTGAAAAATAAATGAAAATGAAATTGATTATTATTGCTATTTAATTACTATTATACTAATCATGTTCAATAATCGAAATTACAGGCCTGTGATAACTGAAATATGATACATACGTTTGTGACGTAAATTTTTCCAAATATCTTGAAATTACTGCATTGATAGTGGTGTCATCTCTCGTTGTAGATTCTGCTGAATTGTTTATCATATGTAAATTGAATGTGTCCATAAGGAAACTTTTAAAATTTACGATTTCTTATCATTAAAATTGATGTTAAATTCACGAAATTGTTTTAATTCATAAATTATAATAATTATAAATGCATAATATGCAGATCTTATTACGATGTTTCAAATCCTCACGTTATACCCGTTGTCTATTATCTAGTCTATACCAAACGCGACGCACAAAAAAATTTAATCACGGCAAAGGTAAAGCACTATATTATAGGGGAATATGCAACAATCAGATTATTCTTCGAAAACAATTTCATGAAAGAAAAATGTTTTCGCGTCATGCAAGGAGGTTATGATATGAATATTAGATGTAACCAAAAGTTTATTTTTTGTAAGGACCGTGGTATAGATTTCAGTGTCTGGTTCTGCATGGAATACGCGTGGTACATGAATAGACATGATAACGAATTCAAATCTGTTTTAAAAAGTATTATTGCATTACTAGGTCGATCAGTATGGTGGAATACGAGTTGGATGTTTTGGCTAAAATAACTGTTTAATATATTATAAATTATATTATTTTGTCAAGAACGTTTTTTTCCCGGCTAGCCCCACATCGTGCCATAAAAAACTTTGTTTCAAAAATTCAAATACAAATAGGTAAATCCTTAGACCATTCAGGACCACTTAAATATTGATTTACCTAATAAATGTTCACAATATAAAATATACAATTATAATTCAATTAAATTTGTTTCAAATGCAGAAACAGTATTCCAAAATCTAAAATATCAAGAATAAGTATATAAAAAGTAAATATCTTATAGTATGTATATGATGCATATTGCATATCCAAATTAAATCGAATTTACCAAAAATAAATTGGTGCATGAATATTATAGTATTCAAATACTTATTTAATATGGTTGTTGAAGAGACAATGTTTTCAAAGCGGTAAATCATATTCGCAACCCATTAAAAACTATTATTAAATAAAATACCCTCCCTTTTCTTTGGCATGAAACGTATAAATGGAAAAAAAAATAAAAAATGTGAAAAAAAAAACCAAAGTCATTGTTGCGCATTTCTATAGTTGGCTTTGCGTTTTTGTTTCGTACGGTGTTTATCATTACAAAGTCGACTATGAAATGACAACAAAAGATATAAACGAGCATAAGTCCATTATAATAATATGAACCAGGTGTGATATGTTTGGTGTCATTCAGATTATAACTAGGAAATAGAGAGTTTGAAAAATTGACATCGATAACTAACTTTAAAACACTTTAACAAATAATTGTAAATTAATTGACATATTATTTGAACAAACAAAAATGTATTCAACCGGAATGAATACCATTACACACCCAAGACCAATAGATATAGAGAAATAACTTTTATGCCCTTATTAATTTGTACCTAAATCATTCTACTGCGAGCGTACTGCGTTCGAAACGTTACCACGAATAAGTAAATGTAAATCCCACCTAATGGCTGGGAAAATTTGATGAAACCGACATTTGTCAGAAAATAATAATAAGTTCAAAAACGGTATTTTTAATTCATTTACATATATTATAATATTGATATTTTAAAATAAATAATTCAGTTTTGAAAAATCAATGATACGTTGAATTTAATATAATTCCATAACAGTAATAGTGAAATAGTGGATTAGTGGGTATAAACAAGGTGTTGAAAATGACCTGACAAATGAAATAACTTTTGTTCTAATCAATATTTTATAATATGTATAGACACTTGCGCTACAAGTTCAGTGTGCAAGTTCACTTTGCAAAAATTGTCTTATATTATATTTTTGGAAAAACTCAAAATAGCTAATAAATCTAATTTTTAAAAAAAACGTTGATAGTAAAAACGTTTATTTAAGTCATATCGTTTATTTTTACAATTTTTTACAATATTCTTTTGTAATAAATCAATTTGAAACGTATTTACTTTTTTCCATATATTGAGAATCTTCTTAAGTAAATAAATATTAAATTATTTATCATTCTTATAATTTTTGTTATTTTTTTCATGCGTTTTACTAGTCCCGATTTTTCATTTGTCAGGTATTCTGTCGTATTTATACTGTTAAACCCTTTATTAACAGTTACGCACAAACTATGCTTGCGCTGGATAAAAACAATACATTTCAGTAATTGTTTTGATGTTTACTTTTCTAGGTAACATAACTCGAAATGCATAGATATCAAAATAATATGAATGGTAGTTGTAAGCCATCATGTTGCACAAATTGTTGTCATAATTCATATAATGTACGACGATTTAATTAGTGAAAAATATTGCAATTTTATGATGATTTTAATAAATAATTGAGTAATTATACTAAATATTACTATTATCATTATTGATTTTTTTTTCTTGAATTTTATTATATGTTATTTTGTATTATAATTTCTAAAATATAATTTCTAACCAATAAAAAATGAGTACTACACCCAATTTCGTACAATGTTACGTACCTTCCTACGTATTATTGTACAAATAATAATTAGAACTATATAAGTTATTAGTAAAATGACTCATCATAATCAAATACAGCCAAATAATTTCAACGTAGGTATGCACTTTTTTAAATCCTTAAGAGTATCATCAAATATTACAACCGATAGTTATTTATAATTTATCTAATATAGGTACATAACGTTGGATATTTTTTTTTAAGTTCATAATTAATTTTATAATTTTTAATAAAATGTTTTTTATGGATTTAAATATCAATTTAACAAATAGTTTAGTTATTTTGAATAAATATTCAATTCCCAATTGGTTTTTATTTTACATATAATTTATTTGTGTTAAGATATATTATGAAACTATCTATTAGGAGGATTCAAAATTATTGAAATGTCGTTCTGGTTTATAATAGTTAATTTTCTAAAAGGAAATGACCAATTTCAAGGAAAATAAACTCGAAATTAAATAATTTATATACGAGACAAAATTTGAGTTACTTTCACACCGTGTAAAGTAATTACTACAGTTTCTTAAAATAAAACTAATTCGGTAAAGTTAAAAGAATAGTAAAATAATCTAGTTAAAAACAGCACAGACGTGGCTTTTTCGAAAAACAAATTAGATATTTTACAACTAAGTTTAAAAATTAGTTTTCTCCAAAAACATATTTCATTGAAAGATATTACAGTAGGTAGGTATAAAAATAATCTTATGAACATAAATGGCCATTACATGAACTATAATGGCCATTAAAATAATTTTGTTTAAATGCATCTATACAGTACCTGTATAACAAACGACCAGAGTGGCTTGGTTTTCAAATCGATAATAAATAAGAATCATTTTATAGGAAAATATTTTGTTTAGTGCTCGGTTTATAATATTGTGTTTTTTAAACCTTGTAACGGTGCATGACATTTGCAGAATCAATAAATGAAGCCTGCATAGGTCTACAAATAGATGTTCTCAAAGCTGTAGTGAACTGTGATACTCTCTATACATATTCCGTGTATACGCGGAAACAGGGTAAATTCTATCATCTCTTACCCTGTAAATATTTTTCAATTCTGAATGTGGGACATTAAAAAATACTAATGGATCATAAATTCATGACTTACAATTTTTTAACTCATGTCTCTTGCGCATGCGCAATACAACTTCATTTTTTTTATGGTAACCTCTATTTAGAAAGACATTTTCGAATTGATCGATTTTTTTCAAGTAATTTTTATCTAGCAACAAAATTGACGAAACGAGAGCTAGGTATAATTTAAAAAAAAATCAATTAATTCAATTTTATTCTTTTAATTGTAAGTATTTTTTTCTTCTTAACACCATGATATATTAAAATTAATAGTTATTATTAAAGTAATAAATGATTTACTAGTTATGAATTATTATTTTATTTAATTACTCGCGGATACGGCCATTCTTTGCTATTGCTAGGTCTTGTGATTGTTCAACTCCTTTTGGGTGTAACAGTTATACGCAGTGGAAGGAATATCTTCTAAGTTTTAATTTTTAGCCAACCGGACCAACGTTGTTCTTGAGATTCGCTTGTGTTATACGAGAAGCATATTATCAGGTATGCAGCCTGAGGTAGATCGCGGAGCCCACGTAATGCGTACGTAAGTGTATAATTTAATTTTGAAGTATCAAAAAATGCAAAAAATTGGTTCACTGAAACCATGGTTCGAACTCTTTTTTTTTATTGGTCTTAAACTGTATGATTTCTGCTTCGACTACTAAGGTCATTAGTGTAAAGGTTCGAACTCTATACATTCTGTACTAAAATACACAGGCTTATCGCATTTATAATAATAATAATTATTATTAAAATCAATTGAAATTATTTATAAACAAAAATGTCCATCGTAAATCTCAAAATCCCTGTTTAAAAACCATCCCGGGTTGAACCTAACCTAACCAGGACCTCTTATTTACATTTTTTCGCTACAAAATGTAGCCTATCTTTGTTCCCAAGTCGAATCTATCTCTGTACCAAATGTCATTGCAATCGGAATAACGGTTTAGGAATGCATAAAGAACATAGCTAGGTAGAAACAATTTTTGTGTTTTATATAATACTAGCTGACACGGCAATGCGTTCCTATTGCTAGGTTTTTGTGATTGTGCAAACAGTATATTATCAGGTAGGCATCTACCTGGGGTAAATCGAGGACCCCGTGTAGTGCGTACGTAAGTGTATAATTTAACTTTAAAGTATCAATGTAGGTTAGGTTATAGGGATTGAAAAAACATAACTATAAACACCCTCTAAATCTCATGGAACCTATTAGTATAATTTTTTATTGAAAATGTTTAGGTCAATTTTGAGTCTATTCAATTCAGAGTTCAGATACACCAATGCGGGATAAAAATATAAAGAAACTAAATTGTATAAAGCCCATTATCTTCTTGAAGAGTAAATAAAAAAAAATAATAATAAATATACGATTATTATATCTGATCAATTGTATTATGTTACTAGCTGTTTATGTGCACTACGTTGCCCGTTAAATGTGCCAATTCTATATGATTCAAACTTTGTTCAATTCGTTATTTAATATTCGGTGTAGACTGTAGATGTTCAAAACTTATCTTAACGAAAAGTTAACGGAAAACGTTGTCCGGAAAAAAAATTCTGGTTGTTCAACTCTTTTTGGGTGTAACAAACTGTGGAAGTAATGTTTTTTTAAGTATAAATGTTATTATATTTTAACGTATAGCCATCTCGGCCGGCGTTGTCTGTGAAATTCGCAGCAGTATATTTTCAGGTAGGCAATCTACCTGTGGTAGTTCACGAACCCCATGTTGTTTGTATTTAAGTGTATAATTTAACTCTAAAGTATCAAATTTATACCAAGTTTGTCATTGTTACTTAATTCAGTCTACGGCGGATTATAATATGATCAAAAAATATGATACAATTCCTAACCTAACCTAACTGTACTAAAATCTTATGAATAAAAAACCAAACATTTGTATGTATAGATGAAGAAGAAAAATAAAAAAATAAAAAAAAACAATGTTGTATTTTTTACATCCACATTTTATACTTTTCCGGTGGATTTTTCTAAAATTTTCTTTCATAAGATCCTTATCCTGACAATTACGAAGACATCAAAAAAAGAATCGGTAAAGCTGTTTTGGAGCCAACCAGTCACAATAAGATTTGCATTACGCTTTATATAATATATATAATAGATATGTAACCTGTTTAAATAAAAAAAATACAAATTTCTGCTCATTTGCTACTACTTACTACTATATTATAATATGCAACCGATGGCAACTTTAAAGCTATAAAAAGAAAAAAAATTAATGTTCCTGTTTTGGTATTTGTATGTAGCTAACATAATTGTTTAATCTTTAATTTATCGATAATACTACGGCACACGTAGGTACAATTATTCAAATAATCCAATATTTAAAAACCAATAAAGATATTTGTTTAAGATATTCTATGAAATCTAAAACAAAAAATCTTTAAATTCATAAAATATAACTATGCATATCACATATTTAACTATGCATAAATCCAGACTGGATTTACGCCATGAGGAAACTGTTTTATAAATATGAACGAAGATTATTAATACCGAGTTGAAATCTGTAACAGTAAGGATGTTTCATCAGGATAAAGATAATACGAATTGGTCGCTAGTAAAAAAGTCATTTGTTATAATAGTTTTTAATGTATCATAATATTATTATGGTGGAGAGGATAAAGGATAAATGACAGTCGACTAAAAATTAATAAACATTAATTTGCTAACTTTTAAAAATATTTGTACATCCCATAGCTACTAATAATTTTGTGAATATGTCAGTTGTATGTGACAATAACATAAATTGTATTTGTGACAATATAAGTGTTATCAACTTAACTAATCAAATATCTATAAAAAACTTATAATAGTTAGAAGGTTAGAACATTCTAAGACTTATTTTTTTTGTAATTATTCATATTTTGTGGCAAAAATAAACTTAAGCTGTATTCAATAATATTACTATTGTACACGAGAATTTTTTTCAAACCATTTTAAAGAGTTTTTACATACTAGGTATATCGTACTGTTTTATGATCAAACATACACCATTTTCTCTTATACTTTTTTGAATATTATATAATTCGAAAATACTTGTTACACTTATCGCAAACGTAATGAAATATTAAATGCAATAGGTATACAATTTTGAAAACGGTTTGTTTTATTATACGTATGGTATGTATTACATTTGTATTACATTTTAGATTCTGAGCAGAGCGATGAATGTATTGATTTTACAATGATGTATGTTTTTTTTATTTTTTTGTGTCTGTCATCACTGCTTCGATTTTCTTCAACAGTATCTTGTTCCACGGGAAAGCGAATCTAGTTGGTGCATAGTGCGTTCGGGAGGTCAACATTTTGAATCCCCAATACTTTTCAAATGCGCCAGGAAAAACAACATATTATAAATTAAGGAAAAACGGGAATTTTTACTCAAAATTTACTCAGGTTTTCTACAAAATCAATTTTGGTTTTTGGTGTAACTCTAAAATAAATTACGGTATATATATTATATGCAATTTTCACTGGTTTTCTTTATTAGAATTTTTTATACACGATAAGATTTAAAAAAAAATATTAATTTGTTTTGAACTATTTACGGATATTTTCAGTTTTCAATTTTTTAATTTTTTTTCTATGAATGTCAATAAAATGTTGTTTGGTTAATAATCTGAAAAAACTAATACAAGGCTCCTATTTATTGTTACAATGAAATTTGAAAAATATTAAAAGTCCATAGTCAACATTTTTTTATACACATTTAAAGTTCAAATCTTGACCAAAATACGTAAAAATCACAAACATTATTATTCTAAATATTATATCATTGAATTCAAATTTAACAATTCAATTTATAACAGTGACCCACTTGTAACCTACTGTACAGTAGAGCGACGCCCACCTTTTCATAATTTATCAAAAATTGTTATATTACAGTGACCAATATCAATTTTAATATTCAATCATAAATAAATATTGAGTAATTAATAAAAATACAATGTTAATTTTGAAGTTTATTTAAGTAAAAATCAAACGGTGTTGAGTAGCCAAATTAATATTATACTTATTATAGCCTATGTCTACTCAAAGATAACGGTTTTAATGTGAATACCCATCGCCGTATAATTTAAATTTAATTTGTTTGAATTAAATTACAAAAATTAGTTATTTAAAAATCAAGTTTAAATAATTATTTTTAAACTAATGAATGAAACATACTATAATAAGTATTATTGTTTTGCATTTGTAACCTTATCTATAACTTTAAACCATAATCAAATATTTTGGTCATGTAAATTCAATTTGTAAAGTATATCAACGGTAATGAACAGTATTGTTACTGATTATCCGCTGTTCTTAATTAACCACATTGTAATTCATTAGAATTCTACTATCATTTGGCTGTGAGCTATTAAAACATTTGTTAAACTTAAATTATTTGCTCGAGTAAGATATTTCTGTTTGTTTTTATATGCACCCAAAGTTACTCGAGATAAAATTTTTGGAGTTTTTAATTTTGATATTATTCTGGACACGCATTTGTTGTAAGTGAAATTAGAGTGTATGAACCTCATCACATATTTTATATTATTATTATATATATCCAAATAACAGAATATAATATGCCTTAGTATTATCATGGTACCTAACGTATTATATCTAAAAGAAATGAAAATATTTACAAATGTTTCTCTTATAGACATAAAATATCGGTTGAAGATTTGATTTTTATGTAATGAAGAAAATGGTAAAAATGTAATCAAACTTAGTATAATTATTATTTTGTTAAAATGTAAAAACTTAAAAAAAACATATACAAATTTTGTTCGTTAGAATTAATTGCTAATTTAATAATCAATGAGTTTTTTGATGGCTACGATAAAAGTCAATAACAAGATACCAATTTGGTTGGATATTTTTCACTTTATGACACGAGGAAGTAGTTATAAGTTTTCAAATAGTGTCTTATTGCTGCCAAGTACACAAAAGCCATTTAATAATTAATGATGTAGCGTTCAATAAATAACCATAAACTTCTATACTTAAAGAATTATTTAATTTAATTAAAAAATACAATGACAAACTTTTTAAACTTAAATTAGTTTGGAAAATATTTTTTGTAACTTAAATAATATACTTAAGAATGACGAAAAAAATAACGACTATCGTGACAAGTATATAAATATAATATCGATTATTCTTTTTGAATGTGTGAATACGTTTTATTAATTTGCGGATTACCTATACAACAACCATATTATATAGCAATGTTTATTAAATGTTATCAAAACTATAAATTATAGTTCACCCTATATTTTAACCAATGGTTTTTTTTATAACATAATAATAGTTAATTATGTTTGAGTAATAAAAAATACTATCAAATGTTTTCCATAACAACATATTAGGTAGCCTATTAAGCAAATTCTCATTGCCTAGAATTTGACTCCATTTTAAAAAAGCAGTAGGTAGGTATACCTATGATGTGTACCTATACTATATATATACCTAAAGTAGGGTTCGAAACCGAAACATTTTTCCCGCTTTTAATTTTGGTTGCGGAAATCAGTAGGTAGGTAGATCTTTATTTTTTCCTGTTTTGATTTTGTTTCAGAAATCGGTATTTGTTTTTTTCCGATTTCGTTTTTGGTTTAGAATATCGGTGTTTATTTTTTCCGATTTCAATTTTTGTTTTGATAACCGGTGTTGATTTTTCTCGATTTTGCTTTCAGTTTCGATATCGAATTCGGTTCTTAAGAGATTTAACCGGTATCCAATATCGTTTTCAAGGCAGGCATTATTATTATATACTATGATTTATGACTAGCTGAAATTATTACCGTCGTTGCCAGGTTTAATTATAAAAATGTATGTATTGTTGTTATCTAGAAAGATTAAATATTGTTTAATCTATTTAAATAAAATGTAATTATTATCATTACTAATAGTATTATTATCTACAAAACTTCTTTGTAGACAATATTCTTTACTTGTCTATTATTAGTAGTAGCCAAAATTACCAAACTACTGGGCGAGCTTACGCGTGAGCAAGCTACGTAGAATAAGCCATGTGAAAAACAGATTTCTCTTAAGTCTATTCCCGCAAATTTGAGAGTCTGGTCTTGTGACTTATTGATAGTTATTGAAAAGCAGACTTAGAGAGGAAACTGTAATCGTTTAAATTGGAACGGAAGATCGTTTGGATTTAAAGGAATTCGTGGTATAAAATACAGTTTCTTTTTGCACACATTCAGCTAACATTGTGGCTTCCCCTATACTCCGATGTAAGTCTTTGACTTTCAGCCTGGTCTCCTTGCACAGTTTAGGCGGTTTTAAATTTCACAAACAACATAATAGGAGTTATCACGTAGAATAAACCCATAATATGGCATACATGGTGGTTTCAACGAATTTAAAAATTCGACAGGACAATTAGTAGCGTCGTCTATGTTGAATACGGTCGAAATATTTTCAGATTATTTACTATTAAAACTTATTATAAATTGATTGAATTTTTTTAACAAACACAGCATACACTTGAAGTACATAGGTACATGGGTACTTTTAAGTTTTATTATTGTTATTATTATTATTATTATATTATTGCGAACCCAACGAGGTGGGTGATAAAATATAAGCTATATATAGCTCTGTAATTTAAAAAAAAAATTTATACGGTCTACCTAAAATAGTATTAAAGTCATAGTTGGTCATCCCGGACTTTTAGGAGTATTTTATATTTATATATTTATACATTTTGGGGGTTGTATATTATATATAATATAGAGATGTTGTTATGGAACCGTGGTTCCAACACAAATAATTCAACGCACGATTAGATCAATATTAATTATAGGTTTTATTTCAGGTATTAACTTTAACTAGTTGTGTAAATATTATAAAATGCTCTTCTTAAACATACGTTATGTATAATGCTCTGTTCTAATACGAGTGTGTCGGCCTACGGTTCAGTCGGACGCCGAATCGCCTAGTCAGCGGATTCCTGTCAACGAGCTGTCAACCAACACACTATCCTTATACT
Organism: Metopolophium dirhodum; assembly: GCF_019925205.1. NCBI lineage: Eukaryota > Metazoa > Arthropoda > Insecta > Hemiptera > Aphididae > Metopolophium > Metopolophium dirhodum. The sequence goes on from NC_083560.1 coordinate 71,627,778, forward strand.
GTTAATATTATATTATATTATGTGAACACAATATAATATTATTCGATATGTTGTATCTTTAAGTCTGATTATCCGTCAATTTAGTATGTACCTGTTAAATCTATACCACTTAATTGCAGGTTCTTCTAAATGTGAATTTCCTATGTTGTATGTTTTGAAAAACAGAAACGAAACATACGGGTTGGGGCATTTTTTTATGATTAATAATTTATTGAACATATACAATCAATATAATAATTAAAAAAAGAAATCATTATTCTTCGTTAAAATAATCAATTTCATCAAATATAAAAACTTTGAATGATTTTTTACAAAAATAGAACTGCTTACTTTTGATTTTTTTAAATTGTTGTAAAACAAATGTATACGTTTGAACTTTGCATTGAATTGCCTAGCTTGTCGATCTCGCTACCGATATTTTGTCAATTTATTTTTGGTGCATCACCACTAGAAGAATCTATATAAGGAAAAAATATTAATTTTGTATCGAAAACTACACTCAAGTATTTGACTGTGTTTACTACTCTAATAATAGCTATTATTTCCATTGATATTATAACCAAAGACTATTAGAGAATGTGATCGGAAAACGACATGGATCTGCATTTTTAGATATTAAGTGACAAACCCAAGGTCGAAGTCAATTCTACAATTGCATTAAGGTCATCATTCAAACAAGTAAAATCAACGATATAGATAGTTAACTTGTATGTACAGCTTCAAGTCATCCATAAACAACGGAAATTTGCTTTAATTTATAACATTTTTAATGCCATTGATAAATAATGAGAATAGCATGAAAGAGATGGCTGTCTTGTGGGACACAAGAATAAGGGACGTCTGTGATCCAAGATCTTTTACATGAACATTATTTCATTTTACAAATTGGTTTGTACTGTTAGAGTATAGGCGTATAGCACATAACTGTTGTAGGCAATACAAAACCTAATTTGATCGTTTAAAAATAAAAATAATAAAGTGTTTCTTTGCTGATCATCATCGGTTAACTGTATTAATATTGTTGTTATTCCAGTTTTCATTAAAATATAATTATCGCCACAAGCATAATATAATAATTTATTAATATTAACAGATTCTTCAGGAATAATACTCGTTTTAACTATGAGTACACATATTTTATACGTTCTCCGTAGGAGAGTCTCTCATAGAAGGATAGAAAATTACTTTTTACATTTTTAATAATATTATTCAATATTATTATAATAATATCAATATTATTATAATAATATCAATATTTTTATGGATACAACGATAGTACCATTATTTTTAAATGTCTCTTATCACTGTGAACATTATTGTATTTATATACCAATACAGGCTCTTAACAATATACATACAAAAACCTATCTTGAGGTTTTCCAGACTCCTGTACAGTGTTACAGTGTGAAATAAAAACACAATATTTCAAATTATATTTATTGAATTATTATATTCCAAAATAGATTAGTTATAAGACAGTTTCAAAGAAGGATGATTAATATTATTAAATAGTCACCTATAACATTTATGAATATGTATGAATATAATCTAAATCTACAAATCATTGATACAACAATATTATAAACTAAGAAAATGGCAAACTAGTATACTAAAAACGCGAGTAATTTAATTATCATCAGAAAAACTCATTGTGTCTTACAGCACTCATGAATGAAACCAATATTTTTTACGTCTACTAATTGAGTACACACAACCATGTTATTATTCATTTAGTCAAAAAAATAATATTCATAATAATAATATAATAATAATAAACAAAAAACAAAAAACAAGAAACACAAATTTCTTTTTAGACACAAAAAGTTTTCTTACACAATACAAACTACAATATCCACGAGTATATTGACTATAGAGTAATAAAATAATTAATTTTAAAAGTGCAATATTATAATAGTTTTTCAAGTAATAAGTATTTAATATTCGTGCGAGTACTAGATTATATAATTATTATATTATATAGTTGTAGTAGATAATGTAAAAAACAAAAATTACAAAAAAAACAACATAATTGTATATGTACAATGTACACCGATCGTTAGTTGGTATAGTGGAACTGTTGATGGAATGTTTTTTATTATTAGTTTACAGTATCATTCGTGTTATTACATGAAAAAATTATGACTGGCAACCGCATCAAGGACTAGAAATATTAAATTTATCTGTTAAACTTTATGTTTGGAGAAGTCGTCCGTCTCGAAGCTAGATGTTCTTTAAAAAAAAAGTTATATTATATTTTTATACAGCAGACGATAATACAACAGTATTATGTATAACTGAATCATGGTCAAATACGTAAAATCAGTACTGTGTACTGTTACCCTATAATTTGATCCTGGGACTTTTGCTCGAATATTTAAACTTTTGGTACGAATATTGATTATTTTTATACGGTATCTGCAGTGGAACGCCTGAAAATTTTAGTCATGTCAATCGTAAACGAAACAGTGTATGCAATGTTATGTTTAAAGCATAATATTATTAATATCATCTCGAGCAGTGTTTTCGATTAATAATATCGCAGGTATTATAATAGTTGTTTTATAGTTTCTCTGATGCAACGAACAAATTAGCGAGATTCAAGTAAATATGAATATTCCTTTTTTTCTTTCAGACTAGCCGTCCTGGCTGTAAACGGGTGAGTTAACAATATTATTACTGTTTAGAAGTTTCAAAAGGACAAAAAATGAGTTCAGTATATTATTACATTCGTATACATAATATCATTATTATAAAATTCAACTTCGTAACGCAAAACTTTTATACTATAGGTATATGACGTACAACGGTGTGGACGTCTGACGATGTTATTTTATTTTTAAAGTCTAATCGCATTTGTGTATTTTCCGAGAGCGTATTATCGTTAGGCGATGGGGGTCGAGGTCGGCGTACGGTGTTGAACAAAAAACAATGGCGAAGAATGCCGGAAAAATGTACATTTCCAATCCCCAGGTGGTGGTGCCAGAGGTCGAGTCCGTGACCTGAAGTATCTGAATACCGATAACGGGATACCGTGTTTGCGGTATACAGGTGTAAATTCGAATTTCCGGCGAAAAACATGGAGAGATCTTTTCCTTTGGGCGGGTTGTCGAGTGGGTGGCGGGTGGTGCGGGTGGTGCGGGTGGTCTTGACGGGACGACGAGAAAACAAGGTCTAGAAGTATAATAATATTATTATCGCGCAAAGGCATGCCTATAATACGTATGTTCGGTATCCGTTTTTGTCGCCCGAATCGAATTCGAAGTCACTACCACTACGTAAAGCATTTTGCATCGACGGCGGCGAGGTGGACGTTCGGAGCATTTTTCGTTATTCAGTTTTCTCTTATTCTAGTAACGTCTCCGTATCGGTTGGTCAGTGGAGGGTCTGTGGACGAGTCTCATATTAGTTCTTCGTTTGAGTGTTTTTACGCGTCCGACATCCGACGATTCAAAATACTATTTAAGTGAGTCCCGTGGATCTCAGGCCACAATAATATGTGTAGGGTATCTACGGGGCAGGTGACGGGCGGGGAGTTGTAGTGTCCGTGGGAGGAGGGGCGCTTGGTGTGGATGTTTCGTAAATACGAGACGTTTACCTACGTTGTGCTAATATATTATTATGACTCTCGGTTATAACTCTATATACATGCAACAACGGTGAATAAATTATAAAGACGTCATTTCCGGTAAGAGGTATAATAATAATATGCGATTATTTAGGTAGGTTGGTAGGAGAAATTCGAGGAGTGGTAGACCGGTGGTAGGTACCACGGTGGTTGTCGAGTCGCTGCCGTCCGTCGAGTGGCTTTTGTGTGTAGTAGGTACGTGTGCGTTTGTTTTTTTACCATTCTTTCTCTTTCCTTTACTGTTTTCTTTTTCATACCCTTCTTTTTCCTTCACACTCACTCCTCACAGCCTGACGCTATTTATTTATTTATTTGTTATGATTATGATTATTATATTTTTGAAAGTGGGGGGGGGGGGGGCGGTGACCTCTTTTTTTCATCTGTTCCGAACACAGCCCCACCTTTCTTCATTTCCCGCACGACCATTGTGCGCGCAAATAATTTAAAACCTGGCAGACAGTGACAATGGAATTTTCCTATGGCAGTACCCCCTCCATTTCCACGAAAAATATGAAACAAAGTTAGGCATTTCCCCAACAATATTATTCATAAGTATAATATTATTATTATTATTATTATTATAGTTATTTATTTCTTTTTTTCCCGTTATTTTGTTGCTCGCGAGTTGTGCGCTTTTTATGACGTCAAAGGTAAAGTGAATTAAGAAAACAAAAATAATATTAACTTGTACATGGCGTTACAGTAAATCGTATACAGTAGTTACTTAAAACAACAAAAGAAAAAGAAAACTAAACAATAAATAGGTAGAAAGGTCAGTATTAAAAATAAAAATGTACAAAGTTTAAACGTGTAATCGTTCGCCATCAGTAATTTCAATACATATTCGAAATTTTAATAATTGCGAATAATATACTAATAGATATATGAAATAGTAAAAAAAAAAAAAATACAATAGTTTCGAATGTGATCGCGTATATTTCGTGCGCATACAAATACAGTAAATAAATCAATTTTATTGTTAAACCGGCGGAGTTGCTAAATTTTTTTGAAAAAAACCTATTGGCTTGGGTAGGTAGTTATTTATTAGACAACATTATTACATTTTCGTTATTTTATTGCAATAGAAGAATCGTTTTAGTATATCGCGTAAGAGGAGAAAACTAATCTGGTTGTCGGGTCTTGTACGTCATTTACCACCTGATAAATTTATATTATTATCTTAAATTAATTAATACATACATGACAGGATAAGTAGTATAATGTTGTGACTGTATAAGGTTCGGGATAAGAATAAATATAATATAATACTTCGTTTAGTGTTATTTGGTACGTCATGCATACTACATTATGATAAGTGGGTTGTTATAGTGTATTAGTGTCGTTTTGGAGAAATAGCTACACGAAACCGATACAATGTATGCTTCTTAATTTTTCCTTTAATGTACGCCCACAATAATGTATTGAACGTGAATTTTTTTCTTTTAATTACCAATAAACATTATAAACAATAATATGCGCAAATTATTCCTTAGTGATCACTGATCAGTTTGTTTTCTTCAGATTAATTATTAATTTATTATTATTAGGTATTGTGATTTTTTTTTGCAGAACATCCTGTCGTTACTACGATTCATCCCAAGAATTTTGTAAAAAGGGCAAAATTATATCCAACATTTAACAACAGCAGTGTTCAGGTCGGAAACATCATAATATTTTGGTATGAATTCCAAAAAAAAAAAAAACAACCAATCGGAATACCATTTTGTGATACACCAGAGACGCCGCTGACGAAAGGTTTTCTTTTACATTTTTTTTTTCAAAATTCCTTATTTGGATAAACAATCTTAAACATTACATATAACATATAGAAGTAAGCGTAAATTTTATGGTAATACAACGAATCAGCTGTTAACAATGTTCCCGATATAAAACATAAACAATCAACAATATATGATTACAATCGTTCTTACGATAATAGTAATTTATTACCATGCTGTAATAATATATACTCGATAAATAATAATGTTTATATCATATAATAATATAATTATAAGGGTATAGTATAATAATAATAATAATAATAATAATATACTGTATGTAAATAATTAGTATTAGGTACTATTTAATAATTTAACCGTTTATAAATAATAAATGAAATGATTGGCTTAACCCGCATTAGTAGCAACTAGACCAAATACAATATGTATGCAATTATAAATACGTGAGTATTGGGTAGTTCGAGGGAAATGTATGATAATAATAATAATTATGAAAAGTAATGAATGTGTGAAAAATGTTCAATAAACACCCGTAAAAAAAAAAATAAATATCAAATCGAGTCTGGTCGTTTTTGACTTACGTAAAACATACAAACTCGAATTCCGGATTTAATATTATATATTTATATTAAAACACTTAACTGAATAAAAGTCAACGGAATTAATAGAGGTTTTTAACTTCGATTAATGTTGAAATGATTAATATTATCGTGATGACTGGGAAAAATTCTAAACACGACTAAAGAATAAAGATACTTAATTGCCAATGAACAACGATGTCTAATATTATTGTTTTCTCAAACTGATTTTGAACAACTGATTTATCCCCTACCTGGAAGTTGTATACTACATAGTAAATAATATTTATTTATAATACAATAGCACAGTGACTAAAGTGAATAGTTGCGTGTCCGATATACTAGCTTTAATGTTCTGACGGTTTAATATTACTTTTTCCCTTTAAGTTTTGACTTTCTCAAATATGAAATTGTTTTATGATTCAATAATAAATCGTTACTATCTAGCTTCCTGTTTATTACTACATTATTTATATTATGTCTAGCTGCATATGGCTTTTTTTCCCACATCAGTTTTTGATGTAATTAAATTTAATATTGTATAATTATTTTTATTGTTATTAATTTATTAATTTTTATTTTTTGTGTAAGTGTGTCTATTGCAAAACATTAAAATTTCATTCTACACCATTATTATATAAATTGTGGACTACGGTTGCGGTTAATACTATCATCTATGATATTAATTTAATAGGCGACCAATTTGAAGACCCAGTAGAAGGCAACGGCATAGAAGATGGTGGAGTAGGTGTTGCTGGCAGCGTTTGGATCTGAAATCAAAGTGGGAAAAAAACACGATTAATAACATATTAATATTTGGACGCTGTAAACTATTGATATAATTATAATATAGGTATGGTTCACTATTGCAGTGAACAGACTATTTAGTTTAAATTTAGTAGATATTAGAATATAAAACCACCAGAGGAGTGGGCGGAAATATACAGCTTATTTAATGCGGAAAGCGTATTTATAACCGAACCACGAAAAGTCGACTAGATACTATCGAAGTTTAAATTGGCGTTTGAAAACTTTTTGTTTGTCTTTTATCACCCCGGAAGACTGAACGGAGTTGATAATAGTTTTTTGCGCTTTTGAATTATCAAAATCAACAATTATTATTCCCGCTCTCGTTTTTGTCTCTATTATACCGTCTGAGGTCGATTATGCACGATACAATTTGTACAGATGAATACTTGCTGGGTATCACAGCAGTTTTAAAGGAATTTGAAAGATTTATTTTTGTATTTATAAATTGGATATGTTACGAACGATAACAACATGATATCGTGAAAGTTTACTCTGAACTTTTTCTCGTGAACTTAACGACTTGTATAGTACCTAATAATATAATATTCATCGTAAATGCATATGGTACCATGATAAAAAAAAATGTATACAACAATAATAAGAACTCTATGTTTCATAATGTATATATTGTGACGTACAAAGACATTATGTAATTAAGATAGTTGGCTACCTTAAAAATATCGTGGGGGCGCATGAGCTCACAATTATTTCAAATACATTTTTTTTAAAAAAACTCATTAAATAGTAAGTGCGAATACAGTTAAATAATTACCCACAAAAAATTATTTTCTTAAGTGCTCTGAAATACATTTTTTCTACATATTTTTTTAATTGTATTAATTTGTGTCGTTGGGTACTGTAAGCGGAGTTAATTTACATTTTATTAGATTATAACTAATATGCTTTATAAATAGATATACACATGTACCGTAACCCATGAAAATATATCAATAAATTACTGATTAGAAGTGTTCATAATTATATGCGTGCCTAGACTTTAATTGCAGATGCAGCATACAGAATAAAGCAGCCTATTTTTTTTCCAATCGGTCGAACACATTTTGAACAGCCAAAACCAGTCTTGTATTAATTATAATTATTAATCAATGATTAATTCCATAATAATAAACGTTAAAAAGTATTACGATTGAGTTAAAATTATGATATTATTTGTTGATTCTAATTTATCTGTGCCAAATGAATATTTTAATTTTTAATATTAAATTTGATGTATGATATAGTATGTCGTAGGAAGGTACCTATGCTTGGTCTACAGAGTACAGTATACAAATAATTATTTATAAACTGTATCATATCGATTTCAATTTTTACTACTATGCCGGGTGTAGGTAGTACTGTACAATTTTTGTTTGTGTTCTGTAGATTTAACAGCAATCTTAGTCATTTTGACTAGATATCTATTTGTTGTAAACTAGATAAAATTTTACAGTGTAACAATTATGAAATGTAAAAATTACTTCAGATCCATTTTATCTACTTATATTAAATAATGAATTGTACCGGCTTGGGCCACCATCTGCTGACTGTGACCATGCGGCTATAACTTGCACCACCTGACCAACGCGGCCCATAGGCCCAAAACATATTGCAAGTGCATCATAATAAGAACCTTTTGCTACACCCGTGTGCACGCTTATGTTCCTAATATTCTATCAGCTATAGTGTAAAATAGTGATAAATAGTATTATAATCTGTAGGTTTATCAAAAGTACATTATTTATAGTATTTATATGGAATTTTATACTTAAGTACCCAAGAATTCTGAAAAAATTTTTTTAGAAAGATTTTTCTGATTTTCAACAATTTTGAATTATTTTTATTCGATTAATCGAGAATCGGTTGTATTTACAGTTTACAGGTATTCGCATATTCTAAAGGTAATTAATATTATATTAATTAGTTATATAAGGTGTTTAAGGATCGAACTTTAATTCATCATAATACTGGACTACAACTGTTATAAAGGATTATGTTTCGTTATGAACAGTTAAACTGTAGATACCTCTAATAGTTATTTTATTCAGTACGAATTACCTAAAACTAAAAAGTTGTAACTTTCAACGCATTCTAAGTGACTTCTAACTGCCGTAACGGTGTAACAGAGTTTACGTAAACTATTGAAAAGAATGCTTAGTGTGTGCATTAACTTATACATTTTTAAAAGCGTAACTGTTAATAAATATAACAATGCTTTTGATTGTATAATAAACTTAGCAAGACAATCTTCTAATGGCATACTGCCAATTGAATACTCCCGACACAGTTAACTGACCGTGAACCGATATTATTTTGAACATAAAATATAGCTGATAACTAAAATAATAATACCAAACATAAATAAAATAAATATTGTTGTTATGGCGAAGTTGTTTTTGCATCAGATAAGTAAAGTTGAGTACAGTTGTTTACACTATAGAAATAAATATATATAATATATATATATATAATATTATATAATATGACAATTGTGTATGTGTATTGTGTATATTATTATAATATTTATATATTACATAAAACATAGGAACCCCATTCACATTTAACAATAACAATATTTATTATAATCGTGCATTTTTTTCGAATTTCATTTTCTTGAATCTGTGTTACTTGTAACATTATGCTGCTTGTATATCGTTCTAATTATTATGATGACATAAATGTTCTAAATTATTCTACATTTATGGTTTTATAATTTCCTTAATATTTTTTTATAATTTCAACTTAAGTTTGTGTCTGGTTTAACATTAGCCCGAGGAAATAGTTAACTATTATTACATAATTACAATAATTACAACGTGTAAAAAATATTATATCTAATCTGCATAGTCTAAATGCATTCTTTATTTGTTTTTTAAATAAACTGTTGACATACAATTTAAATATACGTTGATGATAAATAATATATAATTTTTATGTACATATTATAATACATTATATAAAATTACCTACATATTTGTAAGACCTAATTCATAGTCTGCGATATTTTTCTGACAAATTCGTATATAATATGATTAAGAAACAATATAATAACGTTTAATGATGTATTCAAATCACGTTAAGTTTTGGTCTACGGATAAGAAACATGACTGTATTTAAATTTAAATAATTTTAAATAATATTAATGAAAAGTAAATTTTTTACAATTTATAACGAAGTTGTACGTTGTTAAAATAGTCCAACTAATTTCCCCGGGCAATTAATCATTTAACTAGTCACATAATAAAAAAAAATTAATCCAACCGACTGCGCCAATTTATTTGAATAGGATTATTATATTAATTGTAATATTATAATTTAACACTCACTATTTAATGTAAGTATACATTTATTTAAGTTGTATTTTAGTTATATAATGTATGCTCACATGGTCCGACATGGATCTTATATAATATGATAATGATAACAATAATAATAATAATAATAATAATGATATTCTATTATCTATGATACTACTATCGTTGTTATATTGTTAATCATTTAATAAATACAATAACATATAGTATATGTCTAGGTATATAACAAATAGTAAAGAAGAAATAGAAGAATAAACTAATAATAATACGGGAAATTACATTTTCGTGCAATCGGTGGCCAAAGTGGTTTCTTTGGAAAACCACGTTAAATTTTAATAAAAACTCATGGGCGGGGTGTCGGTATATCCGCGCGCGTGACGCCCTGCAAAAAGCTCGTGTCGGATTACGTATCAGTGGCAAAAAAAATCCATCGTGTCTAAGCATATAATATATATACATACGTATCAACCCCACATCCAAATCACATATACATATAATATATATATATATATGCATGCTTACATATATACATATACACATACATACATAACATATTTATGTATGACGTATTGTATATGTGGTATATAATGTACATGTACTCCACGCAGACTTATCGTGTGGTACGTGATGTACTCGCATCCGTGGATCGTCGGTCATAATATGAATGAGCGCAAATGGGGAAGATAAATATTCATGCGAACTGCGACGGTGAGAATATAATATAGACACGGGATTGTCTGTGAGTACGGCGAGGGATCTCAGTGGAATTTTTCTCCCATGCGGCCGGATTCGATGCCGAACGATATAAAAAAAAAGGAAATAAAATCAAATCGAAATATATTACAATACGCGCAGTGTTCGACGTATAATAACATCGATACGCACACATCTTAATATTATATAATTCGGTATATTATTATAACCATACCTAAATTGGCGAGCAGTATAAAATTATATCTACGCGTCATAATAGGTATTATACCTATGTCATTACATTCTGCATCATCATAATATAATATATCCACGTCGGACTGCAAAACTTTTTATTTATAAGACTTATAATTGAATTGTACACGGTGTACGTGTGTATATACATTTTCAAAGTCATAAATGTCGTTCCGAAACTTATTCGAGTTACTGCTCGATAATATAGTTGTACGCGTAACGCGTCCGCGAAACGGATAATTCTTAAATTCACGTCGTCGTCGTCGAATCGTTAGAGTTTTGAAACAAAATAAGTTACAGCAAAGAACTGCAAAGAGTATATTTTGTAAAAAAAAAAAACTATAACGATTTGTAAATATTCGCGGTGGTTTAAATAATATATTAATTTATTTCGATCATATCACATATTAACACGTACATAACGCGTAGGTTTCTATACCAAAAACCAATAATATTAATATGTTGGTTACATAATATTATTACGTGAAAAACGATACTAACTTTAGATTCAAATATAATAATAGTAAGACAAGGCTAAACGATTTAATATCAAGAGTTAAAAGAGGGTTTACGATACTTAAAAAAATGTATTATAATATATAAATATCACATTTTAAAAAGTATTATACCCTCTTTTTATGTTCTCAAAAATGATTTTTACATAATATTTTATTAAAACGTAAAATACTTCAGCTCACAAAGAAGATGGATGATAAATCAAGTCTCAAATCCACATTAATACATTATTAGCTTGATTTGAATTTTTTTTTCCGAATTTGTATGAATGCATGGATAAACTTAATGATTATTATACTATGTTTGTTACAACTAGCCACTCAAGTCGAATAAACAGTTCTCATATTGATTATTGAATTAACTAACGAGTACATTCAATATATAAAGGCACAAAAGTGCCAATGGTCAACATTAATTATCTTGTAAAAACGTGTAAGTATAGTGAAGGAAATGAACGCAAACTTTTTTAACTACTACTCCGTTAATTCATTACTTGAATATTAATTGTTGACCTGGAAGTAGTTGGTTTATTGTAGGTTACTAAAAATGATTTGTAATAAAAAAATTATTATTGAAAAAAAAATAATGATACCTATTCATAAAACAATTCTATGAATAAGTTGTTTAATAAGAAAATGGAAAATGAAAAAACACGTTAATCCACGCCCTGTTCTTATAGACAGTTTATTAATGCCTATGTCTATATTATAATTGAAACGAATTTTTAAAAGTAATGAAATCAACTATATAGTATAAACTTTGAATGAATTAACGATCTTGCGGAGGGATAAAAATTAAACTGTTTTATTTAATTCCGCTATTCCAACTCAATTAAACTGTGAAGCGTAATTTGAACCGTTTTAAATAAAAAAATAAAAAATAATATTAATTACGAACAGACTATCAATCAATGAGCTGCGAACGAACGTGAATAAGCGTCATCACGTCACGGAAGAAAAACGGTTGGAAAATAATACAAAAACCACTGTTATAATTTTACAATACGAATCGTTACGGATATAATATTATTATATTGTAATAATTTAGCTATAATATCGATTGTTCTACGAATATCACAAATACGTCAGTGGACACAAAAATCATAACATCTCTTATATGCCGGACATGGAGTCGATTTAATAAATAAAAATTGTTAAATAAATTATCCAACAATGAAAATTAATTTTTTTTTCGAAAAAATAATTCAATTTGAAAATTAAAAAATAGCCGATACGTCTATAATATTGTTTATCTGTAAGTCATAACTCATAAGTAGGTAATAAATAATGACTATAATGAGTAATAACTAAAATATTTCGATTTCTTAGGTCCGTTTCACAGCGCGTTATGACAAATATAGAATGCGTGGGCGACAATAGGTTTCTAGTAGTTAGAAATCAAAATTATAATCGTAAAAATGTAAAATTGATATTTTAAATCGAGAAAAAAGAACAATTATATTAAAAGACTAATTTTATTAAACTATTTACAAAACTATTAAATCGATATTGTGCAACAATATAAAGATAATTTAAATAGTATAATCTATAAGTGAAATTGAAATTAAAATCGAAAATTTTAATTTTGATTTCAAGGCTGTCAAGCCACGGACAACCGTACAAAAACCACGTATGTTGACGATCACGATTATATAACATACGTAGGTTAGGTACGCACGATAAAATCGATTTCGTCGAACGATGTTTACTCGAAATTTGAAGTAGATACCTCTATATTATAACCTATATGGGAGCTATATATGACGTATAAGTACAATACTATATTATTATATATAGTGTGCTGTTGCCGATATCGCGTACATCTATATTTACACTCATAATAAAACCCCTGTAGGGCCATCCACATTATATTATTATGTAGTAGCCGTTCGCGAAACGATAATGCCAATAACAATATATAGTACTTTATAGGTAACCTATATATGTATTCTATAATAATAATAATATTATGATGCTCGTTGCACTGGTCGGTGGTCATGGTGCGTCGGGTTTATATAATACCTACGTATATGCGATAGGTACCTCTACCTACGTCCCGGCATGACACATTAATGAAAGAATATTATTATCGGCCTCATAAATACATTTGGATCGTACACACATATTATAATAATATCTGCATGATAGGTATTATTATTATTATATTACATACGTATGAAAATGAAATTCGAATTTCGAAAATGATGGCGGTACCTGAGGCCTTTCAAGCGGCGTATAATAACCATTATCGTGACCTTTTAAAGGCGTCTGCGGGCACACACAGTTGTATTATAGTTGTAATTTCCCGTCGTTTTATCGGCAAACGCGTTATTTTGCTACATACGTGTATCGGACTAAAACGTCGCTAATTGTATTGATTTTACCGACGTGCAGCCGAATACGCCTCGTAATCTGCGAGATTTTGTTGTTGTTGTTTGTTGGTGTTTTCTTCATTCGTTTTCGGATTGCCGTTCACCCCCCCCCCCCCCCAGCCCAGACGACGCCGATTTGGACGACGTGTACGTCTGGTGTCGTTTCGCTCGTTGAACAAAAACACGTTTACGGGGGTGAATACGTGCTGCAGTGGTCTGCGCGAGCGACCGCCAAACTATTCGCCAATCGGACACCGGTGGTCATAAGAAGAAACAAACGGCGAACAGAGTAGTTTTGGTACGAACACAATGAAATATTATATTGTAAATAAATAAAAATCAAAAACCCCACTTTCAAAACAGTTTAGACGCGTACGTTTCGCACGCCGGACGAAAAACAACGCGTAGTAGTATAGTAATTTGTAGTGGTTGTGGTCACCGGTCGTATATTATTATGTGTTTGTGTGGTTTTTTTTAACTTGAGATATGCGTTGAATTGCCAGACCTCGTTGAAAATTCCGTATACAACATACTAAACTTGTCCATGAAATAGCGCTGATCCAAATGTGGGTACGGTTTTGGTTTTCTTTTTGCAGACGATTTTCGAATTTATCGTCATAGTGATCTGCATAGCGTATACGACGCCACTGTAACTATAAACAGTCTGTCGGTCCGGTTGGACTGAAACGCCAAAGACCGCTCCAAAACGGCCAAAACGATACGTTTCTATTAATAACCTATACGAGCTTAAAACTGTAGATTAACATTGATCATAATATTACATAATATAATAATATATACATGTTTCGACATTATATAACATTAAATAATATACATAGTGCCGGCAGTGCTTGAATTGGAAAAAAAACATTGAAGTGGAATGCAAAAATATACAACAAAATTGAGTATTTGAAGAATTAAACTTCTTATTAATAATGATCTATTCACAGCACGGAAAAAACTCTAAATACCGGACACTCTCAGTCATTGAAAATTTGTACGCTATTTGGAGAGCTCCACTGTTCATGAGTTCCAGTTTGTAGAAAGTTTGAATTTTGTTCCCAAAAAGCCGTTGAGTATTGTTTTGAAGTGTCCGCTGTTTAGAGGTGTCTGCTAGGAAAGGTTTCACCGTACTGTTTCACTATAATTATGGTACCTCGAGCAGACCGATTACACCGAGGGCACGTCTTGTGACGTCATGCAGTGTCCGGTCGAATACGGACAATCTGGTATGAATTTACTATTATCAACGGTGTTCGATACTCCAATTAACGAGAGTTTCATATTAAATTGATCTATTGAACATTACAATATTGCGAATAAAGCCTAGAATATGCGTGCTGGGCATTAAACAGATGCTTGAATAAAATATTAAAATAAACATCGGGTAACCATTACACGTCTACCAATTAACAATCATAATTGTGCCCCAGTAGGTAGGTTGTTTTTCTGTTCGTGAGAATGGTGTTCAAATTTATAAATTCTCTATAATATTAAAACAAAAGTTAATATTCCTAATGGGCTCTGAACTCGAATTAAATATTTAGTCTTTCCCGTTATTTTAATATAAAGTGTATAATTCGTTTGTTTTATATTACCTATGTAGATTTAATTATTTCACATTTTGTTTAATTAAAACTAGTTTAGATAGGTAATGATAATTTTAAGTATTTTATTCAAATATGTAAAATTAACATAAAAATAAAAGTTTTGAACGTGTTTCGAAGTTTTAATATAATTCATCGTTATAACTTTGTTTTTAAAACAGTCGATTAATATGAGTATCATAAATGGGTAATTTACATTTGTTTTTTAAAGAGCTAGAACATAATATTATATAAAAGAGCTAACGTAATTTGGGATGATATGTGGCCACATAATAATGATATCAACAAGATCTACTACAGAGACATTATATTAATTGTTCGACACTGTAAATAAAATAATATTGTTCATTTTAATAATTTTACAACGAATTTTATTTTAATTTACAATCATTTTAACCATTTAGTACGCGCTTTTATTTATCGAACAGGGAAAAAGAGGGAAATGTGAAAAGGTGTTCTGAAATAATAATGATAATAAAATCATATTATCGTGATGCCACTGCAGCATATTTGGTGCAACTGCTGTTGTGATCAATGGAGGCAATGATCGTTTTCAACAACGGTTACAACAACAGGAAACGAGTTTAAATATTTACACAGTGAGTTGTCACCATTTGTTCAAACGAAAATATTATTCTAACTTTGAAATTAACTATCAAACAATATTTTATATGTTTATGATGAACAAAATCGTAAAACTGTTTGTCTCGCTTGATAATCACATACACATAAACAAAAACATTATAATATTATATTATTTAACACGACTATAAAAGCAACGATACGTATTTGAAAAAAAGATTTAATTTAAAAAAAAAGTTGTATGAATATCAGATACCTTCGAGTGTTAAAATATTACTAATATATATTATTTTTTGGGTGTAATAATGATGGTATTAACTAATAATACCCATATGGTATCATAAGCAAAATTCCGCTCGAACAATGTTATAATATAAATAATTGAAACATAAATGATAACATGAAAACCGAACATGTGCCGATAAATAGGCATGAGTTCTTTCATTATATTTCGATACAGTTGAGGTTAAGAAAAACTACAATAATTGTTTTATTTATTATGGGCTTATGATAAACCGTATTTAATATTTAAATTAGTAACGGCGTGCAACATTGAATACAAGTCAAATATATTTATGAAGATATAAACGACTCGAATCAGTCATTTTATCTGACTAAGATAATATATTTTTACCAAATACAAACTTCAACAAAATTATTTTGTAGTATAAACTTAAATATAATTTCTAATTTGTTAATATTTTTTCTTTCTATCAATTCAATGCAAGGCTGGGCAAGTTAATGATTTTTTTTAACTCAGTTAAGTTAAGTTAATATGCACCAATAACAAAAAGTTAAAAGTTAAAAAGTTAATTTAACTATAGATTAACTCAGTTAAGTTAAAAGTTAATACACACTTTTTGTTAACTTTTTATTAAGTTAAAAAAAAGTTAATTTGTTTATACAACGCTAGTGTACTTAATTTTTTTCTAACCCATAACTAAATTATAGGTTCATGTTAATTAAAAAAGAAATTTAGTAAGCTAACAGTTAAGTTAATGAAAAGCCAAAAGTAACTTAGTTAAGTTAATAAGTTAAAATAAAATAAACTTTTTAACTTAACTTTGACTTTTTAACTCGTTAATGCCCAGCCTTGGTTCAATATACATTTTAACATTTTGAGTGTATCAAAATAAAGTAAAATTGTATGTAAAAAACAATATTTGTATTTAATAAATATGAAATATATAAAATCATATTATTAATCATATTGAGTAGAATATTATAACTTTACCTTTAGTTTTTAAATTTGTATTTTTCATGAGTTTAAAATTCAAAAGATCATATTAGGTATTTAGTCTGGATAAATTTACAATTTAATGAATAATCGCTATCCTGTTTCAGGGCGCAGACTTACACTTTAAAGGTATTGCCAAAAATATTACCATATAACTAAATATTTCATCATATTTTGTAGCTAAATGTTCATTATAATAATAAATGAGAATTGTTTGCATAGTTGTCTTTAGAACGATTAATAATATTTTATGTCTAATGAAGAAGTTTCGTTAATGTTCTCGACACTTTACTGCATATTTCATACATTTAGAAGTCAAATTTAGCGACTAGCTATCATTATGTCATCATTGTTTTTATTTATTGTTTTACTCATATCATACAATTATAAAATATTATATAAGGTATTGAACATTATTGTGTTATAAGTTGAACAAATTTAATGATTTTATATTTCATAAATAAAATTAATGGGGTTTAATTAAATGTTTAAAATTATTATTATTAAGTTATGTGATTTGTGCCATTATATTATTACATTTGAGCAAGGCTGGTCATGTTAGTTGAATGATTTTTACATTCTTAAATTGAAAAAAAAAAACTAATTAAAAGTTAGGTTGGAATTCACAGTAAACTTTCGTTACTTCGAATCTCAAAGAAACCGAAAAAGTTTGAGTTATCAACTTTCTTGCATTGGTATTTTAGTGTAATGGTAGCTTCCGTGGGATTTCAATATAGTTCAAGTTAACGAAAAAATGTCAGGACATCAACGTTCAGCCAGATAAGATTCTTTGAATCAAATTATTCAAGCTTATATTAATATCTTTTTAACTAACTATTATCGACAGAATTATGTTTTATTTTTCATGCTATTTCCCTTGTGAACCGTTGTACAATTTATTACTTTCGAGTGATAGATTTGTAGGGGGATGTTAACATAGACATTTTATTATTACGATAACGGGGATCAATTGATCTGATGTAATGGTAGGTTAAGCAAGGCATTTAGTAGAAAAATGAAATAAAAGTGAATTGCATTTTAAATATATCTAACCACCCACGACTACAAATTCACTTACGCGCTATAACCACAGAAATTTGAAATCATAATATGTTGAGGGAAAAAATCAAACAAAAGTAGAGTACATATTATTATGTATTGGCAGTTTCGGCTGCACTGCAACAGTCTGCACTTGTCGTAGCATAGTGTAGCGTAATTCAAAATATGCGACACCCAAACAATGCCACCCATGGCAGCTGTGTCCTGTGGCCCTCATCCCCTAACCATACCACCCCTAACCGCACAACCCTTCCATAAACCAACACACCTATAGACTTTGGTGAAATAGTGCGCCTAAACGCCAGACGACTGTCGCCGTCCCTGCACCGAATAATATCAGCTGTAAAAGCATAAATATACGCTGATAATAATAATAGTATGGATTTCGTGCTTCATTTATTGGCATTAAATCAGTGATATTATTATATCACTATACGGCAATGTCATATTATTATACATATTTTGTATAGTATAGGTAAGTGCATTATTCATCACCGTCATCGGTTGATCACGGTTAAAATAAAGAGAACGAAAAAATGGCAAAGGGCTTTTGACGGGGTATGAAAGAAAAAACCACCCGGTCGTCTTCGCTGCTGGCTACGATATCGATTCGTCGACGATAATCGTCTCCACGGCGTGGTCTCGACTGGTTGAAAACAGTGTGGAGAGCCTAATGGTACGGGGATGCGACGAGTTGGACGAAGTTATCCACGTGGGTCTGAAAAATCCCCCCCTCCTCGTCCAACTTAATTCGATATAAATTGTGAGATTTATTTCTAGTAAAATATATTATGTCGCAGAGGCGTATGATTTTCGTTTGTTGATTTGTAGTATTTTAGACTTTCCGTCGACTCACCGCAACTTGCACGGTTGATAAATCCCACGGCGCGTTCAGTTTTACACGTTATATGACGTATATAATATAATGGCGTGAGCAGTAAATTCGAACCTCAACGATGATTTATTATTATATATAGTAACCCGGCAATCATAGCGAATGATTCCAGTAGTAGAACTCCGGAAGTCGAAGTACACTCGTCGAGTGACGGCCGCAAGTGTGTGATTTGCGGGAGAAAGCGATATAATTGATGGGTCGGGAAATGTTACGGTACAACTTATACCCGTCAGTCGTGGTCCGACCGGTGGAGGAAAATATAAAGCATATCATGTCGTGAGTTCGAAAAGAGACGACGCACGGTCCCCCGACCACATTTGTAACCATGGTTAAGATAGAAAATTCGCCACCTATAGAGATTTTCACCACATTATTATACACGCTTTTCGTTATTGAATGTTAAGTTGCCTTTTTTCTTGTAAAAAATGTAATTTGTTACTCCTCGACGTGACGGCAAATCGCCTTTGGGATGGATTTCACACAATCAGCTTATAATGACAATAATAATATAAAAACATATAATTATTATAATATATTGTTGTTATATCCGTCGATATCGATGTATTACAGATATTAAAAATTATCCATTTTAGGTTTTTTTCGATTTGTGGAAAATAAAATAATTTTAATATAATGGTGACAAATAATTGATTCGTATTTTTTTCCATCAATTGTTAAAAAAAAAATCGAAAACTGTCCTTAAACATAAAAAATGACCTTGAAACGAAAAAAAAGACAAAATAAAAATTTATTATATCATACAGATTCGTATATGTTATTGAAATACATTTCAAGCCATTAAAGCATTGTCTATGACTTTCCAAAAAAATATTCAAAAGTCATCAACATATGAGTCCTAATTATCCCTGCAGCAGATGTGTTCACGTCTAATACGATGTCGAAAAATTAATATCAACGTATCTAATATTCATATGATTGTGAAGGAGCTGTGTTTATATTTCGTCAGAGAAACCCGACAGTGGAATAAACCGAATACCAATGTCACCGCGGGGGTTTTCAAAATTGTCGTTTTAACCGTGGGCTATACATTTGAATATATAATATTATATAAACCCAAGCCGAATCTAACCAAATATTTGTTGTTTCCAGTATAATATTATGCGTTCGCTACGTTCAATAGTATATTGTTAATTTTATGTTTAAATAAATAAAACCAGTATTTTGTTATTCGTCGTCACTCGTCAGAGCACACACAGACAATAATACCTATAAAGATGTAAAACATTTTTGTTGGGTCCTATCAAATCGATAAATTAAATTTGAAAAAAAAAAACAACTTCAAAAATCGTAAATATAACTAATAATAGAACTATATAAATTTAATTTTTATTTCCATACAGTGTCTCTGAGGAATTTTCTAATATTTGCTAAACAATGGTATACCGTTACTATTATTATTGTTGTTGTTTGACTTATTACATAGTATGCAGCGTTCCGATAATAATGTTTACGTATACGAAATATTATAATTCTGACAATGTTGATAATGTACATATGATTATTAATATTATTATCAACGATCTATGTGTTTTGCGTTTCATATAAATATTAGCTCAGTCGAATAATCTGATTTATCGCGTTATTAAAAAAACATTCGTAAAACGTACGCTCACAATATTTATAATTACGTTCCATAAACGCTAAACGAACAATGATATTAATTGTGCTTTTTTCGTATCTTTTTTTTTTCTCGAACACCGACACGTACCTCTCTCTATATAATATATAGTATGTACGTAACGTTGAAATTTCAAATTGAACTCACTACCCTCACCCCCGACTCTGTGTTAGCGTATGTGTTGTATAATATAGTAACACACTGAAGCAATATTTTTCACGCCAGCTGTTTCTCGTATACTATCGAACATTATAAAGGAGAGGAAAAAACAATTCCAAAAGTCGATTCCGGACCGTGTTTGCGTACGATGGTTGTTCGCCGTCCCACCCCGTCGGCGTCGTTCAAACCGAATTACAAAAGATCTACGCGGGCTTTGTATTAAATATTAAATACCGTAATTGGCTTTTCCGACGGATATAACCTGGAACTATTCCTACGCAGGAAGGGAGATTGATACCTATCGATATTGGGTTATGTAGGTATGTTTTATATTATTATTATATGGCCGTATCGTGGAGTGAAGTTCCTTCCTAGAAAACTGGGTCAAATTGCAAGAAAGGTGTTATGAGCACCTATTTCACGAGATTTTTTTGTTTTATACTATATAACAAATAATAACAACACAACACACTCCGTATTTATATCACAATTCTATCTGTATAAACAGTTAATTAATTATCGACCTAGATTTTATATGTATCGGGAAAATAGTTTATGTAACTAACGTTTTTTTTACAAACGGTGGCCTGCAAGTGAGTTTTCTTTTTATACCTTACCCCGTGGTAGTCAGATACAATTTTTCTCTCTTTAGTTAAAAAAATATTATATATTATTATGTGGACCCACTGCACTTGCTCGCATATCACATAATGAGCTACACAAACGAGGGCGGTCGTTTGTGTATGCGTGGATTGGTGGTTGTGGGGAGGGGTGGGGAAAACAAGAAAACGGTGCGCATACAAATAACAGGGTAGCGCGTATCCAGTGCTTTAAACGGTCTGGATAAGCTTGTGTTGTAAAAAATAATAATAATAAACGATATAAAAAGACCGTACGTAAACGAGAGCCGATAACCGGGGCCGGGGTTCTCGCCGCCGCAGCTATTTCCACGAGTGGCCGATTTTTCAATTACACAGAAACCCGCTCGGAAAATGGGTGCCCGAGTAAGCTGTGGCGGAGCTATTATACGCTTTTGTTCACACGCGCGTGTTCGCCACTTTATTTCGTCCGTATATAAATAAAAATATATACAAATACCTACATAATGATAATAAATAAAAATAAAAAAAAGTCCGTTCTCACGTCAGCCGAAGAAGGAAATATAGGGTTTTATTATTAAATTTTCAACCTTGTATCTTTTTGAACCTGTATTTAATAATAATATTATCATTAACGCCCAACCGAAAAATACGTATTCCTAACGGACGGGAACTCAACTATACTAGTGAGTTGTAACAGTAAGTTTTGCCATCTAGTCAAAGAAAACTTTCAACGGTTGAACCCAACACCTTTGTAGTTTTTGTTCGACGTTAACTGCAAGCTCTGTCGTGCCCATTACCCATAGCCTTTCAATATCGTCCACATCATTGTGTTTTTTTTATCGCACGAAAGTGTAATTTTGTTAAAGTCACCAGTGTTGTTTATACTATAAGTCTAAAACAACTAAATTGAGTAAACCTTGTTAACGTTTAATGTTCGAAACTGTAGCACATAATACATTATCTACAGAAAATGTTGAAAAATTTCAATGAGTGTTACAATTCAAGAAAATTTCGCAAATAAATTATAAGTATTCAACGTTAATAGTTACGGATCAGCATACCTACTATTAATATAATTTGAAACAATTACCGACTTGCCACTAATACAATAAAATATCAAGTTTTTTTTTAACTAACTAAACTTTTCAATAAATCAATAAAAAAACAATAACCATCTACTCTATATTTTTCCTTCACAAGGAGAATCTATGAATCATAAGCATGTTTTACATTATATTGAGAATAGATAAAAATGTTATATGGGTGTTTCTACGCTATAACTATTTACTATTACTATTTTTTTTGTGGTTAGGACAAGTTTTCACTTTATTCAGACTTCAGAGTATGTTTAGTTTAAACTATAAACAACATAATATAGGTAATTTACATAAGCGCTATCGAACTTAATACGAAGTTTGAATAAAAAACCATACGATGATAGTTTTATAGAAAAAAAAATCAATTAAAACAAAATATACTATAGGCTTTAATATGATGTTAATATAAAATAAACTAATGCATAATAAGCTGAAAAAAATGTGTCCGTACCTTGTATTGTAGTATATTTAATAGCTTAAGGTACTAACGAACTTGATGCTTTGATTAATATGAAAAATAATTATTTTTAGTTTTAAACAGCATTCATGGCATGTTATTTAGATTAGATTGCATTGGCCTCTTAATTTGTACACGGTTTATTTACGAAACGCAGACAACGACGGTCCATAAATACAATAATCTTCTTAGTCGGGTCGGGTCAAAGTCTAAAATAATATGATCCGACGGATGCGGATCGCTTTGTTCTTTAGTTCGGTAAATCAGTGTGGTGCATAAGGCCAATTTTGTATTCCATTGCGATGCAATTTGAACGATGCCACCCAAAAATTCTCAAGAAGAATAATAAATACAATTAAAACGTATACGTCTCGGGTGAAAAACAATTTATTCTAAATATTCGTGCCAGAAACACAAGATCACATAAATGTAAACTCATTCGAAAAAGCTCAATAACTGTCCATTATTAATCTGAAATGTTTAACCTGTGACACGGTGGAATAAAATCTGAATCATTGACGTACAGAGATTAAAGAATTTTAAACCGACTGTCAACGTTCCATTTTCGATTAACTAGCAACGAGAGTTCGGTAATTACCGAAGTAAACGTGACAGATACGAACCAATCGCCAAGCATATAATTTCGATGCTAATTAATAATAATTTAATATTATTATCTAATATTTTATTAATTTTTTTTTTATAAGCACTTAAATTTAAATCTCACTCCACTAAAGATGTGAGGCAGCCATCGATCCGAAGCTATTTCTGAGCAATACGCGTTTTAAATATCACATATGGACGATGTGAACCAACGATAGACTCCTATTAAAATTTTACGGTTTACTCGAATGGTTTATAGGAATTTTCAATGCTCGGTTAATAAAACTTGGAAACACATTATTTATTCTTACCACGACGACGTGAAACAGTTAAATTATTTTATGTTAAAAATAATAATAATAAAAATAACCAGAAACTACGCTATTCCACTGTTTTATGTAAGCGGCACACGTTAAAGAACTGTCGACTCGAACATTTATAAACGCTTAAATGAATAATAAAAGTGTAGTCCTAACAGTTCACATTTCAAAACACGAATAGAAAACGATCGATGGTACCATACAGATTACAGATATGCTATTCGCTGACTTGAACATTTAGTTATTTGTATTATATACTTCAATACACACAATTTCCGACCAAAGTTAAAAATATAGTATCCGTGTGATTTATTCGAACTAAGCAAATTTGGACGACAATGCTTAGAGCCAAACCTATATCTAGAAAAATTACCGAAGCTGCAGAACTTGAATTTTTCCCTTGCTAAATTTAGGCAAACTACGCATTTCGATAGTATTATTTGATACATTAAAATAATAATAAATAGTTTTTGTTAATTATTAAGGTTTGCGATGCATGGTAAATGGCCCATTTTGAGGCTAATATCAATATTGCGTGGATATCGTGTTCATCACTAAAACTGTTACATTTCAAACCTGAAGCAGTTTACGCGTGTACATTGAACCTAAGTGTGTATAATAGAATTTGTTTGTTACCATATAATATGTTATGTAATAATTCCTATTCGGATTCTTGCATAGTTATTTGATAATGGGATCAAATGAAAAAAAAGTACGAACTCTATGATGATAATAATTAATTATTATATTGTTATAAATTATTCCAGCATTTGTGTAGCTATTTTGCCTACACAACACGCCGTCTTACTATTTTATAATGTTATTTTAATGTTGCATCCCGACTAATACACATTAATAAAGTGAAATTATTTGTTTGTTAACAAATTAAATTGTTACTGGGTTTTACATTTTACATGTTTTCATTTTTAATTTTTATTCATTTCTATTCATTTTTTTTTTTATAAATATGAGCATTATGTACATTTAGCCCGAACATGTAAAACGAATTAGACCTGCACATTAAAAACCACATCGGTGGTGAGATGAAAAAATAAGGTGTTAATCCATGGTAAATTACAAAAATAGAGACACATGGTTAATGTTTTTTTTAACTCGGATTTATGAAATAAAATGAAAAACGTGGGGGTCTAATGGTAAATAAAAACTAACGCAGTGAGCTAAAATATATCGACTAAGTAAATAATACTATATTATAAAACAATTAACTTGATTTTTGGCGTGAATGTGATACATATTATTTTTATACTTTTCGTACTACCTATACGAACTGAAAAACTGTAATGATTGGT
The DNA here is from genome assembly GCF_019925205.1 of Metopolophium dirhodum. NCBI lineage: Eukaryota > Metazoa > Arthropoda > Insecta > Hemiptera > Aphididae > Metopolophium > Metopolophium dirhodum. Next base: position 71,653,240 of record NC_083560.1, read on the forward strand.
CGTTTTTTAATAATTTAATCACAATTGTATGTTATGAACTAGTATATAAAATGGCGTCAGAAAATTTATTTGAAAAAAAAAAATTTAATAGTTACCTGAGTATCTTAATTAATTATTATTAAAATACTAATTGTGCGTATTTATAACAATAATGATTTATTTAAAAGTTCAAAAATAGTTTTCCAAATGAAAACATAAGTATTTTGAATTTTCAATAAAAAATTTTCAAGTTAATTAAATAATTAATTTAAATATGTACAGTGTTTTTTTCTACAATTTAATCACCACGACTGAGTGAAAACAAAGTTAATTGCTGCATAATATTATAATTTAGAGTTTCAACAAATTATTATTGAATATAAGAGCTGTTTAAATATTGACAATAATTATTGTTTGTTAATTTTAAGCAATTAAAATTATAAAAATAGTAAATATGGCGTATTATTTGGCATATTACATTATATTAGTATTATCGCGCATTATAATGCACACGAGTAATCAGTACATTGGAAAAAATATCGACTAACCATAATAATTTGTTATAGGCATAATATTATAGTACATAATACCATTATCTCCAGGAAAACAACATGGCGCGACCTGTGACAAAGTGACTACCCCTAGTGCGTTATCATTTCTATACCTACCCAATATATTATGGATTATATTATATAATGCAAAGGTATATTTATATATTATTTTCATCTTTTATTATTTACCAATACCATAACTATACTAAAAAAATTTAGTTTAAAAAACATTATCTAATGGAAGTAAATTGTTTTTCGTTTGACTGTAACATATTACATTGTAATCTAAACTAATAAATATTCTTCTTCTTTCGTTATTGTGGTGTTGGCTGTGGAATACGTTAAATGTCGGATTTAATATTAGTCGCAGAGATCGACAGACTAAAGCCACCAATAGCTCTGAACATTTTCACATAAATTATTGTACCTTATACGCCGATTACTTCTGAGTCCTGACGTAGATTAATGAAACAACACACACCAAATTAAAATATAAACACTTTATTACTTTATACACACACACACACACTCACACGATGCCAAAGAATCCTTATCACTATTATCGTATAGCGTATACGCTACGGATTAATGTAGTTGTATATTATGCTAATAAATAATAATTAACTCTAGCCTAATTATATTTATTGGCTAAGTAAAATAATATATAACATACCTAAATAGAATACATACTGTATATTATATACTCTACGAATATTATATTACATATTAATAATGTTTTCTAAAGATAGTTTTAAATTCTAATAATGTTTATACGAATGTATTTTTGCAACATACTTGTACATTTAACTTAATATACACATCTACTGCTTAATACATAAATATAACAACTGTTTTCACCCCAGACACGATAAAAACAACTTGCATAATTGGAATTGTATAATACTATCGAATTAAAAAAAAAAGACACAAATCGTAACAGACGAGTAACCTCGGATAAGCACTAAACACGCAACTATGGACGATAAGTAATGACACGAATATTATGTTTTAAAAACAATTTTGTTAGTTCTCTGTTAATTCAATTATTTAGTAGTGAACAATGATATTCTTGTCGATGTTAATCATTTAAAATTTTATAAAAATGAGTAAACAAATTAAACTTAAAAATAAATTCTAAAATTGTTCTTTTTTTATTTAAAATGGTACTTAGAAACTGCGTCAATCTAACTCGTGAGACTCGTAGCTAGAAAATAAATTAACCTCAAATTAAAGAACTTTAATAGAAAATACCTAAAAAGAAATAAGAAAAGTTAAAAAAATTGTATTCATTCAAATTTTTGAATTTTTCATAAACGATATTTACATTTTATGCAGTTGAAATTAATTTTGAAGAATTACGGCTTTTTTCTAGTAGATATTAATTTTGATTAAATTCCACGCAGAATGTATTTATTAAAAAATATTGTATGTGTGTGTTTTTTATGTGCATTTTTGTTCTGATGACACTTTTGGAACAGAAGATTTGCTTCAATCTTCAACTTTCACACTGTTTGAACATTTTATCTATTTTATTCTTTAGTTATGAAGTCCAACGGAAAAAAAACGTGCAGTATTTTCTTTATATTTCGAAAACCAATAAAAAAAAAGTAAGAAAACAAAAATAATCTATAAATAACATTAATTTGTCAAAATCTATTTTGTTTTTTTTTTGAAATTTTTAAAGGAATAACTATAAATATTAAACGCTTAGTAAATTCAGTGTTCACCAAATATTTACTTTGAAATCTTATAGGCATTATTAAAATATTTTATTTTTTAAAAATATTTAAATTTTCTTTGATTTACGTATATTGATAAAATTTTTGTTGCTTGATCAAAAAAGTTAAAATGTAACATCCATAAGTTAATAATAATAATATACGATATAATACACTATAATAAAATAATAATTTATTGATGTTTAGACAAAAATCAGTTAAAATTTCAAAATTATAAATGGAAAAATAAATTACTTTGGTAGGTACAAACAGTAATATAAATATATTATAAGACATGTTTCGAAACAGAGGCTGTCAACCCTCAATCGTATTTCATTTGCAATCATTTGTGATTGAATTCAAATTTAACACATCCTTTATTAAAGCTGCTGTGACCTAGCTACCTACTCAAAAGGGACACTATTCACTCGAAAGCTACTAAATTCAATACTGCCGCGAGATCTCTGCTTTTTAAATACTGGTTAGGACATAAACGACCTTTTCAACTTATGGGTTGAAAAGTTTAACATAGACCGACCGAATAGTGTATATATATAATGTGTATGTAGTTTATATACCACATGAGTATTACTTCAAAATATTTCGAGTTTATGTTTATTTACATTTTTATTAAAATCCATTAATTCATCGTAAAATGCCATATTATAAAACGTCAAAAATATGTATTCTACTAGATAACTGTTTATTAGTTTTCTATGAGACGACAGTTATCAAAAAGACTAAACATCGATAAAATATAACGTCCACATAGCGATCGGTTTTCCGCGCCGTGACTGTTGTTCGGTAACTCATCAATAATTAAGAATATTACATAGCGATCTTATTTATAATTTACGTCGTCGATATTATAGGTAGGTAGTACGTATTAATTATATGGACACGAATGAACACACCGCACACGTTAATGATTACGTTTTAATTTTGCGTCAGAGCTCGTAGATCGTGTGCGCAGGACCGCACGCGCACGTGAGCGCTTACATTATGTCATAATATGTGTGCCAGCGTGTATGTTCGTATAATTATCATAATACTAATGCGTTGTGTCGACGTCGCGAGCAAACTAATTTAATAACGCGAGTTTCAGCGACGTTTTGTATTCTGCCAGTCGTCACACACACTATATAATATTAGGTGGGTAGAGGTATATAATTATTAACAAAAAACAAAAAAAAAAAAAAACAATTCAACAAAAAAAGGTAACTGAAATACATTCGTGAGAGGATAACATTAGTGGCGGCCGCACTCACTGTACGGTATTTATATATTTATTAGTGTTTCGTTGACAGTCCGGCCACGTAACTTTGTGCGTATATAGTGATTTGTCGGCTAATTTGTCTGGTTCGTATAATTATTTCACGACACGACGACGACGACGACGACGACCGCCGCCATGCGCATAATATACGTAGGCACGTAAATTATAATATTATAATATTGTACACGTAGGTGCAAATAACTGTACATAATATTATATGAAAATAATAATATGCAGGTACGTACCACCTACCTAGTCACTGCAGTAGTTGAAGTTTGAAAACGTGTCGCTCCGAAACAAAAAAAAAACGTATATGAAAATCGATGGGTCAAAAGTCTGGTGGGTTGGATGGTGAGTGCTCGTATGTGAAGGGGGAGGGGGCGTTAAAGAGAGCCGCCCGTGGTCGAATGCCAAAATTCGATTTGAATGTTTTTCACCGATAACACACGCGTCTCATGCATACATGTTTTGTAGCTTATTATTTCTACAATGCAGTCGACTTGTAAAGTGCTATAATATATTATTATTATAATATGGTATCCAGTTGCCTGATTTCGAAATTACGACCGTGCACCTGCAATGGCGTTTTAGGGGTTTAATTCCTCGTAGGCAAACATCGGTATCGCTGACCAGTGACCGGGTTTTCACACACCACTGTGGCGTACACGTGATCTCTAAACTCGATGGGCTTACGACTGCATCAGTCTTACGCAGTATCGACTGGCCGTATTTTTCCAACGATCGGCAACGGGAAAACCTGTAGGTATGTACGGTCACTCGTACGAAGGGATGGTAAAATATTTCCGTTTTACCGACCGTCTCATGCACCAAGCTGAAGAACACCTCCGTTGTTGTATTCTGGCTGCAGGAAAAGTCGTGTAACTCGTTGATTAAATTAAATATTAAATCCTCGCGAATATCGTAACAAAAGAATTATTATTGAAATTTATTTGTTCGACTCTACACTCTTCGGAGTAGCCCATACACGCTCCGGTAGTTCAGTCGGTAGAATATTAATATTATAACATAACTCGAGTTCTGTTGAAGACTGCAGATCACGTCGGTCTTGGTTGACCGGTGACCATAAGAATTATGACTATATTAAAACGACTGCAGTGGGGCGCTACAGCAGAAGTATGGTGGCGTGCGTGCCAGATGGACAATAAAAACTAAAAAGGATACTATAATAATAGTAATAATAATAATAATATGCTAGCTCTGCCACGGTTCACGATGTTGCACAGCGGGTTTCGAAATAAAAAGAAACATTTTTGTTTTCCCGTTCGCGCGTGCCAAACCAAGATCTCTCGAATCGACAGTTGTTGTAGGTGGGTTGTTGTAGTGCTGGTGTACGGTGTGGATGTGGACGGCAGTGACGAAGATGAAGAACGGCAGCCACGGGGTAACATATTATTAATAACAGACAGGTTGGCGTGACGGATGGAGAACGGGCGAGGGTGGTTCAACGGGTCTACACTGTATAGTTGTTCACCTTTATATTATATCTGTATAATAATAATAACATCTAACGCCGGACGTGGACGGTTTTTACTGAATTCCCGTCACGCGCGCCCGCCGAGGATACGCCGCGGCACACCACGCGCGCACCGTCAGATATGCGTTTCAGACATTTCCACGGAAACCCCGCTCGTTGTCCGCCACCGCCGCGTACTCCCCCTCTACGACCTCGGGCTCGTTAACGCTGGAAGTGAAGAGAACCTTTGCGCGCGATAAATCTACTGAATTACATTTTTTGTATACACAAACACACACATGCACAAACACAACAACCCTCCGCACGCGTCCACTGCAACCACGCAGATACCTTTGCGCCACGATACGTTTCCAAAAAGCCCACGTGACGGCCACACCGTTGTAGAGTACCCAACGGGTCTTTTGTAGGGACGTCTGACGGAATATCATCCCGTCCAAATGGCTGCAGGGCGACTAAGGATCATGCAACCAGGCGCCGGTCTCCACGTGGTCTCAGAACCCGAGGGGATGCTATACGACAACTACCCTAAACCACCGTATATACTATATATTATAGTAGTTGTGAGTTTGCGGCGACCGCCATCACGAAGCTAAGGCTTGAAACTTATTTCGTCGTTTCGTTCTCGTTTCGATCGCAAAGCGGTGGATACATTTCGAATTACATCTGTAACGTCATTGCAGTGTTTTATGCTATGCACACCGCGGACACTTAATCCCATGTAATTTATCATGTCGAAATTTCGGTTCCTTTAAAAAATGTGCACCCGCGACCCGCGTACTCGTAACATCCGTTTTGTGAAGTGGAAACCGTGAAATTTTAAATTTAGAACCATTTTTGATGTGCTACATCTAATGCGACGGGTGAAACCGGCTGTTAGCGTAATGACACGAACGCGAAACACCATTATATGCCTTTAAAATAAAAAATAATTGTTCTTAATAATTTGAATATTTTATTTTTGATTATGCCATGTTTATTACTTTTAATAAGCCATTCTTTCAATGTTCAATCATATTTCTTCATAAAATAATTTCGATGTTTCACATCTGCCAGGCGTCCGGCGACCGTTTACATTTTTTTTAAATTTTTATGCCACGGCCTATAATGCTATAATATGTTATGCGTGACATTTCACAACTTTTCACATCAAAATAGTATAAAATATTTAAATATACTATAATATAAAAACACTAATCCCTAATGTATTGTGTAAAATAATAATATTACAAACAATACATTCATAACACAATTAAATTGATAATTATCATTGTTGACAAATTACACAATATGATAGGTCACCTGTTTTAACTGCATTGATATATGTATCTGAACCAGGGACTGGAACCATACCAAAATAACCAGTTTTGGAACCGGAACCTTTAAATATTGGGAACCGAAACCTTACCAAAACTATAATTTAAATTAATTTTAATACCGGAATCTCACCAGAACCATTATTTAAATTAATTTAAAAACCAGAACCTTACCGGAACCGATACTTATACTTTACAAATTTGTTTACATAAGTATAAAACCAAAACAGGTAACATTTTTTTTTTTTTTTACGAATCAAAAAGAAACCAAAACCTACATTTTAGTTTTTCTGAGAACTGAACAGTAACCGGAATCGTGAAAATCATCGAGGTTCCAGTCCCTAATCTGAACACTATTTCCTCAATCACATAATACCTTAATACTCTAGGTATTACTAATGGTAATTATATATAGTAGTTTTTATATATTATAATAATGAAAACCAATACTCATAAGTTAATAATTTCATATTAGTATACAATGATTGTATTATGTAATTATAATTAAGGTGCACAATGATATTTTCCTGTGACAATTTCATGAAAAGTTATCCATTTAGGCAGTGTTTTTAAAAATAAACTACTAGATATTTATCGTTAACAAGAAAAATCTATGAATTACAAATATGTTTTTTATTAGTAAGTAACAATGACAGACTACGAAAAAAAGTGAATCATCCGGTCAAAAAACATACTCATGTAAAAAAATACACCAAGTTTATACTTATAATGGTTTCCATATTTCATGAATCGTATAAAAACTGTGTCCATTAAACGAACCTAAATACATCTTACACTTTATGACTATTGTGGCTGAAGTTCATGAAAAGTCTATTGGACTATTTGGATGCGACATATATGATATATATATAAATATATTAGTGCGTACATAATATTATGTAAGGCCCTTGTCGTGCAAAAACTAAAATATTTTATTTAAAGGGCTATTAGATTTTTTCAAACACACTAATTGCCCTGATAGCCAATAGGCCCCGGAAACGTTTATGTCGACTTGCAGCTAAAATATATTATAATATTTCAGGATAATATGTCGTACTGACCATGCCGACTATTGGTCGATCGCTTTTTCGCCGAACCGGCTATAATAATATGTTGTAATATATATATATAGTCAATAACGAGCGAGTCATCATTAATCGGTTGGTTTATATTTATTTTCACAATATTTCACTCTTAACGCGTATTATCAAAACATTTTCAATAGAGTACACTTTGAACAGCTCTCTGATATATAATGAGCTAATGCTAGGTATTTGAACAACAATATTATCGCCAACCATGGTCGAATACCACGTGTACAGGTATAACACACCGCTTATAAGTTATAGACTACGCCATAAGTGGCACATAAATCCGTTAACGTGTGAATTATCGATAACTAATTATCATGACACACCGAAAATCTTTTTAAAACTTTGCCAAATATGCAACCACCAGTGACGTGTTTAAAACCACGGAGACAACAATAAGAATTATGACAGTAGTTATGTAAAAATAGATATACAATGTACATATGATATTATATTATTGTATGTATTGCACCGGTTAAAAGGCTAATAAATTGCACCTTTTTATATTCTAGTCAACCAACTTCGGTTTTAAACACCGGCCTCAGCGCTGCTGTTTCTTCGAGTTCCGTTTGGCACTGATTAACGCATTTCGGGCTGAATTTATATTATTATTATCACTGAGTTGCTCTTTTGAAACAGTATTACCTATTGTTTTATTCTAATCTATGCTCTGAAATAACGGTTTCATCCATCGCTATTGGTCCAATCAGCTGATTGTACCAAATTATCAATCAACAATAAATATCGCATAGATGAGTAATTAAATGGAATAGGCCAATTAAAAAAGAAAAAAAAATCAAAAAATCAAATTATAATAATTATTAGGACACTTATAGCACAATATTAACACTATAATACACCGCATCGATTTAAATAATATCGCCAATCATGGTGTAAATGTGTAAGTATCAGTATAAACATGGACAAAAGTGAATTTTAACGATATAGATTGGGGCCTTGGGAGCAATAATTGAAAGGTTATTTATTCAGCATAATATTATATTTCAAAATATTGATGAATTTATCCACAGGCGCGTTATGTAGCCACATTTACTATCGAATATGTATAATATCTACAGCCAATTTTCAGTTTGTTTGAGTGGTATATAATATACATCCGGAAATCCGTCGTATATAGTTAAAGTAAAGCAAACGTTATCCTGTCTTGTGTTAAAATCGATAGTACCATAACTAGGATACAACATAATGCATGGTTTTATTATCATACGATTTACTTTATTATTTATTAATACTATTAATGTTCAATAATGATAATAATATTTATAAAAGGAAAATAGAAACAGATGTTATACGTTCACGTACATGCAATTTTTTTAGCAATAAGTTTAAAAAATGAAATAATAACTCTTATTAATGTATTATCTAGCAGGCCTTGTTAACCCCGCATCTGTGGTTCGTCATTGTATGAAATTATTATTATTTAGAACAAGAGAAAAAATTCTAAATTTACAAAATGTACGGAAATTGGTGCGTATTAAATTATGTATTATTTATAGCTAACCGAACCTATTCAACGGGTGCACTTTTATCAGCAAAGTATGCAGCAGCTCTAAATCCCCGAGAATCTATAAATCACTCGAACTTTTTACCATTAATAAAAAATCACACACAGGCGTAACCCAATACTGAAGAGTCAATGGATAAAAAAGACAAACAACGATACGGTGCAGGACCGACTGGAGAGATGGGAGGTAGAGAAGGAGAGTCAGTGACGTGGACTTTGTGTGTGTGTGTGTGTATTATGATATAGAGATAACAGAGAGAGAGAGAGAGATAAAGAGAGAGAAAGAGTCAACGACGTGGACTTTGCGAGTGTGGTGTATGGAAGAGAGCACGTGATAGAGAAAGAGAGAAGGAAAGAGAGAGCGTGAGAGGGATAGAGTGAGACAGTTCCAGGTGGACGCCATTACCTCAAACCCCACTTTATTTTGCATGGTTAACACACATCCGGTCGAAATCGCCGTGTGCGACCGACCATAATGTTGTGAGAGATCATCGTCCGGGAAAGTGGTCCGTGGCGGGTCAGGGCGGTTATATATATATATATATATACATTTATAAGTCGAAGCATTACACAATGGTTGGAAAGGGTGCTGCGAGGGTTGGTGGTATAGGTGGAACTGGCCGCGCTAACGTTTAGTGTACCGTTACTGAATCTTGATTTAAATAAACAATTTCGCATACGCACATATTATAATAATAGGTGTACATATGTATGCGTACATGTTGTGTATATTTATATATATATGAATATGGAGTGCAAGTGCGTGAACACACACACACACACATACATACTCCCACATGCGCACTCACACGAGCACGCACAAGCGAATGTTTTACCGTGACTTGTAAATTGAAATTCGTACGCAGATAAATACGGCATGGGTTATTATTGTGTTATAATAACATTCGAACCACGTCTCTTGGCGGCGGTTCGGAATATTCACGGAAAACCGTATTCTCTGGCTTTGGTGGCAGTAGGTAATAATAATAATAGTAATAATAATAATAATAATAATATATATATATGTATATTATATTATTATAACTGACGTTATATTATGCCGAATTCGAACGCTTATATAACGATCGGTTTTGCACATTTCACAATGCGCACGAAATAACGAACGATAACACAGCTACCCACCGCGATATTATTATAATAATATGATGTGGGTATTACAATAATAATAAATTATGGACGATGAAATTCGCGATCAATCCGTCAGCGACGACGACGGCGTCGGACGACTACGACATCGTATATTATAATACTGCACCGGGGTTGAGGAATATTATATGTTAATATGTAACAATATTACACAGGTACATGATATATGTATTGGTATCCCCTTGCGGTCAAATGATTCCGCGGTATGCGCGTTGCACATCAGGTACTTATTTAACAGAATATTAATATTGCACAATCGGTACAGTGATTCGAAATTCCGAACCCCGGTTAGTGGGCGAGACGGCGGGGCCGTGGGGTCGATCGGCTGGACGAGAGTCGGCCTCACACGTGCGTTACATAATATTTCGATCTCTGCGGCGGAGTGGACCTCATTATTGCGAAACCACTGCCACCGCTCTCGAACACATCCGCCCGCACACGTTAATCTGGAATTGATGAGCTGTGTGTGCGAGATCAGCTTTTCAGCGCGTAGACATATGACGAGAGCTTTCAAATAATTATATATACTATAGGTATAATTGTGTTTACGCTAGGTGTTCGTGATGCATTTTAACGAGTAATAATGTTTTTATAATAATTGTATGACCTGTCGCTGTTATTTTACGACGAGAAATCGTTTGCGGGTTCGTCATATCCGTTGTACCTATCGACGTTTGGCCGCGTACTCGACTTATGCAATCGACCGCGGAGACGAGTAACGACGACTAATGAGTAAATTAATATAATACCTACTATTTAGATTATATAGGTAGTATTATAATATACTACTAGAGCACAATCATTAGTACAGTAATTATAGTAGCATTTATCTTACCACTACAACTACAACTATACTATTGTACTTTGCAATATTATAATAATTACATTACTATATTATTATATATACCTAATTATTATAATTATTATTAGGTATACACTTCGTTTCTCTAACAATAATAATACGTCATATTATACCGGTTACAATACGTTGAAAGCGCAGCTCTTTTTCTTTAACAAAAAAAAAGGTGTAACACGAACGATGTCCAAATTAAGGTATGACATGTTTGTACGGAACTCGGTTTTACGTAAAACTAATGATTTTAGGCGGCGTTTGGCGCGAACACTAGAGTATACGCCGTTCTTTATTATTATATACATTTTGTAATTATTATATATAATAAAAAATGAAGGAAAACAACTTAATGTTAACCATCTAGCACGGACCACGGTGCACACTAATGGATTGAAAAACGTACGGGGGCAACATTTGGGGGTTGGGGACTGTGGCAGGGGTTGGTTCCGGACGAGTGCGCTGCGAGGGGTGGAGGGAACTGCGATGTAATTATCGTTGCATAGCAAGCACGTGCCACGCCGACCAAACACTTCGAAACATCGCAACGAGTAACAGACACGTATTAATATAATTCGAGCCTTGAAAATTAAGAGCGACGAGCCGTCCGCCGTTCATTTCTGCGATGGGAGAAAATTGGTCGTAACTTTTAAAAATTAATCCCGTGGAATTTTATGATCAGTCCCGAAGGTGCGTGGTGACGCAGTTACTTGTACGAAATTATATTTATATGGATACATATTATAATATTATATAATATAGGCGCAGACGATAATAATATAGTACAATCATTATGTGTTCTTGTATTATAATAATATAATCTCTTTATCCGTAATATAGTATAATCTTTATACGACGGTTCTCGTAAGATCCCTGTGCGAATTTAGTTGTCTGTCGTCAGATTTTGTTGTTCAGTATATTCAGCAGCAGCATTATCACAACTTATACAGGATTCATAATAAACGGATGGATTTGAAACAGGTGTTACTCATCGGTGGATGGGGGTTGAAGGATGGGCCCGTAACCGTTGTGTTGGTAGACTAATATATAGTTTCAGTTAAATAATAATATCATAATGACATAATGGTCCAATAAGTCGGCCAACAGTCATGTCGTGGCAATTGACAGCTATAGTGTTTGCACGAGTGTTCCAAAACTTCAGAAAATGTTACTTACCGAACATTTGTAAGAACACTTACCGAGTGTATCCGTGGAGATAGCAACCATACCGGCCATGTTGCAGTTGCACTCTATACATCAACTGCATTTGTTACGAAATCTTGTAAATACAACAACAATATTTTTCATTCGATAATTTTTTTGAGTTTTTTCATGACACACCCTGTAGACTCAGTGTAGAGGTGTATAATATTATAATCTAGCTTAATGTATAAACAGCAAATGATAATGTTGAACAGGTTCAATATTTTTTTTCCCAGCGCGATATTATACGCGAACGAAGTTGATACGACCTCCGCAGAAATTACAAAGTTATATATTAATATTAGTTTTCCCAGAAAACAACATTTTGTTCACTTTTGACGTCCAACCATGGTGCCCAAAACAGCATCTCACGCTGCCACCGCTGTATATATTGTAATATTATTATAAAATGCCGAAAGTACAAACGTTATCCCTACAGCAGATAATAAACCAAAAGTGAGTTTAAATAATATCGGCAAAGTAAACATTTTTCATCTACTCGTTTTACGTTTTGAATATACCGGCAAATCCTGCCGTAACCCACCGCCGAATCCTCTTCAGCCAGCTTTATACGTCATTATTATTATTATAATAAACGTTATATTATGATTATACTGTTATGACTATAAATATTACACTGTAATTCTTTGTTGTTTTCTTTGCCGAATACTGTTCGAACGTTTCGATATTAAAACGAACAAACATTTTCGACTGCGCCATCGGCGGCGGCGCTGTCACGTTTTTATTAAACAACTCGTACCGTTTTGTTCACCTGCGTGCCATTTATTATATTTTGTTCGTTTTAATTCCCGTCAAATCGGTGCTGCCTTCACGCCGGTGCGCGTGTAGTAGTAATAATAATAATAATAATAATAATTGTAGTCTATAATGCACACAGGCCGACCATTGTGCATTTATGTGTGCAGTGTGTTATGAAAAATGGAAAAAAATTCATTCTATTATATTATTAATAACAATATAATAATATTTCGTACGAATATTATGCGCATAACGTGTACCTACGCGTGGAAGGGCCACGTATAACGAAATAATAATACGACAATGTACATCGCGCGTACCGGTCGATCTCGGCGTTCGGTACAATAAATATTATAATATAAAAACATAATAATAATATAATTCGGCGAAAACCCAGTAACAAAAATATTATGCAACGAATACGGGCATCGCAGCTTGTTCAACTACGGCTAGAGTCTAGTGTACACAGCAGTAAATAATAATAATATTATAATATATAACCGAATAAAAACGTCCATACACGATATAATATTATACAGTAATAAAATATTCACGTTTTGAAGTCGCAGTATTATAGTAGTACAACTACAGCCATAATATGACACGCGCGTTTGGAAAAATATAAATAAAGTGAAGTTGACAATATTTTCCGGGCTGACGGCCGCTGATTCAATAATACAGATAATACGAATAATAATAAGTAATGACATACACGGACGAGCGAAGAGCAGTAAATATGCGTGTATTATATTATATTATATTATATGCGTATACGTATTATTTTCAGGGAAAGCGCGAGAAATGGCTGCGAAACTCTCTAGCGGGAATAAGATAATATTATGTTTTATGATTCGCTATCCGATTGTCAGTTTTATATTATTACGTGCACGTGTGAAATTCCGCACTTAAACTCACGCCGACCTCCGACCCTACTACAACGGAGAATAATAATAATATGATATTATTTTATCCCGTGACCCATAACACCGCGGTAGTCGTACACCCCAAAACGCGACCAACAACAATATTGTACGTCAAATATTGTTATCATTATTAATAATATATCATCATATAGCAAAGGACGATATACCTACGTTTTGAGCGTATATTTTGAACTGAACGTGGCAGAGTTGAATTTCCGCGATTGTGTCGATCAAATTTTCTTTTTCCCGTTTCCGGGATAATTAAACGCTATACAAACATTTTGGCGATATCGTGTCACATATTAAACATTACAATATTATTGATGATTTGGTCGTCCATCAGCGAACGACAACCATCCATGATACCGACAGCGTGCAACAACAATATCATAGATATTATTGTTATTATATTATTTAGGTAGGAGGTACATTGATTACCTATATGTTTTTAATGTTGACGATCGCTACTTTCACTTTTATCATCAGCAAAAATCTCCACCCATATGCGATAAATGATGACCTGTCCATCCAACACTGTATACCGTTTACACGGAAGAAGCCATTGTATACAAAAACCACTCATCGAATTTCACCTTTTGTATTATTAAATTATTAAAATTATGTAAACGTGACCTACCGGCTACCACACAGATGACAAAGAAGGAGTTGATCCAGTGACGTATACAATACAAATTATAAGCCACTAACTGCAATGCATTAAAAAAAAAAACTTATTTTAACTTAATAAATATTCTATTGGATTGAAGTTAGGTACGTTGAAGAAGTGGAATATAAAATCAATAGAAAGACGTTTGTTAGTACAATATTATGCTATATTAAAAACAGTTTACCTAAAAGGTACCCTGCAAGCTCTTCAAACAATACAGTGTAAAGGTACAATTTAAAATTAAATGACTTGAACGTTCTAAAAGCTGGGACTTGGACCCTAATGATTTCGATGGTTCCGGTTCCAGTTTGGTTCCCAGAAAAACTAAAATGTCAGTTTCGGTTCCAATTCAGTTCTTAAAAAATAAAATATTTGGTTCCTGTTTTGGTTTTATACTTATGTATAAAAAATTGTAAAGTAAAAGTATCAGTTACGGTGAGGTTCTGGTTTTAAATTAATTTAATTAAGGGTTTCGGTGAGGTTTCGGTTCCCAATACTCAAAGGGTTCTGGTTCCAAAACTGGTTCTTTTTGGTAAGGTTCCAGTCCATGTCTAAAAGTTCAGTCAGTTTAACAAACTGTTCAATGCCTTAATACCGTGCTTTTAAACGCCTTATGGCTATATCAATTTGGCCATGTCAATCAATAAATTGACAAAATCCTCGAAATTGATTTTAATTTGAGTTTGGGTGGTTATAACCTGTGCAAGTATATCGCCACAGTTCAGGATGAGTGATGACGTGCAAACACAACATTTACCTAACTGTCGTAGATACGTCACGGCAGTCTTTATAGGTTCTTTGTTGATTCCCTACCGATGTACCTCGTTTTGGTAACCTGATTATCGTTATATTATTATGAGAAAGATAGTATACCTAACGCAATAGTTAATTGATGTAGTATTTATTTCTTCTAACCTCGTCCTTAGAGTTTCAGACGACTACAAAACCTGCCTAAAGCGATAATACCTGTTTTCCCGAATCATCTATAGTGGTATCGTTTAGTCCGAGCCGTCAATCTTAATCCGGCAGTCTGAAGAGTCAATTTCACTACTAACGAAGATGATATGTGTCTCCGCTCCCTCAATCTATCCTCATTCACGGTCAGTGTAGATGTTTGACTAGAAACGTAAGAATGATCGAAACCCTATCGACTCAGTAAGGCTTTTAAGACTTAATATAAAGCTTTTATAGAGGTAATATGACCAAAGTGTTGCAGGAAAGAGTACCTACCGAAGACACATCGAGTATGTAAAAATAGCCAAAATAATGTCGGTATATAATATAATAATTCATATTATACACCTACAAATAATATATACATAGTCATTGTAGACGTGTAATCTAACTGTAGACACGAACCGAAAACCACATTAGATCAGGCAGAGGTACGACGTTAAAAACAAAGTTATGATGTATAAACACGGCGCTGGTGATGCCGGTGAAGTGTTAAGTTTAGAATAAAGTATTAAAATAATATTATATTGTGCTTCATATCATACATTCACGCGTACTGCCCGTCACCCGACATAAAAATATTACTACCCAGAATATTGCTGATTGGATGCCAAATCGCTCTTTTCCGTATTATTTATTTACACATTTTGTCGTCTCTGTTTCTAATGGATCGTACATAATATTATAATATATACTAAACACACACAATCATAGGATATCCTTTACGCATAATACACGCGGGGCGTCAAGTATGTAAATTATACATACTATTATACACGTAAGTAGGTAAATAATATTATCCTATAATAATACATAATATAAATTACTATTATAGGTATACCTTTTTCCACGCACTATAATATACCATCATACACGAGATTATTGGTTTTTCGTGTCACGTATAATAAATAAGGTACATTATAATATTATAACACATCAAATCGTTTCGACCCACCATCTCAATTTGGTATTTTTAAAATTTCCATTTTTTTAAACGTTTTCCAGGGTACCTATACAACAATCAACGGTAACCTGCGATCTCACGAGTCGGTTGTGTTGCGTATAAAATATTTTATAACAAAATATTATCATAACTCATAATGATATTATCGATGTAGTTTATTTTTTTTTCAACGGGATGATATATGTATAGTCCGAGACTAAACGGTATGATATGCTTTGTGAGATAAAGACACGCGGATGTCGAGTCGACGTAATAATTGTAATATTTTATTTTCGACATGAAATAATATATATTGTGCGAGAATTGAAATGTTTGACAAGACACGAGATAATGTAAATATAAAGTATACTCGAACGTTGCGACGTCCACATGGTAAGTGGAATGCCGTATTTTCTCTCCCAAAAACGTTTTACGAAACTTGAATTGTGTGCGTTCCCTAAAGAATTCTCCAACAATATGAATTTACGTTTAAATAATAAAAATCGCAAAACGGTTCGGGGAAATGGCGTTGTTCTTGACTGAACACACACATACACAAATACACACTTTCACACATTAACACACAAAGTATACACGGAAGAGTGAAGAGTGAAAAATGAAAAAATGGTAAAAATTTCGGTTTTCAATAGTCAACAACAGTAGGCAATTAATAAAATGAATAAAAAAAAAAAAAAAACAGTAAAATCCAACCGAGACTTTTGCGTGGGGTAAAAAAAACAATACAAAACAAAAATCCATGGTTTTATTATTAATATCATATTGTTATGTATACGCATAAACCGAAGAGAACAAAAGGAGAACACCACCGGGTCAGCAGTAGACCGACTATTATATAGGTGAAGGGTCCGTAGTTGAAGGTCCATGCGTGAGGTGTGAATGACGAATGACAAAGCCGTGGCCAGTGGCGTTTTGCTCGATAATTGTATAAAAACGAATAATTATTATAACTGACAGAAACTACAACAAGTCAGAAAATCGCAACAAGGTTTCGCTACCGAGAAAAATCGATTTTTCTTCGGATGTTCTGATTCCATTATTACACATCTACAAGTTGCACTGTTGTGTAAATATTATATTATTATTGTGCGGTGTCATAATCGTTAGGATATTGAAAATTATGTCTATTTTGAAACAAAATATAATTGTTGTATATTGGTATTTTGAGATTATATAATTCGAGTCGTAGGCCGTAATGAAAAATATTGGTGGTTGGGAAGCGCGTGATGCATGGTTTAGGTATGTCTATTTTTCGTAGATAATTGATAGTTATAAATAATATAATAATGTCTCTGCATTTATTCCACTAAAAAAGAGTTTTGCGGTAATGGTGTGAAAAAAAATTTCAGTGTGCGGATGCTTGCAAGTCACACCTCGTAACGGTACATCCCTAACCGCCAGAGGCGAGAGGGCGTGCGGTGGCAACAAGTAGGGCCTAGGGGTGGCAAATACTTAAGTCTTCCGTGGCAAGGCGTCAACGCGGTCGTTGTTTATTATTTTTCTGCGGCATATTACGTCGCATTGACATGAATAATCCGCTCGGGGGGGGGGGGGGGGGGGACAAAAAAAACCATTTGGTGACACTTTTGAGGTGAGTTAGCGGGGCAGAGTGGGGGGAAATGAAACGTACAAATGTGCCGTCGGCTATGGGGAAAAAATAATTTTTATATTTATGACAACGGTGGCGTGACGTCTGCGGCGTCGAAAGTTTGAATAACGCACTCCTCTGCGGTATCACTCGCTGTTCATCGTGTACCTACAGGGTGCTCCGAAAAAATAAAATATACATTTTTTCATTATTTGTACCTATCAATATATTGTACACATGCGGAAGCTATCTAGCGCGTACTTGCTATATACACCAGAAGAATAAATGCATGGTATAATATTATCATAATTTAATATAATACTATGCATATTTCATAACATTTTAATCGATAAAACTTGGTCTAAGAAAAACACACTGATTTTTGATGGAAAATGTGACCATCCTGAATGTCAACAGTGTGGCGTCAGTCTATGACAATCGAATTCAGACAGTTGGATGAACGCAGAGAAGAACTTATAATAAGTCCAAAGTATTGCTGAAAGTTTAGGTCAACATTCGAAGAATGAAAAGAATACCGTTCAGTTCTGCAATAAAATACAGCAAATACTAGAAAGTCTATAAATTCCAATCAATTATTATTAATTATTTTTGTTATTGATCTAAGTCCGGTGACTAAGGCCATTAGCTGTTGTAGGGGTTATGAACTGTGGTAGGTAAGGTTGGCACGGTAAGATGTTATTATAGTAGGTAAGCAAACACGTGTATGTGTGGCAAGGTTTTTACTACTACGAACCCGGGTGGTCACCCATCCTGGAACTATATAGTAGCAGTGTGTGTTATTTACTCACAGCTGTATTACGCAACTGGTAGCAGCCAACGCGCTACGCCAAGCCACAATATTACCAATTATTAATACCACTAATGATTGCCTATTAAATTTTATTTCACCTGCACTAATATTATTATGACGTAATACGAAAAACTAATCTTATTGTAAATATTACGTACCTACCATTGTTTTAATTCTGTATCACTTAAATATAGATCTACTTATAGGTTAGTATCATATAATATAAGCTCTCCCCCCCCCAGCACTAATACGCCAGCTTAAAGCTTCAGTATTGTCACACAACGATGAAAGGCCAAAATGTCGTTCGCGCCAACAGCATCAAAAAGCTTTCGCACAAAAAGACTTAAAATTAAAAAAAAAAAAGTCGTACCTATTACGTCATAGTATTATACTAGTGAACTTTATAACGCTAGTTGTTTTCGGTAGTCTGCGCAAAATACTATGCATGCATTTTTTCCCCTTTGAAGCGTACCCTGAGATCTTATACATTTTAACGAGACGAAAATGTTATAAACGGCACTATAGTAATAATAATAATAATAATAATAATACAATAGCTGGTCCTTTTTGATTCCGTTGTTTGCGAGAGGATGATGGTTTTGAAGAGCCCGATTTTATTATTATTCATTTCTCTGGTAAACGATCAAAACATCTCGTAGCCATCATTAATATATAATTATTATCACATAAACATCGCTTCTCGAGATATTTTTGTCCAATGTACCAAAAACATCCTGTTTTTTTTACTAAGATTAAATCATGGACAATAAGGTATCGAAATGTTCCCACTGCAAGATATTAATAACAGTACTATTAATACCATTGTTGTACCACCTTCACATTTTCGTAACATTTGTATATAAATTATAATGCTCGCTCCGTCTACCAATAAATTTTAACTCCTACTTTTTTTTTCAGAATTTATTCTGTACGCTTTTGTGAAAGGTATGAAATATATGTGTCGAGAGAATAAAATGAGTTCTTCTATTAAATATGTTTTTAAAACGTTTTGGAAAAAACCATGGAATAAATAATAACACATTAATATCAGAAAGAGGTTACATAATAGATATTACGATTCATGGCTAGGAATTTGATTCGCATTGTCTTCCTAATCGTATATGTTTCATTTAGGTCACACATGATTGATTGTCAAAATAATATCGAGTGTTACGCACCCGTTGTTTAGAATAGTATCCTATTTAACTGTTTTTGACATTTCCTTTTTAGAATATTTAAAAATCATACAATTCTAACATTGTATATAGATTATATTTGTTCTTCTCCATTATGTTAGTTGGTGAAGCCTGAATTTTGATTTTTAAATTACTTCATACTTTACGAAGTAATGAGAGTTGGCTACTAAAATACTCTATGAATGTTATGCGTAGTTTAAGATTTTTTTTTTTGTGTATTTATTGTTCTCCTCAACTTGTTTGTATACAAGTTTGGTCTACCGAAACGAAGTCAATATTCTGAAACTGCAAATGAAAAACGATCATGTTATATTGGAAAAAAATTATATTATTACAATATTTTTTTCATTAGTTATATTATTGTTTAATTTAAATGATGTAATAAGATTTTTTTTTAATCTTTTTTCAAAGTACTTGAAAATTTCCTAAAAAAATGTATTAACATAATTGAATTGAGTATTATAAAAGTAATTATTGCCAAACAAGTGATAAACTGAGAAAAACTTGGCATTTTACACCGAAATATGCGCCTTTATTATAATATTATAAGTAAGTATACCTAACGGAATAGTATACCTGACGAGTAATTCGCAGGTAATCTTCTTTTTTTGTGGCTACTTGTGTTATGCTAAACATAAAATAAAAATAGTCTTTGTGCTAACAAAAAACACCAACACCTTCCAAGATTTTTAAAATTAAAAGTTTAATTAATCTTAAAAAATAAAATACGCTTTTAAATTAAATTAATTAATTGTGTAAACTAATATAGATGTCATATTTTATGTCGTATTAAAATATTTTTCATAATTTATATAATTATATGTTTTTACGATGGTGTATATTTTGAGTGGTCATTATTCTTATAAGCTTCTTGATGTCTATATAGTAGTTGAAAATATATATATATATAAAAGCGGATCTTAGTAACTCTATATAAGGTTATCATGGTTTTAATTAAGACGATAAGTAGATTTTACAATTTGGGTCGACGAATGAAGAGATTCACAAGGGGATGCGTTGTTCCGAAAATATAATATAATGTATTTTGCGCACAAGTATTGGTTAGTTGTCTCATGTTTAAGGAAATCAAAACGTCAATCTGTATAGGTATAACAGCATCACGATATGATGCATATGGTTTTACAATGGTGTGTTTTTTATTATTTTTATTCGTTTCTTTATTTTTGTATTTGAAAACAATTTTTACAGTAGATATATGCTTCGAGGGTGATTATCGGCAGAATATTAGATCTATTTTGCACTTTTAGGGGAGAAAAGAAAAATTCGCCGTACCTACTTTCTATACGGAAAAACCAAAAAACTATGGAAAAAGTTATATTTGTACGGATCGTCAAATTATTTAGAAAAATATTGGTTTTGTTATTCTGTTGTAGTTAAAAAACGAAAAACCGTAGTCCGTAGAACGTAAATACTTCAAATCATCTTTATATATTTACATTACCATTATTAGTAAAGACAATAGACATGGAATTATTTTCAAAATATTTTTGCACAGCTTGAGCTATTTATAGACTTGAATAATTTTAGTTTTTACCTAAGAATTTTAATGAAATTATTTAAGCTCTGCCAAAAACCCTAACGATTTAATACAAGGTTCTCTTATAAGTTGAATTTTCTGATGATCGTTTAAAGTTCAAATCTAACACATTGGATATAGATACAAAAGTATAATAATGATTTACCCTCAATCAATTTTCGTTATTTTATTATTATTCGTAAAATTAGTATTGTAGACATTTGAAACAATAATTACTTAAACTAATTTATTCCATATGCAATGAAATATTTTCAAAATATAAAGTTATTATTTATTATTATAGTCATTTTCGTTTTTCAATTTTTTTATTTGTGTTTCTTAAAAATATTAAATAATAAAAATGTTATGCTTGCTCAATAATTTAGACGGTTTAAAACAATGTTCCCCCTATGTGATTCTTACAACAACACACAGACAAGGATAATATGCATGGTATGCACATTTTTTTTTATAGACATTTCAAATTCAAATTTTTACAAAATGTCATGTTCAAACAGAAAATAATCATCTTAGTTGTTTTGCTTAGGTTTAAAAAAAATTTTCGTAGGCACTTGAAACTTTTTGCCATTACTCAAACTATTATATTTATAAACTATTTTATTATATTTACTATACAAAATTACATTATTTTAAAGATATTGTTTAGAATTATTTTATATTTCAAACCCGTTAGGTTATTAGATAGTTATTATTATTAATAGGTATTGACTTAAAAGTTAATAATAACAAGTAATGCCATGTTTTTTTTTGTTATTACATTAATTTATAATACAATCTGTAAATTAATTTTTTTACAATAAGCGCTGTGGGAGTTGATGGATTTGTAGACTTGAGAGATGTGTGATGGAACTTCTTGAGTAATGTCATGTAAAATAATATTACAATGCAACAAAATTTAAAAAAATATACTAAAAAAATTAATTAAGAGGACGTTACATGGACATATTTTGTTGTTTCCGTCTTACAAGTGCGTTACATAGCAAATTATACACACGGCAGAATAAGTTTACCTCCACTAGTTTAAAAAATAGAGTGATTGATCTCTTATATAATTTAAAGGTAAGATTATTATCTAGGCAATCGAATGGGTTTTTTTATTATATTTTATTTTTAAAGCAAGTTATGAGTATTGTAACATTGTTAATTGGTTGTACATCTTATAAAATACTCATAACTCGCTTTAAAATGAAAATATAATAAAAAACCGATGAGATTGCCTAGATAATAATCTTACATTTAAATTGTATAAGAGGTCAATTCGCTCTAAATTTCCCCCCTCTGGGCTTCTGCTCAACGTAAAATTTTCCATGTTACGCACTTGTAAGACGGAGACAACATATGTCGGTGTAATATCCCCTTAATAACATTTGCAACAGAAATACAGTGGTCTCCATTTATTATATAATATATTACTTATTACAATGACGATAATTAATGTTATCAATCGTATATTGTTATCGACAAGATCATACGTAGGTACGGGCAATATTATACGTACATACTTATATCGTTTAGTGTTATTAGTTGTTTATGTTATTTATTTTGTCATTATTTTTAGCGGAGACTGCTGTGTATAAAAAAAAAAAATATCTTTATAAATAGAGGTTAATACCCCAGTCCCCGCTCATAATCGATTTTCGTATAATACATATTATTATAATAATACGTACAATGATTTATACGAATTCATATTTAACAAATCCGTTAAGTATATAGACCTACTTATATTGACCTACTCAAGGACGAGCTGGAACTCTCGACACCCACAACTACTGTACAGCAGATTGAATTCCTCGGTTTTTTGTTTATTTGTTAGTAATAGCATGCACCTATATAATAATATTGTTTAAGCCCTTACTCGCGTCGAATTTACCGAACCAGCCATAGTTGACCTCCTTGTCGACCACTCCTGTTACGCGTATTACAATATATCCAAACATCAATTATATTCGCACTACACATCACATACCTATATTGATATAATGTGTATACATCTAGGTCGTTACTGCATTGTAGGTAGTCGACTGTCATTAGTTGTAATATTGTAATATATAATATACGGGTGAGAGGTCGAAATGTGTATTATGATTATTATTATTATCAATTATATTATTATATATTAATAATATAATATATTATTAATTACTATATTAAATTGTAACACCGGCATGCACGCATTTCCGTTGTTTGAAATTATTATTAATATAATAGTGTACATTGAGAACGAATTATCGGCGCAAATGTATATTATAATCGGCGTGGCAAGGGGGTTGTCGATAAATGCCGCAGCCGCACTATACTAATATTACTATAATGCACACAAAAGTGCACACTTTATTGAAAACATTAATGATCTCAATATTTAAGATGTGCAGTCATGATCGTTAGTTAGAATAGTTAATAGAAAACAAATGATAAGCTTAACTCTCTAAGTTTTAAGTTATTGTGAAAATATTGACAAAACTCAGTTTAAATAAGATAAATCTACTTTTTTAATTAGGAAGTTGATAAAATAAAGAATATTTTTAGACTATTCATACATAATATCCCCCTATTTATCCGGAAACATAACACACATTGTTTTCACTTTTAAGTCATCAGCCGCATGATTATTATGCGGGTTTTTACTTTGAGGGTGTACGGTTGGTTTGAGACACGTGTATTATAGGGGGAGAATGCGTCACTAAAAACTCGGGTGGTCACCCATCCAGGAACTAGCGATATCAGCCGTACTTGTCCTCAGAACACGTTATTGGCTGCTGCTAATCACCGTGCCACGCCAGACCTCAACACACATTATTGTATTATTAATTATTACCATAATTATAACCATAGTATTCGATCATGATTCATTTAAAGCTGTTTATACAGAAATAATTATATTTTGTAATGTATATAAAATAATTAAAATCAAACATTTAAAAAACATTTTTAATATAAGCTCGATAGACTATTTTAAATAAACTGAAAAATGTCAAGTTTTTTAACAGTTAATTTTATTAAGCTAGGTAATTAGAAACATAATTTAAACTTTTTAACTATTCAATGTCCAACTTTGACTTCATCTAAACTACCTACTGTTATTACCATGGTGCTACTACAGGTGTTAATCATCATCAGGACGCCGGTGCAGCAATTACCCATATAATATGATATATATATATGTCACTGCATAACAGTCGGTATGCAGAAGATAACTAACTAAGGTAGGGTACTAATATAATGTTCAAATTATTATTTAGAACCCCTGCCGCGGCGGTCTGATAAGTAAATGCACATATGTTTATCGTTGCTTATGTATATTACATAATAATATCATTATGTATGGGTAATAATATAATATTTATGGCGCATATATTGTTGTCGCGGTGCATCTATTATAGTATTATATTATTATTATTATCATTTCTATTACTATTATTATACATGAGTACGCCCTTCACAATATAAAATTTAAGTCTACGCATGATATGATATTCTAAAAAGTACCAAAGTCGGAGTAGCGTGGCGTATAATATAATTATATGAGAATATTAAAATATTATATAATAACTAATATGATAATAATTTATGCCGTTCTGCGGCGTTTGACGATTTTCGAACGGTGTACTTTGTCATTTTAATTTTTCGACGGCAGAGGACTACAACTGTTACCTGGATCTACAGTGATAATATCTAATAATAAACGCTGTGTGTACCTACGTGGCAAATCGTAATTGCAATGGAAACGTAAGTGTATAATGCGTATATTATATTAACCTGTTTGTCGATAAACAATTATTGTGGAAAACAAAACGAACAGCTGAGCAACAATATTATCACAACCCATAACTATCCTGGATTTAATTTTAATTTTTAAGAGAGTGTCAGATACGTCATGATATTGCGTCGACATAGTTCTTTAATTAGGTATTATGTAAGTCTAAAATTTACTACTCTGGCTCACATACGATAGTATTAATCATTAATCACTCTCAATGATTTTTATGGTCGCATATGAGTTATAATGATGTATACTCTGAACTCGATGTTGAATGCACCTAGTTCTTAATAATAGTATAATATAATATATATTAACGTATTTTTTTTTATCTATTATAATAAGTATGTTCAAAACGGTTAGAGACCAAATTTGTTCGCGTTATCAAAATTTGTAATGTGAGTATACCTACTGCAGTTCATCGAGGGTAAGAAATATCCAGAATTTGTTTGACAAAGAATACCTAGAAAAACGTTAACTGTGCATATTATATTATTAGGAATAATGGCATATTTGAAGAAATTTTGCATATTTGTAAAAAAGTAATTTTTAGTTGTATGTCCGCAGTCTATCAAAAATATAAAAAAAACATTTTAAACAAATTTAAATTATTACATGTTTATTTACAATATACATAGCATATTATTTAAAGCTTTTTTAGTGCATAAAAACCCGAATTTTAAGTTAATAATTAATATTGGTACAATATTTCAATCGAAAATGAACTAGTTTGCTGTCCAACGTTTCCTGGTTAATTTTAAACAATTTATAAATAATATATTTGTATATTTCAAGTTTATCTCATAGAAATAATTAAGCAGTATTGATTTTTATCCTCCACGTCTTTTTCGACATATAAATAATATTTTCATTTTTCCTACTGGATATTTTATAAGAAACATTTAATGTCTCATTTATATTTATGGCAATAATAATCCTTTTATTTCATTTTAACTCGAAGAAACGCTAACCGTTGCATAATAATAAAATTAACGTCCAACTAAATACAATAATTATTAATTGTCGATCAATAAGAATTAAATTTATGAACTGTAAAACAATGCCTCCAGTTATTGGTACAGAAATTCCTTAGTTGCAGTTTTATGGATTAGTTACATTATAATATTGTTATAAATATAATTGAAAATTACAATTAATAAGGTAATAAGTATGTAATAAACATTTCGGTATTCAAAGCTTATATTATTTGTAAGCGTATATATTTTTATCAGATAATATAATACTTGCGTTCAAATTAAGCGTTTAACATCAATGTAACGTTATTTATTTTGCAGGTAGGTACAATGTAGTATTCCCAAAATAATTAAATATTAAAACATAAATTATTTAGTTAATATTAACAGAACGGTATACCTATAAAGTATAATTATTTTTTTATTTTTAAGAATTACTATTATATATTACGTTATACATATTTTTGTTTATTAATCATTCAAAGTTTAATATTTTTTCAATCAATAGAATATGTATATAAATATAGGCCATTTATTATTTTATGGACGTACGGACATTATTACCTTCGTTTCGAATCTGAACGAGTCTTACGATAATAATATAATAATATTATGTGCGTATTATCAATTAGATAACCTGTGCGGTGATATTTTAATAATAGAATACTATATTATAATTATATTTTATTATAGTAAAATATATATTATAATAAAATATAACGGAGAAACACTCGACTGAAAAATAATTGATTATTTAATGCATATTCAATAATATTATTATCAATACAAATCAGGTTTAAATAGTACAAGTCGAATTTGTTCACGTTCAGTCGCCGCCGTATGACGGAAGGAACATGACCAGAATCATCAACTTCCTTGACATTCAGCAGTTCAGCGGCATTAAACATAATACAATTTTATAAGGCAAGATCGAAGTTCGAAAACAAAAGAGCAATATTTTATTCCCAGACGCATCCCTGAAACTAGTGCCTTTTCATTAAGCATTTATGCTCGGAGACAATTAAACTGGCGATGGAGTTCAATATAACCCACAGCGATATATATTATGTGCGTGTATATACGGACGCAATGACCTAAATGCAATTCAATTTTTCCCGTAATAATAAATATCTTAAATGTCATAGAAGTCAAGGGATTCGTTTATAAATAATAATACTCAAATTAACCGTATAAAGAGAAGTGATTTATTTGAAATATAATATCACACTATCATCAGGCACGAACAATTTTCAAGCGCAAACAATATTGTGATATGTTCGTGTAAAAATATCTGCTGAATAAACCGGGCGTAGGTGGTGTGTTATAGTATTAGGACACAGAAAATATATCCAAATTATGTTTTCATAAAATATAATAGCTGCGGTTTGGTACACTTTAAATAAATAAATTATATTTTTTCAGAGAAAAAAAACATACAAAATGCCGCCTACCCGTTGGTCGATTCTTCAAAACAGTAATGTATTACACTATAACCTGGCGTTATTATGTACCTGTATTCGATTGGAAGTTTTACATTTGAAATATCTATTTCAAAATGCACAACAACACAAAATATTATAATAATTTTCAGTACCAAGATCGTAATAAAATATCACTGTTTATACCAGAGAGATATTTAGTAGACATTTTTAATAATAATATCATAATTATTAATAATTATTGGAAATTGCGATACAAATTGGTATTATATCAGTATAATACGATGGCAATACGGATTTACAATGTTCGAAAACTGAACTTGACACCGCTGATGATATATTATAATATTATTATCATTATTATCATTATTAATATTGTTATGACTAGATAGTAGATACATAATCATCAGTGTCGATTGCAAATATATATTATTACTTTCTGCGAAACATACATCCGACAGTTTGTTTACATTTGGCAATTGGAATATTTTTCACCATAGCTCATCGTTGTTGACCTGAGTATTATAATAGATGTGCTTCGCTTCGGATGATCAGTTTATTTGTCGATGTTAAAGTGACCGGAAAATGAACTCGTGCAGACAGTAAACTACAGACAGCGATATTATCCCGAAATAACTTATCCATAACACCGTAAGTATTATCGTCATTTTACGATCAATTTCAATTAATTTAAAATATATATTACAACGATCCCAACTGTACTAACAGAGTATGTATTGTCACTGTGACGTGGAGGAGGAACTGTGTAGGTATGGTTCAGACTTTGGGGGGGGGGGGGGCAATCAAGTGCGACACGTAAAATATACCGACGCCCCTGCATTTCAGTGGTTGGTAGTCCGTTTTCGGAGGATTTATTGCAACCGTGTGTCACATTATACGCGTCTACATGTGTCTATTACATATAAATACAGTTGTACAGTGTTATTCAAATATTAATAAAATATTACGAAATATTTTGTCGAACCGCGACCTGGAAATTGCAATAAATCAATAGTTCGTGTCCAACCAAATATTTTGAGTGCACTCAGCCGACGTTTGAGTTGCATAATATTATAATTAATATACCGACCCAGCTATACCTAACCTTATACCTATTAGACTATCATGCATACCGCTTGCCAAACCCCTGGACCCGTCTGCAGCTGAAGAAATGAACGGTGGTAAATGGCTTTTCCGTCGAACCGTCCGAAGACCGCTCATGGATGAACGCGTAGCGATATTTAATTTAAATCGAAAAATACTCTAATCTAAAACATATATTGATTAGCTTGTTTTTTTTGTTTTTAATCGAATTACATTTTTTTTTCCAGGCCGAGCATTGCGTTTTGCCAACGTCGTTTTGACAGTTCTTCGCTTTCCTTTAATTAACCCGAACAAAAAACAAATGTTAATATTTTATCCGGGAAAATAAAAAAAATAACGTTTGTATTTCCTATCTCTAATGCAATTTATAAATATTATTATTATTATTCGCTTGTTTTGCATTGCGTTCGTACGCGAATTTACAGTGGTTGTAGTAACGAACAAACACCGAACGAGTTAGGACGTACAACGCCATTAGCTCGTCTCGGGGCAATCAAATAGTCCATCGCGACACGGCAATGATAATGAAAATGTCATAAATAACATACAATAATATTCGTCGGGAGATAAGTTTTCGTGTCGTTGACACTGCAAATTCACACTCGAGTTTAAATATCACTGAAACGTATTGATCCTGTATCATACATTCATATTATAATATAACCACGGTATAATATATGTAATATAGTTTTCGTATCATAGTCCAATTACACAAGAGCAATTCAACTTGATCGTTGACATGATGATGATATATAGAATATTGCCGTGCAAACACGTCAGATTATGAAACGCTTCCCCGGGAAATGTAAAATATCTTCTCGGTTTCACTATACATATAAACACAGGAACCACGAGGTATGGGAAAATCCCTTTGACAAATGTTAGTTGCATTACGATTTGCCTTATAAGTCATATCTGTATAATATGAGTCACTGCAGGTGTAACGCGTAGTATATTGTTCAATCAGTAATATTGTTATTCGTTATTTTAATAGCAATGCCCATCAGACGTATTCGTATTGTATTATACTGTATTTGTTCACGTACAGATGAATCATCTCAATCTACTCGGTTCAGGTTGACAAAAAAGTGAACAGGTGTACCAGATTTTATATTGTAAATTCCAAATTGAAAGATCATTATTTTGTTCGAATTTTTCAACATTTTTTAATATTATTCATAATTTTTAATTTTTTGACTTTCAAACTAATTACGGCACTACACGTCTATAGTCTGCGCCATTTATAGTAGGGTGGTATTACGATGGAAAAAATAAAAAAAATTAGCAAAGACAATTTTTTTCCAGCCAAACGTTTGAACTGTAAACGAATAAAAATTAGATAAAATAGTTTTTTTACTATTCGTTTCGTTTTTTAACATGGAATATTTTCTGCCACATAATATCGTAACGTCTTCTGGAGAATAAATTCGATTAAAAGTGTTGAGAAATAAACCATCAACGGACATATAAAATTATTATGATATTATATTATGTTGTATTATGCTGTTGTGGTATAGATATTTTTCTTTTCTAAGTCTCACGGGGGTTGTGCGAAACTTGTGAGTCCGTCCGATAGACGTTTTTTAGAGCCAAGCGAGTCAGCGGCATTATACTATTGATTGAATAAAAATCTAAATTGACATTTTACAATTTCATCTTCGTGGTGCACATGGGCCACTGAGACCAATATATCTGACTTCTGCATGCAGTAGATAACGTTCAAGGTTCATCGTGACGAGATGGACGAACACAGACAAACCGTGTTAACTTTGCGGTATATTATGGTTTCCATTAATTCCCAATGAGTTTGTAAGAGCTTTTTTTTGTATATAATATTTAGGTACTATGTAGTATTGTGAGTATGAAATTAATTTTTTTTTTCAATATTTTTATGAAATATTAATTAAAGTTATTATTTTATATTACCTAGTTTTATATTTTCATGCGAGTACTAATAATTAATATGTTTTGCCTACATTATAGTGTAAAATGATCAAAATTTGGTGGGTTTTCGCAAAGTCTTACATTTTTAATGTTTGGTTCAAGGTGTAGAGGGTGGAGGAAGGCTTCGTGAATTTCATAACGTTGATGGACTAAACTTCTGGAATGCTTCTGAAGCCCACAAATTCCACCCCTCTCATCCATAGATATGGTGTATTATTAGTGTAAGTACCTATATTTTAGGTACCTACATTAAGTATTATATTTATTTTACAAACTATTATAAATTATTATTAATATGGAACTATTATGAAGTATGGTCGTATGAAAGTTACACACAGTTAGACAAATATAAAATCACAATATACTAAGTTATACAAAAGCGTATAAAACTATAGTATTTACATACCTACCTATCTTTGTCAATGGTATACTGTAGGTACACAGTACATAATTTAAGATGTAATACATAATAATTAAAATAATTACCTATACTATGTACTTTATATGATTCCTGAAATCCATAATGATATGTAAACATGCAGAATTCAAAAACTAAAAAGTTGGCAGGGAATATTATACTATAACTGGTATGTATTTATACATTATACTAATATATTTTAACTATAAGGGATAAGAGAAAAAAAAGAATTACTAATGAATTGTTAGAACTATTATACTATCTAGGTAGTAGTAATTACTTAAATGATGATATTTATATATGTATATTGTTTACAAAAACAAAGAAGATTTGTGAAGAATATAATATATTTATTATTTTTATGAATTATCTATATTTAACCGACAATAATATTATTATGGCATTCTTTTTAGCTCCGGATACAGTGTCTTATAACTATACATCAAGTCCTAACCATCTGAGTGAAATGCAAAGGTATTATTTTACATACGAGTTGCAAAACACATTTCAAGACGAGTTTAATAATATTATAATCCAACGAGACAACGACTTATGGGTAAATAATTATCTCATACGGGATAAAATATAATATTATATTATGCTCGGCCAACAAGAATTTATTGTTCCACGTGGATCGTATATTATACACAGTTTTAGATTCGAGTAATGTAATGCCTTTCAGATGTTGCATCGGCTACGATATTATTGTTATAATATAGTGTTTTAATACATCATTTCGTTCTACAAAGTCTAACAACTATAACCGTAATAGTGGTTAATACGATTATGCACTGAAATGTCCCGTGCGTGTATAAACTACATAAAAAAAATAACCCATCCATTTCAGGAGTGTTTGAATATTTCTAAGCGAATAAGCTGTACGGATAAAGTTTGTTATCATTATTTACATGTAGTGTTTTATCGCTTTTGTTTTCTTCCAAAGTCCCCCCGGCCCACTATCCCGTCAAGTGTAATTTCACCTCGGGATACGTGTTATATATCTCTGGAAAATCGAATTGCCGACGCTCCAGACACCTCTTATGATAAAATAAGTGATTGCAAAATGGAGGAAAACGCGCGCGTGCTTTCTCTGTGCAATTGAACTTTACTACGGAGTGTCGGCATTACGAACTTTTGAACCGTCACAGATGCGACTTTAACATACTTAAAAAACCCGACCAACTATGCTGATGGCGTTATTGTCATCATCGGTGATTTCCGGTAGTCACGCGGAATAATAACAATAACGATAATTAATATTATTTTCATAAAGCGATATTTATTTGCAGTCAAATGTCTGTCGTGTGAGCATGCATTGTGAAACAACGAGTAAATAAATAAAAAAATAAAATATTATTCCGTCCGGTCTGATGTTATGATATATAGACACATAATTAGTTTCGATCATTTCAGCCGGAATATATGGCGAGCCGCAGTTCTTTCCGGTCGTGATTTTCAGCGATATACCACACGTGATGGGCGAAAAGAATGTAATGTCGTGAACGCGATCATTTCTGTATATTGTAACAACGACAATGACAACGACAACGACAACAACAACAGCAACAACCACGGCCAATTACATTAACTAACGTCTAATTTACCGTGCCAAACACAACTCGAACTCATTACGACCACTATAAATATATATATTGAAATAAATATTTTACTCAATTTGTAGTTTAGTCTTAACGGACGGACGTTATATTATGCGATACAGTGTCGCGTTAAAAAATAATTCACTGTTATATGATGACGTCAGTCACCCCGTCGCCGCACTCTCGACCTAATGAACCGAGCGATGAGTAAAAATTAAATACGTTATTACCTACTTCGTGTGTATAATATGTATATATTTTACGAACTGAATGAAAAAAAAAAAAAAACGGAGAAAATAAATGTAACAATATAGGGAATATTTTAAAAGACAATTCCTTTGAGTCTGGCTTGATCAATTTAGTCTGCGCCACAGCATTGCCGGAGCGGAGCTGAGGGTTGGTGAAATTTGATTTTTCTTTTTCTTTTTTTACTTTTCTCTGATCGACCTTCATATCCTCGTACAGGAAGTACGTGCTTGTGTTTTACTATTAGTGCCGTTTCCGGTTTTTTTACCAACTACCCGATCCAAATCGTAATTATAGTCGGGTAGGAAAATACGCTATTTTAGAGAATGATATATTATTATGTTGCTCCAAATGTATTTATCTTTCAAAACATATAAATACTATGTTTTTCACTATATTTTACTAATTTGCAATCATATCCAATTGTGATAAATAGGTACCACTTGATTAACAATACACGCTATGATGATAACAATAGGTTATATCAACTAAGAGAGTGTGATTTTCACACATTGTAACAATATATGTTGAAGCACCTTAGAAGGAGAAAAAACATAATACTATACAAAGTACCATGATAGAAATACATTTTAAAAAAAACTTTGTTCCTATCATGCTATGAGCATTTATTAAATAACAATTATTAGTGATTATTATTATTATTTATTATTAATTATAAGTGTTTGATTACTAAACAAATATTATTCACTAGGTGAATTTAGTTGTATAAATATCACACAAATAATGTATTTCTGAAGTTTATATTATTGTAATTGAGCACTATACGAAATTGCAAGGCTGGACAAGTCAACTTTTTTTTAACTCGTTAAGTTAAGAAAGAAAAAGATAAGTTAAGCTCAAAGTATAAAGTTTTTTTTGTAACTTGTAAAAGTTACAAGTTAATTGATAAAACAGTTACTAAACTTAGATATAATTCAGTTACATATTTTTGTTGTTTTACTGAATATTTATACAATCTAGGCCAAAGCACAATAAGACAATTTTGTAAAATAATATACATATATAAAAACAATTGACACAGAAAATAACAGAAAGGGAGGAGATTCCTTTATAGAACTCTACTTATTGAATTTGTTTATTATTTAGTTTTACAATAGTTACATGATAATATAACATAAATAATTTTTTTTTTATTGTTTCTAAGTTATACAGTTATACAGTGATGTCAGTTTAATATTATGGAACCTGAAGAACGTGTAAATTTTCCTTTTATGGAAAGCGAGCCTCATGTATTTTACAACATTTTGTTCCCCAAATAAAATGGAACCGGTTCTAACGTGGTAAAAGAAAAGCTATTTTATTATACATAAATAAATTTTACCCGAATATAGGCTTTAATTGTACTAATATTAGGTATTATTATTAGAATATAATTTGACTTGGGACTGGTTTTTACGCTTTAAAGTTTAAAGCGAATAATTTACCTATTTTATAAGCCATAGCGTGTCAAATCGCTGAAAAGCTAAAAAGCTGACAATATACAAGATCAAATGTCTGATTGGAGAGTTTTAAAAGTCAACATAATATTGTGTGGGATAAGACAAATATACTTAGTGTCAATGTAAAATATGTAAATAAATGTCAAGTTTAAAATAATTGTTGAAGGATGTGAACCTGAAAATATTTATAAAGGTGATGGAAAGGGTTTATTTTTTCCCACAATACCTAGCAAAACATTATCAGTGAAAAATGAAAACTTTAAATGTGGTAAACTTCCAAAGAACGTTTAACCATATTTTTGTGTGCGAATATAGAAGGAGATTTTTAAAATTCTCATAGAATTGGTAAAACAAAAACCGAGATGTATAAATAATTTGGATACGAAAATTTTTAGATTTTTTTACTACCCACCTACCTATTTAGAATGACGGACTGAAACATTTTATATTTATATAGATTTTACAGTATTAGAAAAAAAAATAGCTCAGTATGACTATACAATTAATGAACTGATTAGTATAGCTGTAAATCATGAAAAATAATTTAACTCGTTAATGGCATGGGAGACGAATTGTTTTTATTACAAAAATTTGACTCCTAAGAAAATCCCTACGCTTTATGAAATAGTCAGAATTCAATATTTCATTTTTTAAAAACTCTATTTTCAAAAGATGTAATAAACGTTAATATAATATCATAAATGTTTGAGTACTTATTTGGAAATACATTTTTTTGCCATTATTTAAAGTTGATTCAAAAATCAGAGTTCTTTTCAACCTGAATAAAGGATAAAATAAATATATAATAAAGATTTCCTCTTTAAATAAATGAAAAAAAAAATGAAAAATAAATGAACAAAATCTGACAATTCTACGAAGTGTGATATTTTTCCCTGTAAAGTCGTTTTTGATTGTGGAATTGGTTTGATTATGTTTTTTCATACGGAATATTGTCCACCCCGCCCCGCGTAACTAGAAATTGCCTGCATTTCTGTCTCATAATAAATAGCCGGCTCCAACAGTCTTAAGTTAGAAGTTACTTTCTGAAAAAAATGTATTTGTCATACAACTTCGTTAAATTATTTTAAACTTAGTCTTTTTAACACGTTAATGACCGCCCGGGAAAATTGCAAGATGATATAAATTTTTGGTATCTATAATAATATAAGCTCATCAGTAATATTCACTCAAAGTAGGTCATTATGCTTATTATTATATTGTATGATACACACTCGTAACGCATTTGTATATTCAATTCGGTTCAAATATGACTCTTTGACGTATACGGTAGGTAACGTAATTACGATAAAATCAATTAATTATTAATTTACTCTCAGACAAAGTACTGTAGTGACGTAATATTACGTGTTCATTGTGTAACGTTAATCATTCGTAGAACCACGAAGGAGGTACGGATTCAGTGTCACCAAAGTTTCCTAGATCTAGAGAACAGAATACCTAATTCACATTATTCTCAGGTAAACGACTATGATTACCGTAGAACATCCATGCTCGTTGTTATTTTCACAAGTTGAATATTTTTCCGACTGTAACACGATCGTTGCACCTATATACTGCCCTATACTATCATCAAACATTTTTAAAACATCTCAATTGTTCAAAATGTTAAATGATTATAAGGATATAGGTGCGTCATATTAGAATAATAATTTCAATATTTTTTTTATGATTTTTGATTGCAATTATTCAAATAAATTAATGACTGGACGTAACTAATTCATTCAATTTACGAGGTTTACTAATGATGATGAATTGGGATTCATTTAATTTATGACTTCAAAATATTTTTTAATCTGAGATAGTGTTATTTTTCTTTTTGGATTACAGTTCATTAAGTTTTATCATTTACACTTGTAGACATTTCAGATGTTCACCTCGAGACCATGGAGTCAGTCTGGTGGAAAATCTGAAACATTCACTTGTCTACAGTTGACTGAATAAAAATGTGTATAGTAATAAAAAAAAAAATATATTAACTTGCGTATTTATAACCTAAATCCATTTTCTGAACCCAAAAGGATAATTTTAATCATGGTGCAACGACGGGGAAAATGTGTGAACACGCAATTATAATGCACTGTGCATTTCACTATAATATATTTTATACAGTGAACATAAAACAAGTCAATCGGGTGACGTCACATAGTTTCAATGTTTTGTTAATCTGAAATTAAGAGTAAATGAATCATCACACCTTCGCCATTTATGAAATAAAAAATAAATAATTAATTAGGTTTTTAAAATGTATGTAAACTAAATAGTTTTAGAAACAAATGCAAATTTATATAATATTATCCATGTAGGTATTTCAATTAGATTATCTAATGTAATAGCATTTTGACAATTCGTTCTGAGTTTAAGTGTTTGTTCTGATAGACAAACGTGAGCGTCGACTGTGTATTACAATAATCCGTCAGGTAGGTACGAAAAAAAAACATTATTATTATTATTATTATTATATAACATTTTCAAAAAAAAAAAAAATAAAATACTCAACTAAGCCCTGTCCAAAGTGAAATTGTTTTTTTACGGTGACTTATCCCGTAACTATTATTATTTATTGCCATTATTTTTATCGCGGTAAATTTCAAGACGACTCGGCAAGAGGATTAAAAAAAAAACATTTAACAATAAAAATAATAATAAAACGATAATGATAATAATAACAAAAACGACAACAACAATAATACCATATTATCCACTCGGTCTCGAAATCAATTAACTGTAACTTCAATATAATTTATATCGTTATAATGGTAGATAATAAGTAATAACAATACAAATAATGATATGTCACGCGCCGTATAATATTATGTCGGACGAAACGAGTCTCCAATCTTAACAATGACAGGTGGCATGTGTACGACAATAATATTGTTTGCTATACACCTCGAATATACATACAATAATATACGGAGTGATTCACGTAAGAACGTTCACCCACATGTCTTCACATTTTAATCAAATTCTGATTTTTGGAATTTTCACCCACACAGGGGTAAATTGAAGTAAATTTAAAAATTCTGAAAGTAATAATTCGTATAATATAAAATTTATTGTTAAAGAAAAAAAATACAAGTGAGCCTGGTGCTCGTGAATCATCAGTATAATATTATAAATTATAATATTACTTCCATCGTAGTATACGCTTCACACGTAGTTGGTAACCAAAACAAATAGTCAAATTTTTTTGAACTCATGATGGGAAGGTGGAAGGGAGGTAAAAACCCAACACCAGCAGTGGGGTAGTGGGGCAGCAAGGACTCGATTTTTTTTTTGTTTTGATACGGGTTGGGTAGTTTTAGGGGGGTGCAGGGTTGTCACCAAAAATTTGATAAATGCCTCTGATATACAGACATACTGAAAATGTCTCACTGCACAGACATAATATATTTAGTATAATATTTATATTTGTTTGGTTTTTTTTTTTTTTTTTTGATAACTCTTTTTCACGTTTTTTTTTTATGATTATCTAGATACGATGTTTCAAAATAAAAATCGGTTACTTTTTATTCGTATAATATTTACTACATTAATTTCCGGTTTGCTTATCGAATTCGCAACACCAACAACAACAACAAAAACAAACCGTAATCGTGATTATTATCGTTATTGTTATTATTATTGTTAAGGTGACACTGAAGCTCGTTTTCGAACAGAAAAATAAGAAATAATTACATTGGCTTGCAGTAGGCAGCTCTTCTTTCAATCGTTTTAACATTATAGTTTGTAAAATCGAATCGAAAATAGTTTGTCGACAACGACGATAGGTATTATATTATATATATATTATGTTATTGAACTCCGAAAAATAAAATCAAAAGAATGGCTATTTACTTTTTTTTTGCGTTTTGAAATAATATGAAAACATAGAATTGCCCGGCTTATGCGTAGCCTGAATCCCCCCAAAAACAAACTAAAATGGCACACAAGGACAATAAAATATATTATATCGTTTGGATAATATTGTAATAATATGATTTATTATTAGCTACGGAGCAGACAATAGTTTTAGGATTTGCATGTTTTTTTTATTTTTTTTATTCTGAAAACATTCCAGTTAAAGTGCGTATTTTGGCCAGTTTTGGGAATTATGGTAATGATGCACCTACTTGATACATTATGTTTTTATTTTCGTTGGATTCCTATGGTATTCAAACCAAAAAAAGGTATTCATATAATATTGGAACGACATTGGTACCTATAATACAGAAGCCAGGTACAAAAATAATCAAAATTATATCGCTCGTTTAGTTGTTTTTCATTTTATTTATCATCGATGAACACCACAAAGTAAACTTAAAATTGTTTGCAAAAAAAAAAATAGGTAAAATAATAAAATACCACGAGATCAAAAAATAAACAATACATATCAGTATGAAATAGTGCGACAACCACGACCTCTGTATTTCGTTCGTACATTTCTTTCTTTTCGTAGTAATATTAGAAGTCCGTTTTTTAAGGATGGCGGGATACCGTTTGAAAGCCACCTCCACGTCGAAAAACCAAAACTGTCTAAAAATCGTGACTGCAATAACAGCTATCCAAATATTATTGTTAACATAAAACATACTGTAAATAAACAAATAATTGATTCCTTAATGGAAAACCATGTACCGTAGTTTGGTTTCGTGTGAGCATTTTAGACTCGAAACTAGTTCTACCCCTAAGTAGTCTTTTTTTCCTAGCTGGCGTATATTTATATATCATTATTCACCAACAATAAATTGGAAATCGTTTGATGATTTGGACTTAAAAAGTTGGTTAGGTATAAAAAATATTTTATCTAAACTTCAGGTGGAGAACCATCTCTTTTATATTAGCCCAGACCCACAATGTATAATATAATACACATAGTGATTTACCAACCCTGATACTCAACCCCATTTTACCTTTAATAATTTTTCCTAATTCTGATTTTTAGGACGTTTAAATTATAATATACCATATCATGTTTAAATTATAATGACTATATTATTTTCAAAAACTATTATTTTTCTTCTGTAAACACATTTTTCCACATGTGCTTAGGTGGTTGTCCGATAATCCGTACATGGTTAAAATAGACTTTGTCACCGTCCTCGATGTTGGGGGGTGGATAATACACAACATCATAATATGATTTAATCAGTGGTGACTCGTACGATTGTGATGGAACCGAAGGGAAATCGAAACGTATATTACAATATAGTTTTGAATGTTTTCACGAGATACCGAAAACTGTAAAATATTATTTATGAGATTTTTTTGAATTTTCCGATTTTTTTCTCCATTTTTTCGTGGCTATAGTGGATTAATCGAGAAACAATAGCACAGCTATGATTTATAATGCAATAGCGTCGTAGCGGAGCCAAAGGAGGTTGTTGGCCCGGTGAGGCGTGAAACAAAATCATGTAGGTATATACGACGCATAATAATATATGAGAATATATTGGGGGGGGGGGGGGGGCACCTTCTACTCAGTTCCATACGACTATTTGGTATTTATAAACCGATCGATGAAAATATGCCCTTGCAAAAATATCAATGGCGGTAAGAAAATACGGTAATACTTGTTGTTTTTTTTTATAATAATTCAAACAGTATAACATATGAATATCGTCGTGTTGCTCATTCCTTGACTACATCGAGTAGGCAGACGTAGACTTTAGGAATTCGTCAATATCGTGTTTAGTAAGTCAAAACGCGTCTTTGCGGCCAAAAATATGTTCGAAATGTATGTATAATAATAATAATTTAATGAATAAACATTTGTTTAGGATCTAAACTATATCATATTGTTACGTGAAACCTTATTAAACGGTATTAGTTATCCCGAGAACAATTTATGTTCCCTATGTGTAATTGTTTGAATGAATATAGTTTACCGTAGCTTTCGGTTCGAGCACTCGTTTTAAATGAGTTTATCAATTAAGAGGCACATAGGTAGAATAATTATTAATATATTTTTAATAGTAATACTACTCTACTGTATTGGAAGATAGCTGTTAACAATATTATTGTATCGATGAGTTCGCTCGGGTTGATGGTGACCGTCGAACTGACGGCCCACTGTCATTTTAATAATATAATATGTATTATAATATTTTGGACGAAGTCGAAAAGTGTCGAGTGCGATATTTTGTGTCGGTCAATTCTAAAGTGAGTATTTATAGTGTATAACAATAATTGTTATTAATGTTGCGGTATTATGTTATACTATTATTTATTTTAAAATTAATGCTCTACAGTTAGCTATTGTTGTATCATGCATTCATGCATAATATTATACACAAATATTACAGTTAAAACTATTAACTAGGTTATGTAAACAATCATACTATGTAACAGGTAAAATTCCAAAACAAATCATACAATATTCAATAAGCTAGGTAACAATGTAGGAACATGCATTCCAAGTTTCAACAAATTAGGTTAAGATAACCATTTATTATGTAATAAAATAACAATTAGTATAATTTTACATAGTCATTAAGTAAAATGTAA
Source organism: Metopolophium dirhodum (assembly GCF_019925205.1). Classification (NCBI taxonomy): domain Eukaryota; kingdom Metazoa; phylum Arthropoda; class Insecta; order Hemiptera; family Aphididae; genus Metopolophium; species Metopolophium dirhodum. The sequence continues at coordinate 71,694,275 of NC_083560.1, forward strand.
CTAGGTTAAACTTAATATCGATATTACCGATAGTGCTTCGGTAGTAAATTTGATATATAAGTAATAAGTGAAAACAGAAAGAGGGTCAGTGAGTGGTGATCATGTGACTCGATCGCCATGGACGTCAACTTTTCAATAAAAGTGATTATTTTAATTAAAAGTTTTGTTTATTTTTTTACGTCTGTGATCGGCGTATACGACACTATGCGATTGCGGAGAAGTTCTGGGGCCGGATTTGGTATATAGTCTTTGCCGTTCAAGAATAAATTTTTCTACCGACCAATAATTTGCTATAGTGGTCCATATATTGGCCAAATTTTAATATTAATAAATAATAATGACCTTATCACATTTTGTAGACACTATATTATAATATAACTGTCATAAAAATCGTAATGCGGTATTATTTCAGCCATTTTATCCTACTAGCCCAAAATTTTAGAGGCCCTTTGAGATTTTCTCGAATACGCGACTGGCTTATCTGAAAGTCTTCTGGTGATGGGTTGACCTAAACAGGAGTATGAATGTACAACGCGCAAGTACTATTAGATATTAATATATTATTATTGTTATTGGGTATATGCTGTACAAAATACGTAAGTAACATTATATTATTATATGTACAAAATCGGCTGCAGAGGGTTTGGCAGCGTTTCCCCCAAAAACTCGCGATAAATCACAATGACTGTTAATAACCAGCTAAGATACGGTGTCCTATATATTATATAGTATAACGCGTATTGATTTATTTTCAAATCCTATATATTATATTGTCTGACGGTACACTCACTTATGCGTATTTTTTTTAAGCTTACGAGTGGCGAGGGAAAAATATAATAATATTACGATCACAATACGTATTACCTCAAAGTACAAAAAATGATATAACAGTGGGTAGGTAGATAAATATTATTAATAATTCGTTGTATACGTTTTTTTTTTCTCTTAAAGTTAACGTAAAAATATGTCGTAGTAATATACTAATATCGAATGAAAAAATATGAAAACAAATTTAAAGAATAAACTTATTGATGTCGTTTGAGACCACGACAATATTAATAATAATAATAATAATAATAATAATTTCAATATGAATCTTCGGAGAATGATGATTTGCGTCACGAACAAATGGAGTGGGTACTATTTCCTGTCGAGTTTGATTCGAAAGTATTATATTCCATTTAAGGTGAAACGTCTATAATAATCCATCTCTATTGTGTTGTATTTTATTTTCAACGTTACGGCGGCGGCGCTTGTAGGGTATATTATTATGCAGGCTAAATATTTAAAAAGATGTTCAAATCCTACGAGCCATTATATGCCAAAAGGCATAATACCGTTCTGGCGGTACTCGTCGTCCTCTCAAATACAAAACCCGAGTGAAACTGAACGAAACGAGTTGACTTTATTTTTTATGTTATACTCAAAGCATTTGGCAAACATCTTCAACATTTTTGAATTCCAAGCTAGTGCTTTGACGAGTAACGTCCTGTTTCTAATTTCAATTCCGAACGCTTATAGATACGGTTTCAAAGGCTGAACATTGCGAGTTCGATTGAATTCATCATCGCTCAATGGCATTCGTGGAATGAACGAGATTAATAATAAAAAGTGTACATGCAAACACTAAACGTCTATCCGATGTAGACAAAAAAAAAAAAAAATGTATAAAAATTTCTGTATCAATTATAATATCGATGATATTATCATTGACGGCGTACGGAGAATAATATGGCACAAAGAATACATTCTTAAATTATATTATGATTATTACTAGGTATTGGAAGGAAATAAAATTAAGTATCCTATATAGGATTTTTTTTTTTTTTTTTAATAAAATGCATTTTATATTATATTACTTATTTCGTAAAATCGCAAACAAATATACTAGAACTGAATTACTGATTTCCGTTTTTTTTTTCAAACTTATTTATAATGCTAGTTTCTCGTCGAATTACCAATGAACAGTAAAATCGAATTATTTTCAATATTATAATCAGCGTTGTTATAATATTTACGGTTTAACACGTAGTTTAGTGGGTATTGGTTAGGCTCAAAATGTAGGTATAGAAGACGATTTTATGATTTGTTTATGAAGTAAATTACATTTATAATAATATTGTTGACAGTTTTGCTTAATAAGCCTCTCTGGTCCAAAAGCGTACGTCATTTTAATGTCACTGATTAAAGTACGGATTAAAAAAATAATATTTAACCAGAGAAGTTTTTGAAAACTTATAATTAATATCCTAAATAATGTATTATAAATTCGTTAAAATATTTTTAAATCTTAAGAAAATCAATTTATTTTCATTTTTAATATATAAGGGTTTATGAGAATCAATTCAAATAAGTTCTTAGTTTGATAAAATTCAAAAAAATGTGAACAAGTCTAAGGACACTGTAAAAACTTTAAATTACTCATTTGATCATAATAATATTATTACAACTGTCAGCTTGTAATAACAAATACTAACAACAGTATGGTTTTTGTAAAAAATGAAAATGAAAATTCTGTTGTATTATGGAGGAAAACTTCTAAGTACATTCGAGTCTAATGATTATTATAATACTAAATTTATAAACATATTAAATCATCGACGAATGATTATTTTAGTAAAATAACTTTAATTTTTAAAACTCTATTATTTACACTCATGGATTATTTGTTACTATTAATTAGTTTCTTTATATTATTATTAGAATACAGAACAATCATTATGGCTGTCCTTTCTTCGCCACAGTCGTCACTAACATTTTGTCTATGTCCAACATTTTTATAAAAAAGTAAAAAAATTATTATTTTTCATTTGGAATTTAAAATCGATAACTTGTGATCTTACGAAATGTGTAGTATTATTTTTATCGTAGGAAGCTCAGTAGTTTATTGTTTTTCATAAAAATTATGTTCATATTTTTTGTTTTTATAACTGAACAGGTTTTCTTATTTTATATGGTTTTGTTATATTATTATAAATTTGACATTTTTTAAAAAGAAACGACAATGTGTACCTATGTACATCATATAACATTATGTGAATGGCATAGGACATGCCTGTCCACATGTGTCAATCGAATAACCAAGCACGAATGCTCACGAAGTTTCAAATGTATGTTGCTTATATTTTTACAACAATATTGCCATTGGAGTTTATTCTCAAAACTCTCAAATTCAAACCGAACAAGATGTATTATATTCTTCACGGTCCGATCCATAAGATAATCAAATTTGTCCATCAAACGAATAATTAGAGATTACGTAAACCAAAATAAGCAAATAATTGTCTGTTGTTGTTTTTTTTCATCCGAATCGTTGGTACATGCGTAAACACAAACACAAAACACTAAACACATAATATATATGTAGGTATAATAATAACATGATATTCTATTATGATATGAATTCACTTGGCTGTAAGATTATATTTTTTATTTACTAAGTCTATTCAATATAGACGTGTTTCTTTTTCCATCTAAACTAGGTCATCCGGCAGATGACATTTCTATTTGGGATTCCAGCATTGTCCCTCGCGGACGAAGGTTGGGGTGGAGAAAGGCAAGGTTTGTAAAATAATAATAATAACAATAATAATAATAAATAGGGGACAGGAAAAAAAAATTATCCACACATAGTATACGCTATACGGCATTCGTAAAACACATATTATAAACAAACAAAAATTCTATTATTCCTAGTTGGATTGAGTAAGAAATGGGTCGTTGTACGTTTCGATTACGACCGTCGTCTGCGGCGTTTACAAAACATCGCTGTAATAATATTATAATCGGTCGGCCGGCAAATTATTATTATTATTATTATTATTATTACAGTAGTTGTTATTAATAATATAACTGTCGCATCGTGGAAAACGTCAACCGATGACCACACTATTTATGCCATTTCATATGACATGGAGCGTATGTGACACAATATTATTACGATAATAATATGTGAGCATGAAGCACGCATGTTCATCAGATTCATATATATGTACGGCGGTGGGAACCCTCGCCCCTCAATTCCCCTGTGGATTAATGTTATTTATATATCGCATATAGGGTGATTATTTTATCAGCAAACTATATTATTGTGACCAAAAAGTATATTAACTTGTTCGACTGTTTAAAAAAAATATATAATATATCATTCGATATTGTTGCCCTAATTATTTGGCTCTTACAATGTAAACTGCGATTTGTGTAAATTTTGATTACTGAACAATTAATAGTCGACTTATATTAATATTATTATAACACAAAACGATGATGAGGCAAGAGGTATCCTTCTAGGCTGGGACACACCACTAATATTTAGTATTTTTACATCTACGCGATTTTAGAAAATAATATGATTCAATATTTTAGATTGTCGATTTGCCATTTAAAAATTTACATTTTATATTGACGGAAGTTTTCCGGAAAAAAAATGTGGATGGGAAAATAAAAATAATATATCATTATAAAACTTGGAATTGCATAATATTATGGACTCAATATTTTATCAAAAAGTTTAAAATAAAAAATACGAAATATTGAGTTAAACATGCACTGTTAAAATAACCCTCCTATATGGTTGTAATAATAACGAAATTACATTTCCCATCTGTACACGCGTCACTGTAAAATAAAACACACGATGCCTTACTCAAGTCCCAAGCCATCACCTCTAAACATGAAACCACAACAATCAGCATGGTACGTCGTAAATGATAAAAACACACAATAAAACAACATAATATTATGTTCGGACAAGTAAAACTATTGAAAATATAATTTTATTTTCATCAGTACCTAAATGTTATTGTTGGTAGTTACTAATTTGTTATTACAATCAATCTAATTGTTTCATGTCGATATCAAAAAATACAACGCTTCCGATAGGTGGGCGGTGGTATAGTGGGGCGTATATGGCGTATAACGACTTCTCTAGTTTTTGGTTGATGGGTATACTTATAATATAATTTGTGATACGCAGGTATAACATAATATAAACAGTATTAACGAATAACCAATAATACCAAACACATTTCCTTGTTATCACGTTCATTAGGAACGGTTATTATTTTTACATTTTACACATCTATTTTTAACTTCATTGCATGGATCTATATTTATTATATATATAAATATATATTATACATCTAAAATTATAAGCTTATCGATAACGATCGCTGACGCCGAGATGTACGATCACATGCATTACTGAAAACAATGTCGTCAATAATATATTTCATGTACACTGTGTCACACAGATATAACAATTGATTTACAAAAAATGATATTTTCATTTATTCGTAATTACTCAAAGTTGTGACACCTAATTTATATACTACCAAGTATACTTTTAAGACTATAAATATTAATAAATATTTAGGTTTTTTAACTTGAAAAGAAGTAGGGAGAGGGGGGTTAAGAAATTAACATAGGTTATCATAAAAAATTTAATTGTATAATAATATATATTTTAGGAGTATGATTGTAAACTATAGAGGCTTAATATTGTGGTAAGGTAGTAATAAAGTATATGTAATTATAAATATAAAACTTATAACAACGTAGTATACATGTGAGGGGGGGGGGGCAAAGCCTCCTACGTTTACTTTGCAAGCACGTTAAAGCGTATGCTCAGTAAAAAAATTACGATTTCATCACTGTAGGTGGGTATGCATTAATATATTATAGGTAGGTAGTAGGTAATAGGTGCGCACATTCTATTATAATGTCTGTCATAAAGTACATCTCTAATAATCAATGAAAAGTTGTACACAATGTTCTTAACTGACAGTCGTACGGATGCAACTCGGTACTCAGATGCATTTTAATGCACAGTACAAACAAAAAAGTTTTTTCTGGATATTACTGGATATTTTATGTGGAAAATTTGTTCATGATTTTATTATTTTTACGAGTGTGCATTTTCCGGAAACACTGTTTATACAGCGTTTACATCGTTATCGTTATAACTGCATTAGAAATTATTTTTATAAATGCACAAGAAGTTAATTTTTGGGGAAAACGGAATAATTACTTTTTTTGCATTCGTTTGTAACTAAACGGTTGGATGTTGTATGTGGCTTATAATTATATAATTTCAGGACAACGGTTTGCAGGATGGCGTGGACAAAAATGTAAGTTGGTTGTCAACCGTTACGTATCGATGGCCGAAATGCATAACGAACGACCAAACGAGACCTATATATGACGGCACCACAATAATAAACATGCCAAAAGTTTGCGAAACGTATTGATTATATTACAATATATTGTATTGTATGTTTTATTTTATTGTTATTATTATCATGTATGTGTTCGTGTATGTGTTATCAAGTATTGTATTATTATTATTTTAAATATCGTGTATCGGGCGCGTTCACGTGTATATGTATATTGTATATAACAAAATGGAAGCTCAAGTCTCGACGTCATCCATCCACCCACGCCTATATATTATGCCACTGCCTGCGTCCGATAAAGCGTTCCGAGTACCATAATAGCAGTTGTCTTCAATAACGATTTGTCAATGTTTGACACATAATATTATATACATACCTATATATAGTGTGTGTGTGTGTGTGTGTGTGTGTGTGTGTGTTATTTGTTGTATTATAATTTGAATTGTATGCACATGGCGAGAGGCTAAACCGTGAAAAATGAACTGTTCCGAGCGCACGTCCCCAACGCCTCTTTTGACGATTGTGCGTGGCGGAATGAAATTGAATGTACTATTTTTGCATTTATTGGCTAGCAGAAAAATATAATTTTTTGGTTTTCCGCGTAGGGCATTGGATAATAAATTATGGATGTTATATCAATATAATATATTGTATACAGCTCTGTGCGGTCGTCTTTTGAAGCATAAATGATTTTAATAACGAATTTAATTTGTATAATGCTCTCGTGAGTCGTCGCTTATTTCTCATAACATATTTACACAGTTCCGTGTGAAAAGTGTGTGTTTGAATGGGATGAGATGAGTTGTAGATGACACAACAATTAATTACTGCTGCAGAAATGCTGCTGGCAGAAGGCCGCGCGTAAAACCTTTGTACCACCAAAATTCGAATAATAATAATTCGACGCGCGCGTGGTGCTAATAAACATATTTTTAATACTGTCAATATGATGATAAGTACCTCACAAAATCCGCGTCTCGTGTATACACCCACTGTGCACACACAGACGTCCAAATGTAATAATATTGCACAAGAATAGTTATATCAAAATAACGAGTCGATATGGTATTTTCGAATTAAATTCTAATTAGTAGACCGATACGCCGACGAACAGCCGCGACCGTTAGAGCTATGACGACGTGTACACGGAGATTATTATTCTCGAGAAAACGCTTCGACAAATTATACAAAACACGAAGCGGCTCGGTGGGAGATCTGCCATGCTGCCGTAACGAACGCGCAATGTGTACCCGGCGAATCACATTTACAGCACAAGTAAGGGTTCATCAAAGATGAGTAGTTGAGATGAACGTGTTATCCTCGGTAAAGGGCGAGATTACAAAGGATAATCAAGGGTATAAGTCCGGAGTGTCTAATGTTTGCTAATGACGGTACCCTAATTGATAACAGTACGAGGGGTTTAATGCGGAAGACCCGATGGTTTAAGATTGGCGATTAAGAAATATTAATTTAGTTACAGGGGAGCGAAATGTAGCGTGAATAAAAAAAAAAAATTAATTTAATGTTTTAAGGGAATGGCGAAAAAATAGAAATGAGAAATAAAAACGTAATCGAAACAAAAATTGTTTTACAATATAAGAGTAATACGTGACAGCAGTGAAAACCTGAGTTTTAATGACGTACGAAATTAAAAAGAACATGAGTCGACGTTTCAACATTATTATATATGATTAAAATAATGGAAGTTTTACGTCGTGTACTTGTAAAAAAAAAGTTTTAAAAGCGTATCATAAGACCGTCGACAGTGTACGGAACAGTAAGGGTGATGTATACGGCGCAGCAAGTAACCAAATATTATGTGTAATAGGGATGAAAATTGTTTGAGAAAATGTGAGTGCATAATAAGTAGGTAGGTAACGAAATTGAATCTATACCGTTAGTTGGTTTAAAGTTTAAGGAGTTCAATTTTAAAGAAAACGGGAGAAAATATAGATTGAAATAGTTTGCGAACATTAATTAAATATAATAGAACTATATATGTGCTCTAACGGATGGAATTAATGAGGAAAGAGTTTACGGCGCAGCGTCGTCGTCGTATGCGAAAAAAAATAAGAGAAAATAAATGATCAAAGTGAAGCAAAAGATGGCAAAGATCGCATCAAGTGGTTTATAAGATTATAATATATAATATTATATTATGCAGTGTATTGAGTTGTGGTGCAGATATTACGCCGATGACGATGGTCCCTTTCACCTAACTATGGGCTAAGAATGTAATTTTTGATAAAAATCTATAATTAAAATTTTGCAATTGTGAATGGACAAAATACTCAATATAATGTTTGCCATCGCGATGAAAAAATGCACGCGCACATTATTCCAGGTCAGATATCAGACTATACCTACTAATACAATATGATTACTAATTAGACAGTATATATATATTATAATAATTAACAAAACCCTAGATAACTATGGATTTATAAACATAGTATGTTTATTATAAATAAAACACTGCATTACAATGCATTTTATTACAATTATTAATAATACAAACATAAATACTCAATAACGTTGTATGTAACGAAATGTTTGTATTTATAGGTATAAGTAAAATCAACTTAAATTGTGTTTAGTGCTCCAATTTTAAGGCAATTCTATATATACAAAAGAAGGGTGCTGCTATGTACCAACTACCTATGCCCTGAGGACGTTATTTTTGAAATTTAATTTTACACTTATGCAAAGTCAATATTATTGCCATCGCGATGAAAAAATGTACGCACATATTATTTCAGGTCAGATATCTGACTGCACTAATACAATATTATTACTTGTTAGACAACATAGATAATATTAAAATAATTGATAATACACGAGATAACTATGGGTTTTTATTATGTATATAATAACAATAGTAAGTTTAGTATAAATCAAACACTGTATTGTAATTAATATAGTAACAATGTAATATGCAGATTATAGTAAGATAATACTATCTTAAATACATATTACACAATAACGTTTTAATTAGGTACCTACCTAACGAAATTTCAGTGTATTAAGGTACACGTTAAATCAACTTCAATTATGCATACAAATATTATATTCAGTGTTCAAATTTGAAGGGAAATTTATACTCGGACAATGAGTACTATGTACCAACTACCTATGCACTGAGCACTTTATTTTTGGTACCTACTAATATAATTTCAATTTTGCACTCGTGATTTTACAAAGTCAATATTATTTCCATCGCGATAAAAACATGTACGCTCACATTATGCCACGTTAAATGCCTGAGTATACTAATAGATTATTATTATCAGATAATACAGGAACTATATTACACACGATAACTAGGTATTGTTTTTTTATTATATGCGTATTTTAATTATTATAATTAATGGATTTTATATTTATGAACCAAACACTTCATTACAATATTAATGTCACAAATAATATTAAAGTAAAATAATAACAACTTAAATACCAAATAACATTTTATGTAATACAATTTCAGTAGGTTTATAGGTTATACGTGAAATCAACTTTAACGGTAAATACAATCAATACTGAATTTAGTGTTCTAAATTTAAGTCAATATAATAATAATTTCGTTAAAAATTGAAAATGTATTCATTTATTTGATTTCCAAACTTAATAAAAAGTGATAATATTTTTACCAGTTATCCAATATTCGTAAAATTTAAAACCTAAATATTTACGAAGAAAACAAAAAAAATTTATAGCAAAATATTAAAATTGAATTTGAATCATATTGAAATAAAACGGATACAAATAGAGAACGACTAATAAATTGGTAGTAAGACGTGTTATAGAGCTTAAATAGAGTTTTTTTTTATAGTTATTTTAAGTTCAAATTTGGATGCAATTATAAATTAAAACCAATCATATAGATTTTAGTTATTTTCTAATAATTCAAAAATATTATTCGTGGGTAGACACATTAACACATTGAAACAATTGGCAAAATATGTCTATAAATGATTTGAAACAAAGAAAAAAACTAAAATATGTATTGTAAAATAGTTATAAAAGTATAATTTTAATACATTATAGTCACTTTTATAGTCATAACTACTTTTACACTTAAACAATGTACCGTAATAGTAAATAATGTTAAGATATGTATAAGTTACTTAAAATGTTCATAATAAATTTAAGCTAATTTTAAACTTTGTTAATGGCTCGTGCTCGTATAAACACGTGTTCCAATATCGATTCTACCAAGACGATAATATTATTATTACATTCTTACCTTTCTACCTACCTACCGCAAAATTATATTATTTTAATGCCGTTGCTTGTGGTCGCGTGTCACGTGGGCCTTAGCATTCCTTCATTCGTAATACTAATATTTCCGAGTTATTAAAAACGCGTTAGAGAAATTCGAAATGTCATAATTAGTTTGTGATTTAACACACTGTGACTATACAATAGTGGGTACCTACTGTAAACTGGTGTAATTAAATTCAATTTAGCAAACAATAGGTCTTTTGTTCGTAATCCACTCGTTTGAAATGCGCACAAAGTTCCAGTTTAATTTTGTAGTAGGTGCAGTAATTTAAAATTCAACGCCAGTATAGTGTGTGTGTGTGTGTGTGTGTGTGTGTGTGTGTGTGTGTGTGTGTATATTGTATATGGCACGAATGCAAGCAAAACAACTTGCTATATTATAATATGCTATGGTGGTGAATCGCACAAACTTATCCGATAATTTAACATTATTGTCATTAGTAAAGTTTGTTAAAGAGTCGAAAATCGTTTGTTTTACTTTAAATTAAAAGTGGATGTCCGCGTGTCGACATTTCAAAAAGTTGGTTAAACGCAATTATCTATCTATATATGGATGGCGCTGGACTTGTGTTTGGCCACTGGGAAAACGAATTCTTCGCCACGATGATGGTAATGATAATAAGAGGAATATCACACAGGGATTTTTATGAACAATAATAATGATTGGATCTAATACTTAAGTTCTTATGCTAATCGTGAATTGTTGATGTGTTATTATTGTTGTGTATAAGTGTCATATTTTTAGGCATCCAATATCGAAGTATGACAAAAAATTATTTAAATATTTGGACACAATATAATATCCTGTGGTTGCATGATAATACGTCATGATAATGTCATCTAATTATCCGTAAAAAAAGATTTATTAAATTTACATCATTTTAAAATGCTGCGAGTGGAAACAAAACATTTGAATTATATCTTAAATAAACAAATAATAAGTACGCTTACGCAAATACTGGATTAAATTTTCTAACGAAATAATATATTAATATAATATTTTCGGAATAAAATTGAATTATTCATAAAATGTTTTTTGTATTTTTTTTTTTCTTACCATATAATTGGATTTATTTTTCATTAGAAATTCAACACACATTTTAATACATTATATATAATTGTCATTGACTTTAAAATATATATATATACTTATTTCGATAGGTATATGTATAATAATAATTTTTCTAGAAATTTCTGAGTCAAAATCGTTTTGTTATTATATCAATATTATGTACGAATACGTCATATTAATGACGTTTTTAGTTCAGCGATTGATTTCAAAATAGTAATTAGTTTAAATAACGTATACAATATACATATTACAATTACTATTACTATTATACTCCAGCTCGCCGCTAAAATGTCCGTGTTGTACCTACATCGATTCCCAAGGTCGTTTTTTATCGAAACGAAGAGACGATTCGAAATAGAAACACGGCTTTTCCGGTCAATTGACGATTAAAATTGGCTTACGAAATTCGTATCCCGATCAAAAATATTCGGTAGGCCGCACTTGGAAAAACAAAGAATCGACAAGACATTCCCTATTTTTGCAGTTGACCTCGTTTATAAAAAAATTGTTTTCGAGTAACGATGAGTGGCGTGAGTGCGTGTGCGAGTGGAAATGGAAAAAATAAAAATAAATATCGCCGTTTGGGCTGGATCGAACGTCATAAAAAACATAAAAATCCGCTCTTATATGACTGGTATTCGGTTTTCCGGAAAATCCGACCGAATCGAAGACCAATATATATTGTTTTGTAGAGTATATTACTATTGTATACATGTACAACGATCACAGCCTAGGCCCGAGCAGACACGTCAACGGCTTCGCCACCGCAATCGCGTCGAATCCCTTCACGGAAGACATTAATCGAGCGATTTCATTTTCGAAAACCGCGAACTTTATTCATATAACTATAGGTACATTTCGTATAATACAGTGTGGGGAATTACGAGATTCCGTACTAAGGATAATTTATCTAAGTCCACGATGCTGGGTTTAAAGATGTGGGGGCTTTAATGGTATGGAAATCGTAGTAATGACTAATGTATTATAATTTTATAATTTGCAAATATTTTCCAAGTACAGTTTTAGTGAGTACTAGAATAAATATTACGCAATATATTTTGTATTTTTGTTAAGGACTTTTCCATGGTATAAACATGTTGACTCAAAAACTGCTCGTCCAAGCTTAAATTTAGATATACATCAACACATTATTCAAAATAAATGTTCTACTTAACAAACAGAGTTAAAAAAGGGTTTGAATTTGAAAAAAAAACAAATGTCTGTATCGTTACAGTACCCACTCCTATTGGTGTGATACGAAAAATCCAAGTATATATGGCCCATATTATGGTATAATAGACGCGTATTATAGCGGGTACCTACTCGAAAATTACAAAAATCAGAATAATTCGAATAAATGCATTATTTAAGGAAAATATACGGGGGTGAGCGTGTTTGGGGTGAGCCACCCTGTACAAATATACGATCCGATATGATATGTATATGAGCTGCAGTATTATATAACGCTATATACTGCAATATACATACATCATATCGGTGCCTACGCGTATGTTACGCATAACATTACGTATTATATACAATATTATATATATATAGTGGCTTACGTGCAATGTTTTCCAGTCCGACGTGTAGGACGACGCGTATATAAAGTAAAATCGGAAGTGTGGTGAGCGGGCGGCGGCGGCGGCGGCGAGTCGGAGAGTACATGTCAACCCGCTGCAGCTTTGTGGGGGGGGGGGAGGGGAGGTGCGAGCGCGCGCGTGTGCGTTTTACGGTATTCCGATTGTCTCTGGGAAAGGGGCTGGGGTGAAAAAATATACGCGTGGCGAAAAAAAAAAAATGGAAAGTAAAACGTCACCCACATTCGCGTGTGTGGGTGAGTGTATGAGTTGTGTACACCCGATCTGATGCTGTTATATGATATTATATATTATACATAACCGTGGGATAGGATGGTCTCATACGGAGGAGTTACTTGTCAACGGGAGCGAAATGTTATATACATCATCATCATCATCATCATCATCATCAACATCATCATCGTCATCATCATCATCATCATCATCATCGTCAGCATCAGCAGCAGCATAATGTATCACGACGTGGGACGAAAACGAAAATAGAGTCTCGCCCGTGTGCGAATATTATTTTGACCGACTGTATATATATAACTATAAGATATTTTACTCGAAAAATCGTGTATTGATCTTTAAACTTAAATCGAAACAATATAATAATATGCCATGCGAACCGTTTTTAGTTTTTAAACGGTTCGAATATAATATTATAGAACGCAGTTGTGCGTGTACATAATATCATAATAATTTTTAATGCATTATCAATTATACGCGTCTCGTGTCCTCCGCCGCTGGCACTATAGCGATGTAGTGTCTTGTGAGAACATTAAAAATAAATTTCCACTTCAAAGTGACGTTTCTCCGATACGATTTTCAAAATGCAAAAAAAAAAACCCTCTTTATTGAACGAGTTCGCCGAAAAGACGTTTATGGTTCTCATCATCGCATACCACCATATATGTTATTTGATTTTGCGTCGATTCTATATTGCGAAGAGAGAATACCGTCTGACAGGGGTGGCGTGAGATGTCCCGGTTTGACTTAATACCCCCATGTGTATTTTATTTACGTATGTGCGTGTGTGTGCTTGTGCGCGTATGTGTGCGTGCGTGTGTGTGTGTGTGTGTGTGTGTGTACAAAAAAGTTTTGAAAAAAAATTCCAATTTTAATTAAAATGGCTTCGTTTTCCGTCGAGTGAGTAAAGCGGCTCCTCTAACTGTACTACCCTCACTTCCTTCGCGAGCGATGTCGGCGATGTCGGCGGGGAAAGGCGGCCGTCTGCGTTCATGTTATATATTATTACCTACGTATTATTATTACTAAACGTATGTAACATAATAATATTATATTATTTCGTGCTTATGACACACGATATTATTATACTTTATCTGCTACTGTAGTTTTGACAACCCCGCGGCCACGTCCAGAACACTCTTTAAAATTCAAATGATATCGTATGTACCAACTGAAAGAGCAGCGTAATAATAATAATACTAATATAGGAACGTATGCAATTACCATCGTACAATATATTATTATGCGTATAATAATGATAATAATAATATTGTATGTACCCACACGAACAATATGCGCGCCTGCACTGGATGGAAATGTGTCATATAATAATATTATATACCTATCTCGGTCGTTCACACTTTGCGGGGAAAAGATTTTGATAGCTTAAAACGTTTTTTTTTTTTTTTTTATTATAGGTGTAATACTCGTGTAACGTTATTAATTTAATATCGCGCACAGAAATGTGGGAAAAAAAATTACTCGTCCCGTCATGCTCCTGCCAACCACAACCCGTAGCACATTCATGTGTGTGATATATACATCCGCAGCTCATTTGTTTTTCTGACTTCCATTCCCGGTCGTGCTGCCAACTCGTTAAAATTCAATTTTACCGAATTTGCCGCCTCAGACGATATCATGCGAGCGATAATCCGTTTATTTATCATAGAATATTATTATATCATACCTTGGCACTGACCTATATACACACGAAATTTCTGACGTAACACGTACCTGTATATCATAACGCTCATTTTCCGGCGAAATTTCATTTACTACACACTCTTACCACGAGGATCATCACGTTCATCACGTATCGGTGTAATCGCGGCACTGCACGAGAACTCATCATAATAATTCTATAATACCTACGTCATATTAATTATGCTTAATATATTATATTATTATTAGTGTTATTATATCACGCCTCGCCGTAGTATATTATAATATTAGGTATATTAATAATATTATAGTCGCGTCGATTTCTGCCACGAATTCCAACGATAATAATAATAATAATATTGTATTAATGACTGGCGCGGTATTAACGAAATTTGAATGAAATTCCCATTGTCTCGTTCATTCGGTGTTATGATTATATAATAATAATATATTGTTTACGGGGTTCGCCGCGTGCACTGTCAATATTTATTTAAAAACGGCGGTTCGGCTCGATGCCCGAAAGGCTTCCTGCAATATCGACGAAGACAGAATCGCGGGGCACGTCGAGTGTAATATTATTATATTATTATAATAATATTATACACTATGTGTGAGTGTGTGTGCGTTTGTCGATCTCCGCTGAATATTGTTTGTACGCTGTCGTAATATGTGCGAGGATATTGTGATAACACGACTGCCGGTGTGGTGCGGTTTGGGCTTCTTCTGCTCACCCGGTAAACGTAAACAAACATTCATGTCGTTTCCGCGCGAAGTAATATAATAATAATATGATACCACTCCTGGTATGATAGATACTAGGTAGTAGGTAGGAGGTATGACGTTATAATATATCGGATAAACCTGCTTTTGTTCGTAATCCACTCGTTTGAAATGCGCACAAAGTTCCAGTTTAATTTTGTAGTAGGTGCAGTAATTTAAAATTCAACGCCAGTATAGTGTGTGTGTGTGTGTGTGTGTGTGTGTGTGTGTGTGTGTGTGTGTATATTGTATATGGCACGAATGCAAGCAAAACAACTTGCTATATTATAATATGCTATGGTGGTGAATCGCACAAACTTATCCGATAATTTAACATTATTGTCATTAGTAAAGTTTGTTAAAGAGTCGAAAATCGTTTGTTTTACTTTAAATTAAAAGTGGATGTCCGCGTGTCGACATTTCAAAAAGTTGGTTAAACGCAATTATCTATCTATATATGGATGGCGCTGGACTTGTGTTTGGCCACTGGGAAAACGAATTCTTCGCCACGATGATGGTAATGATAATAAGAGGAATATCACACAGGGATTTTTATGAACAATAATAATGATTGGATCTAATACTTAAGTTCTTATGCTAATCGTGAATTGTTGATGTGTTATTATTGTTGTGTATAAGTGTCATATTTTTAGGCATCCAATATCGAAGTATGACAAAAAATTATTTAAATATTTGGACACAATATAATATCCTGTGGTTGCATGATAATACGTCATGATAATGTCATCTAATTATCCGTAAAAAAAGATTTATTAAATTTACATCATTTTAAAATGCTGCGAGTGGAAACAAAACATTTGAATTATATCTTAAATAAACAAATAATAAGTACGCTTACGCAAATACTGGATTAAATTTTCTAACGAAATAATATATTAATATAATATTTTCGGAATAAAATTGAATTATTCATAAAATGTTTTTTGTATTTTTTTTTTTCTTACCATATAATTGGATTTATTTTTCATTAGAAATTCAACACACATTTTAATACATTATATATAATTGTCATTGACTTTAAAATATATATATATACTTATTTCGATAGGTATATGTATAATAATAATTTTTCTAGAAATTTCTGAGTCAAAATCGTTTTGTTATTATATCAATATTATGTACGAATACGTCATATTAATGACGTTTTTAGTTCAGCGATTGATTTCAAAATAGTAATTAGTTTAAATAACGTATACAATATACATATTACAATTACTATTACTATTATACTCCAGCTCGCCGCTAAAATGTCCGTGTTGTACCTACATCGATTCCCAAGGTCGTTTTTTATCGAAACGAAGAGACGATTCGAAATAGAAACACGGCTTTTCCGGTCAATTGACGATTAAAATTGGCTTACGAAATTCGTATCCCGATCAAAAATATTCGGTAGGCCGCACTTGGAAAAACAAAGAATCGACAAGACATTCCCTATTTTTGCAGTTGACCTCGTTTATAAAAAAATTGTTTTCGAGTAACGATGAGTGGCGTGAGTGCGTGTGCGAGTGGAAATGGAAAAAATAAAAATAAATATCGCCGTTTGGGCTGGATCGAACGTCATAAAAAACATAAAAATCCGCTCTTATATGACTGGTATTCGGTTTTCCGGAAAATCCGACCGAATCGAAGACCAATATATATTGTTTTGTAGAGTATATTACTATTGTATACATGTACAACGATCACAGCCTAGGCCCGAGCAGACACGTCAACGGCTTCGCCACCGCAATCGCGTCGAATCCCTTCACGGAAGACATTAATCGAGCGATTTCATTTTCGAAAACCGCGAACTTTATTCATATAACTATAGGTACATTTCGTATAATACAGTGTGGGGAATTACGAGATTCCGTACTAAGGATAATTTATCTAAGTCCACGATGCTGGGTTTAAAGATGTGGGGGCTTTAATGGTATGGAAATCGTAGTAATGACTAATGTATTATAATTTTATAATTTGCAAATATTTTCCAAGTACAGTTTTAGTGAGTACTAGAATAAATATTACGCAATATATTTTGTATTTTTGTTAAGGACTTTTCCATGGTATAAACATGTTGACTCAAAAACTGCTCGTCCAAGCTTAAATTTAGATATACATCAACACATTATTCAAAATAAATGTTCTACTTAACAAACAGAGTTAAAAAAGGGTTTGAATTTGAAAAAAAAACAAATGTCTGTATCGTTACAGTACCCACTCCTATTGGTGTGATACGAAAAATCCAAGTATATATGGCCCATATTATGGTATAATAGACGCGTATTATAGCGGGTACCTACTCGAAAATTACAAAAATCAGAATAATTCGAATAAATGCATTATTTAAGGAAAATATACGGGGGTGAGCGTGTTTGGGGTGAGCCACCCTGTACAAATATACGATCCGATATGATATGTATATGAGCTGCAGTATTATATAACGCTATATACTGCAATATACATACATCATATCGGTGCCTACGCGTATGTTACGCATAACATTACGTATTATATACAATATTATATATATATAGTGGCTTACGTGCAATGTTTTCCAGTCCGACGTGTAGGACGACGCGTATATAAAGTAAAATCGGAAGTGTGGTGAGCGGGCGGCGGCGGCGGCGGCGAGTCGGAGAGTACATGTCAACCCGCTGCAGCTTTGTGGGGGGGGGGGAGGGGAGGTGCGAGCGCGCGCGTGTGCGTTTTACGGTATTCCGATTGTCTCTGGGAAAGGGGCTGGGGTGAAAAAATATACGCGTGGCGAAAAAAAAAAATGGAAAGTAAAACGTCACCCACATTCGCGTGTGTGGGTGAGTGTATGAGTTGTGTACACCCGATCTGATGCTGTTATATGATATTATATATTATACATAACCGTGGGATAGGATGGTCTCATACGGAGGAGTTACTTGTCAACGGGAGCGAAATGTTATATACATCATCATCATCATCATCATCATCATCAACATCATCATCGTCATCATCATCATCATCATCATCATCGTCAGCATCAGCAGCAGCATAATGTATCACGACGTGGGACGAAAACGAAAATAGAGTCTCGCCCGTGTGCGAATATTATTTTGACCGACTGTATATATATAACTATAAGATATTTTACTCGAAAAATCGTGTATTGATCTTTAAACTTAAATCGAAACAATATAATAATATGCCATGCGAACCGTTTTTAGTTTTTAAACGGTTCGAATATAATATTATAGAACGCAGTTGTGCGTGTACATAATATCATAATAATTTTTAATGCATTATCAATTATACGCGTCTCGTGTCCTCCGCCGCTGGCACTATAGCGATGTAGTGTCTTGTGAGAACATTAAAAATAAATTTCCACTTCAAAGTGACGTTTCTCCGATACGATTTTCAAAATGCAAAAAAAAAACCCTCTTTATTGAACGAGTTCGCCGAAAAGACGTTTATGGTTCTCATCATCGCATACCACCATATATGTTATTTGATTTTGCGTCGATTCTATATTGCGAAGAGAGAATACCGTCTGACAGGGGTGGCGTGAGATGTCCCGGTTTGACTTAATACCCCCATGTGTATTTTATTTACGTATGTGCGTGTGTGTGCTTGTGCGCGTATGTGTGCGTGCGTGTGTGTGTGTGTGTGTGTGTGTGTACAAAAAAGTTTTGAAAAAAAATTCCAATTTTAATTAAAATGGCTTCGTTTTCCGTCGAGTGAGTAAAGCGGCTCCTCTAACTGTACTACCCTCACTTCCTTCGCGAGCGATGTCGGCGATGTCGGCGGGGAAAGGCGGCCGTCTGCGTTCATGTTATATATTATTACCTACGTATTATTATTACTAAACGTATGTAACATAATAATATTATATTATTTCGTGCTTATGACACACGATATTATTATACTTTATCTGCTACTGTAGTTTTGACAACCCCGCGGCCACGTCCAGAACACTCTTTAAAATTCAAATGATATCGTATGTACCAACTGAAAGAGCAGCGTAATAATAATAATACTAATATAGGAACGTATGCAATTACCATCGTACAATATATTATTATGCGTATAATAATGATAATAATAATATTGTATGTACCCACACGAACAATATGCGCGCCTGCACTGGATGGAAATGTGTCATATAATAATATTATATACCTATCTCGGTCGTTCACACTTTGCGGGGAAAAGATTTTGATAGCTTAAAACGTTTTTTTTTTTTTTTTATTATAGGTGTAATACTCGTGTAACGTTATTAATTTAATATCGCGCACAGAAATGTGGGAAAAAAAATTACTCGTCCCGTCATGCTCCTGCCAACCACAACCCGTAGCACATTCATGTGTGTGATATATACATCCGCAGCTCATTTGTTTTTCTGACTTCCATTCCCGGTCGTGCTGCCAACTCGTTAAAATTCAATTTTACCGAATTTGCCGCCTCAGACGATATCATGCGAGCGATAATCCGTTTATTTATCATAGAATATTATTATATCATACCTTGGCACTGACCTATATACACACGAAATTTCTGACGTAACACGTACCTGTATATCATAACGCTCATTTTCCGGCGAAATTTCATTTACTACACACTCTTACCACGAGGATCATCACGTTCATCACGTATCGGTGTAATCGCG
This sequence comes from Metopolophium dirhodum, assembly GCF_019925205.1. Lineage (NCBI taxonomy): Eukaryota > Metazoa > Arthropoda > Insecta > Hemiptera > Aphididae > Metopolophium > Metopolophium dirhodum. Next base: position 71,714,693 of record NC_083560.1, read on the forward strand.
GCACTGCACGAGAACTCATCATAATAATTCTATAATACCTACGTCATATTAATTATGCTTAATATATTATATTATTATTAGTGTTATTATATCACGCCTCGCCGTAGTATATTATAATATTAGGTATATTAATAATATTATAGTCGCGTCGATTTCTGCCACGAATTCCAACGATAATAATAATAATAATATTGTATTAATGACTGGCGCGGTATTAACGAAATTTGAATGAAATTCCCATTGTCTCGTTCATTCGGTGTTATGATTATATAATAATAATATATTGTTTACGGGGTTCGCCGCGTGCACTGTCAATATTTATTTAAAAACGGCGGTTCGGCTCGATGCCCGAAAGGCTTCCTGCAATATCGACGAAGACAGAATCGCGGGGCACGTCGAGTGTAATATTATTATATTATTATAATAATATTATACACTATGTGTGAGTGTGTGTGCGTTTGTCGATCTCCGCTGAATATTGTTTGTACGCTGTCGTAATATGTGCGAGGATATTGTGATAACACGACTGCCGGTGTGGTGCGGTTTGGGCTTCTTCTGCTCACCCGGTAAACGTAAACAAACATTCATGTCGTTTCCGCGCGAAGTAATATAATAATAATATGATACCACTCCTGGTATGATAGATACTAGGTAGTAGGTAGGAGGTATGACGTTATAATATATCGGATAAACCTGCGGCGCGGCCCCGACCGCAGTTCGTGTGACGAACGATAACAAAAAAAAAAAAAAAATGAATATAAATATAATATATTACTACGCGTCCTATATTATGGAGGCACATCCTCGGCTGCTTTTGTCGGGGGACGACTCGCGCGAGCGATAAGCTCTTATCGGGCCGGAGCGGACAAAGTTTTCGGTTTGCCTCGCACCTCACCCCCACCCGCCAAACACTCAGTCACTCGCACCGCACCCGTAAACACGCGTTATACTATGCCGATTTATTCCGAAAATTTGTTCGGCCAAACTTTTCCTATAAAAACTGTCAAATTCAACAGACGGGTTAAGTGCACGCTTTTGTTGCCACGCGTTGCACCCACGCACACCCCTCCGCGCGCATATTATATTGTTTTCGGCGCGACGAGTTTTTTTTTTTATATTTTTTATTCCATCCTCCGCGAGTTTTATTTACCGCTCCGCCGCCGACATTTAAATGTAAATGCGTTTTAGATTTAACACGTCACGGGATATAAATGTGTGTCGCGCGCGCATGCGTGTGTTCGCGCATCCATCCGCCAACGTTTCGGGCTGTATACGAATTCGCGGTATACGCAATATTATATATATATATTTATATTTATTTATTTTTTTACTGTCATTCAACCAATGTCGGGTGTGAGTGATTTTTTTTTCGCCTTCTCGGGGTAGAAAATTAATAACTACACAATCCCGAACCCGAACCCGCGGCCGAAACCCGACGCGAAGCGACGGCAGGGTTGACAACGGAGAGATTCGATTATTATTATTCATAATATAATATTATTGTATAATACACAATATTATTTTATACGTTTATCATCGGAACGCCCGAACGGTGTTCGACGTTGTTGTACTCTGCACCAGTACGGGGATTGGAGAAATATAATAATATTATTATTATTACGTATGTGCGTGCGTGAACATAAATATAATTGGCTATGCGCACGAGTGTGTGTTTATTTATGCCAAATGTAGTGTGTGTGTGTGTGTGTGAGTCTGCTTTTGAAATGTCACAATAGTGGTCTCGGGACATCGTTTAAATAATAATAATATAAAGCAATATTATCGCACGGTTTAAGCGATTATTGTATTTTATCATTCGTATACATAATATTATTATATTATACGGTTATGGCGTGTGCGCGTTAGTCTGCAGGTACAAAATATATTTCATGTCTTTTGCTGTCCCGCGACTCAAATCCCACTTTTCTGCTGTTGCACGTACAGCATAAGTATGCGATTATATTACTATGACGTATATTATTGGCTACTATAGTTATGTATTGACCGGTCCAAAAACTGTCAATATGACGTGTTGCATGGGCGGATAGGCCTACAGGAAAACCGGGGCATTTTCCGGTGGCATATATGACGATTTAACATGGACATTTAATGAATGTAGTATGAATTATAGTAACTACGAAATTTGCACAGCTACACGAGCACATTATGATCATAATGTATTGATATTAAACAATGAAATTCAGAAAAGTGATTCAATACAATTTAATAAAATTAAGGGATTTAGGTTCCTGCATAACTTGCACTAAAAACTAAAAGACTTAGACTAAAAAAGTTTGCGTCCCTTTTTAAGGTTGTAATTTGCATATTATATAACTAGATAAGAGTATATTAGGTATGCCATTATGTAATCTGCACAATCTTGTACCTACACAAATTGTAATTTGTTCAAATTAAAATTAATTAATAATATCTGATTGTTGTTTCAACTTATTCATATGTATTTTATTCTTCAATCAAGTTAATTTTTAACAAATACATTTAAAGAAAAATATTAAAATGCAAATATAATAAAATAAACAATTTAAGCTAATTTAAATGGTAGGTATATTATGTACTTTTGGTATAAATGTGTAATATTTCAGTGAATAATAAAACATGTAAAACTCAGGAATATTATAATTCATTGAGTGTATGTTATTATATTCACTTATTATAAGGTATACAAAATTAACGTTGTGGTGCAGATTACGAAAATTAATAATAGCGTGGTGCATATTTGGCACATACGCACTTAAATTATCCTATTGGTGGTGCTAATTTATTAGAGTACTGACATAGGCGCAGCTCCCTTATTACAAACAAACACAGTACCTGACTACGAAAATAAGTAGGATGATAAGGTCCTATTAGTTTAAATAAATCTAATAGATCTATAATCGTATACTTACCTAATTATTGTAATGATATGATTAGTGTTCACACATCATTATAACAAGTAAACTGATATTTAACAGATTAATAAATAATGGACTTAGAAATTGGACACCACCAATAAAATCATCATCAACGACAAAAAGAGACGATCTACAACATACGATGACGAATTAAGAAATCGGCACGTACTTGCCACTGTAAAACGTAGGGTGTGTGGCTTTCTTAAATAAATTCCACCGACGAGAACGGTAAAGCATGATTCCGTACGTTTTACCTTTTTGGGAACACGATTCCGTTCGATTTTGATCAAATAATGGATTGTCAAAATTAAACCAAAAACCACACAATTGCGTACGATTTTCTGTGCAATATTGCCATTTATTATTTTCAATAATATATTATATACATTGTATGTTCAATATTGGTTTTTATTTATATACCAAATATCATAGCGCCATTGATTAATTGACCAGACACAGAACAGAGATCTAGTTCACGGATACACAAAAAAAACCTTTGATAACGGTGTCTGCCATTTCCTGGTCAGAATAACCACGTTGTCGCTTTAACCAGTTCATGAATACCAGTCATCTCAGTAACAATCTCCCAATACTTAATCCTAGGGGTGACAACTGGAATCCGTTAAACGAGAAATAATCAGTGTGTTCATCATTTTGTGTATTTTTAAGTATTACTTTTTAATTGGTTTATGAACAAGTTATTAGAAATCTTGTATTAATTTTTCAAACTTTTTGACAATGCAAAAGATTTATACAGAAAGAAAACTATTTTAAAAATGCAAGTGTCTATAAATAGCACGCAAAGAGTTAAAATGTTTACTACTTATATCTATGTTTTTTATTTTTGAGTTAATACTAAAAATAAAATTGATTTTGTCAAAAACTGGTTTTACGTGAAAATTACTGTTTTACTTAATTTTTATTTTTTCTCAAAGCTTTTGAAAAACACTAGGAACCTTCTATCTTGACCAAACTATATTCAATTTGCTACCAGAAACCACCCCTAAAGTTCAACTTCTTATAGTGTAATCACACACAAAAAACATACACCACTGTAAAATCAATTCACTCGTCAGTCCTCTTTGAATTTAAATATAGAAAAACAGGACATTTTACGAAAAACAAGTTTTAAAAAAAAAATTGATTTTCGTAATTTGTTGTAGTTATAAAAACGAATAACAGTTACTTTAGATACTTGAAATTTTTACCGAATATTGCGGCTTTTTTCATGTATCAGGCTCTTATCAAAAATGGTCTATCAACCCTTGGCGTGTTGTACAGTTTTGAGCTGCGCGTTTCGTTTTCACTCGTTATAACGTGCACAACCGGGTTTGAGCGCAGAATAATGATAATAATAATACGTAGGTTAAATTTTAACGTTAAATCATTAATCACATTTTTCGCACGTGGATTCGAAAGTGGATAAATAGTATCAATACGATGTGTTTATTTTTATTACGCACCACCCGCAGCACTCATTGCAGCAGAATTGCAGGAAGGTAAACCCCAATTTCCGGCACCCTAATAATATTATACAGCTACACCAATTTTACCAGACTGTGGACAGATGACCCCGTGAAAAATAAAGCATAAATCACACATTATGCTTTTGCGTTATAGAGCGCATACAGTGATACTGCTAAATCCCATCAGCTGGGCCGGGCACGAGTGGCACACTATAAGTTATACCGGAAATGGAGTATCCAGAAAATAACTGCGACTAAATTATTAAAATACTGTTATTATAATATCATTATTACCTATTACATTTTTCTCTGTCTGGTGCTGTGGCCCACGATAATACTACTATGACTATGACTACTTATGACTAAATTAAAATATTTCGCCAACATATTTAGTGTTGGACTGGGCGAGTGCCAATACAGTAATATGTAGAACAAAATAATAAATAAATTGTAGTATTGAACAATAAGTGATGTACTGAACGTCCATACTTTTACAATACGTCGAAAAATGTCTATCGAAAGTCATAAAGTATGAGGTCGTAAAGATAGAGTGTTAACCAAAGAAAAGAGCCTAACCAGTGTAAAAAAAGGCTGTCTGCAGGCTGACCGGTGTGGTATAGCAGATGAAAACGGCTAGTAGAACGCTTTGGATGGTGGACTGTATACTTTATGACAGGCTATGTGTTTAATCAACTGACCAGATTCGTATGCACGGCCACAGCTGCAGGATTATTATCATATAGGTAGGTAGGCACTATATCCTAATGGAAATTTTGTTCGGTTCACAGATTTTACAACACAAATAAATTGATACTAAATTTAGTGTTAATTTGTGTTTAAATTATACAAGCTCGTGGCAGGGTTTTATGATATTAAAAGTTTCAGAGGAACTATACAGATTCGTAATATTCAAAAGTCAGTGTGCTCGAGTATGCAACGGAATACGTGATCAGACATTCTCTTCTCTTCTAATTCAGCGTTGTATGCATGTCACATTATAAAATAATTTCAATGGTTGGTAAAAATAGTACGGTGTAATAATTTGTTATAAACCGTGTAGCGAGTATTATAGCTGAGTAAATTTTTTAATACTATAACCGGGTGTCGAGTATTGGCCGAGTAGATGTAAATCCTGGGTACTGTAGAACTGTAGATGCGAATACTAAACTGTAGAGTGTGATCAGTGATTATCTACTTAAAGCTGACAATTTGTATAGGTTTGGTGAACAACTGAAAACATGGAAAAAAATATAGTTAAATATTTCTGTTGTTCCACCCACCTAAAAGGTCCTGTACGATATAAAATTAATTTTGTGAAAGTTATATCTCATTCAGTTCATATTTAAAGGTTACCACGAGAAGATATTTCTCTACATCGTAGAGGTCGCGAAACACATTTATTTTTCTGAACTTATTGATATCATAGATATCGCACTTCTGCTCACGTTACCGACGTAATACGCTGATTACACATCATTCATATTACACCGGTTTACACGTAAACATTGTTATTGTAATGAATATCTGTACATATCAGTGTGCATCTACGTTTTTTAGATTGGCAGTAGCTCTTTTGGATATTTTCAACTTTGACGGACTGATCTTCTGACAATAATCCAAGTGCCTTTTGGATTCATACCTCTACCTCAGTATCTGTTGTCATCGAGTCCAGATCCTGTATTTAGATATCCTCTAACTTCACAAGCTCACATAGAAATGCGCTAGGCCCAATGTTAGTTCTCAACACCTCTTCTTGAGCTGCTTTATGTCTTTGAAATTTAGTCTAATTTGGATTTCTCCATTTCGGCTTTCGGTAATAGAGAACACCAGGGCCACAATCATCCCTATGTATACGCCTTGAATATGTTGGTAAAGGATTCGCTGTTCTACAGCTTCACCGCGATTGAGTGTGAGAGTGGGGGTCTTGCAGCCTGTTGTTTGGCACATGTTGTGTCATCGGTTGCTTGTATTTGGGTCTGGTTTGGGTAGCTAAACATTTGTCTGCTTGCTGCTGTTAGAGTTTCTGCTATTTTTGACGCATCTCATTTAGTTGGGCTTGGATCTGTCGCTGTTTTTTTTGCTGCTATGTCTGTATTTTTACCAGGGTGTACTGTACCAAGTTGGAGCTTCGTTATGTCTTGCCTGCTTTATTGGTTTGGGTGAGAGGTCTCTATCTAGGTTTATGAGTTGTTTGATATTTTACCAGACGAGGGTGTCTTTGGTTCGGCCTTTTTTACTTTCTCGTATTGTGACAGCACCTCTCCAGTATTCGATAGAGTCTCCTTCAGTACTTAATGTATATTACGATTCTGACTAAAAAATGAAATCATTAAACTTACGTAGTTTTAGAGCATTCCAACTAACTGTTCTTTCTTCGTATGCCCGATATTTATAACTCAGACTTTTCCAATTCCGCTATGTCTTGGGATCCACTGCCAACAGATACACTGCTAGCACTAATTTCGACCTCCAGTTTTACACTACCCAAACTTGTTAACCAAAATCCACCTACTATCACAAACCCCTGAGTCTTCTGGATCTCTGGGGTTGTAACTTCATTATCTTTATTGGTATTAATTCCATATGTTTAGTTTGGCTCGTCTTCCACCGACGACACCAGCTTTGCGGCGCAGCGTCTGTGTTTTTCTCTGGCTCGTGTCCTGATATTTCTAGGCACTGAGATGGGAAAATCACTACCCCGGTATTGAGTTTGTTCACGACCGCTTTCGGATATTTTAACATAAGTGATCAACCAGTAAAAATTGAAATTTTTTGTGAATTTTCTTATTAGATAGAGAAATAATTTAAGCAGGCGGGACCTTTAGAAATCAAAATAGTTTTTTCCTTGTCACCCTAATTTAATTATAATAATATATAAATTTATTTCAATGCATTTTAATTACAAATGCTTATTATATAATTTATTAATAAACATGAGATTTATTCTTGTATTTTGTAGAAGATAACAGCATTTGTTTACAACATACTGGCTATTACTGTAAATTGATTATGTTATTACAAAATGTACTAAAATAAATCATAGTTCATTACATAAGATTTATCCCGTTAAATTAATACTTAATAGCCAATAGATATGCATATTATATTCATGTACAGATTATCAGCGTTTGCCAGTTACCGGATATAAGTCAAGTAAAAATTTAGTGTAACAATTATAAATATGAATATGTTACATGACACCTATGTATATAATACGAACTCTACTGTATGTACGATTAACTGCTGACCGATACATCAATATTAAAACACACACATAATTGTAAGGCCTATGGCCAACACATACAATGTATTAGTAAGTTAGTTCGCTGTGCACTTTAGACCTCACTATACACACTATGATTACCGGATTCCATATGACTACGATACAGTTACATAGTATAATAGAACATAGTTGATATAGTTGTGAGTATTAATATTTGTAAGTATTTAGTAGACAATAAAACTTAATTATAACTGAAAAGGAATCCTAGTAATTTAAATATATTTAAAATCCTGGTATCTACATATCTGCCCCTGGCTACGGTATTTATATCCATAGGATCCTACGATTCTCGCTGGATATCTTATATTTAACTGGTTGTTCCCCCAACCACGTTACAGTAGCATTACGCCGAGTACTGGGTCTATAATATTGAGTACCCGGCCATTAAGTAATAGCCAAGTATCCGAAAAATATTTAAATGTTATATACCATGCGTAGGTGTATCGTCACCGACTTATGCACCAGTGTACTGCAAACATTGGCGACCCGCGATAAAATAATAATTTTATATTATATACATACGACCCACCTACATCTTACTTACACCTACCTACCTAATATGATATATTATTATTAAGTTAGCCATAATATTATTATTATTATTATTATTTCATACGAGGGCATGCATTCCGTGCAATTTTACACACGTTGTTTCTATTATACATCAACGATTTAACCTCCACCTACCCACCTGCATGACCCGCATGTCGTTTCAGACCCGATATAACCACTTTCACCCACACACAAACACACGTCATAATATTATATACGCGCAATACATAGAACCTAACCTTTTTTCTTATACCTGCGTACTATTCTTCTTCTTCGCGTGTGACCAAACCGTCATTATACAGCGAGCACTGCGTACGTATAATAATAATAATACGATACGGTGATTAAAAGTTCACTCAACTGTTAAAAGGCAAAAACAAACGTAGTACATATTTCGACAGGCGTCGGCGCACGCTGCATTCGTACTTTCGACGATCGTATTACAATAATACTATAATGATAATATTATAATGGCGTGTTCGTGATGACTACGACGATACTAAAAATAATTATATATCTATATATTGGTAAACGCGGTAGACTGTTCTTCAGTTCGATCGATTCGTTTTCATCACACGTCTCACGTCTGCAGTCGGACGGGAGAAACAAAATAGTATCAATAGTACACCTACCTTGGAAGAAAACAAAAGTCTTTCTCTTGACGTATGGGGTGTCCGGGATTTTGAGTTCGCAGTCCAAAGTGGATTGAGTGGTGATGTCGTCGTCGGAGATAAGCACGCTGATGATCACTTCGTAGGAAGTATCCTTCAAGCGGTTGATATCGACGCGGGAATGAATCAACGGGTAGCTCCTGAAAGAATAAGGAAAAAATAGTAAAATAAATGTTAGTCTAGCTTTAATCCCAAAACCATTTACAATGCTCGTTCCTTGTTAGGTAACTACCTACACGTTTTTGTAGTTGTTGCCATAAATGTAGTTTAATTGTAAATTATTACGCTTGAGTCCTAGTGTACATCGATTGCAATGTACAATATTTATTTTAGTGCTTATGATTAGTCGTTCAGCCTCCAACCCTCCGCAAAAAAATTATTAGACATTTAAAAAAGCATACTCTCACTGTCACAGTATAACCACAGACACGGAAGTTTCTATAGTGTGAAAGAATTATTGTATAATCTACAATATAATATGAAGTAAACAGTGAGTAGACGAAACAATAATAAAGAGTTAAGTACAATAAATAATTGTCATAGTTTTATCAAATATAACGCATTTGCAATAACTTTTCATACACTGTTAAACGTTAGATTATATTTTTTCTATCATGAATGCGGACGATTTCTAATAATTACCTACTTCATTCACGGTTACTTAGAATTGATTTTAGTCGTTATACGCGTAGACATATTATTATATATCATACTGATACTATTATTTCCCATTACTTCTGCATTTTTGTCATTTAAATCGGACTTTGATGTGATTTAACTTATATTTAAATTACCTAGAAAACAGACTTCTGAAAGAATAAGTGTATCCGATAAATTCAAATAATTTGATAATCATTTTATTATATAATAATGTTGAAATATAAAATAATATTAAAATATCGTGATGATAATAATAATATAATACCTTACAAAATAAACCACTACAGTAGTGTAGCTAAATTGCATATCTAAGACGCCGTGTGATCAACATTTGTCAATTATAAAATAATAATAATAATAATAATAATATGTAAAACGAAGTAATGATATCATAATAATATACCTATCATGAGAAACACGAACCTATTCGAAAAAGAGAAAATACTTGTCGAAAGCGTATACTTAGGTCGACTGTCATAGATATAAGCGTTTAATAACTGCCAGAAAATCGATACGGTCAAGCAACGGTGAACAATGTTTCGGAAGTCAGAAGTGTAACAAAACCGCAATTACGTACATCATAACAATAATAATAATAATAATAATAATATATAATGTATTTGACCGTCATCTGTCAGGGATGGGATTTGTCTATCAAAATCGAGACCTTGCCCAATTGTTTGGTATTTTGTTACCTATACTGCAGCCGTCCACCGACACGCAAAGTGAAATAATTCCGTTTTTGGTCTGCGAAATAATATATCGAGAAATGTTGTTTTTCGCAGTAAAGTTACGTTAAAAACGTATCCTGGCCACTGACGTTCAAGATAAATGTGTTCCGGTCTGGTCTATTATCGTGCAGAAATTGACTCGGCGAATTTCTCAACGATCATTGCACACGCTGAACTATATATTATTATTACAGATACACAGGGAAGCAACTTTATTTTACTTTACCACAAAAGACAAATATCGTACTGGTCGTATTGACATTATATAATATGATGTATATATAATAAAATATAGTGTGTATAGAAATAAAATATAATATAATAGGTAGGTATATAATATTATTATGTTATATACAATTCACGGTATACTACAGACGAGAGTACTTGACAACTACATTCATTGGAAATATTTGGAAAATGAGATGTTTGTAATTATTTGTAAACTCAATTAAACTGTTTACGTTGATATTTACTTTTAAACGTTCATATTTTATGTCGATTTTAAGTAATATCATATTATATATCAGATTCTGAGTGGTGCGATGAATGTCTTGATCTGACTGTGATGTGTGCGTTGTTTGTTCTGTGTGTCTCTATGAGAAGTATGTACATGATAAGTACCTGGTAGCCGAAATAATCCTTCGATTTTTAACTTCATTGACTTTTCTGGTTGAAACACAATCTTGTTGGTGCACTTGAGAGATAATAATTCCCAGTAGTTTTCAAAAGTATCGGAAAAAACAATACAAATTATTAAGGAAAAACGGGAATTTTTACAAAAAAATCAGTTTTCGACAAATCAATTTTAGGTTTTGATGTAAGAGCAAAAAAAAAAAATGACCGTAGATATTATATTACATTTTCATTTTCATTTTCATTAGCATTTGCTATATACTGTTCGTTTTTTTTTTAAATATTTTGATTCTTTTTATGCTGTTTATAATGAAAAACTGAATACAAAGTTCCTCAATAGTAGTTGATTGTGAAAATTAAAAATAGTTTTTGCACAAATCCACAATAATCATTTATGAACGTCTGAATTACAATTTTTACAAAATAAGGAAAATGTACAAATTATTTTGATTTAGAAATTCAAAAACTTTTACAATACGTATTTAAGATTTTAAAAATATAATAAAAATTGTCTATAAGTTTATTTCCTATATTGAACAAAAAATAAAAGTTTATTGGAAATTCAAATTAATTTTTTATAAGATTTTGAAGTTAGACATTAGATATTCACCCGTAAATTAACAAATTCTTATAGAACGATTTTCTCATTTCGTTGTAATACAAAAACTAATAGGGGGACGAGGTGGCCGAGCGGTCTAACGCGACGGATTCGGCACAGCCGATCCGAGTTCGATCCTCGACCACTGGGCGGCATTTTTCTCCGTGCAAGTCACGGTGTCCGGAGAACAAGTGCCGCCATCCCCCCACCCCGGGGCACGGCAGAAATCTACGGGTGCCCCATTAGAAATTCTGCCAAACACAACACACACGTGTACCAACCTACCCAATATAAAACCTACCAAACCTACCCAATATAAAACCTACAGTGCCCTACCCACACCCAATGGCCTATGTTGCCGCGGGTTACCCAATAAAAAAAAAAAAAAACTAATAATCGTGTAAGTACCTACTTGAAATTTTCACCAAATATTAATTCTATCATTTTGTTTAGATGAAATCAACATCTTTTAACTTGTTTTAAGCTATTTATAGACATTTAATTTTTTTATTTATTAATTTTTTTTCTATAAGTGTTAATAATATTCTTTTAAATATTTAAAAATGTATTAAAAGGTTCATCATAATTGTTATAAATTAGTTGAGAAATATTAAAGATACAGAAACTCAATTTTTATTTAAACATTTTTTATTAAATTTTGACAAAATTTATCAATATCTCAACACTTTCCAAATTTTGTTGTAGTTGAATAGTTATAAACTGTTAAATTTTTATAAATAAGGATTAAAAATGTAAAACAAATTCTTATAAATATTTAATACTGTAACAAAAATATTTAATAAATAATATATATAAATTCAGTTTATTTTATAGATATTTTAAGTTTAAATTTCGACAAAATTAGATGTTTAAACGAAGTTTAACAATTTTAGTTATTTTTTTGCAATTTAAAAATATTATTCTTGGGTACTTGAAACTTTTAAAGCATATTATTATATTTTAGAAACCAATTGCAATTTTAAAATGCAATTTTTTTCGTTAAAAATTAATTAAACCTATAATGGTACAATAATGTCTAATTCTTCTTCTTCTGTCCAGCTTTTACAGTCCATTTAGGACCTTAACTGCCTCAACCACTCTTTTCCACCTATCTTTATCTTCGCTCTCTTTAATTCTTGTCTCTTTTGAGATTTTCATGACATCCATTTTCACCCTATCCCCCCATCTTTGTTTTGGTCAAACCCGGGTCTTTTACCGTTCTGTCTTCAAGTAAAAATATTTTTTGCTACCAATTCAGACCTCCAAATATGGCCCAATCGTTCTAATCTTTTACTTTTTAGATACGAACTAATGATGGGTTTATCAAAAATGTTTTAAAGTTCCTGGTTAGTTCTCCTTCTAAATTCTCCATTCTCAATTAAAGGGCCATAAATTCGACGTAGTATTTTTCTTTTAAAGACGTTTATCTTCTCCTCATCTCCTTTAAGTCACCGACCAGGTTTTACATTCATAAGTCAAAACGGGTCGTAGAAAGCTGGAATATAGATATTCTTTTGATCGCATGGACAGTTGTTTCGATCTTAACAGTGTTCCAAGTGCGTAGTATTCCTTGTTCCCTGATGAAATTCTCCAGATTATAATGTCTAATAGTAAAATAAATGACTTTGAATCACAATTTTATCATAAAATACAGTTAGAAATATTATAGGCTGAAATACCGTGTAGGATTGTTTTTCATATATAATTATTTTATATTATTGAATTCAAAGTTAACACATTCATTACTATAATAGAGCCATTGTGACTCATCTAGATACCTATACTCTACAGCAGAATGTTCCCGCTTTACACTTATTTAGTAACGATAAAAAATGTACTCTATCTAGAGGCTAGACATAGTCTCTGCAGTTGTTTCGTTAAGCCACCATGACTTTTTTGTCTTGAATAAATATATAAAATGCAAATAAAAATGTGATTTGGTATTATTATGATTTCAATTTTATATTAATATAATATCTTTATAAGTGTTAAATTAATGCGAAAAAGTATTATACTATTGATGTGCTGTGAATATTAAATTCATGACGATTATTACATTTTCAATAACACTATACCTATTGAATTGTTTATTGCAGAATTTTTATTTATTGAAATGCACAGAAATAAAAATGTAACGTCAGTTGTTATTATTTTTTTTTTTGAGAAAATTAATAATTAAATTAAACTAACATTGCTATTGAATTATACCGTCTTTCATTACACACTATACCATGGTCATGGTACTCAGAAAACAAGTTAGAAAAATTATTTCATTATAGATATTATCCCATAGTTTTTATACCTAAAGATAATAATATATCTAAGTCAATGTGTGCAATACAGATATAAGAAAATTGATAACTCTATATTGGGCATACAGATATTGCCTATAAATATGCTTATCTACCAGTATGGTTTTAAAAATGACGGATAATTATATCAAAAATAACAATCTACCCGTATATAGGTGTTTAAAAAGTAATGGAATTAAATTTGAACAAGATTAAATATCTTTAAAATTTAATATTACATAATTGTCTTATAGTATAAATTGTATTATAAAACAAACACAAATAAATTAAATCTTTATAAAGTGTAACTGCGAATGTGCTTATCCAACGTATTACTATTTTACTTAACCATTTTTGTTTTACCATGTTATGCATTACACGAATGTTTGTCAATTATGTAAAACCAAAAGTTATGACTGTAATAGACAAAAGTAAAAAATTATATGCATATATTATGATTGTATTCAAAATGTTTTTTGTTGAACCTATTTGGATTCAATAAGACAACAGATGAGTTATAAAAATAATATATTGTATATTTCATAGATAAGTGAATATTTTAATACAATATAGAAGTAAAAACCATTTATAACTCGGATAATCTCGTTGAGGTACAGACCGAAAATTGCGAATAAATAACAAATAGGCGAGCGTGAGTGTGAGTCAGTCACACAAATAAAGTTTCGAGTAAATAGTTATTAAAATATTATTACCCTTTTATATCTTGAATATATGTATGACAACGCGTGTCTGATGCAAAAACAGTCGAGCAACTTTATTAATAAAATATTGAAAATATAATGTGTAATGCAGTTGACAATTGAAGTTAAATAAATATCAATCAAATGCGTTTTATACAGTATGTTTACAGTCATCATAACAATAACAATATTATAATAATAATAATATTATTGTATTCTAATTATATAGCATACATTATTTTATTATAAAGAACTTGTTTTCCAAATATATATAATATCATTTTTATTTTATTATTAAATTTTAAGACGAGTTGGACCAATATATTTATAATTTCAATACACAAAATAATACATTCTAAGACAGATATTTTAAGAAAAGTCAATGACTTACGTAATTTCGTTTTTCTAAGCAAGTTTTTACATTCATATTTAGAAACATGGTATATTATTGACAACTGATCTAAACGTAACGTATTTTCTCCTTCATCATAATTACTGTTAGTTAGAATAATTTTATAATAACGATGCGTTATAACTTACAATTTCTGATTTTATTATTCATTTTATAACATTAAAATGACACAAATATTTTCCGAATAGTAGTCAGTTAGTATTATACGATTGAAATATTATATTTTGTACGTACTGTTATTTTTATCAACGTCGGATAAATACCTAGGACGATTCATGTCTAACAATTTTTATTTATAATGTAAACTGTGTTATAACATGGTTCTCGTTAATATTATGATTAATTGAAAGAAATAATTTTTATATTATGAAATTTACTTAAATGAGAATGTGCAATTTTTTCGCATGAACTATTTAATTTCAAAAGTAGTTAAAACTATAAAAATAGCTTGTTTAAGTAAAATTAAATTATTTATACAAATTAATACATTGTTAAATTTATTAAATGAACAAATTCATATATTTAAGTTTGAATTTTGTCACAAAATTGTTCAAGAAATAAAATGAACTCTGTACTGTCTTCTTTGTGTATTGTATAACTTGTCGAACTTGGGTAAAACTTTGTACCACGTAGTTTCTTAACAATTTTAGTAAATATAATTTAATAAAATATCTTAACTTTTAGAGACTTTACAATTATATTTTACGAGTTATCGAGTTCAGTATATTTATCAACAAAAGTCAATGCATTAAAACAAAAATTGTAAAGCTGCAATTTTCTAGTATCGAAAATTGAGATAAAACTATACACTAATTGATTCATCCATAAAACGTCTGGTTTACTGTTTGAAAAGATTTGGATTCTATTATACACATTATTAACTATTTGAACAGCCATATATTATTATTGTTTAATGAAAATAATATCTATAATAACTCACAAGAAATATTATTGTATGTGTGTTAAAGTTAAATTTTTTTGAAGTCTGTAAAGAAAGGAAAAAAAATGAAAGATGGCCACTGGTGAATAGTTATCCAAAAAGAATAATGGATGAAAAAAAATAGTACTGTAAATGTAAGCATAAATAAGAATAATGAGCATCCGAAAATATCTTTAGAAATAATATTTTTCACAGATCTCTCAAAATAAAATGAGAATTTAATACTTTTTAGAATGGCTATAGAACATTGATGAAAAAACAATATTTCTCGTTTGATACTCTTAGATAAGTAAACGAAAAAAAAAATATCAATATTGTAATATTATAGTAATCTAAACTGGGCAAAAAAAGATAATACTCAGGATATTAAAAACATCGTGTATCATTTTGCGTTCAAGTTTGTTTAATTCCATTTAAGGTATTGCATTAGCAAATATAATACCTCAGATAAGTAGTTATAGTCTTATACAGTAAACAATATTATCATGAAACACTACGATTTTATGTCAAATGTTTATTAATATTCAAATAATTTTATATAATATGTCACGTGCCACCTACTTGTGTTAAGATGTATTTACTTTAGTTACTTACATTATTATATTTTAAATTTAAAGAATCTAATTTGTATTTGTGGTTTATTAATTTCGGCTATCCTAATTACTTAACCAGGTCCTGGGGTAATTTAATGTTCAGAAAAATTATCCACTAAATAATAATTTACAGCAGGTAGTGCAGCGGATCATAATATACGGGGGCACTATTGCATAATATACTGTATACTAGGAAGTATAAATATAAGTATTGATAATAAGGAAGTAGGCCCTTGATAAACATAATATTATAGTCATCCGGGTACACATATGCACATATAATTGTTAACATTTATAAGATACACAACATGTTAAGTTCGTTAGTTCCGGGACAACAGCAACCCCACCACTAATAATGTACTCCGGATAACCATACTATTCGTCAGTCTTTCATTATACTATATTTAATGTGTAACTATGATTGTTGTAATTGTGTGGATAAAAATAAACCACATCAACTGCAAATAATTTTTGATTTATTTTTCCTGAAGCTTCCGAAAACTACGATTAAAAATTAAAATATAACTCAAAGGGCTCTGAAAACCCTCACAGAATCATCTAAATATAACAGGTTCCCCGACCACGTTAAAGTGGAAAATTGTTATTTTTATTTGAAAGATAGAAATTTGTATCTTCACTGAACACTTGCCTTAAGTAGAACCAAATATTTCACAAATTTGAAAATATTCTGTGGTCTAGAAGTACCTATGTTTGAATATTCCAAAAACAGATTTCGAATAACTGAACAATTATTGTAGAAAAAGGAGTGGGTAAATATGCTCGATGAATCACCCAGTATAATACACACATACGCGTTTTGAATTTTGGGATTGTAAAAATTGTAAAACGTCCATTAATTTTCGAGTAAACGGCAAAAAATTGGTTAATTTTACGGTCAAAATAAATAACGCGTTTGAGTCCCATTCGATATCTTTGTAATGATTAATAGCTATGTGTTTCAAAAGACAACATACCGCTAACACACCAGCACGTGTGACTTATCTAAAACGGGATTTTCTCAAGAGATTAATTTCGGGCAAGGAGACGAGTGTCGAGTGCCGAAACACCATAGCAGCACATCAGTCAAAGCAAAGAATGTATTGGTTTTACACAAATATGTGTTTTTTTTGTTTTGTTGTGAGTCTGTCATCGTGTCATTGAGCAGAAAATTCGTTTCAGTTTATATTATACTTTCTATGACCAAAACATCAAAAATGTAATGTTATCTTTGGATTATTGTGGGGGTAAAAAATTAGTAACTTCTGGGAAAAAAAAACTAACAAAATAAATATTCACGCAATACCAACCAGTTTTGTACCAAATCTCGATTTTTTATTTTTTTTTGTGATCTATTCGGATAATAATAGTTGCAAAGAAATATGCATTTCCAACTTAATATTTAAATTATAATTTTCTAAATATGATATAAACTTCAAAACGTTTAGGTTGTTTTTGTATCTATTTACAATACATTTGTATATTTATTCTTGTTCGTTATTTAATGATAAGAAGTTTTCATTGCTTTTAACAGTCAACAATTATTTATCTTATACCAATTTAATGATGAAAATATAAATTTTTATGTATTAAAAATAAATAATTAAAATCAATACAAGCTTATGTACAATAAAAAAATTCCTATACCTACCAGAGAAGTTACATAGATAGTGCGAGAGGAAATATTTTAAGTTTAATTAGTGGATTTTAATGATTTTGAACTCTTTGGCAAACAGAGAAGTATAAACTTTTTGGTAGCTGATTTAATGTTTGAATTTATGGTCTTTTTGTAGATTATCAAACTGTGTGATATGGTATGGAGTGGAGCACATTTGACGAAGGTAGATGGACAAAAATTTCTGAAGCGTTCTAAAATTCGAAAATTCATCTGAACCTCAGAATTATATTAATTTGTTATCCTATTGTGATACAAATCGGGAAATTATTTTATTATAAATCACTACTGATAAAATTATGATATAAAATATCCTTAGAATTCTAAACAGACACGTCATAGTTTCTCATCAGGGCTCAGACCCGTTTCTCGTATACAACTATTATAATTATTGAATTAAATAATGAATTCAAATTCAACACATTCATTACAGCAGTATGGATGCTATAGTGACCCAATCAATGACGATATACGCTGGATAGTTACTATACAGCTGATGAGCGAGTTCCCTGATGTTGTTTTGACATTTACTATTATTGATAACTTTAATTGGAAAAACCTTCCTTTAATTCTAAGAACCTACGTATATTTTAGAAGTTCACAATCTTTATTTTAATATGTTTATTACATAGGTACGTAAATTCACAACAAGCTCTGTAAAATATCTTGAAATTTCGTTTTTGTTTTTAAATATTATGCGTACGCATATAATTTAAAAATAAATTATATTTTTCAACTTTTGCTCAATGAAAATATAACGTTGCGGTGTAAAATGGAATAATTACATACATAATTTTTCCATACTGTTGTAACGTACTTAACAAAAAGAGTTCAATAGTATTACGTAATTATACCGACATGAAAAAACACGTTAAAAATGTTCAATGTTGTATGCATGTTGTAAAAAAGTAACATTATTGCCAAAACAAACTCGTACACTAAATGTTCAATAGTTTTTTTTTTTTTCAAAATTACTTTTTTCTTTTCAAACGGTTTATATTTGATTGAAATTGGATATCCTAAATGTTTATAATACATTTCACGAACAATAAGCAACAGTTGACATTTGTAGAATGTAGATAAATTTCTTTGAAAAATAATACAAAACTAATTGAAACAATATAACAACCTAACATAATATATTATCCTAAGACCACTGTATGGT
The DNA here is from genome assembly GCF_019925205.1 of Metopolophium dirhodum. Taxonomy (NCBI): domain Eukaryota; kingdom Metazoa; phylum Arthropoda; class Insecta; order Hemiptera; family Aphididae; genus Metopolophium; species Metopolophium dirhodum. The sequence continues at coordinate 71,733,976 of NC_083560.1, forward strand.
TAATAAGCCATATTAACCTACATAAATTAAATACATCATTTATACGACTTGCATTGGAAAAAAATATACTATTCATTCTACAATGAATCATCCGATTATTAATTACTAGCTGATCCCGTGCACTTCGTTACCCATCAAATGTACAAACTTCTATATGACTTAGTTGTACATACATTAGCATATAATTTTATAATTGTTCCAAATATTTAGTTAGATTGCACTATGAATTATTGTGTTTCACCTTGTTTTTTCTGTAAGATCACTTTATCACTATTGTTACTATAATTTTTCTGTATTTAATTTGTATTTATCTCTTTGAATTACCGAATTGCGTTAAATAAACAAATAAATATATATATATATAAAATACTAGCTGCTCCTGCGCACTTCGTGGCCTGTGAAAAATGACAACTCTTAAAAAAATTGTGAATGTTCAACTCTTTTTTGGTGTGACTCACTGCAGTAAGTGCATATCGGTCATCCTGCTAGGCAATGTGTTAAAATTCGATTTGATGCATGCTTGTACCTGATCTGCCCGATTAACCAATGGCAACCACCAATAATAAATAAATACTTTATCTATTAATTATTTCTTCTATAACCAGTAGCAACCATTTATATAAACAAATATTTCCACCGTAAATCTCAAAATCCCTGTTTGAGCACTTCCGTAGGCTTCTATTAATTTGTCGTGGCGTGGTGTTATAATATAGCCTATAGTCTTCCTCGACTATCCAACAAAAAATAACTTTTCAATTCGAACCAGTAGTTCCTGAGATTAGCACGTACAAACAAACAAAATCTACAGCTTTATATATTAGTATAGATTTTGTGATACAGTGTTAATAAATTTTAAATAGAATTGTCATAGAAACGACTCGATTAAAATTATCTATTTAATAAATTAGAAGATATAGACAGCTTCAGTTAGTGAATATTTCCGCGTATACTTCAAAATATATCAACAGTATAAAACTTTAATTTGTTTTTAAGTGGAAGTCAATGGCAGATTTTCATTAAAACATCCGTATTTAGTTCTAAAAAAAAAAACAAACCATCCGAATTAATTGCATTATTAAAACGTAGATTTTTCACGGGGTATGCGATATTGTCGAATGTGTATAGTACTGTTTCAAATTAAAAAAAACAATTTTCCACGGTAAATAAAGTTTTTTTTCTGTTAATGAAAAACCAACGTTGAAGGATGACGCGTGTATGTATATGTGTGTGTGTACAAAACAAAAGAATTAAAAATTATTACAATTTATTTACAAAACAATTCGTGTTTGTTGGTTGACTGTTTGAACAATTTATACATTATGGTGGTAATTGTATTAACAACGCGTGACAAATAATGTGCAGAGGTACCTAAACAATTAAAATGTTAAAGTATTTTTCACGAAAAAATGAATGTAATTGGAAATTTTTTAAATGTGTGTACGTATTAAGTATACAATATAGCGATGTTAGCGTAAACTTAAAGACATTTCTGTAATATATGCAATTAACGAATTTTACTTTTCGATTTAAATACCACCTAGATTTGATTAGCGGTATTATAAAAAAGTAGAAATATTCATAAAATTTATTAGGTAATATATTTCATTAATTTGACTTTATTTTTAAATTATGTTTGTGTCACTACTGAACAACATAATCAAAGCAATTTTATTAGTTGCTGTGATTAAAGATAAAAAAAAAAACATCACACCTTTTCTCTACACAAAATATTTGTAAGAAAAAAAAAATTTGTAATAAGGTTTTTGTTATGAGTTATTTTAAATCAAAAAAATCCTGAATGCAAATTTCCTGATCGAATCACTAGTTATGTTTAATATATTGAATGTATATAATAAAAACTATGCACATACTACAATAACAAAATTGTTAATTATTAATACACTACACGTCTTGACGAATTAATTTACAAATTCAGTTGCGACACATGGATTAATGTTTCCCATAATATAATGGGCCATGATGGCGTGATGTGAAATTAAAATGAAACAGATATAATATACTTTTCAAAGTAATAATATATCATCCCGCCGTTTTTGAAAACAAAACGAACGCGGACTTAATCGATGAAAAAACGATCGTTCACTATACGCCGAATACGCGACAATCGATTTTAAGCGCGGGTGTACATTATTGCGATGCATATGTATATAAAGTGTTCGGTACAACGCAAAATACGATGGACTCAGACGGAGTCGTAGAAAATAATAAAATAAAAAAAATAGAAATAAAAACCGTGTAAAAAATGTCGTCGTTAGAAACACGAGACTGTATATCGTAATATAGAGAGTTACAACGGCGCAGGGTGCTGCTGCTGCTTGTGGCAGCGACGATGGCGTGGGTCATGGTGGTGCTGTGTGTGTGTGTGTGTGTGTGTGTGTGTGTGTGTGTGTGTGTGTGTGTGTGTGTGTGTGTGTGTGTGTGTATGTGTGGGTGTATATGTATGTGTATGTGTGTGGGTGTGGGTGTGTGTGTGCATGTGTGCGCGCGCGCCAAGGGTAGGCTAGCGCCGACCGATCGAGGAAACGTTTTATTCGCTGACGGTCGGCTCAAAAACCATTTATCACGCACGAGAACTTAATGCCGCGAAATCGTTTCGTTAGCTTAATTGAATTTGCCCGGTCGTAAAACGGTCAATGTATATTATGGTCGGCGGCGCGAGACTTAAAGTATAACGGTCGTGTCGGATTACTCGCGCGAATATATATACGCTCGGGCGGCGGGGACGGACCTGTTGATGATGGAAATTAAAATAAAACCTTAGAGTGAGTGTCCCGCGTGCGTGCGTGCGTGTCTGTGTGTGTATGTGTGGTATGGTTTTATTTACATTTCATTTTTTTTTCCTCTCCCCGCAACAGCATCCCCGCCCCTCTTGTGCAACACTTCCGGCGGGGCACCATCGCCGGCCGGTGCGAACGGAAATTTCTCGACGAAATCGGAAACAAATGAAATCTACATATCCGGCCCTCGCGCCAGCTCAACCCGTCTAATGCGAAACCCGGCAACAATTTACTGCCCAGGCGGCGGTGGGTGGTCGTCACGGTGTCGTACCGAATCGTAAACTGTGCTGAATACCATCGTATTAAAATAATAGTACCATAATATGACCGCATAAACAGTCTACGTAAGACGCTTATTATTATACCTGTACAGTCGGGCCATGACGATAGTCTAGGTCCAGGGATCCTTAACCGTTTTAATTTTCGTATCGATTCCCGAAACATTAGATATAGGTACTCAATATTTTTTCGTGACATTTGAGAATATTATTTTAATTATTTACTCTCGTAGACTTTCATATTATTATTATCATGGGTCGGTGACCCCGTGGTCTAAATAATATTAACCGGTTAGCTCTGGAAGGTCAAGACCACCTTCATATTTTTAGAATCGTCGCGGGCTAGGCGTCGATGTGCACACGACGAACTTCTACAACAACAGCACCCAATCCAAAGAACAAAGTCAAAATATATTCACGTTACCACCGTATACAATGTCACGTGATACACGCACGGTATACGGTATATTTCGTCAGACATCGTATGATACCATTATTGCGTGTCGAAATGTACACACACATATTATAGTTGTTAAATATCGGACCTATATCCGTGTACAGAATTCGGTGGTTATAAATTATTATACGTATTATTATGGTAAAATAAAATAATACACGACGATGTGTCTGTGTAGGTATAGCTTAGGTATCGAATATTTTGGGTATTAATGTATTATAACAATATTATGATATTTTATTTATTATGCAATTTTATAATAACATTACGTGGGGTCATTTCCACCGGAATTCTGTAATCACATTTCGATAATTTAAATGTTTATTTATTATTTATATATTATGAGTCTGTTTGTATATGCGCTGTTTGTTATTAAATATTCAAACCAATATATACCGAGCAGTAGTGTTGTTTGAAATATTATTAACAATGATTAACCGAGTAAACAAAATCGACAATGACCGATCCATGACTCCTGCTCACACACTCATCCACATGTTATATTCACCCACACCCACACCCACACACATACAAGCGTACATTTTATTATTTAAGTATATTATAACATACGACATGTCCGACCTGCAGCATGTTACGCTAGTCACTCAGAATAAAATTAGCCGATGCGTCCAAAAAATCAATAACCGCAAACAAAAGACAAAAAACCCTGAACGAAAAAGATTCGCGATTCAGGACTTTCGGTTAGGTAAGATCGGTCGACAGACAAACGGATATATGACACAACTGTGTTCAAAAGAAAATCGATTTTTTTTTTCCATTGTCCGGAAAAACTTGCGATCTTGCTGGTTGGTGGATACTATACGTCACACGAGTCATTTGCGTGATATCTAAAACGAAAAAAGCACCCTACACTCTGCAGTGGCGTATATATATTGCTGTATTTAAATGGCGCGATACCGATAAAACCTATTTTTTCTTCTGTATATGTTTGTTTTTTATGTCGCAAGTCATAAAAGTCGGCAAGTATCCCGTTAACATTAAAACAGATGAACAACAAGTAGTTGAATTATATAATATTATACTTGCTCATACATAATATACGTGCATTATAAAAAAAACCCCAATATAATCAGCCGATCCGTTGCTGTTGCTTTATCGTATAAAAAATTTAAACGAATTACGCGAATAAAACGTACCTACCTCCAACCGTTTGAACTTCAAACATTTAGTGGTGTGAGGTAAATATGAGGACGGCTAGTTATATATTATATGCACTACGTACATACAAATGCATAATGAACATAGGTGTCGTTTGTTTCGTCCCTATATGACAAAAATTTCGTTACAATCGACCCGATTTTGAGCGAAATCGACCGTTCGAAAGGTGGATGGTAATAACGTTGAAATGTTCACGAGGTTTATGTAAATTTCCGACGTTTTACCCAAAAAAATCCACACCCACACACATATAAATAAACACGAATAACGTTTTTGTCACTCGATCGACCTAGGGGACTTTTTCACCGGTGAAACGTTGCTCGTATTATCCAATCTATTTCATATATAATAATATTATCATATATTATTATAATATATTGCACGCGCCACCTCCATTCGAGACGTATATTTTAGAAGGTCACTGTTGAAAACAATATAACATGACACACAGTAACGGTTGCAATGGTTGCATCTGAATAACATGTTCGACACCTAAAAATTCTGATAAAATTTCGTGTGACAGTTATATTATGGGTCCGAGTTGAGGCGGTACACACACACTAACACACCAAGGTTTCAGAACGATAATTTAAGTTCCAAACTCTGTTTTTAGGAACCTCAACATTTTTTCCCTCCACTCTAAATGAAAAATATAAGAGTATAAGATGAAAAAACATAGCACACAACTTGATATTTTTCACCTACAAAGAAAATCTATGATTCACAAATATTTTTTTTTGTTAATAAAACGTAACCATGACAACGAAAACCTTATGAAAAATCGACAAGAAACTTTTTTATATTTTATCCAGTCCAAAAACATATTTATTTTGAAATGTATCTCATTTGTAATATTTTTAATATCATCATGCCAATTTTCCAAGGTCCACATCAAAGTTGGTAAGTTTATTTCTAAAAATTTTAGTATAGTATGACAATTTAATATTTTTGTGAACGTAATACAGACATGGTTTAAAAAAAAAAAATTCAAAAGCCTTGTTAATGAACTATCTTCATGTTCATCCGTCATAAAATTATTGCATTTTATCAACTTATGTCAAAATCTGGTTTTGAATTTTTCTTTATTATTGTTCTTTCCTTAATTTTTCGATTTTAAAAGTATTGGGAATATAAATATTGTACTCTTTAAGAGATAAAAGTGTCTGTGCTGTTAATTTTTATATTAGAGTGAATCGATCTATTAACCAAACTAGTAGGTAAGAACATTATCTGTGCTTTTTCACTATTCACTATTTTAACTTTCAAGCAAGATATAGACATGTAAAATATCACAAAAAAAAAATGATCATATTTCGCTTGGAAATTAAAATATCGAATGAAAGCCGACGCTTAAGCACAGATAATATTCTTGTCTAAAAGTTTGATTATAGGTCAATTCACTCAAATACCAAAAGTAACGGAAAACTATTGAAAATAGTGAATGAAAAATTGTGTATGCCTTTACGCGCGTAAGACAGACGACAAATAAATGGGTAGCACCCTCTTAAATCCAATATCTGTATCCCACTTATCTTAAATCCAGAATAAAATTCATCGATAGTCAGTATCATTGAATTCACTGCACTGTCTACGATGCGCGTTATACATTTATTTGTTTTATTCTTCAACAATATCAGCATCGCAATTGTTGTTTGTTTTCTAACAGTCACTTCAGATGTTTTCTAGTGTCTATAAAAGTCATCGGCAGCCATTGAATCCATGTTGGTAGGTGGCTACACGATATTATTGTATTTCATATTATCTGTCAATTTTTTTTATTTTTATGATAGTAATATTTTTAACCGCAACAAATATTAAACTCCACGATTATTGTGAATTTCAGTTTAGATATTTTAATAACTATTATTATTGATACGCCCTTTTACACGTCATATTATTATTATTATTGTTTGATTCACACAATGGTTCGAATAATTTGAAAACCATCGTGTGAAATTCAGACCTATTAAAATATGGTATGCGACTCGGATCGGGAAGAACCCGAAAAATCGTCCTTTCTGCGACACGATCGAGTTATTTTGCGTATAATACTATCGTGTTTAACATAATATAAAATTATTACTATAGGTACACGCACACCGATATATAAGAATCATTATCAATCTTTTATCTCGTTCCAATCGGATCCGACAAAATACTCTTGCCACCCTTATACCCGTCGGGGCGGCTGTCATCCAATCGATTTTTATTTTCTACCCTTATTGTTACAGCCGACGCCAATTTATTGTTCTCGCACAATATTTTCGCCGTCGTATCTTTGCTGTCTGTCTGTTGTTTGTTTGTATGTTGTTTTTTTTTTTAATTGTTGTTTATAACTTCAGGGCGACTTCGTAAAAAAGCGTCATGCGCGTTGATAGTTAATACCTACTTAAAATATGCGATGGTTATACGATATGCACACGCAAAACTTAGCATATTATTATAGGGTCTCGACGTTTCGGATACGTTAAGACAATAAATTAAGTACGATTTCTGAGGCTTCGTTGAATATATTTTAATCATCGTATTTTTCAAACAGGTAAGACTACACCGAAGTTGATTGATCTTAAGGACACGTCACTATAGCAACATCGTATGAATTTGCTTTCAGTGTTTCACCACACAATAGTTCATAAGTGCATTATGATAATATAGCATAGTAGATGTAAGTTATCATATTTCTATGGAGTGCAGCGTATGCAGCTATTACACGTCCTACTAAGGACGATTTTGTCAAAAATAATAAACGTACTCGTATTATGACCTTTTGAAATAATACTGACGGACGGGGATTAGTATAATAATATTGTGGTTTAAGGGTTGGCGCAAACCCCCGACGGACGACGGACGCTGGTAGCAGTGTAGCGGTAAGAAGCGCCGGCCCGACGTCTATAATTTCAGGATTATCCACGGGTAAGGGATGATGGTGATGGGTGGCGAACAAGGCATGTTTTACGAGAGACGCCACTGAGTATACAAAGGCGTTAATGTCCACTGCTAAATATATTTTACCATACCTAATTCTACGGTGCGTTTGCTTTGTATCATTAAGTGCGTGCTTGAGCATGCGGCACGTCCGGAATAGAATTTTTAAAATGTCTACTCAAACCGTTTCCCCTCGCCGTTTTGAAGTCATTTGACTACTAAATAATATATAGGCGTGATGATCATCGCTGACCACCGGATTACCAGTAACCTGACCGCAAGCCCACGGTATCAGAAGTGTAAAAGACACGATATACCGTGTAAGTGCGCCGCCATAGTTAAAAAAACTATCCAAATACCAGCTGGTTAATTTTTTTTACGTACCATAATATGTGCAATTTTTGGAAAAGTTTTGGGAAATTGAAACATTTCCAGAGATCGACACGACGGTTATTATCATTACAATTCTTTTGGTGTATTTTGCAGGCTTACACCTCAACACGGGGATTAGACCCGTTTCTCTACGATTTTTTACGCCCGCGGCTATCTGTACGTATACATAAAGTAAGAAGTCCGATTCAATCACGTCCAGGACAAACCGCTGAACCTTGGCATTTTTGTGGTACATAGTATATCTAATGGAGTTGAGATAACTAAAGATTTATCATTTTAAAGATGGGCGTTCACAGGACATATTTGTTTTGGCAAACATAAGTTTAATTTTTCTTATATAAAAAGATATAATGGCGAAAGGTGAGATAAAACATGTATAATACATAACAGTTATTATTATATATCCTAAATATAATATTATACTCGATGATAATAATAAAATATTAGGTTGCCATTGGTTATAGAAATTAAAATAGTTGCCACTGGATATCATTTTCAAATTCGTATTAATTTATTCTGTATTTTATGACTGTTATAGAAGCTTGTCATTATTTCAAAAGTCCAATATTACTCTTACTCGTTTCCTCCGTGCACTCAACAGTCGGACCGTACGTCATCGGTTTCAAAGTTTAGGATGTCTACATAATATTATAGTTTAGCCTTATTAAAATAGTTAGCGCGGGTTCGGCAATCGTATAATATTCCAATACGAAATTATATAAGCGGTTGAACGCGATGAACACTCTGTATAACGCATAACATCATACGCACGACGTACCATGATTATTGTATATCTATAGCCATGAACCATGGGCCGTTTGCCGAGGCGAACATTAATTTACCTCTGCACGCGACGTTTTGGTCTTCCGGCCGGGCGGCGTTAAATAAATAAATAAAATATGAAAACCGTTTGAACGTACGCTTTTTTTGTCACTGCAGCCTATACGCGTCTACTACTTTTGTACGTCATCGTCACCCGCGGTTTTTGTTTAAAAACCCTTAAAATTATGTGACGTTGCGACGCGTATCACGACCCTCAACTCTAACCACGACGACGACACTTGTATAAAAGAAGAAAAAAAAAATATAATATGATATATTAAAAAATGTAATTTCGCAAAATTATTCCGCTAACAATAAAAAAACGGAAGTGATAGTAATTATTATATTATGTGACGAAAAGGTGTTAAATATAATGATATTATAAAAAAAAAAAGAAACCCACTACGAACGTCGTTCCAACCCTACATCGGCTGCACAAGCGGTGCGCTATCTCACCCTGCTGCACCCCGTTATAATATTATTCACATCACCGCAACATACCAAATGTCGTCTGATATTATGTTATCGCCGTAGCCCGCTGCTCGAGATGGTTTTTCTTAGTACGTTTACCATATTATTATTATTATTATTATTATTATTATTATATTACATATTATTATTATATCTATATCGCACTCAGACGTGGCGGACCGATTTATTCTGTTTTTTCCGAGCCGTTGCATCACGCTACGGTATGGGATATAACCATACTGGATTTGAAATATATCACTAGATACTTTTTAAATGAAATATTGCAAATTTTACGCTCCATTAAATATTTCGATTAAATCATGAAAATTAATTAAAGTTTTTTTCCATACACATATTCTGGTATAATTGCACATAGCAAACATCGATAAGTGATAACTAATGATTAAATAACGTTGATTAACGTTTTTACATTAGGTAGTAAAAGTAATTTTAGATTCTGAGGGGAGCGAAATAATGTATTGGTTTTACAATGATGAGATAACAGAAAATTAGATTCAACGATGGCGCTAGGTAAGAAATAAAAATTGAAAATTTGTATCAAAAGTTTACGTTGAGTAATCTTTATGTGCGTAGAACACTATTCGTGCAAAAAAACTTTATAATAAAATTACTTTTGCAGATAAGTCACCGAACATATTTTTAGCGCTAAAATAATGTCAAGTTGCAGCAATAGTTATATCATGTTGTTGTCTTCATTGAAATATAATGCAAGTTATGTCGTCACAATATACCATGGATACAATTGAGCTAGTTATAATTTTCTATTTGTTATTTTTCTAATATTACTATTATTACTTTATGTCGTTATATATTGTTATAATAACCTGTAGTACCGTTAATTCATTTGAAGCCGAAAAACAAATAAATAATAGCCGGGGACCATTTTCTTACTTATCACGTGTACAATTTAAAATTATATACTTATAGGTACTTAATAATATTCAATTTGATAGATCAATAAGTCTATTTGTAATATTATGTCGCACTACCAGTTTATTATTATATCCAACCTGTAATAATACACATTAAAGCAAACCTGGGAAAAACAATAATAATTTTGAATTGGGTTAAGTTAAATTGTTGGAAAATACAGAAAACAAAGTTATAATAGTTATCCTGGTTTATTTTTTAAACTCGGTCAAGTTAAAAGTTATAATATGAAAACTTACAATTAACTAATTATTTAAGTTAAGTTATTTTTTTATTTTTAATATTTAAACAGCCAGTATTATGGTTTGAAATAATAAAATGTAAATGTTTATGCAATACATCATCAATATAATAATATTGTATTAAATATTTAATTATTTGTAAATTTGCGTACTTTGGAATTGATTAAAAGTAACTCGTTATTTGATAAGTTTATATCAATAAAATCAATTAAGTTAAAAATTAAGTAAACGAAAATTAAATATAAAAAAGTTAAGTTGAAATGTTAAAATTAACTTAACCTTAACTTTTTAACTCGCGTATGCCCAGGCTTGCATATTTAAAGCACGAGTTATGCACACATAATAATAATATATTACAATAATATGGTAATTATCAACCATTTTATTTGTAATTATTTTTAATAGAACATAGTTTTAAATTTCATTCCTCCCCGCGCCTATATTATACTGTGCTGCCGTGTCGTTCGAGACTCTACAACCCATATAATAAATGCGCGTGCACTGTCGACGGTGACAATTTTTATAACGCCCTAAATTCAAAATAACGATCTCGTCTGCACATTAGTTTTCCCAGACCGTGGCAATACAGCAAAGATAGCCGTTTATGGTTTTTCTACGCGCGATACTATTATACAGTCAACACGATATCGTTGTGTTTTTCTTTTTTACATGCTACGCCGAGTAAATTTATCGATTTTATTATGAGACATTTTTCTAAGCACACTAAAATAGATTCGTCGTACAGACTACAGTCAGTTTTTTTTTATTATTATTGAAATTGGTTAAATTACAAAATATAAAATCAAAGTGTTATAAAATGCAATAATATAATAACGTCTTATTCGTAATAAACGTAAAACAATTATTTCGAATCTTATTTAAATTCCATAATTAAGACCGTTTTAGAATTTATTGAGAAAACGGCATCAATATTGATCTTACTATCACTACTATTATGATTTGCCATAAGCCATACACTTATATCAAAGAATATAATACAATATACATATTACTATTATACATCTAGTTGATACATTTTAATATTACACTGGAATATTATATTATATAACGGTTCGAAATTTGTATTATTATTATTATTATTACTATAATTTGTGATTGTATTAAAATTCTTGTTATATGAAAACAAAAAAAAATTATACTCTACAAAAGAATATTTTTTTTACGTCAAATGCATAAAGTACGCCACTAATTTCCTACTTGACATTCTCTTTAATCTATAACGTCTAATATAAACGAAAATGTAATACTTTGTTATCGTTATATACAAACAATTTTATGTATGTATTTCGTATTTGTTGTATATGATTAAAAATGCTGAAATATTCCTTTAAGCTTTTAATTTAAATGTAAATAATACTTAAGCAAAAAAAAAAAATAGAGAGAAATTAAAGATTTAAAAGAATTTAACTGTTCAACATGGAATCATGTTATAAACAAAACTCATTTGAATTTGCATCTAAAATCGTTACAGTCAGCCAACTATATCACATTTTATATTATACAATCTAATATTATAGTGGATAAAGTAAATTTAGATTTGAATATAGATCAAAATGAGAATGAATCAAAATTAAAATTAATATGTGATTCAAATAATTATATTTGTTACCAACACGACATGTAGCTTATACAGTTGAATACGTTTAGCACATTCATGGTTTTATTTCAATCATACGTATTAACGCTTCAAAAGTTAAGATTATTAGTATGAACGTGTATACAATTATTATATAATTAACACGACTAATTAATAATAATTTAACGAAACAAAACTTAAAACTGATGTAAGAGTAACTAAATTTAGCAGTATTAAAGTTACATTTAGAAATGGAATCAATTATTTCTTAAGATTGATCTTCGTCGAGTCACCTTTAAAATTTCGTGGGAAGCATTGAGCGTGTAAAATTGTATCTTGGAAATTATAAAAATTATGTTTAAAAGTGTGGGAGAAGTATTTCATAATGATGTAGAGCCTTTGCTGTTAAGACATGAGTGGGTTATTAAAGTCTATGCAATTATTGCTCTGATTATGATAATATCTTGACGTTGGCTGAGCTTTGAGGGTGTATAGTATACCTTCACTGTATACGGTTTGTTTCTTACCAAAATCTTGAACAGTTTTTAGTTTTTTGATAAGTTTAATAAAATCCTAAGAACGTATTTCCAAATCAACTTAATTTTGTTACTTAGAAATATAATATTATGACAAAGGAGCATACTTTTATAACGGAATATTTTTGGATAGTTTTGTTTGCTACCGGGCAGCTGTTACATCAGTTTAATTTCTCTTTATCGTTATAGAAATGTATCTACATGAATTTAATGTTCCTTTGAGTGTTTATTAATTCAGCATGATTTTTAAAAAGATTTTATCGTTGGAACAAGGATTTTGGAATGCTGTTAGAATCCTGAGAGAATAGTTATTGAATTACTGGAATGAGTTGGCTAGTATAATATTATTGCTTCAAGTATGGCGTAATGATGGATATGGTAAATATATATGATTGTTATGTGAAAGAGTTTGTAATCGATAGTTTGATATATGAGGTAGTAGATACAATATCTACTTCATGTGTCAGTTTATATTTTAGCGTGATTCCGGAGTTTGCATTTGAATAAAGTCATAGAAGTATACATTTTAAATATTTATTAATTTATTGAATATTTTATCGTTTCCATAAACTCTGAATCTATGATTTAATCGATCGAGTGTTTCTAAAGTTTCTATAACGTTTAGCATCTAAATCATAGGACTACGGCCCCATTTACCCCTCTTTCTAAGGGCCTTGTCTTGGGGCAAGATATGATGACAACTGAAACTGCATTCGTATACTAACACAACGTTCACAGGTTCATCCCTCTATCCCCACACATCAACTAGACACTAGAACCACTTGATTGAAACCATGGTTATATTGTGACACACCCTGTATAAGTGTGTAATTTAGTGTCAGTTAGTCAAGACGATTTTCTTTATTACGGAGTTTGTATTCTTGAGATTTAGCCAAAGATCCTGAGTTTATATTTGTATTGTTTAAAATTCAACATTTGCTTTTATAATTTTTATATGGGATTTTGAATATGAGATTATATTTCCATCTTAATAATTGTCTAATATGATTGTGTTTTGAACTACCCTGTTTTTACAATGAGCTGAAGTATGTCCATATACATGTACGGAGATAACAGGTTAATGTATCGTTTGTCAGAAATATACGATAATTAGCGTTGTTAAATTGATAAGTATTTCAATTTTTTAATTTTGGATCATCTTAATATACCTAATAATATATTTGTCTTCTAAAGTTAATGATATAAAATAAGTTTTTCGTTAAAAAAACCCGTTTTAAGAAATGTCATTAGTATAAGCTTATTGATGCATATTGTGTGTGGTATTATAATTGGTGATAAATTGACAATATTCTCAATTTTGATTGGTTCGGCAGTTTACTGATATGATGTGATATGATATATATATTATGATTATAATGGTACCTATATGTCATGGCTGCATACAGTGGTTGTTAGATATTGGATGATTATGTCGTTGACTATATTTTTTTGGAAAAAATAAAGCAACAATATTTGGATATTCTGGATGCAAACTTATTGTCTGGTGGGTTTGTGGTTGAGCTTAAAACTTTAAATTATTCAATTTGTGGAATACCTTCGACGGTATTGAAAATTATTGCTTGATCTTCGCCGACAAAGATAAATGGGGAGTAGTTTGGTGCATGTTTTTGAATATTGTTATCGTTTTGTTGCTCAGATGTTGGTTTTAGTATGAATAGTAAAACTATTTTTAAGTTGAATTAGGGTTTGGTTTTTGTAGTAGATACCTAAATTTGATATTTTTACCACGTAGGAAATTATAAGCGAACACATTTTTACCAATACGCCAAAGTTTATACTTTTTAAGAAGAATTTAAAATTCAAAACAACTCACTGTTTGTCTGTGACCGAGTTGTTGAAGAGGGTGAGTCTAGGTACTGGGTAAACGCCAGAGACCATGCAAGTTACACGTATAGTATCGTTATTGACTCTCTTCTGATATACGTCAAACTTCTTCTCCGGGGCTAGAACAAAAACAAAAAAAAATTACTTAGTATCTCTGGTAAATACATTATAGCGGAACGTTACGCGTTCGGAAGCCATGTACAAAAATAAATAAACAAAAATATCCTAATCACATGAACGAGGTATGAATAATAATTACAAACTTAAAAAAAAAAACCGTACGGTTAATACTTGGAACAAGCTTAAGCCGAACACGAGAAACGTAATCGGCACACAGAGGCAGCTCAACGGTTAAGCCCTCTGCCCTCGAGACCGTTTGTGTGCGTGTGTGTGTGTACAGGGTGATTCACCAAGCACACTCACCCTCTTTTACCGTTTAATAATGCATTTATTAAAATTCAAACTTAAATTCGTATTATCATTAAAGGAGTTTCTTGTGGAATACAATATCATTTTTCCTAACTGAGAAAAACCCTTTTTTACTGCACATTGTTGGATAAGTAGTTTGAAAATATTAATATACCGTACGTAAATTAAGTATGTAAATCGAAATTTGAACGAGTAATTAAACGTCATGTATCTACTATGGATAATAACTCATGATGTACTCGATTTAAAACTATGATACTTTGAAAATGGTAGTATTTAATATTAAAATATTTTCATTATATTGTTGATATAATTATCTAAATATAATAAGTTCTACGCTAAAATGTATGTCTATCTTATACTTGAATTAAAACAAGCTAATAAATAAGATTTTATAACTCAGCAGCTAGGTACAATGTTACCCCTGGAAACACTAAATGTAGGATAATTGAAATCTTGTATTTATGTATAAAGGTAATTAAAAAATTCCAAAAAC
This sequence comes from Metopolophium dirhodum, assembly GCF_019925205.1. NCBI lineage: Eukaryota > Metazoa > Arthropoda > Insecta > Hemiptera > Aphididae > Metopolophium > Metopolophium dirhodum. The sequence continues at coordinate 71,749,395 of NC_083560.1, forward strand.
AAAGTGTGCACACTTGAAGAGAAAATAGTCTTGAATCACCCTATGTATAAAAATATACGGTGGCGTATTCGTCGTCGTCGTTTTTTTTTTTTGTAAGGTTTATGATATTCCGCCTATTAGATTTTTCATTAAAATAATAACGTCACTGGGAACGGTCGTGTTTACGTCCTTGGTTATTAACTGTTTTTTATTTTTATATTTTTGGAAAATTAGCTTTGGGAGGACCGATGCACCAGCGGTGACCGGTATCGAGGAGGGAATTGGGTCGGTGTTAAGGGTCGGCTGGTGTCTCACTATAAACATAAAGGTCTAACGACTTCGCAGTCATGTAGTTTCGCATTGCGCACGTGTGTGCGTGAGTCTAAGTGTACACATATTGTATAATATATACTATATATTTTGTATATTGTATAAATGAATGCGTGTGCGTCCGTCTCTCGTTATACGAGTATATAATATATATTATATACCGTTATCACTCCGCATCGTTCCGTATTTTTATCTCTTTCACTCACTCCAAAATGTTGTCTTCATTTTCCTTTTTGCGCCCCGTTCAAAGACGATACTCCTCGGCGTGGCAAACGCGTTTTTTTGGCGACCAGCCAAATACGCAACGCATGTAGACCGCCCGTTGCAGCTGTATAAACCGCCAGCGTGCTCGCAATACGATATGCGAATATAATGGAAACCCAGTGGTCCGCAGGAGCGTGGAGTGGCAGTGTGGGCACTGCAGTACTTTACACTTTTGGCAGCTACGTAATTTTTATGCCCCCCCCCCCCCCGTCCAACCCCGGAACCATCACGAGATATATTACGCGAAAAAAACTGACTACGGTAACGTTTTGCAACACGACGACGGTCGTGCCGTGGGTTTTACATCGATATTAGTACCTCCGGGGATGGGCGTTTGAGGCGAAATATACCTGAGAACCCCAATCTTAAATACTTTTTCTAAGATCCTATCTAGTAGATTTTGTGATGATTCATAAGCGTATAATCGACATTTGATTATACTTAAATTTATTTTGGATTTTTGAGTTTAAGTAAGAACTCTGTATGATGAAACTTGTATCACATTTCTGTTCATTTTTTTAACACAGGTGTTTAATATTTGAACTTCTAACCCTTAAAAAAGCGAGTTTAAAAAGTCAAAACTAGTGGTTTTTTTTTTCAAAATATAAAATGAATTATTGGTATATTATTTATGTCCGTATGCGGTCAATTTGTGTCACATAAGACATAGTTTAAAATGTCTTATGTGACAAATACATTAATTATGCAAACAGGCATTAATCAATTAGATATTATTATTCATATTATTGCTTGCGATAATGATAATCCCTAATTGTTATTTTTGGTATAGTACCTACCTAAAACTTATGGTAAGTACCAATGTTTTAAATTGTCCACTATAAATAATTTAATAATATTTTGATAATATTGTATGTCTAGTTTCGTGTATTTTTAGTTTAGTCTTAGTTTTTTTTCCGGCGTTCGTTTAAGATTTATCTTTATTTTTTAAATTACGGGTATTTAATTTTTATCTATATAATATGACTTATTAGAACTTATGAGTGCACCATGTGAGTCCAGACAGATGGCTAGATCTGCCACAGATTACCCCATCATATCTAATAGTAGTAGTTATGTGTGTGAAAATGTGGATTTCATGGCGTCCACCTGCAGGTCATCGAATCGTTTAAAACCCGTAACGGATACAAATCGAAACTAAGGCAACGACGGCTCAAGATCACCTCAAACAAAAATTTCATACGATGCATGATGTTAATTTGTAAAATATACTTGCATAGAACTTCAAAAATATTGCGATGCGCGCGCACACGGAACATTACAGCCCGCACATATTAAATAGGGTTTTTCGACCAACGTATATTATACGACGTTACACGCACGCGCGGTTACGAAATATATTAAATGTACATAATAAACATATGCACACACATAAACATATTCACATACATATATACATACATATCACATATATATACACACATATATACGGAGTGCGTCACAGAGTTTTCTCATTTTCCCATAGGAAAACGGGGAAAACGCGTTGGCGCACGCTGTTTACAATAATATAAGTACATAATAATATTGTAACAGTCAGACGCCGCCACAGAGTTTAAAAATAAATTCAAAAAAAGTTAGCGAATAATATTCATTCATAAAAAATACATTTTATAAATGGAGTATAACATAATACGTTTAAAGTTTGTTATTTGTATTTGTCCGTGTTTACTCTGAGTACGGTACACATTGCATTCAACGGCACCAAAACGCTGGCCACAGCTTATATATCTATATCCACAAAATATTGTATTAGGTATATAATATGTGTACCGACCGACGTCCGACCACGCAGAAATAAAATATCGATAACCGCGAGATATTTGCTTATGTACCGCGGTAGTCGTTATGTGTGGTGCGGATTAATATGATGTTAATGCTATCATTATGACTGTTAAATTCATAGAATTATATTGTTTGTGGAGGAGCTCTTCAGTAATGCGACGTTGTTACTGAATTCCGAATACTTTTTTTTCCCCGTTTTTTACACATGATATTACAATATATCGAATATAAACTTATTATTGATGCGTTTTACTGTCGAGCATTTAATAATGATATTATGCATACGAAAACGATAATCGAACTATATACACTCTGTCGGTGGTCGGCGGGGCAAATTAAAATTTATAACGTCGGTTCGGCCCACAAGTTTTTCTCTTTATTTTTTTTTCACCCGAAGGATTACCGATCAATACATTACACTTTTCCAAATTGATATTACTTTTAGCCGAACCGCGGAGTTCTTAAGTTTAAAACGTTCATAAATTATTTCGTTTGTTCGAAATGGGAATATGGGATGAAATTGATAATATCGTTAGGTATTATACGGACGCACGGCATATAGCTACGAGCGGCGGCAAATGCGAGGAAGTTTTAAGAACAACGCGAGAGAGTTCAGGGGAGAGTCATCATAAACTACTTTGGAGGACGTAAAATAATGTAAACTATTTTTTTCCCAAGGTTTTCAAATTTAAGTACGTTTTTGCCGGTTACTGGGAACTTTTCCTGGACGCATAATTTACCCTCCGAGCTTCTGGTCCGTGTTGCCCTCTCTTCGGGTCACGAGTTAGCACGCGTGGTGCGGCCCGTGGCGGCTGCGGCCGGGGAGGGGGAGACGAAAAACAAATGGTGCTGTCCACGAAATGTCACCGTGAAAAAAAAAAAAAAAAAAAAGTGAAAAATAAAGGACTTCGAACGAGTGCATTGCATGACAAATAGGCCGGAGAGTAACTTTGTCGATTTCGTTCGCACTAAATTTAAACGCAACAAAACGACCGTAAAGCGTCACGACACGTAATTTTTTTTTCCTACAGCCCAAATTGCGCAGGGGAATCCTGCAGCAGCCCCTCCGTTTTCCGCGCCCGTTGTCATTATTTATTTATTACGTCAGCCCGACCTTCATTACAGGAACACTATTATAATATATTGCATACATGTGTACACGTATATATTGCAATATTGATGGGTCTACGCCACGGCGACGACGTCGAATAACCGTCAACGTTGAAGGGTAAGAAAAATACGACGGTCGCAAAAACACCAATATACTAGGCACCTGTATAATACCTCACCTTAATTATTATATAATATACACCAGCAGTTATATTCGATAGGCCGCGGTGGGTGCACTATGTTTCATAACAGTGACGAATTTACGGTTGGGGGTGTCTAGGCGTACTCCCCCCAAACACCGTTATGTATTTATATTTTAACTAAATACAGTAGTCAGCACTTGTTACTAATAAAAATAAAAATATTAACTTTGAAATACATATTATTTTTTGAGACTTATCTCCTCCCCCCCCCCCTCCCCACACAACAGAAAAATGTTGAAAATCTTCCACTGGTTCAATACAGCGAGTTTTCGCAATAAATGCACCTAGTCCTCGTTGATTTACATTTTACACAGACAATATTAATCGGCTATAGATTTCAATTATTTTTCCTTTATAATTTGTAAAGAAACGGTATTTGCGGATGTAACTCTAATGTCAACTCCATCTCACCGTGATCGATATTTTTGATCATATTATGTATATTATATTATTATTTTATCATTGCCTGTTTTTTAAGATGGTTCTTTAAGACCTGCTCGTATTGTATAATTGATCTGCTTACCACTCACAGTATTTATATATAATTTTATAATGGACAGTACTTAGTATATATATATATATATATATATAGACCCTTGTTAGTACATCGTTTATGTACTAGTCAACTATACATTATATGCATCGTTTATGTACTATATAGTGTAGGTGCTACGGGTTTATGTTGACACGTACAACTCACGATACACTTGAAAAATAATTATACGATCGTATTTGATAGCTCCCAAAAAAATTTATTGTCCTATGATGTTACTAGATGTACTATAGATAACACAGTAGTTGTAGTTACGACCCCTATGGAAAGCATTTTAGTATATAAATCAATATTTGAAACCAGTTTTTGTGTTTATTCTGCAGTTAGAACCCTGCGCCCGTATTATGTTCATCCAGCAAACCAAATGACAAAGTTTACGCCCCACGCACGCACGTATGATTATGAGTGCGTTGTAACTTTGTACAATTTGTGTAGTTGTGACATTCGTAATTATAATTTATTATAACGAATGAACTTTTCTTTGGGGTGTTAATTTTATATTGTATACGATGTTCCGGCATCCTATGTTCGGATATCCACTCACATTCAACCACAATTCCGAACATGGAGTGCCCAATAAATATTTAAAATCCGGTGGTGTTCAATAAAACACGAGAAATGGCTTTACGGAAATACCACGTAAAAGTAATAATCAAACGATATAATATTAATTCGATGACGAGTGAAGCCAGTCCAACGGGCAGTGCTCTGGGTATACACGAGATTTATTAAGAACTCCGAGGTAGGGGATGTTTTTCGTTATAAATTAATAAGAATCAAATAAGAAACACATTAATAATATATTATTAGGTATTTATTAGTAATATAGTATTGACTGGCAAAATTCAAATCTAATGAAATTTCGTCCGCGTTTAACAACGAATCACGGGCGCAGGGGATTTGAGTCACTATTGTTTTGGAATAGGTACCGAACAGTTTTAGCATAATATATTATACGTCTACGACAAAATGTCACATTAAAAGCGGATAAGTTTGTTTAGCGGTGGAATATTTTCGTTCGCGATTTTCAAACAAACACAATAATATATACTTACGCACAAATATATTGATAAACATACATATATATATGGGTGTGTGTGTGTGTGTGCGTGTTTAGATTATAATATGTATGAGGTAGCGGTAACCGAATAACCGAACAATCTACTTACGGGACCCGACCGCGCCTCACCGAACGGTAAATTCGTGTTAGGTCTTCGCTGCGGGATCCGAGAATTGACATATTATTTACAATTCAACCCGAACGTTCGCAATAAGGCTCTTTTTAGTATACACGACACGGGCGATGTGTATACGGATAATATGCGGGATCACGCGCGTCGTATCGAAACCAATTCGATGACAATGGAAAATGTTTATATATATATGTATAGTACATGGTATATACAGATACGGTAAGTGAGTTGCACGTATATTGCATTCATTGGCATCCGGTACAATGTGGTAGAGTGTGGTATCCACGGTAGTGGTTGTTCGTTGTGGTGACGGTGGTCCGAAAAGAAGAAACTACGGTTTTCGTTCCGCTGATTTATGTCAAACCCTAGAGATTTCGATGTCTCCACGTGCGATGTTCAGAAATTTATTTCTTGGAATCCCGAATACTTCATTATAACAGTACCTACGTCGTATGATTATGGTTTAAGGCGAAGACAATATTGGCTCCTGCATAGTTCTCTATACCAAGTATATACGCGCGGTGAACCCTTCCCCAAAGGACACCTCCAAATTGTGGACGTTTTTTACGGAACGAACTGTACAAACATCCAACACGAGAAATATAGCAGCTTTAGATAAATCCACGCAGTAGACGTCATGCGAGTGCGTTATATTATTGAGGTGGTAAAAAATACGTCTTAATGTTACCTAGTCATATTCACTATGTGTATCATTGATTTTGACAATTGCACGGACAAAATTCTTAGGAATTATTTCGAAAATATAACGAGGATTAAGATAGAAGACAAGCTGAATGTCTGAATCGGTCATAACGGTATGTGTTCATAATTTATAGACCGTTAAATTATAGGTACAGCTATAATAATATACTACGGAAAAAGTGAACGGCTAAACTAGTCTGACGCGATGATGACGATCATCGTAGTGGTGGTGATGACGATGATAGAAATAATAATAATACGATGGTAAAATATAGTTATAATATAATATTTTAATCGCACGCCGACAAAGGAATAATAAAACTGTAAGAAATTAGAGCATGCATTTTTACCTCGTTTTATGAACATTTTTAATCGATTCGTATTGTGTGCGCCGTGCGTGTAGAATACGCGTCTTGGATATTTCAAATATAATTAATTTGACGATTTATCGCCACCACTGCCAGGGCTTTGATGTAAGAAAATGACGTGCTCAGACTTTGAAATCGGCCGGACGACTTTATTGAAAAAAAAATATTGCCATTAGGACGCAGTACAAAACATAGAGAGTGTCGCGTCGTCGCGGGAACAGAAACTCGCAATAATTCCTAGACACCGGTGGTTCAGAATTCCCCCCCCCCCCCCCCCAAATGTTAACGGCGATAGCAGACGACGTCATTATATTATAATTGTCGCGAGGTCATAATAATATTCTGTTTCCGACTGGAAGACTGCACGGATCAGAAAATCGATCGGTACCTATAATGGTTGAAATTAAACGTTTTCGAACCACCTCGGCGTGCGCTTCTTATGCCTACGCATTACACGACGGCAACCACTCAGTTTCCAACAATGATAATAATAACGATTTGTATGTTCGGTTCGACGAGGGTGTTTGACGTGCCGAAGAGACGGATGACGGACGTTAACTGCAGCAGTTGTAGTTGTATAATACGTATAATATATATTTTAGAAAAAAACAATAGAAATTGTCAGTCAAGCTATTTCATTTTGTCGCGTTTTCGTTTGTTTTTTCTACCCCCATCGATGATATAGATTTTCAAAGGCGCTTTTTTCGAGTCCTCGACAACGTATAATAATTGCATTGACGTTTCGTGATCACCTCCAGATCCACTTTTACGGGATCGAACACGATAATATTCTGTTTCCGACTGGAAGACTCCACCCGACCAAAAGTCGATCAGTAGCCGTCACAATTATTTATCGTTTTCAAATTGCCTCGTTTCGCCTTATAATAATATAATACGACGATTGGTGACATTGTACGATAGTGACCATAATATATGACCGCTCACCGCCAAGTAATAATAATAATAATAGGTTATGAGGGTTTCTTACGTGCGCTGCTTTTTATTCGTCCTGCAGGATGTCACGCCACACATAGACGGAATTACGGGCGTAAACTGCAGCAGTTGTATACATATTATATTCTGGTACAAACAATATGGAAATCGTCCGGTCTCTGCTGGCCAAGCTATATCGTTTTGGTTTCTTTTATTCAACCCGTCGAAACTATTAAATAATATTTTCAAAGGCTCTTATATCGTGTCCGCCAAAATGTATAATAACTGCAGTGCTGTTTTGCCAAAACCACTTTGCTGCGGGGTACATGTGGGTGGTAAGACACGTAGGTATAATAGTAGATACAGTGCTAAAACCCCTATAATAGAACGAAATATTATTCGTAGATATATTAATCCAAAAACGTGCTCAGGGGTTGAAAACCTCCGACCTCGAGCGTGATGTTGATCAGTGGTATTTCCCCGAGGTAATGTTGGAGGCGCTAGACTACCCGCTAGACTACCCTATAGGGGAAGAGTTTTCCGGTGATCGACTATACGAGTGTCGGGAGCGGAGCGGATGTGGTAAGGTAATATGCAGTTAATATATTATATTATAAATTATAATGTATGATGGTATTCGATGGAAGCACACAAAACAAAAAAAAAGTAAGTAAAACGATCGCGCCACTTGTATATTGCACATTTTATAGTACATACAAGGCGATTCGCAGAGTATGCTCGCTCAAAATTTTCAAAAGTAAGTCATTTAAAAACAGAAGTTTGTATTGCCACCAGACATACAGTAGTGTAAAAAATCCCAAAAATTATAGAATATGGTTTTTAAGTAGAATTTAAATTTTAAAATTTGATAAATCTCAAAAGAGTCTGAATAAGTTAGGTATTTATTAAATGAAAAAAATGGGAGATGCGAGCATAGTTGGTGAACAACTCTGTAGATTTATTATACTGTTTTTTTATATTTATTTTACCTGTTATTATATCTAAATATTGTATTACCTAAAGTATTTTCAATCAAATGTTGCTAACAATGTATTACCTAGTTTATTTGAACTATTGTGTAAATGTGCTAAAAAGTTTCTTTCATTGTATTATTATAATAACTTTGGGCTTCTGCCCGTATTTTTAATAAAACAAGATATAATATATTATGAAACTACCTTGATCGTGCAAATAATAAATCTATAGACAGCCGGCTACTTTAAACGCTATTGTTTTACGATTGTCGTACCCATATAGGTGTAGGTAAACCCGTGTGGTGCAAAGATAACGCGACCGCTCTCCATTTCGACACGTCGTTTCGGAGGGCAGTTTTATTTTTTTGTGCCGCGTAGCCACACGAAACATTGTCGTTCCCACATGTCATGACGTGTGATTATTTACGGTACGAATAACTGAAATAGTAACAAATAAACACCGCTTCCCGCTGTAAATAAATTGAAATACGATATTTGGCCCGACATTGCAGTATATACCTGACAATGTTCGTGTGGTATAACAAGCAATATGCGTATTATTATTATTATTATTATTATCATTATAGGGTGCGCCGACTTTAATTTTGGGGCGTTCCTCGGAGAATTTGGGGCTCAGAGCCACTACTATATTATAATATTATAGTTGGAAATTATTTAGGACGTCTTTAGGGGAGCTCCCTTAGTTCCCTCCCAGGACACCTGATTATTACTTCCTGTTATTATCATCAAACAGGTGTATTTGTGTTTTGTATATTCCTACGTAAGTCGCCGGTGCAATAAAGAGCTTAGTGAAAAAATTAACGACGGTCGTGGTATTTGAATTCCAAAAACGTTTGAAAAAGTTGCAGGTAATAATCTTAAAAAGCCGCTTTTGACGAGTTATTTGAATACCAGTTAAATAAATTCGTCGGCCATTCGTAATATCAAAGACAATTTAGATGAACGTAAAAAATCTAGACTAACAAACACAGACGTTTTATAAAATAGTAACCATTTAAACGAATTGCACGGGTAGGATTAGCGTTGGAAATAATTACGTTCAAATATAGTGGCAGTATTTTATTTTAAATTTAAATTTCACATCACATTGGGCAGGGTTAGCGTTAGAAATAATTATGTTCAAATATAGTGACACTATTTTATTTTAAATTTAAATTTCACAACACATTTTAGAATGTTAGATTTTGGTTAAATTATAGAAATCAATTTTAATAAAAAAATATGATGTTTAATGTAGTGCGTACAAATATTGTTATAGGGTTATAATTTGTACGAATATTTGTCTAAAATAGTGGCAATTAAATTTCAAGACTGTAAAGAAATGTCATCTGCGCATGGGTGGCTTTTGTTGCCGATCCGTTCAATGTAAAAAAATTCATTCACATTTCACAGGCACGTACACAAAAAAAAATTCAGGAGGGGGGGGGGGGTTCATAATAGTTTTCAGGGAGTTTCACAGATGATTGATATATAAATAAATTACACAACTGTTAATTTTTGGGTAGATTGAACCCCCAACCCCTTCCCCCTTAGTATACATGCCAGTGCATTATCAACCCCTTCGCCTATAATTTATTGAACTTGATTATACAGACTGTGTTATAGAATAAATAAAAACGGAAATTATGGCCAATATTATATGTTTTTTTCTAAAATTCCTTTTTATTATAAATATTTCAAAACAACTGAAGTTCGGTTATAACTCTTGAATTTCAAATACATAAAATTGCAACGCACATCGACGATTTTGTAACATACGGGTATCGCAAGCACGTCATGGTAAATATATATTTATGTGATATCAGCAAATGCGATTAGCCACGTTTCAGTGGGTGTGGGTAAAAGCCAACACTTGGATGACACCAAACCCACAAAAATTAATAATACATAAATAATATTACGCAGTGCAATGCGAGTGACTCACGAGCACGGAAAAATATGCGTTAGAAAATCGAATGTTTTTTAATGTAACGGAATCATGATGATCAAACTACGACTTCGTGACTACATAGAAAAAAAAAATTATATTATAATATGGGCAAAGCCATAAATATAACGATTTCAGGACAACTTGAACTTAATAACATTCAGCGTGACGCATTATTCGTGTGTGTTTCTTCATAGTATTATACATATATTTATGTAAAAGGAAAAGTTCGCAGGGTCCATAGGTATACTCCGTCCATTGAGTCGTATTGAAATATTTATAGCGAGTGGTTGATTTTATTCGATTGATAACATCTTATATTACAGTTATAATCATATCAGTTATCGCATTACATAATAGTGTCATATATCATGTCGATAGACTTTACAATAAATAGTCTATTATTAGAATAACAGTTGCTAATTTTAAATTAGCGTGTAAATACAATTGTAATGTCCATGACGCGTATAAGCTGAGACTACAGATTGTTAAACTATTAATAAACAAATTACTATAATACGAATTTCTTTAGAAAAATACTTATAGTCGACCACAAGTACGATATTATAATATAATGTATAATATTGAATGCCAACAAACGTTGGTATTGACCCATTGATGGAGTGTCGGTCCTAAGACATTTAGTGTAGGACCGTTGTGGCGCTTACCAGTTTAATGCGTTCGCTATATTCAAAATATATCGTGTTTAAGGCATTTGTTTGTTATTGTGTGTGTGTGTGTATTTGATATTTGAGTATTTACACTGCATTTGTCTGTGTGCACTTACCAATGTATATGACGGGCGAACACGATATTATTTGATTTTATACTAATTGTGTGCATGTGTGAACGTTGCGAGTGATGCAGTGGTACACGACGGGAAAACAGAAAATATAGGTAGGTATTATTATGGAGGATAAATGTAAATATAAACGGCAATAGGTGCTTTCAAATTGAACTGTCTGTACGTACGCACTCCATAATATAATATATTATATAAATTTGTCAAACATGATATGTCAGACGCAGATCGTTATTAGATCTTACACCAGTGCAGGGTTTCGGAATACCACATTCATTCTCTCACAGCTCAACGCTAATTCAATATGACGGAGTGAGTTGAACGCCTCACACATAGAAAGGCCACGTATCCCTACGTAGTCGTCGCATTTATATTGGTACAAATTATTATCATAAATGCTATCGGAATTGATTCTGATATTATACGGAATAATATATTATTATTTGTTTCGATCGTTAACGCCGCTAGAACCGAATTTCTGAGCTTATATATAGTTTGTCGTTTTGCGTTTTCCCTCGCAGCAACTATGTATTCAGTAGAAAATGTTAATTAAAACTATATATTGTAAGTATCGATTTCGAGCCAAAATTAACATTTTTGTCATTAAACTGTACTCATAACAAAATCGTTAGCTGGCACTGAAACAATTGTTTCTTGGCCGTGCCTCTGGATGTGGATTATTTGTCTCGCATTAGGAGAACGGGTCATTTCTACGATTCCGAAATCTCTTTTTAAACTATTCTCTAAAGCAAATAACCTTTTTAACAATCTAACCAGAAAATTGTTTCATATTTCTATTACATTGACTTATCTCGTCGACAGCTCAATGACTCTATAATATCCAACAAACTTTTAAATAATTATATTAAATACATTTTTATTTCTGCTTAGTTTTAAAATCTAAAATCGTTACTGAATATTGTTATTATTTATTATATTGCTATTATTTTTTGATGATAAAATAAATCATAAACATATTATTTGTTAATCAATTAACAATATTATCTTTATTTTTAGATTTTTAAATTGCTACTAAGCATTGATACATTATCCGGGCATATTAATTAAAAAACTACAATAATAATATTATACAATTCTTAGAAATGATAACATATTATATTATTTTAGGTAATTATTGTATGCACTATACATAGTAAATAATTATTATATTAGAAGTAATTGTTGTTGGATCACTGACGAATGCATGTTAATTAATAATAAATAAATAAAAATTAAATAGGTTTATTTTCTAAAAATACCATACAGTATTGCGTATAATACTTATCATTATCTGTTGATAATAATATATTAGACTATATACTTTGGTAATACAATATAAAATAATATCATACGACTATAACATATGATTTTTGAATGATCTTTTTTTTTCTTTTAAAATAATATTTCATGTTATGAACTATTGAAAAATTGACGATTAAAATGTCTTAATTCGGGCAAATTTATAAATATATTAAGCTGATTATGGCCACGATGGATTAATGCATAATATAATACATACTGGAATAATATCATATTTTTAATAATTGTGTATAATAATACAATACAATTAGTTTTAAAACTTTAGATTGTATTTAAAATAAATAGGAGACTTATTTAAGTTATGTATTTACGGTTTTATAACTTCTGAAGTCGAATGAACAATAAGCAAACTACCCTTTACAAGATAAGAGTGAATCGTGCAAGAGCGCAAAAATAGTACGGGAAACGAATAAAAGAAACGTAACGAATTGCAATAATAAAAACACTTGTTAAAAAAATATTATTATTCTGAATATTTAGGTGAATAAAAGTTTCACGTAGGGTCACCAAGATGAAAAGTTGATGTAGAATAAATCTGGTGGCCTGAAACGTAATTTGAATATTTTGTTTAATGGCAACAACAGATATTTCTTAACGAAGTTTATATTTCATTAATTGTGTTGTTTTAATTCTATAAATTATCAACAGTCAACACAATTTTGTCACGTCGATGCTTCATCTATCTTCCGGTTTCAAAGTACGGCAAAACGACTATACAGTACTACATAATATTAAATCAGTCTAGAACCAAATGATAAGTTTTTGGCATCTCAGAATAATTATTCGTTTTTTTTGTTTTTTTTTTTTGACAGGTCTTATATTTTCTAAAATAAGTTAATTAGCTATTTTGTGGGGGTTATGGTTTGTACAGTTGGTACGGTTTGCACGGTTGGTGCGGTTGAAACGTTTGGGACAGTTGATACGGGTGGTTCACAAAACTACGTGTATGCTGTAAGGTTTTGCCACTAAGAACACGGGTGGTCACCCATCCGATAACTAGTGGCACTGTCCGGTAGAGCTCTGCACGGTCTAGTCTAAACCGGTCCTAACCGGTTCATTTTTATTTTATCGGTCCGGTCCAGTCGTGGTCTCTGTTAAAAAAGATCAGTCCGGTGCGGTCTATAAGAAAACGGACCGTGCAGAGCTCTACTGTCCGGTGCTGGCATTCAGAGAACATCAGTGACACCAGACACCACGCCACAATTTAAAGTTTTGTTTTTATCTATAAACGATAATAATTTATTGATTATGGTATTTTATTATTTGGATCATATTTGTTTATAATATAAGGTAATCTTTTAAAGGTAAAAACTTATTTTATCGATAAGTTTTTATTATAAATTATTATTTTTAGCTAATTTATTGAATTCATTACAAAACAACATTTTTGAAAAAATAAATATATCTTCTATTGTATTCATGTTGTGAGTAGTTTACTTTCTTCAATGATAGCATGCATTTTAAACTTCATTTTCCTCAGCAGAGTATAATTTCCAAAACATTTCAACATAAATATAATTATGTAATTTCGAAGAAGTAGTTAAATAGTTATAACTGTCTATAGTTTAGAGTCTAAACTTTAGACCTATCACTTTTAAGAGTGGCCTCTGAGTAGTCCATCATTCCGAACCTACGCAGTCCCTCTAAAAATAATAGGACACTACTTAAACACCCTGTCAATAGCAGAATATAAACTATTTGTTCTTGGTGTATACACAGAATATAACAATATATTATGTGTGTATATATTATTATTGACTCAGTAAATACTTTAATTATGTACCTACGTACGTAGATAACGATATATATATATCATTATCAATTTATTTGTGTATTGATTATATATTTAACTTTAAACAGTTTACACTTCATACGTTCTTAATAAATGTTCGTTTCAAATTATTTAAATTTAATAAAATTATTGTTTTTTTCAATATATTATGTTTGTGTTACAATAATAATACTATCATCAAAGATTTTGTAAAATATAACCATGAATATGCTTTTTTATCAGTTTTTGTTATAGCTTTCAAAATAATGTATTATATTATTGTGGTTCGCAAGCTATCTATAGTTTTAATTATAATTCCTTTTCTCTTATTTTAAAAAAGAAATTAATTTAGAAGTTTTTTTTTATCATTTTAACAATTACAGTTGACGGGTACCTACTACCTATATCGGATTACACAATCTTTATTTGCGGATGTGTTATTATTTTTTAAATATGTTTTTCTTTGTTTTCTATACAATGAACTGTGTTAATATAGTTTAAAAATAATATAATTATTGTGTACGTGTTTTAGTATTTTATTTATTTATTTTTTATCACTCTAATAACAATAATAATAGGGGAGGTGTGAAAACAGTAACTTACAGATTACAAACTCGTTTCCGGTATGGAATAACATTTTTAACTGTTTTTTTATACATATTATTATCTATGAATTTTAATTGGTTTTGTCCGTATTTAACTTCTGTTGACACGTTTTTATTTTTAACGATACAATGTAATCATGTATGAATAGCAATGTAATATACATACAATGACCGTTGAATAATAAAAAATAATTATACTGACGTTTAAAATAGTTTGCAACAAAAATAGTAGGTAAGAGCAAGCCGCAATTCAAATGAATAACATCAATAACCGTGTACTGTATTTATTACGTAGAATACATTTTATAATAATATTATAATCATCATTCATCGTCAGTATTTATAATCGATGAGGTAATGTTGTATATTATAACTTATAAGAATGACAATAATATGTATGTAATTCCATATATTTTTCAGACTTGAAATGAACCACAACAAATATGCAATGATATAAATAAATAAGGTATTTTAGTATGACTGGCCCTATTCGATTTCAGTTTAATTATGTTAGCTACGTTAAAAGGGTATAAATAGTTTACATGAATTCACGAGAAACTTTTACTATATTATAATTTATAATCGTAGAATGTTAGCGGAAATGTATATATGCACGCGGCGTGTTTCAAAGCAGCGAAATAATGAAACTTTAAACATTTAACGCTGAAACTTTTCCTAACCATCATGCGTGTTATTACTGTTCGGACCAGGCTCTCGTCCGGTACAACAACAGATTAAATTCAATAGAATTCATGAAATGCGGTGCGATACGCTCGTTCGGGCCGAGGAGCCGAAGAAAAATGCGAATATATGTCCGTCTCGTGGGTAGGTCGTAACAGTGACGTCTCATCGGGTGCGTTACCGTCGTGCCCGCAGCGGTTAATATATATTATTATTATTATTATTATGGTTCTTCCGTGCAAAAATACTGTGTCCTGCGGCACAGGACGTCGCATGTCGTAGTTGTGGGGGGGTGGGGAGAGGGGAGATGGCGGGTTGGGTTTTAGGGGAAACTAGCACCCCTTTTGTTCAACGGCCCACGCGTCCCGGGCGGAATAACATGTTTATTAAAGGCGACCAAAGCCCTTCTCGCGGAATACCGTGTAATTAAAGACGTTGCCCGGTCGGTGTATACATATTACACCGCTGCAGCAATCTAAACGTCGCCGAACAATCCCCCGCAGCAAGAAACAATACTGGCGACACCGCCCCACGACCCTCCCGGCGGTTTTCCTTTGGCGGTCAGTCGACCCCTTCGGTCGGCCGATTCCGAACGAAGAAGAAAAAAAATAATCATAAAACGCCTAGACTGGCCACCGCCCCGGAGTAATGAAGATTTTCATAACGTATACCACACGCTGTGCACGAGCACATAATGATGATAATAATAATATAATACACGGTACGATGTATATATATAGAGCTTACAACGCTGTCATCGAATTGGGGAGGGGTGAGGAGGGTGTCGGCGGAGTGTTTCGCCCGATTTTTCCAAATGGAATTATAATATACGTCGCTCGTCGCCCGGAATACCGAACAATCGGTAGATTTTTTTGCAGATGTATGCATTTTTTCCTCTTGGGAAGCTCCTTTCTTGGCATATATTATACATCTGCACATGCGTTCACCTAATTCTATTCGTTTTCCCGACTGGAGCGCTGTGCACTTGTTTTGCGGCAGGCTGACTAGCGTCTCCTTGGTACCGCAGGAAACGCCATCGCGTGAAAAGAAGAGAGGACGAAGAGAGTACGTAAGTACAATAACGATTGAAAACTCAGGACGAACGGTTCCGATTGGACGGTATAGCGGAGCAATAAAGTACGGCGGCCTTGCACCACCGCAGTGCCGGGAAACGACTTTGCGAAGTCGAGTTTGATTTGGCGTAATGAGTTTGTAGGGAATCGGCGCTGGTCGTCGCGTCGCCTCGTTCCGTGGCAGCAGCTGTCCAAAGCGATTTAATTGACGGTCCTTCGAAAACGGAGCGGCGGCACTATAATGCTGAGGGACGCTTTTAGAAACACTTTTGACCGTGCCCACTTTAGGTAAGTGGACATTTTCGCTAAACGGCCTTTGGCGAGTTGAAAGGCCCCGGCTGAATATTGCTTTACACTCGAGTAATCGAAACGCCGTTATATACGTAGTATATACATTATACATACATATATACTATACGAAGTATACATAATATATACTATATATGATATATACAATATACATATATACTTTATATAATATATTATATAACTCTACACAATATACACATATATATATATATATATACAAGTCCAGAGGAAATTAATCAAAAACCGTCTCAGTCTTGTGTGACGGTATCACGAAATAGCCATCTCCCTCGGCGGCAATTTTTATTTATAGATATAATAATAAAATACTGTACAGGAACGCAGTGCATTTTAATGTAAAAACTACTGTATAATTTACTACGTGACGACGACGACGACATTTTTGCGAACGTATTTTTTTTTCGTAATATTTTCAATCAAATACTAAATTAATATTTCAGGTCACAATATAACGGTATATTTCAATATTAGTAAATAATAAATCATTTACCATTGGGTTCAGAACAAATAAATAAATAAATAAATAAAAGACAAGTATAGAATGTAACAAAGTTAATACTTCATACAAAAAACCCACGCTATTATTTTCAGTATTAAAAACTTATATTTAGATAACAGAAATGTATTAATAAAATTGTAGCTTTCCGTCATAAATAAAATATGCATTTGGTGTCCCCACTAACTTTTTTTTAGGTAATGGAATTTTCCCGTGTTACCATAAAAAACCATGACAAAACCATTCATTATTTCCAACTAGGTAACATAATATTCAATCGATATAAAATTTGTCCATCCCCAACAAACTACATTCAATGTTTTATACCGAAAGTTAGTTTACTTATCAATAATAATTTAAACATAATATCATAATATTAATATGATAACTTGAGCTTTGTGTTCTAATAAAACGCCATCAAATTTGATTAAGTCGTGTATTTTTGAAATGTATTTATTTGTTTAGTTTGTACCCTATTTCAATTTTAATAAGTTTCAGCAGGTAGTACGATGGTAACTCGTGTTTTTTTTTCACGAAACATAAATATTGTAATAAGTAAATAACCATCTAATAATCGGGAGATTTATTAAACAGAAAACATTTCCTATAATTTTTAATTATTTTACTTTCCGAGAATTGTTACATAAATTATTAAATGTACTCCGTTTCCTTTTCCTAACCTAACCGACAGTAAGTTTATAAAAATGGATGACTTTGCCCGCAAAATAGCTATGTGCACCTATACCTACCTATGGCGCGAAAACCCTAAAGAAAATTACCGTTTAATAGCTTATAATACAATATTAATAAAACAAAACGATGCGCACTATTCTACGTTTTGCCGACAGTCATTTGTATGCCCATGTATTTTTCTAATTAAAAATTAGTGTTTTGTTTTGGACGAATGTAAGTCGTGTCTTGTGGGCGCGTTTCTTGCAGGGGCCATTAACCTAGGTATTATGGAGTTTCACGGGGCGTATACTCTTATTTTCAGCCCGTGAATTTCCTGCACTCGCAACGCGCAGCGTATAAACATTAAGTCGAGCTATGTGTGTACGGTGACTTTTCGAAGACATAATTTAACCGACAAACCGAAAGATACGCGTCTACGGTTAATAAAACGTATACGGTGCACACAAGTGCTCATTAAAATACATTGTTGAACGCGGCTTCGACAAAATGTCTAGTGGTATCCAATCTTTAACTCCCTATTATTATTTGTGTAAGGAGACCCGTCAAAATGAAGTGTCATTAAATCCGATGGGTTGTATATAGGTATATACGAAACAAATTCGTATACCGACCGGCACCATTATATTTTATTACTGTCGGCAAATAATAATATAAGCAGAAGAATTAACTGCGTCCTTTCTGTCTTATTATGGTTTATTATCGTTTACTGCGATTCGTGCAATGTGTTTATAAGTGCAAAATCAATGTGCGAAATTTGTACATAGGTAGGTACGTCATAATTTTATATTGATAAAAAAAAATCTATTTCAATAAATGCTAATCACCAAGTGGAATCGATGTAATTGGAATATTATGTATCGTGCGATTCGACCAATAGAATAGGAACATATACTTTATTAAGTATCTATACGACTTTCTGGGTATATATTATTTTTATGTGGATAACATGATACATATTATTATCGACAAGTCTCGGCAACTTAATGATAATTATTAATCGTATTAAGTTAAGTTGATAGAAAACATTTTAAGAAGCTTAAAGTTAATAGTTATCCTAATTTTTTTTTAAATTAACTGTTTTATGTAACCTTAAAATTAAATTATTAACTTTATTTTTTATTTTTTTATATATGAGTAGCCATTAATATGGTTTAAAACAATAAAAAGTATATGTATATGTGATATGCTTCAGCAATAATAATTGTATTATATTTATTATTTAATTATAAATATTTATAAATTAACGTAATTTGGATTTTATAAAAAGAAACTTGATATTTATTAAATGCCCATCAATGAAAGTTTTCAAAATTAAAAGTTATTATTTCAAAAGAATCTTATTCTCTTAACAATTTCCCTAGTAACAAAAATCCAGCAAAAAAAGTGATCTGCCTTCGTGCATTCATATTTTTAAGTATTTTACTGTATCTCCACATATCAAAACCACGCCAAGCTTCGATGTATTAAATGTATAAATGCAAATAAACGTCATAATGAATCAAGTTCAACAATAATATTATACACAGCTGCTGTCCATTCAAACTTTTACCTACTAACACTTGATAAAAAAAAATATTTTAAGTATTTTGTTGTTTCGTTTTTGTTGAAGTATTCAACATTATTGCAGTATTTAAACCTTAGTTGAACAATAGCACTGCAGTAAGAACACTTTATAGTAGTTCAGTAGTTAATACCCGCGCCTGCAGTGACACGCAGTAATGGTATTAATTTCCAAAGTTGCAGTGGATAATATTGTCATGACGTACTTTTTCAATCGAAAAAATAAAAATAAAATAAATAATACGATAGGTACTGTTCGTATATGTCCCCACACCCCCCCCCCCCCCAACCACATTTAAACGTTCGCGCTTTATTTTCGTGCACGCTGCTCTGCAGTTGTACGCACTCGAAAACGCGATCGATGACGTAACGATCGTATCCTATGTTGGAAAATGCACTGCAGCGCTTCATTCGGCCGCAACAGACTGACTAGCACTACCACCTCGTGGTATGCAAATAATATGTGTATTACACACAAACACACACATTACATGTTATATGTGCATGCAAATAGACTGCGAGGCGTCCAATAATATATCCGCCATATCAAAGGTTTCCGATTCGTAGCACCAAAACTACTTGCGAGCTAGTATTTACTGGTATGTGAATAATTCGACCTCACACGATAGCCTCCGCGTGTATAATATCATATACGGTATAATATACGAGCGTTTGTATGTATATAGACGCAGTCACCGCGCAGAAGACCGCCACTTTCTACAAAAGCCGTTACACCGGGGTCTCGTCGGTGCACACAGACAGTCTCGGCCAACACTCACGCATATATAGACTCGTTGACCCACGACGAACGGGCTTGCGGGATTAATAATATTCAAACAATATCGTAATAATAATAATAATAATAATAATAATAATAATAATAATAATAATATACTGCGAACGATAAATCCGAGTTAAAACGGAGCGGCAGAACGAAATCGCAAATAGGTATATACCGCGTACTATTATAATGCTCTACGTGTGATGTGCATAGCATTTCGAGGGTCAGCTTAATATACGTTCGAAAGGTTATAAATTTATAATGTTGCTGGATATCAGCTGTTGTTGTACTCGCTAGTCGCCTACGTGTTTATTAGATATGCTCCGCCGCCACCGGTATGGAAACCTCAAACTGTCATAATATAATACAATAATTTATATAACTCAAAACGAAAATTATAATATTGTGCGTAGTTTCAGGCATATTAACAATATTGTTATGGGTAATACGCATTATGCTGGTAACACGCAAGACCTATAGCAAATGGCCACGGTGATAACATAATAATAATTATAATTGTTATTTTATCCGATGATCAAAGCCGCCGTTATGGGTATATTTTTTCTTCTTCTTCATCGTCACACCTGCACGATGAGATTAGTAGTTAGTTGAAACGATTTTTACTCCTTCACGAGCGTATTTACCACGCGATAAGTCTTGTACATTATTATAATACACTTACAAGTTAATCATCGTTAATTGTATGATATTGTATTAAATGAGACAAACAAATGTTTCCCCGCACCGTACGGATTATAATATATGAAGTATTTATGAAAAAATATCATAACTTACAGCTGTTTTCGTATCGTTCGATACATGCAATAATTTTGTTAACGGTAAAAAAAAACTTACTTATACAGATACACGGTTTATAACGAAGAATAGACGAGTTCGTGAAAGGGTTAAAATTGATTTTGAATTCTATAAAATGGATAAGTCATCATCTCGTTTCAATATAGTCCATTAAGCGCCATCGTCCACTAAGAAATAGCTATTTGCCATGCAAGGCGGCACCCGATTCACTTTAATCTGTTAAATTGTTTACTGCAGACTTTTGATACGCTTTCCCTGTAGAATATTTCCGGTGCATGCTTGGAGACATTCGGTAGTCATTGAATTAAATGACAATGACTTATTATATTGTTTTAATACAATTAACCACGAAATCTCGTTTTATCAGACCAAAATACAACTCCGGAATAACATACTGAAACTAAGTTTAAAAGCGCCTCTAAGATACCTCTGCCTGATAAACTTCCAGAGCTGTACAGCAGTGTATGTCCGGAAAAACAATTCTTCGCTTCTATAACTTGCGGCCATGTTAACTTTGCTGTGCGTAAATGAGATTTTGGCCAACCGGAATAAATGAAACAAACCGTCTAGACAAGCGCAATGTCCACCAATACACATACATATTATATCGATACTTTAAATTGCAGAAAATTTATGCCACACGTGAACAAATCTATTTAGTTAGTCCATTGGTTTTTATATAAACGAATAAAAACGTTATGGCTTATATTTTTATGTTAGGCTTTCGTTAATGTATGAAATTCCGATTTTCTTTACGATATACATAATTTAATAGTTGTTCCAAAATGGTAGGTCTTAATATCAGTTATAAATTAATTGAGTTTGAACGGTTGAAACTAAGATAATAAAAGTATTTATTTAAAAACAATATATACCTACTGTCCAACTATTTTATTAAATATCTTATATTAAAATACAAAATATAAATATTGACTTTGACAAGATGTATTCTATTCTTTGACTAAATTCGGAAACTATGTAGGTACATCGTCAATTTATTTTTAAAGTATTACATGTAAAATACATACAAATTAAAAACAAATAAATTTAAAATTAGATGCACCTATTATTTTTTATAAACAGTCAATACTATGTCAAATTAAGAATTATAAATTTGTGGTAAATTAAGTCACATGAAATATACTGATTATCAATCATATAACATTATTACAATAATATGTAGTTATTAGTTTAGGTAATAAATAATGGTTTCTATAAATTCTATACGTTTACTAAGAGCCAATCGTAATTCTATTTATTAACTAATGAAACAGTACATAAATGAACATAATAGGAATTATATAGAATGACATATAACATAAAATATTACAGTTAACATAATATACAGAGTGATGCACCAAGTATACTGACCTAAATTGTTTCCTTTAATTTAATCAAATTCTTGAATTATTAAATATTTTTAAAAACCATTTTTTTCAAATTCTTGATATATAATATTACAATATTATGTTTTATTTAAGACCCATAGGTGTTTTTAATTCTTGAGATTTCTTTGCACTTGTTTGGAATGTCTTGTGGATATTAAAACATTTATTTTTCAAATTGAGAACTCTGCATTTCCATTGATAATTATTCAGTAGATAATTTTCAGATAATGTCAACGAATCAAAATTAAAATACAAACGAATATTTTTTAGTTATTTAACTTTATGAACTAATAATAGGTCTATGATAATGAGTTTGAAATATTTGGGGCCTATGGTTATTTTAAAATGTTGTTAATTAATATTAATCTAACAACATATTTTATAATTTTGTAAAAATTAACCAAGTATAATAAATACTAGATCCAATTTCGCATCTCTATTTTATATTTTTGTGAAACCATTTTTAACGACTATTGTCCTTAATATAATAATAAGGTATTGTTCAAATTTTGAACTAGGTAAATCATCCTCATTTTAAAAATTATCCACTTAATATTTTATATTAAAAAATGGGATTATCATTTGAAATATAGAATTTTGTATCTCCTGCACATGGCATTCTTTTAGTAGGTATCTAGTATAAGAAAACTCAATAATTTGAAAACATAGTCCAATAGTATATGAAAATTCCAGAAATCATATTTTGATAATAATTGGAAATAATTGAATAAAAATGATCATGGTTGGTGATCACTCTGTATAATATATCATAAAACCTTTACGATCTAATGTAATATTTTAACCGTTTACAACAATATTGTAATTTGTCATTATACCGCCATATATAATATGTAGAAGGACAACTTACTAAACCTTTGAATTGCTAATGAATATATTGTGTCTTACATTATAATATTAAGTCCTGACAACAGTTTTGGAAATTCGTACTAAACAATACAATTTAAAGGGAAATCACGCGATACGCAGCGATGATGCACTTTTAATATTATTATAATATGATAAAATGACGATTTGCGATTTCACTAATATCATTCGGATGCTTTCCGAATAGCAACTGAAAGCACTAATCGATTAAACCACGCCTAACCTTACCTAAACTGACCTTATAATATTATATCCTAGATTTAATATATAATAATATAGAATAACAGGTATATTATATTAATCTTGGCGTATATAATATGCGCAGCATGGGCCGTGGGTATATCATTATACCCCAGTAAGTGCTGGACCGGAATCGCGACGGAATACCGATTATAGTACGGGCGAAGTGTTTTTTATTATTATTTTTTTTTTTCAGGAAAATCTTTTGTACTCGCTCGCCGTCGGTCCGCCGCCACCGGTGCCATCGTAACTCGTAATGTCCCGTACGGGTACGCGCAGAACGTTCGAGTTTTCCGTAAAAACGCTTTGTGTCGAAAGGAGACGCGCGGGTTGTATCGAACGGGAAATAAAATAAAAACCGTTTTAAACGATACGATACGATCCGTTGGATTTTGGCATACGTACGCACATACATATTATGTGGGATATATATATACATATAATATGGGAACAGGTAGTCTACGGGTTAGGTGTGTGTGTGTGTGAGTGCGAATATATGCTAAATAATAATAATGAAAAAAAGAAAAAAAAAACCAAACGATTTATTCGCGTTGTCCGACGATTGTTTGTTCGTTTATGTGGGTGTGTAATGTGTATGTGTGTGTTCGTTCGCTCGCCTGACGTGCGGTGTGAGAATTTGGAATCAATTTCACGCACCGTCATCTGGTAAACGGCCAACAATTAAAACGGATGGGCTTTGCACAATACTCGCCCGCGCGCGAACAACAAAAGATGAAAGGAAAATCGCAAACGAAATGCACTCCAAGTATTTTTTCGCGAACAATAACGCGCCGCTGTCCATACTTCCCGCCGCCGCTGCCGGATTTCGTTCCGGCCAAACAGTTGCATTTGGATTTTAATCAAACCCGACAGCGTATGATATTTTTATAATATATATATATATATATATATATATAATACGACCTTTTTCGGTTTCGGTGCAGCCACCAGCGGCTCCGTCTGTGCCGCCCGCCAAAAAAAAACCCCCGGAGAGCGCGCACAGACTTCTGCAGCCGAGAAAATCGATTGTTTGTATATTTTATTAATTATTATACTATTCGTTAACCCTTTTCGGAGGGGAGACGACCCGGAGTGAACACCACTTTTCCGGTAAACGAATTGCGAAATTAATTATGCAATGTGTATGTATATATATTTTTTGCCCGCACGTCGGTTTTTATTTATTTTGATTTTAAACCGAAAATGGGAAATCGCGAAATGGAAATGAAACAACGGTAGCCGTTCGATAAAATCGGGAAGACGGTATTTTCAGCTGGCCGCGGGTGGACGCGGAGATTTTAATTTGATTTAATTATTTGCTTTAGTTATTGGGATTCGCCGGTGACGTCGTCTCTCGCCCGCCGACTATGCACGAAAAGTGCGGAAGAACCAGATGGACGAAATGCGTATCCGCAGTCGTGGTCACCTAATATTATATACTCGTTTGAATCGTGTCAATCGGAACGGTCAGTTTTCCGGATTCCGGAACTCATCGACCGCCGCCATCCGGACCCGAGCATATAACCATTTCCGATCAACTTGGTATGCATGGTAATTAACAGTGTGCACAAGATACGGTATTATTAAATAATACATAATATTATTATTATCACTATCATCATCATGCCGTGTGTTTGTACTGCGCGTGCGAACGAATATCGGTCACGGCGCTCGTCCTTATATTGTATACGATATTGAACACGCGTCGTGCGCAAATTATATTACATGTATTATAGTTCAGCTGTAGATTGTATTATAGATTAGGAGTTATATATTGTTGTGTGACGGGCTGGAGGTGGACGGTTTAAAAATAGTGTGGAAGCCAATAATTCGCCTAGCGACCCGTACGCCCGTCCTGCAAGACGTACATTATAATGCCGCATCCCAGGGCCACCCCATAGCCACCGACTCAATTTAGAAGAATGATTAATGATTACTGGATCATACCGATTACACGACATCGTTTCACAAAAACCGTTTAAGAGTGCGTATATGACTACTACACGCCATTATAACTCCCGGGACCCACGCGCCTCTGGCAGCCACCCACTGCATCTGGAATTATATAATATTATGAAATCGCGAATAGTGAATCGCTTCTGAAGAACCATATTTCTCAGAACACTGTAAATATATCCGTGGCCGTGGGCGCCACTGAAGCGGGGAAAGGATTGACTTTAGACCGCTTAGCTCCCAAAAGTTGCAGACCCGTCTCAAACACTCAAGTTCTATGTGGATAAATACACTGTATAAATAATACCTGCAGCTAAATTCCTGCAGATATTATTCGGAAGCCAACAAATTTGTCCACGTGTACGATAAAACTTACTGAAATTTGTTATAAATATATAACGCCAAGATAATTGATTTGTCACGCTTATTTAATATTTAATGATAGAGTACGACTCAATTACTTATTTCATGTCCACCTTCGGTTTGAAACCGATACACTGACGTTTTAGTAAAAACAAACTTTTACAAACAATCATGTGGCACACGATTTTAGGTATTTAAACGTTCAATTTTCAATTAATTATATTCTGTACTAGGTACAATAATAATTAATTTATCATAGTTTACTGAAATCGAATAAAAATAATAACAAATTTAATATTTTGATGGTGTCGTAAGCGTTGTCATACAATGAATGTGCCGTTAGGGTTATTATCTATGACCTAATCAGCATAATAATATTATAATATTTAACCGGATCATAATTATAGAGTTCTTACTGTGGAGTACTTAGGTTAGCTGGTCAAAAAACAATAGTATACCCATACCCATACTATTTGTATTTTTTATGCTGCAAGCATTAGATATTATAGTAAGTTAGCTACATCGAATGAAAATCTAACCAGATACGGTCATCTACGACGTGTAAAAACGGTATTATGGGCGATTAAAAGATCGTTGTTACTGGTTTTTTCTTTTTTAATAAGCGGTAGATCAATTATTGTAACCATGTGATATAGTATGAGTATGAGGCAGGGCTTGAATTTGAAAAAAAAATTCCGTTTTATGTTATTTACAATGAAAACGTTACACAATCTTTGCGCTTATCGTTATTTAGAATTAAAACGTTATCCAAGTTTTGCGTTTATCGTTATACAGAATTAAAACGTTATCCAAGTTTTGCGTTTATCGTTATACAGAATTAAAACGTTATCCAAGTTTTGCGTTTATCGTTACACAGAATCAAAACGTTATCCAAGTTTTGCGTTTATCGTTACGCAGAACTAAAACGTTATACAAGTTTTACGTTTATCGTAATTAAATTTAAAAATAATAACTAATGCGGGTAGATAATGGCCCGGATACGGAATATAATATAATCAATTCTTAGATTGATTGCATGAAATAAATGTTTCTACGAAACCAATAGACCTTTTAAATAAATAAATTTTAAAATATTTCGTTTTGCGTTATTTTTCGTTTAATGATATTCTATAAATTACGTTTTGCGTTATGTTTTGTTTGATGATATATAACAATATATTTTGTTAATCGTTATGTTTTGTTTTGCGGTACTTAATTATTTTTGATTATCGCTTTATAATTACGTTTACAAACTACAATCGTTTTTTGTAAAATATAACGTTATTATAAAGTTTGTAAATCCTGGTATGAGGGTATTAAAAACAAATTGTAGGTAATGTACTAGATTGTAGGTCGTATTATAAGAAAATATATAAAAGTACCTAATTATTATCAAATCGTTAAATTCGTAATGTCCTATCCCGATTATTATATTATTATGGTTTATCGAATGATTATTTTTTTTACGATGATAAAGTATATAATATTTTATGAAAACATAAAAATCTAAAGAAATGTCGAAATAAAACTGAGTATAGTTTATTTGTATCTTTTATTGCGTGTGGTATTTCAGATGCGATCGATATTTTACTTGTTTTTTTTTTTTTTTATCGCAGTAACATCCGAGCCCAATATTAATGACATTTACATGATGCAGGGGAATAAATCCCAACGGCACATCACTCGACAGCGGCGGCGTCGGGGCTTTGCTTGATTTGTTTTTTTTTTCATTTGTTGCATTTAATATTTTATGAAGGTGGCGTGAGGTATCCAATTTATTAAGTGTATTATCATACACCGTGGGCGTTTTCGATAGTATCCATATAATAATTATATTATTGTGTTACAACGTTATCGAGGCGTTTTCCGGACGACAATCGGTGAAAAAAATACGACTATCGGAATAATAATAATAATATATTTAGCGGTACAACTGGTGCTGTGCCGTCGTTATAACTGTACGCGTGTAATCCGTCGACGCGGTGGTGATTCGAAAGTTTCCCGGGCGGCGAGCAAAAACTGTCTTTCGACGACACCTCGGCGAATTGATACGATTAATCTCGCGACGTTTCTCTACGCCGAGTTGCTCTCGTACCGATAGCGGCGAAGTAAACTTTTATTCTTTTCTTTTTTTTTTTCTTTCATTCCGCCGTCATTTATACAATGAAAATAAATACCACGGTGATCACGTCCTGTATATATTACACTTATTATTGCATACCAAGGTACATGGGCGAGTGTATATTAGATATACAGGGTGATGTTCACCAACCATGCTCATTGCTCGCCCCCTTTTACTACTTCAATAATGCAGTTACTCGAAATCTGATTTCTGCAATTTTCAACTATAGGTACCTAGGTATAATACCTACTTAAAATAACGCTACTCCCGAAATGTTTGTATCCGAATTACGAGTGCGTAATATGGTGTTTTTACGCTCAGCTATTTACGTTTAGCTTCGTTGGTTTGAAAATTAATGTGATTCAACCTATTATGATATTTAATGGTTTGAAAATTATGTCGATATTTAGGATTATTCAGTTTCTACGCGAATTATGAGCAATATTTTAAATAGCGCTATTTTATATAAGTAGGTACACAAAATTTGTTAAAAAAACAAATTATCGTAAAATACCGAATTACGATCACATAATTTATAATTTTGTAAAACCACAGTTAAGGAATTCTTTCTTTTGAATTAGTACTTAGACATTTGAAAAAAATGTATACACCCAGTAATTTACAAAAACCGAAGTTTGTATCACCACAGGAACCTTCTTAAGTAGCACGAAAAATATTAAAAATTTGAAAATATGGTCATCGAATATTTTGAAAAATTCCAAAAATAAGAATTCCAAAATACATTATTAAATAAAAGAATGGGGTAAACATGCTTGGTAAATAATCACCATGTATGAAAAATTGACGTGGTGAGTTTAAAGCGAGAATAGTAGTATATCCTAGGCGCCTATAATTGCATTATTGTAATGGTTTATATTATAATAACAAAATATCATATTGTACTGGGATACGATAATTACGGTATATTTGTTATGATTATGCTAGGGTTTTTTTTAACAATAAAATGTACAACTTTGTTGTCGATTGACTTTCATGAAAACTAGAGTTTTTGTTTATGTGGTATTATAATCGTTATTCGTACCTATTTTTAAAAACAATTACAATGAAACCAAAAAATATGATAATGTACGTCATGTACCTACTTATCAATAATTTTTCTCATCAAAAGCTTTAAATATTATATTTTTTTTTTATCTTTCACGTTTTTTTTTTGTTTTTTAAAATATTGCAATACACGGTTGGTTCTATATAAGTTACAATAATGTATATTTATATTATAATGACATGACGTACTTTCATTTTTTCAGCATTCATCTTCATAATATTTATATTATCACACCTAAAAATTAATGTAGGAAAATAATTATATCACATGACAAAATATACGCATACAATATGTATTTCGTTCGTCTACACGTCATTATATGTTGCGTTTGCGTTCTTAATGATGATTTATGATAATTATTATCATACAAAAAATAATAAACAAACAAACACTAGTGCGCAAACAGAGAGAAAAATACTATGACCTATGAAACGTTTCAATTTTACGTGCAAAATGAATAACGCCCGCGCTCGGAGGGAGAAAAACTTTCACACCAGAACGCATACCGACTTGAAATATATTACAAATAATGAAGCCAACAATAATGTTTAATGATGCGATCCCCAAAGGGGACGTCGCGACCGGGTCGACCAAATGAATGACGTTCGAAAAGTGTAATGGAAAATGTACGGTGTGTATACAATATGTGTATATATATTAAATATAAATTATAATATTTTATCCATATATGACCGTCCCGCATAGCTGCCAGGGGTGACTCACCATAATATAATATTATATTATAAGGACGATGTCCTTGATGTGTGTGTGTGTGTGTGTGTGTGTGTGTGTGTGTGTGTGTGTGTGTGTGTGTGTTTTTCTCTCCTATGATTTAGATATAGACATACCATAGGTGTTATATTAATATATAATGTCATCATACCGTGGTACATTTTCATAAAACTATACTTTTTAATAATATTGTCTCAGCTTTTAAGTAGGTTTACTGATCTAGTGGACTGTTAAGTTTTTGAACTCGTTTTGAAAATTAAAACTAATGCAATCAAAATTCAAACTCCGTGTTGTCGAAGAACGATAACAATTATTTTTTCAATTTATTGAAGCGTTTTGAACTTTTGTTAAGAGTTCGTTTGGATCCGTTAAAATCAAAGTAATAATTCAAGTTAAAACGTCAATCTCAAAAATCAGGGTTCGTCGCATCAATAGTTTATAAGGAATTTCGTAAGGGGAAAAAAACCTACGCCGCGAAAAATTTCATAATCTTTGATGTAGAAAAACACAATTACTACCGTTCTTAAAATGTACCTACCGATGGTTCAAAATTGATGATTTCACATTGCGTATTTTATTAATGTAGGCTGGATCGTAATTCTGGCACATTATGTCAACCTGCAATTAATTGAATTCAGATCGTGGGACGACCGTTTCGAATATGCATTAAAAATATATTCAACTTGGTTATGAATTTATATTATAATCCAAAGTCGACTACCGCTTAACATGGACCGACAATTATTGATGATGTGTGTTTTGTCGCGAAATGGACGGAACACAAACACACAAAATTGCGTTAGCTATTTCGGTTGCCATCGAATACAACTTGTATATCTGTGATGGATATGTTCTATTTTACATAATACATAAATCATATTATTACTCAAATATTATAATGTACGATTTATACAAAATATATAATAATATGTAAAATCACAGAAATGCGCGCATATTATTTTTAACGCAGTACTTTGAAATACAGATAAAATGCCCAAATCGTTATTGTACTATGAATTTTCTCTCTTCTAAGAAAAAGAAAAGAAAATGTCCACCGTCGAAAAATAAAATACAAAAAGTTAGTGCGCATTATGTACTTTAATTGTAAGCACTGCATTTTTTTCCGTCTCGTCCATTATTCTGTATTAGCGCTGCAGTCGTATTCGTTAAATGTGTATAATTTTTTTTACCGTAACACGCAACTATTACGTCTTCCCGGATTATGAAGAAAACGACCGTGGTAAAGAAAATTTGGAAAATTTTATACCAACTGAAATCGAGATCACTGCTACCAATTGTAATATTATTGCGTCTATAATATCATAACAATATCTTGGACACAATATACTAATGTAAGATATAATATATTCCATAAAACGAAGCCGGTCCGTTTTTTGGACAAAATAAAACGTTTAATATTTTATTAGATAATATATAATATATAATATTACATGTGGTATCATTTCTCAGCAATAATATGATATTGCGATTGTAGATTATTATTTCATAAGCTGAATACGATTTTGAAGATTTATCGCAAAACAACTATACGCTCATATAATAATAACAACAACATAATGTTATGGTAGTAAACAGGGCGGATAGTGGTCAATCCAGCGCGAGGGCGTATAACCACGGCCACTTCCTGCGGGGAAAATATAAAAACGACCCTTTAATATTATACACAACTGATATTACCATTACTGTTATATAACTGTTTCATACCGAAACGTTCTTTACTCGTTTCTGTTTGCTCTTTGCCGATGTAACACACACACACACACACACACACACATACCACACAATATAACCTCCCGAGAGCTTTGTCAAAAAAACTGAATAATTATTATTACTCGTATAATAGTATAAGTTTAATCGTAGACCTCGAAATAATTTCCACGGAAAATAATATTTAAACTCGTTCGGTTATTCATAATATTACCATACAAATAACAATAATAATATTATGTCAATATGATTTATTATAGTATATTATTACTATCGCATTATTATCACATAACGATTAACGAGTGCGTTTAATATAATAATATATTCAACGTTTAAAATATTATATTATCTTCATTTGTTTGATAACTACCTAACATTAAAGC
Source organism: Metopolophium dirhodum (assembly GCF_019925205.1). Taxonomy (NCBI): domain Eukaryota; kingdom Metazoa; phylum Arthropoda; class Insecta; order Hemiptera; family Aphididae; genus Metopolophium; species Metopolophium dirhodum. The sequence goes on from NC_083560.1 coordinate 71,781,537, forward strand.
GCAAATGTATTTTAAAGTAAAATTACAAAGTTCTATGGCAAAACATATATTATCTTAGTCGAGTAAATACACGAAATACCTCAAAAGTTATATTAATTTAAACGATAACGCATATAACATAATAATATTATGTAAATGTTTAAATTACCGTAACATTTTAGCAATTTGTTCATACTTGTATTTTATTTTTTAATAACGTATATTCTCCCATTGCGAGTTGTTCATAAAGCATACACTATACCGCAATATATTAATGAAATAACACGATATCAAAAACATATTAAAAAGAAGTTAAGTAACGATTTTTTTTTTTAGTTTTTACAAATTCTTAAAGTTAAAGTTATTGTTATACCGAAGTTCAGTGCCGCATGAAAATAAATTTATCATGACGTACATACCGTTGTTTCAATATCAGAAACTGTCTTAATACCAATAATACATAAACATTATTTATGTAAATTAATTTAGTATTTGCATTTTTCCGATTCGTCAAAAACAAGAAAAAACTATTTTGCTTTTCCATTTCACAGAGATTTGTTGGAATTCGATTAATGTGTTAAAGGAATTCCCGTGAAAAAAAAAATAAAAATCCTTCTTACCACAGTTATCTGGCCTTTGCAGGAACGTAGGAAATAAATCACGTACGGTTTATGGAGGAAAATCGTCCAGCCCATATAATTTTAAGTCTAATATTAAGTGTGAGTATTAAATATTGTTGCAACAAAGTGTACGGAGAAAATTCTAATAATAACGTATTGAATTGAATTTTTATTATCTGTTTGCAGCTCAAAAACTGTAAACATAAAAATGTATACTACACACACACGTATACCTAAGTATTAATTTAATACTGAAATAGCACTAAAACGCCGTACACATAAACTTTATCCGTTTATGTTTCAACTTTGTCGTCCTTTCTGATTAAACCGGACTGGAAAATAAATGTCTCTTTAAGGCCAACGGTATAATTGGTTCAGATGTAAGCAACTCAAAAAAGAACTAGCAAAAATAGGAGGAAAAAGACCAGCACGCACTTGATAAATTATATTCCTTTCAAAAACGGAATCGGGTGGTTATAAGTATAATGATTGAAAAGAGAACGATATTAAAAAAAAAATAAGAAGAACAAGAGAACACAAAAAAAAATAATGCTAATTTATTAGTTAATTTGTAATAAACGTATTTTGTTCACGTTTCACACCAACTTCAGCACCCCCGGTAAGTACGATTTCAATAATAATAATAATTCCAAACGACACTGATTTCGCACCGGAGTGCCTCGATAGAGGCTCTATCTTAGACGGCACTTTATTTCGCACCAAATCGTACTACGTTCTACGAAAACTGAATCGTTAAAATGTATCGAACGATTCTAATGGTTTCGGAACATGAAAAAAATGAAAATGAAAATAAATAAAACAATTCATCAGCACAAACGCTGAAATACCGTTAAAAATCGTTAAGAGATTAAACATTATTATACTATTCGTCGTCACGTTACTGTTGTAACTTGTAATACAAATAATTATGATTGTAATAGCCGTAAGTATATTGGAACGAAATTCAATTAAATATTAGAACTACACAGACGAAATACAATTATATAACACTTATATACGTCTTATATACACCGCCTACCTGTGATCGTTATGCAATATTGAACTTTTCGTTGTTGTACCATGTTATACCATACGCGTATTAATATTGACCTCGGTATAAGTGGTAACATGCGTAGGTATACGACTTTGCAAGAATAATAATAATTATAATTCCAAACGACACTGATTTCGCACCGGAGTGCCTCGACAGAGGCTCTATCTCAGACGGCACTTTATTTTGTACCAAATCGTACTACGTTCTACGAAAACTGAATCGTTAATGTATCGAACGATTCAAAAGGTTTCAGAACATGAAAAAAATGAAAATGAAAATAAATAAATCAATTCACCGGCACAAACGCGCTGCAATACCGTTTAAAATCGTTAAAATTAAACATTATTATACTATTCGTCGTCACGTTACCGTTGTAACTTGTAATACAAATAATTATGATTATTGTGTATATTGGAACAGAAATCAAATAAATATTAAAACCACGCAGACGGAATACAATATAACACTTAATTCATTCGTCTCATACACCACCCACCTATGATCGTTATGTAATATTGAACTTTTCATTGTTGTACCATGTTACAACACACGCGTATTATATTATTGACCTCGGTGGTAACATGCGTATACGACTTTGCAATAATAACAATATTATTATTTCATTATTATCATCACACTGTGTGCACACATTACACAATAATATGATAGAGGTACCCACGCGAGTTATAATTATTATTGTCCTCATCGTTCGCGGGTTCAGCGCAAAAATTATAGTTAGGTACGACGTCGATGGGACGCGTATTATAATATTATTATGCCGTCGTTATTATTATTACGTACCTACCTTACAATAGTTTTGTTATAGGTGTTATTAGTTCGAAAGTTATGTATATATTATTATCTAAAAACGGTACCGTGTCCGTATATAGAGGTACGTGACTATAATGTCGTGATATTTTCCGTTGTTTAATATCGGACTACGCTACAACTGCTACGCCTATATGACAATATTGTTAAAATTGTTATTGTAATGGCCATATTATAATATAATATACTATTAGCGTTTATTAAATAATAATTATATTGTTATGTTTTGAGAAGTTTTCCGACAGTAATAATACAATGGCCTGTCGTGTGTGTAAATCATGCGATACGGTGCGTATTACGATATATTATTACGGCAGTCGGATGGAAATATCGTTTTGGTATTTTCGAAATTTTATTTGTTTTTTCAAAACAGCAGTATCACATTGTTATAATATTTGCATATTAAATATCATAATAATAATATTACTTTGCTCGTCGGCTATATAAAAACCCAAAATATTATAAACCACTGATATTTTATAGATACATTAATTTTTTCGTTTTTTTTAACCATTTCAACTAAGTACCATCAAAATATTATACTGAATATTATTATAATTGATTTTTCGAGACACAAAAAAATCAAATTAATACAAAATAAAAACGTTTCGTTGATGATTTCATTGCATTTTACATCGTGCATGATGTTCCGCATGCGTTCATTTAATCTTCAATATCATAATCCGTCGGTAGGGCGTACCTACCTACACCGCGATAACAGAATAAACTATATTATATAATATTATAATATATTAATCCGACGGCACGTCGTGGCGAACAGACACGGTAAAGAGCACAATAATAATAGCAATTTAAAAAAAAAAAATCACTTTGCGATTCGTTTTACTTCAGTCATGTCTGTGAATCCACATAGGTACTATATCAACGCGTATATCTAAAATTGTAAAATCGTAGCCTGACGTCTTAGCCGATATAAACATTTACAACAATAGTATAATATGTTTGTAATTCCCTTAAAGGTCCTGAAAAAAAAACCCCCGTTATATGATATACGCGCAACTTCGGCGTAATATGTTTAACATCGCAAACCGTATATCCGTACATAATTTAAGTGCATAGGTACCCCCGACATAAATTATTAGAACTCACGTCTATCATAATAATATCGACCAGACGACTCGCGGACGGCCTGGGTATCATGACGGAAATATATAAATAACGAAGAACATTTGCAATGCGAACTCGGTGTAAGAACTGTACCGTACCATAACGTCATTATTGAACACAATATAATAATATAGAGAATATAGGTACAAAGTATATTTAACATCACCGCGTGCGGGCGGTAGAGAAAAGTATGATTTTCCTCTTTTTTTTTCTCAGGATTCCGATGACGTACGTATGTCGTAGTGATGAATGAGCATCGAATCGGTTTTACAATGATTTAATGATTATAATATTATAGATTGTATGTGTACATTATATTTTTTTTCCAGGAAATTTTAATATGTTATCATTTTTAAAAGGAACAGCGCACCAAAAGTTGTTTTTGGGGAAAATCATACACGAGGGTTGCAGTACTCGAGAGATGTCATACTATTGGAATTTTCCATTGGTTTCCTAGAAAATGTCCAAAAACTTGTTATCCGAATACGCCTGAACATAAGAAATAAGTTTAGCTGGTTATTTTGTTACGACTCGAAATACTGTAATAATAATGGTGATAAATAACATTCACGACGATTATATTATGTTCTTGTTTAACTTCGGTACTTTTGTTCAGTATGTCGCTGGCGCTACCTACAAGGTAATTTTCGAATAAACAATGGTTGTTAGTTGTTACCATAATGAAGAGTCTTCGAAAATGGTTGTTTGCCGCTATATTATTATGTAATATAATAACTTATACCAACAATAATAATCACGATAAGTCAACATTATGATTTTGATAATACAAATGGTTTTATTTATAATGTTAATATGTATAGAATTATAATTAATAATACGGTATGAGAATACGGGGCTTGTTGACTACCTTAAGGTTTCAATAATAATTATCCTGCTACAACAATCGGAGGTAGATTATCATGGTTTTGTTTACAGACAATTTTCAGTATACTAGCTATTATAAGATCAAAAGGTATTTTATTGGTTTTTAAGGTTTCCTAATGTACAATATTTTACGTTTTAAAAAAAGTTTATTTAGGATTGTAAATGTTGTCATCCCTCGGTTGAGGCAAAAATTACATTTTAATGGGGTAATATTGAATTACTATTTAAGTTCTGTTGCATAACATTTTGTAGGTCTCCAAAAACCATTTTGAAATAATTATTTACTTTTTTAAACTTATTTTTTTAGAAGAGTGTAGACACCATAATTATTGTTTACAGTCTTCAAATTATAATTTATTGTAATTCAATAATCGAACGATGTATGATAACACAAGCAAAACTGTTCTTATATATTAATTATTTTTTAGGGTTCCGTACGGTAAAACGGGACTCTATTACTAAGGCTATGCTCGTCCGTCCGTCTGTCACCAGACTGTATCTTATGAACCATGGAAGTTAGAAAGTTGAAATTTTCACAGACTATGTATTTCCGTTGTCGCTATAACAAAAAATACTAAAAATCCTAGAATATATAATACAAGCAGTGTTGCCAACATGTTTATAGATTATGGTACTGAACCATTCGTGCGCGAGTCCGACTCGCACTTGGCTGGTTTTTATTGATATAATTTACAATATTATAAAAAACATCAAAACATCAATATATATTAAACAATGTTTTAACTTTAGCTGACCACTAAATGTCTTAATACATTTTTAAAACCAAATTACTCAACTTGTCTTGCTATCCTTGTCTCCTGCCTATTTTAAATCGGGTTCCAGACTTCAGTGTTTAACTCACTCCTTAGTCCCATAATTAAAGTCCTTTAAACCATTCAAAAATATGTTTTTTCGCTAACTTCTCCTTCAGTTTATATTATATTTAAATTCTAAACTACGGTTAAATCCATATAACACTACAACTATATCTCCGAAATGTCATTTTAATGTATTATTACTGTTCTATTGAAATGTGTAACATTTCCCGACAAGGCTAATTATTAGACGCATATCATGCTTTCTATAGTATAATAGAACCCTTTTAGTTTTTTCTATCAATATTTTTTTTATTAGATATTGTATGACAAATAATAATCATTAGATATCAATTGTATCTTTTTTCTTGAATTGAATGACGATTGTATACACGAACAATGAATACTAAATAAAATACTGTAGGACTTCGAATGTATGCGTAATAATATATGTTGATACATTAAATAAAACGGATAGTAAAACGAAATACAAATGATTAAATTTGTCCATGGGCCATATTATAAGAGCCAATAGATGGTGGATTCCATCTAGTTTTTGGAAAGAAAATTGTATAGTTTTTTTTATTAATATAATTATTGTAGGACAAATTGTATAACATGCCTCCACAAATATATCTACACCTCATGCATACGCTTATCAATATTAAAATACCAGAATACAATATTCACTCCAATATAATCGTAACTTAATGCACACATAATACACCTACACTAGACCATATGATGTATTGTAACAACAATATAATATAATGTAGGTAGTTACTGTTATTACCTACTTATTATTTGTATAATATTACTCCGGCCAATCGCATGTGTACAGACCACTGGTAATGTCTAATCGTAGTGGTACTCATAAATTATAAGATATATAAGAAAAGGTACCATTATTTAGTTAAAAAGTTAATTTTTTAAAACTATATTTGGTCGATTATCCAATTAGGATAAACATACCCAACATAATAACTTAACTAGTTGAGTTACAGCTGAAATAATGTATCTTTTTTTTATGTTAATTTATACATTTTTTCATAGGGCGCTATATGACTATTTGGCAGAAATTCTATTTGGGCAACCGTAGGTTTCTGCCGTGCCGGTTGGGGGATGGTGGTATCGCCGTCTAGACAGTTGCCTGCCCAGAGAGCGATTTATAAATAATCCATAAATTTAAAAATAAAAAATGCTTTTTTCTTTTTGTTTTATAATGGTGTTATACGCTAATTAAAATGTATATAGCTCCAAGGTTTTAAATAAGAATAAACTAATATTATATTAAAAGTAATAATATTATAATTTCTGTTTTGTATCTTAATAAAATGTATATATTATAATATATAAAAGACAAACAATGTTTAAACTATGCCCATTATAAATTCGTAAACCGTTCAACCAATTGAGCTGAAATTTGGTACAGAAATAGATAGATCTCGGGGACGGAGATAGGCTTCAGTTTTTTACGAAAAGGGTAAATAAGAGGTCCAACCCGGGGAGGTTCCCAATAGGGCGTCTCGAGTTTGAACCACGGTTTCGGTGGACAATTTTTTTGCATTGTTTTTACATAATTTTTTTTTTTTAAATTTTCGTTTGTAAACGGTTGCAATAGGTTTTCATAATAATTATTATTATTATTAATTGCGTTATTCTTTTTCATATTTTTCATATTTTCAATGTATTTATTTTTCTTTATCTATACCTACATACGAATGTTTTGTCTTTTATTATTAATCGGATTTTAGTACAATTAGGTTAGGTTAGGATTGTGTTTTAATTGTTTGTATAACTTTTATACTTTAGATTTAAATTACACACTTACGTACGCACCACGTGGGGTCCGCAATCTACCCCAGGTAGATTGCCTACCTGATAATATACCGCTTTCATAATCACAAAAACCTAGCAATAGCAACACATTAGCTCGTATTAAATATATAAACGCACAAAATACACTTAATGTTATCTACACACAACTAAAACAGTAGATTAACTTTTAAAAATTGAGTTAAAATAATATTTTTTCCGATACAACAATTTTGAACTTTGCCAGTTAAATGTAATATTTGTAAACTATTAACTTCTAGCTTAACGATTTTGAGTTGACTTCATAAAACCTTACTCGAGTTCATTATTTTCATTAACTTTCTTGCTTTTGGATATAAGTACTATATAGGTAATAATAATATTATGTAGTTAAGCCAAATTTCCCGGCTGTGAATAGCTGCAGGATATACCCCTCTATTCTTATTATTTCCAATAATCGACAAATCACACAACTGCATTGGAATTCGATGGGCAGGAATGCGCACGTACGCGAAAAACACGTATTTGTCCTCATTAATGATTTCTCGCGCTTTGGGTAACATGAGGCGAAACTTTGAGGCGGTCAATTATTCGTTTTCGACAGTAATGACACGAGTAACGGAACCTGCAGTGGCGCAGTAAATTTTTACGCTTGTTTTTACGACCGACAACAACGAAAAAACACACACACACACACACACACACGCACACATTCATAGTACACACTAAACCAAACCAAATAAAGAAACAATACAAAAGGCGTACGGGCCACGACTTTTACGCCGCAAGGTCGTGTGCGATAAAATAATAAAAACCACCTTTTTCGACCCTCTTCGGTTGTATAGAGGTGGGTGGAGAAGGATTTATGGTCCTGTAAAACAACCGAGTAACGACTCAATCGGCAGAGGCGGCGGCGGCGGTGGCGTTAGTGGCGACGATGCGATCGATAAATCCGTTAAGAATTACGCCACACACACACACGCACACACGCACACACGCAAACATTTACACGACGCGCAAAAACTCACATACACGCGAGATGTTATTGTTGTAATAATATGTTTTAATATCGAAGTCGTTTAAGGCCGGGGCGCACGTGTAGTCCCAGCAGTAGTGGGTGGAATGAGCGGGTGCTGCAGATGCGTTGATAATAATGAAACGGAACGGAAAACGCCGTGTGACGCCGCCCGAGTAATCTAATCTCGTTAACAGAACCGAGTTTACCTAATTGCCCCTCCGCCGCCCGGCACCGCCTACCGCGTTTTCTCCCCTATAATTTTACGAGCGCATAACCCGATATCGGTGCCGTCTCAAAGCTAGCATTATAACATGCTATCATATGATAATACTCATTCGTATATAATATAATATAATATAATATGGTGTATGGCCGTATGCAGGGTACTACGAATAATAACGATGTCGATGTTCACTCTCGCGTTTTACTCTCCGTGGTATTGGTACGTACCTGCAGCTACCGGAGAAGGCGTTTGATGAAGGCGAGTGATGTTAATATATCATGACGAATGCAGCAGTGTCGATAAAAACCGTCGACGGCCACGATCATATAGGTTTGTAAAAACGACAAACTTGTGCGACGGATGGAAAATATTACGTTTAACTCTCTTGTAGACCATCTGCATCACGACGCCGCTCCGTCGAGGAGGATCTTAGGATTTTGATTTGTTTGAAACCCGTCGAAATGACAAACGTTCGAATGGGTTTCTACTTTTCCGTATGGGTAACACGAATAATAACGATTTTGATGTTCACTCTCGCGTTTTACACTCCACATTATATGTACCAAATATCGAAGAAGGCAGATGATTGATGTTAATATTGTGACGAGTGCGGGCAGTGTCGATAAAAACCGTTGACATCTGCGATCGTATTTATGTTAAGACGACGAGCTTGTGCGACGGATGGAAAATATGTTTAACTATCTTGTAGGCTATATGCATCACGAGACAGGTCGATCTGCTGGCGAGAAGGATCTTAGGAGTTTGATTTGTTTGAAATCCATCGAAATGAAAAACGTCTGACACCCCGAATGGGTTTCACGTATAGTAAGAAACATATTATATTGAACTTAAACGCCTCGAATATACTATACTTAAACGGTTGCAGGTAACCTAACCCGATATGTGATAAGAACAACAGACCACTTCTGTCATTTAATAGATGGCGAGAGCAGTGAAACGAGGGCCAAACTATACAGGTCTCTCTATATTTCCCGTTTCGTATGTCCACATTTTTGACGTCCATAATCGCGGGTAAAGTCGTGCTGCCGACTGCATGGGAGCAAGCTGCATCCAAGCACCTTTAGGGATCAAAGTGCCAGAAAATTTCGGAAAATCTAAACAATTTAGGTGGATACGCTTAAGATAACATCCATATGAAAATATAAAATTCACAGTCTAAAAAATTATTTAAGCCAAAAATGATTGAATATTATGACATTATAATTTTTTATCTACATGAAGCTCAGATTATTTAAATAAAAATATTAATAGCTTCAAAACTAAAGTCAAGCATTGTTTTATGATTGAATATATTTTGCACTATCTGTTTCTCTTTCAGCATAAAATACCCAACCTAGAAGAATGAAATTTAAAAAAAAAAGAAATAGTTTTTCCAAATAACCTTTTTGGGGCATTTTTCAATTTGCCACGAAAACCACAGTTTTATCCTATTTTTTTTCCGGAATTGTTGATCCCTACACCCATTACATACGGGGACAATATAATGCAGTATACCCTTTGAAACGACGACGACGAAAATGTGTACTTCACCCGTCTATCGAAAGTTTTTCCGTTATTCCCGATTCGTATATATTACTATATATTATAATATGTTGGAGCTACGCGTGCTGTAATATATACATACCTAGGTATACAATATATATATATTATATTGAGTCCGATCGATGTCACGCGCCGATCCCCCATTTCGGATGAGAATAAAAACTGAACCCCGTGATCGTTGGAAAAAAATAAACCGTTCTTTTCGAAATCGATTTTGAAAATTAAAGCGCATACGTGACCGCGTATACCACCCCGACTGAGCGCAACCAACCCACCGGTTCTCTCCCCTATTTCTATAGTCGCGAGCGGTTTCAATTTATACATAATGATAATATTTTATACGATTTTTAAATCATCAAATGACATGACAATATTAAAATATCAAAAACATCTTTACGACGGAATGTCAAATAGACATCCACATATTATGCATATATTATTATAATAAATCAATATAATATTATAATGTTTAATTTATCGGCGCTTTGACGTTAGATGCATGATTAATTTATTCTATTTATGTTACACAATTATTTGTATAATATCAAATGTACCTAATATGGATTCAAACATGGCAAGTGACGTATTTATTGTTTGTGTTGCGTACAATTTATTTGATGGCAGCTTTGGAGTTTGGATCAATGGTAGAGGATTGTAAATTCTATGTATGTTCTCTATAACGACATACACCACTTTTGTTTCATTTACATATATTTTACATAGTATTTTATAAGAAAACAATAATTATCAGTTTTTCATAATTATAAAATATACCATATTTGAAAGTGCATATTATTATAGTTTTTTTTTTTAGCTTTTAACTCCCATTTCATAATAATTATTCAACCGAGATAATCCGTAATATATATTATTATTATTTTGGTCATATAAAAGTTCATTTCCATACTCTTTAATTTTGTCTATTAGCAAAAACTATAAATGAGGGTGTGAAACTCATACTAACGAGCTTAAATTTTTATGTTAAAATGTTTAAAGTATTCGGAGATCGGAGATGGTTTTTTCGTTTGATAAAAAGCGAACATTAAATCTCTTTTTCCTTCTCATCAGTGTCATATTTTACTTTCTTAACTTAAAAACTAAAGCGCCTTATCTCATATTCTTACACAAAATGATAAATTTAAATAAGACAGTTGTCGTAGATGATTAGAATGTTAATGCCTTTCATGTACACAAAAAAAATATAAATTATCTGTTTTTTTTATATTTTATATTATAGTCAGCACAAATTTTACATAATAGATACATAATATATTGGACAAAAGTCAGTAAGATTTTTCTGGGACAAAACAATTACTTTTTTTACTAACAGTTACAATATAAATTTATAATATTTTATTCAAACACAACATTTTTTAAATTATGATTAAAACAACAAGCTCTGCAGGGAAAAAATAATTATTATAGTTTACCATTGTAGTTTCATGTTTGTATGTGCACTGTGCAGGTACTAAACAAACCAAACGCGTATTACTTTAATTTTGAAAATTTACACGACTTATAAAATGTAAACAATTTTAGATAAGTTAGTTATGACATAATATTATTTTAGGTGAATTCAATGGCTTCATTGCTTCATAATATATGGACATCGATTTAAATCCAGCATAATACTTGGTTAGTCATTACAACTGATATATTGTCTTTATATATATTTTATAATATATTCACAACGTTATATTTTTAACAAGTAATTTTTTAATTAAGCAATTTAACCGGCGCTGAGATGGAATTAATAATAAGGGAAAAAATAAATAATCATTAAATCGTTTTATTCAAATGTATATAATTAAACAATCAAAGCCGATTGATAATTCGACGGCCGTAGTAGGTTTGAAAATCTTGCACAGGAAAAATATAAAAATCACGAGTACTCGCCAGAGGAGCACAACAATAATAATTAATTTCGTATAATAATTAGTGGCAATTCATTTGGTTGATTTATATTCAATAGCGTTCCAATTAAAATCTTAAATTTGAAAGCAAATGATAAAAACTCGTTGTTAACGAATAACAACCTATATAATATTTATTTTGACATATTTATGCTCAGTGCAAATAAAAGTCATTAAAACGGTGAAATGAGGAATAATATAATATAATTGTGTATTTATTCATCCCATATGCATAATATTATGTGTCTCAAAATCTCAACTACGTGTTCCATCGCCGTTGTAGTTTAATATAGGTACAATATTATAATATAGAGGTATACAGTGTAGTTGGTGACTTTGTGTGTATTTGGAACTTTTGTAGACAATTTTTTTGTCAACCTTGCCGGTCGGATTCGTATAATTAGAACGTCTTTGGAATTTGAATATAAATTACCTAAATCAAATCTTCTGTACTGCAACAATACAATAATATGACCTAAAACTATTATCTTTGTCGGATTATAAAGACTTTTCGTTTCGAAACGCTATTATAATATTATTATGGAAACGTGCTGGCGACGATTTATTGTGTCTTGATAGTGGCGCCACTCACTCAAAATTCGCGCTAGACTTTCAGATTGTTTGCATACACAAAGGCACTGGACATGCACGGGTGACGCATCCGGAAATTTTCTACAAATAGCATACAATTTAAATAAACGCGGGATGGCACACGATACGTGATCCGGCAACGAATGTCACGATATCCAGGGACGCTGATGATTTCTATCGTTTAAAATCGATTCCAAAATGTCGGGAACTCGCGTGCCACATATTATAGTCTGTGCACAGTGGTATTAGTAGTGGTATACGTCTTTCTAATGATAATTTACATCTAGTTTGTGTACGGAAACGACAGAAGGCGTAAAGCACAGCGCCTATCAAAAGTTTTGAAAAATGATATATTTGATTGTTGCTTGCACGTATTAGTTGTTATACGAAGCACACAGTATAAAATACAAGGTGATTAAACATGATGACCCACATTTATCATTTAATTATGCAGGAGGTACTCAGACATTTTATTATTATTTTTTGTTTAAATGAGAAATTCTTTTTTCTGTGAATTGTTAATTAAAAATCAAACGAGTAATTTTGAGTTACTTTACTTTATGCGCATACTAAAGGGAAAATTGTTTTTAATGGATTTACATGAAATGTAAAATAGATATAATATTTGTCAAGAACTTACTACAGTACAGTTACAAACAGGATTCAGAAATTTTTTTTACAAAATATGAAATGTTAATATTATACCTAATTAATAAAATAAAACTATAGTTTTGAAATCTTTATTGCATATATTAAACAAATTATCATAATAGTTATCGTAAGCCACAATCAAAAATATTATATTTATATATAAAATTTAAAAATCCAAAAATCAGAACTTAAATAAATGCACCAAAAAAATGTATTCTGAGAATGTTTAGTACCTAAGGCTTATTATATTACTCAGTAGAATATATCTATACAGACCTTTAATACAACGGTAGGACGATGAGAGATTTCAGTCACATCGAAACTAGATGCTTCCCTGACATTCGATTGTATTCATATATTTTTTGAACGGACCACATTTTAGTGAGTGAATATTGTTCGAAGTTTAAGTCTTCCTGATGGGAATTATATCACGATCGTACATTTTTAAGAATTTCCATTACGGGGGGCTGTGGACAAAAATTGTTTCAAGTGCATCTGTGTTAATCTATTTTTATGCTATTTCTAATTTAAAATGTCGTTTTATAAGAGTCATAATGATTTTCAGTTTCGCATCTTTTTTATGTGGTTGCGTTATCTCCTCAACCATACATTGCGAAAACACATGGATATATAAGTGTATCGAAGTGTATCTTACGTGATAAGCAGGTGGGTAATATTTAAGAAAATAACTTGGAAGCTGAAGCCTATATTTTCAGTTTATCATACTATATTATGATCGTAGAATACACATTGATGTGCATCTTCGTCTTTATAACCACCGGGACACGATTAAATAGTTATAAAACATTAAACTGTACATATTAATTTATAAATATTGAACGATAACTTATCAGCGAATTATTTGGGTTAGGATTTAAAAACTGGGGGTGTTAAGCACACTAAAGCTTCCCTTACCAAAAGTGTCCCTATAATGAGACAACGACATTTGCCCAGCGAATACGTGTCCTGGGACAGAATCGACCGTATTTTTATCCTATAATTTTAGATACATTTCTAACGACCGACCAAGGGTGTGATTCGTACATAACACGATATTATATATCATATTACTTATTTAATTTAATATATTAACTTGGTAATATACTGTGCATCGGATTATAATGAAAAAATATAAAATATTAATACCTAACTCTGTAATACGTATACGCCGCACGATCTGATATTATGACTTCCAAAAAAAATATGGACCATGGTATTGGGCTAATAATAAAAATAATAATACATATTGTAATACAATATAGACGTATAATACGATTAATCGTGTTGCCGCGAGACAGGGATGCAGCGTACATGGCTACAGGCAAAACGGGCGTCTGCAGGTTAGGCCGGAATTTGGAAAGGGGGTGGGGGAGGGTTGCTACATTTTTGATGAAATTAGGATTTTATAACAAACGGAATTTACGATTGACGGTTTTCGATTTCCGACCGGGATTAATTTCAGCTGTCCCGTCGTGCCGTGGAAATGGACGAGTACAATATTATAATATATTATATATAGGCAGCAGACGTATCGTATCAGAAAGTAATATTTTACTCCCTTCGCTTGTATTTACTCCTCTTTTTTTTATTTATACTATTTTGTTTTTGAATTCGTTTGATTTTAATAATTGTAGACCTTCTACGATTTTGCGTTCGTACGACACCATGGCCGCGATGTGGTATGAGTGGTTGGGCTCTTAATAAATAAAATAAAAGCCTTCGGCCAACATATAATAACAGCAACAATGTTGGATGGACGAGGGACGTTTTACGAACATTTTCGTATTTTTCTCTTACACCGCGAAACATGTTTTAGTTAAATTGAATTTTTATTATCTCGACGTCTTTCCGCCAATGTTTTACTATTATTTTCTTTGGTCCCAGGACGCAACACAAAAAAAAAAAACTACAGGGTCTGGTTGTATTTTTTCTATATGTTCTACACTTATATATTTTCGATAACATTTTATCCTTTGATTACAAGCTGTGGTTATCTTGGTATTTTATTTTTTTTACCGAATTTTGAAGTTTTTCGTCTTCATATTCTTCTTCCTTTTTTATTATTATTATAAAATCGAATTTTGGGCTAAGAATAATATTTGACAACTCAGTCGGATGCCACGACTTGTTTGTTATACGATACATGTTCGGGGAACTTATATCATTGGAAACAAAGGGAATCTGCGAAACGACGAAACGAAGTTCTCATAAAGTTAGTTTTAGAATATAGTATACGTTTCTAAACTTACGTCACAAAGGTCACATTGTAATCACAAACACATATTGTTGTCATTCAGGAGCAAAGCTCAATTGTTGGTTTTATGAGACAGTTTTAAACCACTGTCTTTGAAAAATCTATCTCCACGTATAGCTCGTATTAGATCGCTCGGAATTTCGTTGTCCACTGAAATACTTTCGCAAATAAATCTCCTTAAACCGTTTTGATACCGGAGGATCGTTCTCAAAGAACAATAATCCTTAGGCACTATGTAACTTATATTTCGAACAATTGTAAATGGTATAAGGGGTTTAGATACATATTATATATATACTCATATAAATAATGTTTTTTTTCTGGTCAAAGGTCAAGTATTAATTGTATTATTTACTATTATTTCCAAATCGTATTTCATCCTGTTACACATGATTACGTCAGTTCTCTCATAATGGTAAACGCTATAAGAAAATTGTATAGTTAGTCATCGAAATCCTAGAAAATTTCATAGGCAAAATGAAAAGTTATAGGTACTAATATTATTTATGAGAAATTTACATTTAAAAATATAATATATCATAATAACTTCGACCAAAAATAATGTATCAACTAATACTAATTGTAAAACCAATTGTAAATACCATTGTTTGGTATTTCAATTAATCACCAAATATTTAGTCCTGATCAAGTGTTCTAATTAACAATTAGTTAAATGTGAGAATCGGATTTGTCATAATGGTGTCGATAATTATGTGGCACTACAGTGTATGTCTAGGTTTTTGAGAATATTAAAAAGAGTTAAGTTTAAATATGAATTTGTGTGTCTAGTTATCAGACATATCATATGCAAATTGGACCTATCTCCAACAGATTTAATTATTCTGTGCCTAATCTGTACCTAAGTGTACCTAGTGTACCTAATGAAATCCAGGTGTATGAATTCGTAAGCATGTTCCTGGCGTTTAAATACGGCGTTTTTATCCCGTAGTCACTTACGTTATGCATAGTTTAGTTTTATCGACAAGTTATCAGTAATTTCTAATGAATATTGGACCTGGTTGGTTAATTGTATGCAATATTCAATGTGTCTCGGCTTAATGCACTTAAGTTATCGATTCATAGAATATCGGAATAGAATATTCACCTGTGACAGATTGGATTAGCGCTCGGTGTATTTTGCTTCATAGAAATTTGGATTATGTGTACCTTGTACCAATTTCAAATTGGTAGTCTTAATTAAAACAGTAAAATATAAGCATGCATTATAATTTTGGGTAATTTATAGGTAATAATATTTACATTTCATTCATCACAAATAAACCAATATTATTTTAAGGTATCGTTTATATTGTATATAAATATAACTATCTACTAATAATAGTAATAACTAATAAACTCAAAATATAATGGTATAAAACAAAGTAATAGTAATAATTTATTAATATACTAGTATAGATAATATGCCATTGTACATAATATTATGTATGTAAGTAATACATATAGGTTCAAGTACCATATACATATAATGTATTTAAATTTTTATTAAGAAAAAAATATGCTTGTAAAGTAAAATTAAAATCAAACAAAATATTATGTGTTTAAAAAAAAACATTAAATCACACTTAGTTTGGATTCAATATTGTTAAACGTTAAAAAGGGGGGGGGGGTGGGATAAGTATTTATTACTATCATAATATATAAAATAATTAAGATGGTCAGGAAAAAAAGTGGTACGACGGTATTTCAGGTATATACCCAGCTACCCATCCTGGACACCAGATGGCGTGATCAACGGCAGATAGTGTTGCCAACATTTCAAAGACAAAAAATTACGGTTTTCATTGCTTCAGAAAGTGTCACGCCACGTTAAACACCCTGTTAGCGCTCCCCGTGAAATAAAAAAAAAAACAATAAGATAAAAGTACGTCAGTTGTACGTCCTTAAACAGCCGCGGAGACTTATCGGCTGTTTAAGGACGTACAACTGAATTTAAATCACGACGGTAACAACGGGTAATACATCCAGGCGATTAACGACAATAATACTCTCTATCTGCCAAAGATTTCTCGAAATCCGTCCTTTGCCAAACTACAATAATACGACGTAAATGCGGCTTTGTAGTACCAGTTCAGAGTGTGTGTGCGTGTGGGAATCCGTTCTTATATTATTTTGTCGTGCATATTGCATAATATAATATTATGTGTGTCAACCGATCGTACTTGATTTCAGTAATTTAATGGCTTGTTACCGTAGGGATATGCCAGTCGTACACACATCTGCATACGGTGGCAGACCATATAATAATATCGGATCGTACACTCGAGGATAACGCGTGCTCATATTATATATTGATCCGGCGTTTGCCGATTTTGGATTTATCATTTACACCGTGCACGATTAAAAACGACCTACTCCGCTCAAAAAACGCAAACATAAGGACTGTCCAGTTAATTAGTTTCAACACTGAACCTTTATGCGCGTGACGGCATGGCGGTTCCCTCGCGAGTTATTAACAACCCCTTGCTGTGAACCTTTTCACAGCGTGTATACGCCCCGCAAACGCCTTCATTCGAGAAACAGTGCACATGTGTGCGTGCGTGCGTGTGTGCGCGTGTGCGTGTGTATGCGTGTGTGAGACATAAAACAGGTGCCTTTGCAGCGCAGAATTCTTTGCCAGCGGTAAGTGAGCTTTTCCCGAAAAGGCTCGCGTTACACACATAATGTACAAATGCGACTCCTAATTTTATATTTTGTTTTTATTGCGTTTTCAACCGGTGTCACATTTCCACTCCCTCGCGCTGTATAATGGCCCCTTATTGCCGACCCCCCACCCTAGCACCACCCGCACGTTGCGTGTTAGCCAACGCACGATGTATCAACGTTCTCGTTTTCACGTTTTCCACCACACGATTCCATTACTTCATTATAATATTATAATAATTAATATGGTTTTAAAAAAAAAATTCGTTCACCTTTTATGACTTTTTTCTACTAATAGTGACAGCGAACAAAGGCTAAATACACACGAGATATAACAATATTCCATAATAATATGAAGTTAAGCATACCCAACTGATGTAGCTGTACTGATATGATATTTTTAATTTTAACGTTTCGAAAAAATATTAGTGTTATTACATTTTTTTTATTCTATATGACGAAACTTTTATGGCCATTATGTATGTGTATGATATAATATAATATTATTACTATTTATTACTTATTGATAGAACAATATTGAAAGTCAGGAATTTAACAATTTTGGTTCTGAGTGGATTTAGTAAGTTATATTGGAGCTTCTGGTCTATGTATGGGTATCCCCATATATGTATAGTATAACATTATATTATTTTTAATAATATTTTTTTTTTATTTGAAACTACTTTTAAGTATTTTGTATTTTTTTTCAAAGTGTTATTTTATCATAGTCAATCGAAAATTTGAAATAGCTGACGCAACATATAACTAACAAAATATACCCCAAACATGTGTTTTTCATTTCCAAGAAAAATCAAAAGAAAAACATCCACTTTAGTATAGATTACTACTAAGTTTAACTAGGTTTAAAAGTGAAATTTGTTCGATCTTTTGTTATAACTTATACATAATACAAAAATAATCGTAAAAGAATATAAGACTTAATATTATATTTTATGTTAGTACTTTCGTCGCGATTTAAAGTTTTTTAAAATACTATTCACATATTATTAAGTATTTTAAAGTACCTAATTATGGGTTTATATTTTTTATTATGATTTAAAAGTAGAATTGATATTACTATAATTTTAACTTAAGGTCGTTTACAATCAAAAATCCAAAGCTCAAATTATTTTCAAGAGTCAACCTAAATTTCAGAAACCCTGAACCGATCTGATTTCGATATTTTTTCGCATAATTATTTAATGCTGGTACTCGTCTGGGTAAGGAATTCGCCAATATTCATGGATATTTTATAATTTGAAACTGTTTCAGTAATACATTATTATTTAAAGTTTAATTTAATGGTATCAATATGCCTATCTTTTTTTTTCATAATATTTTAAGTCATTTGCAAAAACAACATTTTGCAAAATAATAAAATATTTTTTACAATTTTTTTTTGTAATAACTTTATACTCTTTTGAATTAATACACGCATTTTCCAAAGTAAAATGTTTTCCGAAGTATTTCGGTGCATAAAACTCTTTATTTTTATCAAAAATGTTAAACACTACCTAGTTAAATATTTATAAGTATTTAACGTTTTGTATACATGATAGGAGTAGAGTAAACAGGTGTACACAATATAGCCCACTACTCATATAACTAAATTACTACTTGTTTGAAATTCGATTTTGTTAAAATATACAAAGTATCTCCAAGTTCTCTGAAAAAAATACTTTTATTGGGAATATGAAATTAAAAATGAATTTACTGCCATTCAAAATAAAGTAAAAAGTTACAAAAAAGGTTAAAATATAATATAGTATTTTTTTTCAATGTTGTTTTGCAATGACATCAAATTATATTTTCATTAAAGTTAAAACTGTTTGAAATAATGAGTGCAGACCATTAGATGACGTTAAACACTTTCAAAACTGATAACATCGTTCATTGTTTATTGATGCTTATTAAAAATTAAAAATTGGTAACATTTGTACACGTTACCTATATTGAATGAGTAGAATTTAATAATTTAAATATATTTTGACGTGATTAATATATCTAAGATCTAACTCTATTCGGAACAGAATATTATATTTTACAGACAATTATCAAATAATCGCATAATAACATTTAATAATGCGCAACACGCCATTATAATATTATTAAAGTTGAAATTTATCTGTATAAAGTTCATATTACTTATTATAAAATATCATATGCAATGTTTTATAATATTATATTTTCGTTTTTGCATGTCACTTAAACTTTTCCAGACATCCTTGGACTTCTATAGCAAATGTTCAACCCTCACGTGCAGGTACCTAAAAGTGGACGGGTGACAAGCGAGCATTTAACTATGCCGATGTCTGCTGTGGTCGGCCTATACGAATGACAGAAATATAATAACTAGACATATATATATATATATAATATATGTGTGTGTGTGTAATAAATCATGAAATCTATGCAATAGCAGACGAAAGTAAACGTCAACTGTTATCAGGAGCACCATTTCAAATCAGACTACGTTTTTTGTTTTAAATTTAAATAAATTCAAATTGCATGCATGATGTTAGGTGCAAGTGGCAACCACCTGATAAACAAATGTAGAATATTTTTGAAATCTTGTTTTCTATTTAAATTTCATTCAGGAATTAATAATCTACAGTGACAACTAAATGTTTTTTTTTAATACGGAACCCCAGACTCACAACCTCAACTTACAGCGTGAACATTATAAAACCATAATATTACCCTGTGGAGTACATATATAATAATATGAAGCGTAAAAAATTGTCTAGTAAAGGTGAATATTTTTTCTAATCAATAAGTTATAATCTTTTATATCATTGACATCATGTGTAGGCTATAAATAGAAAATACAGGCGTTCTGTAATTCTTGTGAAAGTGTTCCTAAAAAGGTGCAGGAACGTGGAAATTTAATATAGTTCAGTTTTATGTAGATTGTAAAGGCAATCGTAATTATTTTTTTATATGTAGCTCTGAAACTGAATCCCAGTTCCAATGATTTAATTTGTAAATGTATAACCAATATAATACGGTTGTTTACATAAATTATTATCAGTAAATAAGCATTATAATTACGCGATCATAAAACAAAAAATACAATAACCATTCTTTAATAAAATTATTTGTAAAATTGTTAAATAAGAAAATTAAAATTCTTATGATTAAATTGAACATTTCAACTCATTAATATTTTACATTATTGTGATGCTTTTTACAGAAATTTATAACAACAATAATTAAAACTAAACAATTTGAAATTTTCTATTCTAATACCTAACAATGTTATTATATTCGTTTTTATTTACAAACACATTAAATAATAATATATCGTCTAATATGCGCGTCGTAATTATTTAAATTTTAAAACACACATCAACGCACATATCTTTGCATAAAATTATGTATAATAAATGGTGGCTTAAGTTCTCATGGGAATACTCCAAGTTAAAAATAATTATCAATGACTTTTTCAACGCTTTAATGATCTACGATGACACGAGTACACGACGTTGTCTATACCATGTAATAATAAAACAAAACGATATTGGTTAGCCGTTAAACAAAAACTACTTGAAAATTCAGCCAAATTTTTGTATTAAGTTATTTTTGATAATTCCAAATTCGTTTGATTAAACATTTTTTTTTTTAATATGACTAGTTAGGATAAATTAAATAATATACATATTATGTAGATAAAATTCTAATAATATTCATTGACCTTACCTACATTATATAATACAACTACTAGTTAATAAAATAAATTATTATATAATAATAATTTTAATCATCAGTGGTTAACATCTCACTTCTTGATCATTGGTATATAATATTTTGGTGATTTTAGAAAGTTATAATTGAAAAATACAATATTTTATTACGATCCTGGAATCATATTTAATATTTTATAGTAATTAGTTTAAAATAAAATAAACGTGAACGGTATGCGTAATATTATATGTATCGTTATAGGTACCTATTTAAAATTTTAGTATAATCTAATACATATAAATTTAGATGTATTTTTTATTATTAATAATTAATTAATTCTACAAAGTAGGCTTCAAATTATCTGAAAATAAAAATTGTATAACGCTAAGGCTTTTTTAGAAAATTAGTATTCCCTTAAAATAATTACCTTGTATATGATTATTGTTTTTTATTTTCAACTTTCAACCTAAACAATATTTAGGCTACTGAAACTTAGGTTCTGACCTAAATTTACAATAATTTTACAGTTTTGAATGTGAACGATAATGAATTGGGCAGCATAGACGATAACAGTATATTTACCGAGCAAACATAGGGTTTAATACTGTCATTAATAGTATTGTTATTTTAGAGACTAACGCGAATCGTAATAAGTTCGGTGCCATATTGAACGACTGTAAACGCAAACTTAATTTTATTTTAACCTCGTTTAACGAGCGTGGATAGAAATGAATGACAATATTACTTATCTCAGGTAGAGGATAAGAAAAGACAAATGGTAATATAAATGCTCCTCCGAGCATATTAATATGAATCCTGACAACTCACGGATGTTACCCTTGGTTACCTATAAAGGTAGGTCTGTCTTGTAACAGCCATGTGTATGATTAAAATATCTCCTACTCTTGAAAATACAATGGTTTCCTACTGTCCTATCATTTTAGCTTCTTAAAAATTATTTTCATCGAATTAAACACTCCTCCTCCCATTCACCAAACAGTACAAACAAAGGTGCTGAGGATCCGTATTGTTATTTTTAATCTTGAAAATATAATTTTGGTTAAAACGACTAGCTCAACGCGATACGGAAACTCTATCGCCCGACTTAATTGTGCCAACTACAGTAATAATTTCTCGACATTAATCACCAGAAATAAATCTTTTATGATTGTGTTCGCGAATATATTGTATATGTAAGTATGGTATTTTTCGCTTAATTATTATTAAACGAAAAAAAAAAAACAAGAATTCAGAACTATTATTTTTTTTGTTTTTTTATTAAATTCTCCGTAAGAGTATTATTCTAAGCTTTTTGATCCAACTCAAGGTCCAATGTAAGAAGGAAATTTTTAGCTTACTGAATCCAATCAAAAAGCCATGTCATTGGAAAAATAATACCATTTTTTCATCCCATCGACGTTTCCAAAATTAATTCGAAATATTGATATTGCCAGACGGAAATGGAAACATTTTTATATGATTTTAATCAACAGACGGTTTTGTTCCAATGTTATAAATGAAAAAGACCGAAAATAATTTTACGGGAATTATTGTTAATATTTTTTTTTTTTTTTTATTAATAACAAAAATTATACATATAATATATATTATATTACATTAACTGTAATCTGTACCCCGAACGGAATGAGAAATTGAAAAATATAATATAAAATATAATCCTCGCGAGTTCACGCAATTCAGTACAAGTTGGCATCCACATTCATTTCCGCTGCCTCCGCTGCCGCCGCCGTAGTCGTATTGTTAATTGGTCGGTAGTAGAGGTTTATATTATATATTCACACACATTAGCTATAGGGTTAAACTAAATATAACAATTCACAATTATGCGCCCAAGGACGAGAAGAGAACTCAACTCGAGGTGCGAAACATTGTGTATAGTTTAATTTATTAGTTATTACTTGGTGCGCTATATTATATACCTACACCGTAGTTGAAGATTTGAATTATTGTATACGTGTCGTCAGGGACGTACAACTGCGAAAGCAGTGTAGAGATTATAATAATAGTGATGATAACATTATTATTGTTTAAGTATGACACTCGGGCACTCGGCCGCATTAAAAAAAACAACAGTAGAAAGGTAGGAGGTGGTACACATCGGACTGAATAAAACAATTTCAATGACGCTATTATAACACTACAATAGATTAATTATTAATATAATTTATTACCAAGCTATATCCATATACGTGTAATGATAGAGTGATGAGTGCTGTCCTATCGTTTTAGATTCTGATCGGAGCGATGAATGTATTGATTTTCCAATGATGTGTGTATTTAAAAAAAATTATTTTTTGTATTTGTCACTCACATCTTTAAGAGCAGTAAACAAATACTTTAATCTTTAACTTTAATATTACTTTTCTGGTAGGAAGTTGAATATAATTGGTACTTTGGAGGTTCAAAAGTAAAAATAATTTCCAGTAATTTTCACTGTCCATCCGATACCGAAACGCTTCGGGTGTTTCAATCCATCTGCTTACAACTAGTAACGTCTTTTCCATGGTATTTCACAAGCACAAATCTTTACAAAGACCGAAATATTCTTACTCTCAATCAATTAGCCAAATGATATTCCTTTTAATCTTATACTAACTTAAACTTTCACAGTAAAACATAAATTCAACAACTATCTTCCATCTCACTTCCTGGTAATGGACGCAGAAAACTCAAAAGACAGCCTAAATACCTACTAAAATGAAAACAAACAAAAAAAAACAATACCTAAAAAGTACCAGGTCGGGTGGCACTACTGAGTGCCTGGACATAATGCTAACTTTCTGCAAATAACCATTAATATCAAATTTACTCTTAATAGGTACTTGTTGTACTGGATAGATTGTAAATCATTTTAATAATATATTTATATATATATAATATATAAAAAAAAGTATTTTATTTCACTTAATGATTTTGAAAAACCACCAAAAAAAGCCACTCGACGCCACGATTTTTCTACTACAAATGATTGTAAAATAACATGAAAATGTATACAATGTTTAATTTTAATACCTAAGGCTAAACCAAGTTCTTCATAAGTAGTTAATGAAGTTAATGAAACTCAAAAAATTTAAATTCTATTAAATCGTGATTTTGATTATAGACATTTAAAGTTCAAATGTTGACGAAATTATATATTTAAATTATTTTAAACAAATTAAATGGTTTTTGGTTAATTTTTTCGACAACATTTTTGGGGACTTGAAATTTTTAAGTTAATTATTATTTTAACTATATACATTGATATTTTTTAAATATTTGGATTAAATTTCGTTATTACCTATTTAACCCTTCTAACACATACCACTATACTTATAGTAAAAAAAAAAAAATACTAAAATAGTAATATTAATATATTATGATAAAATACACTTTGTAATTAGTAATATTAATCCCGCTCAGAATCGTTTTTCATAGATGAATTATAAAATACATTAATTAATATTTGTCTTAGACATAATACAGTGACCTACTCAATCACTAGGTACACCCAACACCTACTTTACAGTAGAATCACTGTTACTTGCTTGCCCACTTTCATACGTATCAAGGAAACATAATAACAGATTGCATACAATGATAAAAATGCGCACATAAATGGTATCCCAATATTTCAACGGAATAACATAATTTTAAATCCTGTTAAATTTATAATTTTTAACAATTCAAAGCTAAGAAAATATCTCATCATGTTTAATGTAAATCTTACGTGACAGGGACCGTAGGCTGATGTATAATCAAATCTTTCAGACATTTGTATTACTTTCTAAAAACATTGTGCTTATTTAAAAATGTTGATTTAAAATTAGTTTTTTTTTTGTGAACCTCTGCTGTTATTGAATTTAAACCTGTTGACTAGATTTCAAAAAAAAAAAAATAAATAAATAATAAATGAATCTTGATTATTACAATCATGTACCTTTGTATAATAGATTTGAACAAATAATCAAATATTTAAACATTCGTTGACTGTCTATATTTCCCTTCGTTAACATTTAACTAATATAGGTTGACGGCGGCTATAATATAGAACATTATGGCTAATTTTCATGAACATTAAACACCGTTCCATATTATAATTTAATTGTCATAATATTTCGTTGGCCGCAGTGGGTAGGTACCTTAATCTAATATAAACTTTAAAATTTAACGCATAAGTTCAGCATGTTGTCGAATGGAAGTCAAACGTCAATTTATTATGGCGATAACGCACGGAAATCGTGCATTTTCTCTTTATCTTCGTTCAACTTCAACTCGCACAAAAGGGTGTGCGCGTGGTATTATTATATTTTCATGTCACGTGAAATATGTCTCGTTGCACTTGCGAACCGAACCGTAGAGAATATAATATAATCTATCTATAGACAATAAAATAATAATAATATGGACGCGTATATACGGGATAAAGAACAGAAATCACCGTTGTTAAAAGTCAAAACAATATAATATACGACTGTACGAGCACATTTATCCACCATCGTCGTAGTCGTCGTACCTAACTTCCTTGTCCTGGGATTAAGTTGACTGGAAAACAAAAAAAAAAAAATTCGTCCTCTAACAAATCTGACTCTCAGAATCATCAGATCGAAAACGATATCGTCGTAATATACATACGTGATATTATTATAATATATAAATATCGACGACGCATATATTATAATAGCCATATATAGATTATACCTATAAGACATATGTAAGTATGTATGTATGTGTGTAAGTATGTATATATGTTATTATGTATGTATATATAATATGCGAGTGTGTATTGCGTACTTCGCATTCCATGTAGCCAGATATGTGTGCAACATACACACACATAATATATATAATATGTAATATTCGTATGTGAGGGGAAAATTGAACAGTGACGTATTTTTTTTTTTTCACTCTCCGCCGGATCCGACGCCAACTATACGGTGCAGACCCCGCGACAACCGACTACTGACTATACCGACTTTCCGTCCTCGACACTCGACGACCCCTTCCCCACCCCTAAAAAAAGGGTATAAGTCGTGTATATTGGAATATATTCAATTTTTACGATTTAAACAATATTCCGGATGAACGTAAAATACACACACACGCGTGCGAGCGACGCGTATAAAACCAGCTTGTGTATATTTTTTTTACAAAATGTGATATCTCCGTAGGCACGTGTGTTTACAGCCGAACGACCTCTCATCGTAATTCTTGAACACAGGGGAGCGAAAAAAGATCACATTATACGCATATATATTCGATGCATATCGAGAAATAATTTCGCGTGTCGACACTCTGGTCCAAGTGACAATATCCGTGCGATACGCGTACATAATATTATTGTATTTTATACGACCACCACGACACTTTTACGCGTAAAATATTATAATATATATATATGTAGGTACTTGTGATATATATATATATAGTAAAAATATTTTTTATTTTTATATTATTATATGCGCGAGTACTCTCGAAATATTAGCCAACCTGCAGTACTATAACCGCTCGCGTGTTTACGACCTAGTTTTGTCCCCGCCGGATAAACAACGTCGTCGTTAATCGCGTTGCATTTTATAGGATTTTCCATTAAATTCCGTCACTGTTGTCGATATTCCAGTGTTTTTATTAATATTTATATTATTTGATGTATGAAACAACATTTATTGCTACACTAATAATATTGTCACGATCACGTCTAGAACTGTGACTACAATACGATAAATACATAACTTTACTTTGTATGCCAATAACGAACACGTGGAAATAAGTGAAAATGACCTACATCTTTCAGCAATAATAACTATTAGGTAAATGCATTTTATAATAATTCCCTTAGTAGTCGCTCCTCGCAGGTATTACGAATATTTCGATTTTCATACACACGAAACGAATATATTTTTGAAGTCATATATAATATATTATATTGCTATTACCTCAGGATTCATTTGTTGTTCCATTTAACAATGTTGATTAGGTAATATTTATATTGTTATGCGTACCTATACATGTTATACATTTAACGATTAGAAATGTTCAATAGAAGACTATTATTATTATTATTAACACACTTCACAAAGTAAAATCCACTTCTTTTTATAGAACAATATACTTCATCGTACAGGCATTACGCTTTATTTAAGTACTTTTTTTTTATCGATATTGTTTTACCAATCATCTGAACGAAAATATAACGTTTCTCTCGTAATAATAATAATATGTCCACATGGCACCGCTGAACAATCTCAGACAATATTATCTAATTCGAGACTATAATAAAAAGAATCATTACAGGCGAGACGGGGGCGCTATATACGCGTAATGTGGCAGTGCTCCACAACGTGCGACGGGTCTTAGTAAAAATACTAAAAACGAAAGGTCGGCAAAATTTTGGTACTTCAACTGCGTCATAGATGAGCGTAAGACCACCATGTGGCTGTTATGATAAAATCACCGAGAAAACGTCGACGGTCACCGTGCACAAATGTATTTATATATCGTCGGGGAATATTATTTTGAATTCAATTTTTCTAGACGGTGTGGAATGAATGTCGATTCGTCAAGATGTCGAGTGTCCGGTGGGTATCCGCTGCTGAGTGGCCAGTACATGCGCACTATTTTATTGTCACTGTAATAATTATACCTTCGTGCGTAAATGGGACGTCTAAATTATTATTAACATCGAACACCGCAGCCAATATGATCGTAATTATATTATAATATTGCTCCGGGCAACGATAGATACTATTATTATAATTATTCGCATTACTACGCCACAGCGTACGTGCTAAATCCGAAACTATGTAACAATTATTTCGAAATCAGACCATTCCATGCGAGTGTTCAATAATAATAATAATAATAATAATAATAATAATTATAACAATAATAGCAGTAACCGTTGTAGTCGTACAACTAGTATAATATAACACACTGACACATTTTCATTTTTATTTCTACCTCCGACGGAATATTATTATTATTTGTTAATTTTGGACGGAATACGTGATTTTCGTGCATTTCCGTTTTTCATAAGTCCTAATTTCGTGCGAAATGTCCACCTGCGAGAATTGAGGGCGCACACACGCACACACATTCATACAATAAAATAATTATATTAATATCGTGTATAAGCGTGAATTGTATTACACACGCATCGTTCTGCACTAACCGTTCCGAGTGTGCACTCTGTCTGCGTGCGACAATATAATGATAATATTATACATATCTATCTCTGTTATATTATTATATTCCGACAGATTTTCCGTCATGCCGAGGGGATCTCCGTGCCATTATTGTTTTTGTCCATCGCCCATGAGTCCATCCCACCGTGCATCGACCCATTTAATAGTCTATATATAGCTACCGTGCACATAATGACTATATTATTTGAATTTCATAATATTATTTAATAAATAGCTCATCACGTTGATATACTATGATTCAGTTTAAAACTCTCTAATCATCATACATTTTGAGCAGCGCCGCAATAGTTCTTTTTTTTTTTTGACACGAATATTGCGTTTCGTCGCAGGTAAAGTTTACGATTTTTAATACGATTAATATTCTATAAAATAATAATATAAACATGCGACAAAAAATGAAAAATAATAGGAAACTATAATATTATTATGTAGGTACACTATTTAATAAAACAAAATATCAAGGTTGTTGTTTGTTTGGATATTATATTGGAATACCTAATAGAAGATAAAAATTAATTTTATGTATTTTTTTTTAAATGCAACGTGATTTCATTACAAGCAACTTGAGTAAGTACACTAATTTACACGCTTTCTAAATAGTTTTATTTTTGTACTGTCATTGGCACTACTATATGAACCTTCTAATAATGTTAGTACAATATTATACTGGTAATATTATAATGATTATTCTTTTAATTAGGTACATTAATAATATAATATGATTAATTATCAATAATAAATTAAACTAAGTTAACACGGCGATATAGATAGGCAATTTAGCTACAACACTGTTATGATTCTACTTTCCTGGTATCTTTTTCAAATTCTATTTTGGAATTAATTTAATATACATCAAAGTAATATTTATGCGAATAACACGTATATTATTGTGCAAAGTGAAATCGTAATGAAATGTTTTACGAATGAAAACGTATGTAATCCAAAACGTTAATAAAGTACCCTATAACAATAGGATATAGTTTTTATGTTATATGCAGAACAGCGAATCTTTTATTTTATTTTAAATGCACAAATAAAATTAAATAATTATTTACAGATAAATTTTATAGAAACTTTAACATAAATTAAACATTAATTAGACCTACTGAATCGTATCATGATATTGCTTTTATAATAGCTACTATATAGGTATTAACTTTAAACTCTTTTCACTGCGCTTCAGCCGTTTGTCGTAACGGATTGCACTTTTGACACCTATTTTTCAGCGAAGGGTTTGAGTTCGAACGACTGACTACCAGACACCCGTACACCCGATTTGGCTGAACTAACTACGTCGCTCTAGCATTGAAAAAATACTTTACACTTGAAGTGAGTCACAATAAAGGAGCGCCGGAGCTTGTCTCATAAAAACGTATACGATAAAATATGTTAGTATTTCTACAAGCTGGGAACGCAGCGACGTCTATTTATTGTGTTACCTGTCTATTCCAACAAACACAAAAATCTATTTATAACCTTTATACAACTTAAAATTTATAATTTTGTTGACAGAAATAACATAATATTATGTCGTTAATGAATAATGGTTTATCCATAATAATTTATTTTTTTATACAATTGTACATATTTTTACGTATAATATAATGTTTCTATTTACAAAATAAAGCAGTCGATGTAGGAACTTACGCATGGAAAAGAAAAAAGAGTTGAAATATTTTCATATTGCAAATAATAAAACAAGTCAAAACTTGTCTGCTTAATAAGGCTTAGGCAGTGTCGGTTACAAACTTCGATCAACAATAATATCGTTAGTGGTCCGACATTTTTTTAAATAAAATATTTAAAATGTATGACTGTCTGATTAATATCATTATGAAATTATCAGTAAACTATCTTAATTTTAGAAAAAAAAATTTATATACAGTCATTGTATTTTAAATTTTTTTTTCAGTTTATAACTAATGCACATACGTTTAGCTCAAAGTCATAAAACAAAGTAAAAACATTTTTTTTTGTGTTAAGTATTACAATGCGTTGTACACACTAGAAAACATGTATAGTTACATAAAATGTTACTGTTTAATCCTGAAGATTTTATTTTCTGAAACTACAAAAACTCTATTAAATCCCTCTTTAATATAATATGCTCATGTTTGAATATTGTTACTGTCAAAAACAACAATGGGAACAAAGTATGTCAATGTTTATTCGTACAAATATTATTTGGTACGGAATTTACTTTGAATAACCGAGACGCAGTAAAAACGCCTCGGAGGAAAATAATCGACATTGAAGAGCCTAGTGGAATACGATTCTAAAGTCTATCCCGGGGCAAAGATTCGATGACACTAAGAGTTCAAATTTCTCATAAGGTTATTTTTATCTTGCCTAGAGCATGTAAATAAGTAAATCAAAAAAATGTGCATGCATGCAATGATACTTATCTTGAAAGATAAGTAAGTATAAGAAAGTATATTTAGCAAAAAAAAAATAGTAATAGGGAATAAAACCTGATTATGTTTAAATTGGGTGAAATCCCAAAAGTAACGCCTGCAGCAATTTACTGGTATAACTCTATATAGTCACGAAAATAAAAAACAAATCCATTCGAA
Source organism: Metopolophium dirhodum (assembly GCF_019925205.1). NCBI lineage: Eukaryota > Metazoa > Arthropoda > Insecta > Hemiptera > Aphididae > Metopolophium > Metopolophium dirhodum. The sequence continues at coordinate 71,812,997 of NC_083560.1, forward strand.
TTTAAAATTAAAACAAAAATATAATAATTAAATACTAAACATAATGCAACACAAAACTCCCGAGTAAAAGTGAAAACCATATTATATTTTGTCAACAGTGCAAGTACATAAAAATACGCCTAACGTGCACAGAAAAAATAAACATTGAAAAATACTTATTGTAAATATGTCACATTGAAAAAGTGTTTGAGAATAAAAGAGTAAAAGTTTTATTAAAGTTTCTCACATGTAAACTCAATCTTGAATTGTATTGATATATAAAACACATTAAGGGTTTTCAATTTTTTTTTTCAAAAATAAATTGATTTTTTATTTACATTGATGCTTTTAAGTATTTCAGGTATTGTACAGCGTTTTTGAATATTCATATTTTATACCTGAAATTTTAGTTACTGCGATTAGGTTACTAATAATTATTCGTTGTGTGAGGCCAAAAATTAAATGTTTTCAACTTCACGATGTAAGAACTTATAAATATTTAACTTCAACAACTTGTAAGTTACAGATACACGACGCAACCAACCACATTTATTTTTAGGTATATATTATTAAATTGATGTTTGAAAATGATTTAATCTTTAAAGTTCTAGTTCATTGGGCTGGAAAGTATTCAATTGAAAATAAAATAAAAATATGAAAAATAAAAATGTTTCATATATTCGCGTGTTCGTAAAACTTTTTTTTTATGAAAACACTAAAGATATTTTAGTTTATGTTTTGGTTTAAAGCGTATTCAGCAGTGGGTTGATAAATAATAATATTATATTGATTTAAACAATACAACGTAACTTTTGTAATTTGCAGTGTTGCGGGAATGATAAATGATGGATTTTAATTTTCTTCCCGACTCGTACTGAACATACACTAGCTAGCGCTTGTATTGGAAGAAAAAAAACAATATTATACTATGTTATTACAACGTTTTAAATACAATATTTATCATTATTATTATTATTATTAAATCGAACGGTCCGAGTGAAAACGCAAGACTCTTGAGCCCTGCAGTTCATTATAAACCGACGTAACAACGAAAAAAAAAAACTCGAAGCGAATTAAAAACGCATTAAGAGCGCTAAACGTCTTTTGATAACAACATTTTTCGGCGAGTCGTCGTAGTTCGAACGTCGGCAAGATTACATAATATTATATAGACTATACCTATACCTATACCTATACTGTATATTATATTGTTATTATTATAATACGCGTATGCACAGCGCATTGTGTAGGTACCACTAACACATGCCACGCCGGTCTTGATAGTAATAATAATGTATACAATTATTCCAACACGCGACATTATCCACGTGTTAATCATCTTAACGATGTCGTTCGTCAACGTCACGCGACTAAAATAAACGACTTATTGCCTCATTTCTAATTCCGCAAAGAATGCACCGGATGATTTATTATCATCGACGTTTCGGTAATTAATATGTATTAAACGAATTTGTCACACCGAATCCGAACAGTTTTAAACGAAAATAATACACCGTCGTCATAATACTATTACTACTGCTACCACTGCGCTAATAATAATAACATCATAACATTACAATAGGGCGTCGCGTTAATGAACAGTGGTATTGATTCTCGAGTAGTATACGACCACTGTGGTTACTACTTATATAAATTACGACTATATTATTATTAATATAAGTACCGCAATAAATCGCGTGTGCTATCGATGTGTGTGTATGTGCCGTTATGTTATATTGGAGTAGTCAATAGAACGCTACACGATTGGTACCGAATCATAGACAGGTATTTCTTTCTTTGTTTTTTTTTTTTTTAGCTCTGGTCGACGCAACACACTTTGTGGCTTTTTGTGAAATCACAGAAACCACAATCGTGTTCAACGGGGTTTATTTATTTTGTTCCTATTTATTTTTATTTTTTTTATTTTACTTTTGTTATAAAAATGGTCTATATATATAAATCCTATTCTTTTATTATTATTATTATTATTATTAAAGGATTGCAGGATAGAATAGAGAATAAAATGCCTTGTTTCTGATATGATGGGACAGATGGCTACTTTTTTCCCCTCATCCTCCTCCATCTACCAGCAGTGTTTCATTTTATATATACTTCTGGTAAAACATCGGAATCGTTTTTCCTCCTCGCCCACATATTATATCCTACAGGTTTTATATATAGCAAAGTCAGTGTGGTTAAAAAATGCCGGGATTTTGCTGCTCCATAGGATATTGGTGTCGTTATAGGCTTATAAAGATCGAAATAGCTTTTGGTCTCAGGCGACGTGGTCTGTTCCGGTCAGAGATACAAAATTGTCGAATGTGCAAACTCTAAATCATTTAACGGGGTGACAAAAACGAAAAAAAAAAAACCCCGACACCTTCACTAAGTTTTATGCTTAAACGAACGTTCTCCAACACAATGTATATTCATTATCGTCGTAAGTCAACACTTTTTTTAATTGCATGCATTGTTTAAACTCGCTTTGGAAAAATCGATTGGAAGTTTAACAAAGATACGCTCTAATCACAGATTAAAGAACTCCGCGTTCTATTGTACGATGTAAATATTATGTAATAATTAATGTGAAATATTTTAATTGAATTTTGTAAACATTATATTCATTGTAAAGTTAAAATTAATAACAACGGCTCGCAAAAAAATTGTCACTAAGAGGAGTTGATAATATGATAATATATAATTGGCAAATGATACAATATTTACTTGGACAAAAATATTTATTTACTAATTACTTATATAAATTAATCAAACAAAATATAATTCTTTCAGTGCCCGTATGGATACTATATTGTTTATTTTTGGGTAATTAATTTTGAAAAAATACGATAGAATAATATTATAACCTACCAAAGTATAATTATTCTAAATATTTATATTATTATTATAATAAATGCCTATCGGGTAGGAATAGAACACAATATAAGAGAGGGGGTGCTGTTCAACTTATTTAATTTGATTCGACTCTAACATGAATCTACTCAGAAATTAAATAAACTCATTAAATTAAAAAGTAAAAATTGTATTTTATTGGAACACCGTCAGGCGATTTGTACTACCTGCCAAAACATACTGGATTTTATTTTCATTTACTAAGTACAGGTACCTATTTAAAATCTAAAAATATTCAGAAAGCCAGTATAAATGTTACCATCAGCACGCTGAACCGCTGTTACAACGAATAACGAAGTTATGGTAATTCAAACAAATATATATATGCCTATAAAATAGCGTATTGTTAAAAGTTTCAAAAAACCAATGTCAATAAATAAACTACTATAGGAATATTATTCAAAATATACCTATCTTGGTGGTTTTATTTTTGAAATAGCAACACACATAGGCCATAGCAGTTACAGTATAGTGTGAAAAGTATACGAGCTTACGTATGTGTTGTAAGTATATTATATATTACGTAATATATGTACCGGTAAACGAGTATATACGAGTGTAATATGATATCTGGATAACGATATTGGGTCTTTTTACATGGTACCGTGTTAACGAGAATATTTCCGTTGAATATTCTTTTTGCCGTAACTCGTCTCTAAATAATGTTGGCTATTATTTATTTTCTCTCCAAAAATGTAGCACTCGACCCAATGATAATGATTTTATGTTTGAAATACAATGTATTATTATCATTATGATTGTCGTTGTTGTTGTTTTCAACACGGCACACTGCTTAATCAACGTGTACGCGTAATAAAAATGATTCTAATTGAATTAAGGACGATCGGAATAATTAAAAAAATCTAATCGTCGATGTCTCTATCCCAATGGAAAATCGTAATTTAACAGACGACGAGCCAACGTCCCATCCACTTGGAATACCGACAGACGATTTTGGTTTTATTATACCTAATTCTTTAAATAAGATATATTTTCACGAATTTGAATGTAATAACGTATAAGATATATTTGTCAAAATCTTATTTTTTATCATAGTATACTTATTACTTAGAACAGTGGTTTCTACTAATCTGTCAATCTTTAGAAGAATATTAGTCGATCTTATTCAAAATTAATCATACTAATCAATGAAAGGAACCTTTTGAATTTATCGGTATTGGTTCTGGTACTGGTTCTCCAAAAATAAAATAACGGTTCCGGTTCGGTTCTGGTTTTTTTGATAAAAAAAAAAAATAAACGTATCTGTTTCAAATAATTTCGGTACCGGCTCCAGATAATTTAGGTAGGTACCGAAAAGTATAGTAATTTTAAATACCTATCCAGAATGCGGGTTTAATTATAGTATGAGAAATATAAGAAAACTCATATGATCACACATAGTTTAAATACAAAACAGTAATACCATTAAATTATGATAAATTATTTTATTTTTGAATCTAAAAGTACCTATTTTATTTAAAAAATTCTGGTTCGGTTCCGGTACTTTATTTATTAAAATAAAGGTTTCGGTTCTGGTTATTAATATTTTAAAGGTTCTGGTTCCGGAACTGGTTCTTTTAGGTTCGGTTCCAGTCTCTGATACTAATGTTGAATACGTGCGTAGGTAAACTTAAAGTTAAAGACTTAAACATACATTTACGCTTAACATATAAAATAAAGTATTTATTTACGAAGAAAAACATAACATTTTCAGATGGAGAATTAATGATGAAAGAAGAACACTATAACACTATTATTATTGCTACATGTAATAATAAAAACAGTATACCTAAGCAAATAGGATTAGATCATCAGATACTTAGCATATTTAATGTGGCCCAATGGTTGGAAAAGGTTGACGACCTCTGACTTAGAAAATACTTGTTCATTGCTACCCATTTTTTTTTTGTTTAAAATAGCAATTTTAAAATTAATTTTTGTTTGATTTTTTTTTTTTAAGTGCGACAAATCATCGATGTACTGAGTAATGGCTTTCGGTCATTATGCATCTGTTGATTTGGACCGTTTACAAAATGTTTGTCCGTTATTACCGATGATAAATGACGATGCAGCCCTGGGGCGAGCAATGTGGAAACAGTCACTCCACGGGAGTCGGTAATCACAAATCACAAGATGGGTACGAGGGGTTGGGGAAGTAATAGCAGCAATAACTACCCAGCATTAGTACCACGAAGCTGTGAATCGGGAAATACAGTTCGGTATATTTTTGTGCAAATCGGTCGTAAAATTCAACCGTTTTTTTATTAAGTTCACTTTAAAATGTAATCCTACTCCAACCTAACCTACTTTCAATGTTTATAAAAATCTTAAATCAAAAAAATCTCTTATTCATACTGTTGAATTGTACAACTCGAGCTACTATAACAATTACAATTGTTTTGTTTTAATATTATTTAAACGTGCATTAGGCTTGTACTCGATAAAAACTAACTGATGTCATGGTATTTAATAAAAGTTTTGTAACCTGCTTTATATAGCCCGTATATATATAGTTATTATAGAATATTTGGTTTAAACAGTTATACTTATAATCGTGATGCTTTGAACTTTGAAGTACGTTTTGAAATAAATTGATATTGGTATTGAATTGAACTTTACGTATAATGTAAATTATATATATATAATAATGTAATTTAATATTTGTTTGTACGAAATATTTAATGTTGAGTATTAAAGTAATTTTTTTGATTGAATATATGCTTTGGGGTGGATCAACTGAGCCGTAATACTTTTAAATTAATAAAAATTAATTCAAAAATATCGATCAACTTTTTTCCTATAATATTATGATGTACTTATACAAGTTGAAAAATCCATTAAAACTCACAATACCACATAACAATTTTATATGAATTATATTATACGATAAAACTCATTTAGAATGTGAAGATGTACAGTTAATTGTAGCTATTAACGTATTTATTCGGGTCACATATTATTATGATTAAAGTCGATGAAATTCTTAGTTTGTCGTGTCGTACTATTGTCAAAATAGTTTGAAAATTAGTTGAAAATGAGATACGACTCATGCTGGTATTGGTTTCTTATTTGACAGTTTGTTTTGAATCTCTAGAAAATCACTGTGCTGTTGTTTTTGTCTATATGACTTGACGTGTTTAATTCATATTAACGTTAATAATTGAATATCAATCGATGATGTTTAGGTAATGAAATATGACAGTTTTTTTTTTTTTTGCTGTTATGAGATTAGTTATTTGATAGGTACCTGATTACATTTCCGATAGCTCTTAACGCCCGAATGTGCCCGAAGTCTAGATATCTAATAATACATTTACGTTACCCTCGTAGATTAGTTCGGTGTAATCAGAGCATGATCTATATGGTCGTGATTTAAAAAAAGAAAATGTGAAAATTCACAGCCCGGAGGTGTTGTGCGTCAACGGCCTGATATCTGACGCACCCGTGCGGTAATAGCAGTAGTAGGAATAACGGTAAAATTGGTTCAAGTAGTAATAGCAGCGCGTGGTAATAGTTGAAGCGGTAGGAGTAGCAGTGGTAGTGGAGGTATTAGTGGTAGTAGATTTGGTAATAGTGGTAGCAGTAGTGTTCATTATCGTGTACCAGTATATGTTTAGCCCGGAGTGTTGTGTGGATTAAGCAGCACGCCAATACCAATTTCGATTAGCGCTGCGCCGGCCGACCGCCTGGCAATAAATGGGGAGAGCGGATTACTCGGTCAACCGGAAGCTATATTGCAGTGTATCACGTCATCCGCCGTTCGCAAGACCAACCGCCGAAAATGGTTTTTTTTTATTTTCCGAGCAATAACGTCGAGAGGTGTAAGATATTAAATATTTTGTAAATGTGTATTATTTTGCATATTATAATAACAGTTTGATTCGTGTTTAATTTATTGTTTTCGATCATTTTACTTACCGGCTAGATATATTATTATCCACGTTCGACAGTGATAAGCCAACAGTTTCTAAGATTTTTCGCGGCCGTTGGCACAAAGTTTCTAATCAGTCAGAATGTTGACTCGAAATATTAACAATCAGTTACGCTTATTTCGTAGGATAATATTATGGCTCAGTGGTCTGAAATTCTATTTTAGTTGGATAAAATTTATATTTTACTTTAAATAATCATAAAAAAACGTCTAAATCCATATTTTGTGTATGTTATTATAATGACTCTGTGTTTATTTTTTTTTTTTTTTTGAAAAGTTCAATCTTGTTTTATTGCAATTTTGCCATACATTATTAAGTTGTTTTTTTAATTTAGAGGGTCGATGTTCACTAACTAAAAAAATCGGAAACATATTATTAACTTCCTTATCAGGTGTGTTGTTTTCAATTATATTTATTGTACGACCATATGTTCGTGAGTAAAAAAATAAGTCACTAACACAAACGGGAATTGACATAAAATCAAATAACTCTTGTTATCAGGCTGCTCTCGTAGTACTGTAAATAATATATGGGGTTCTATACTAGTAGTTCTATTTTATAAGGTGTACGGAAAGTAATAATATTATACTGAAACGTTTTTAAAAATATATTTTATAACAATAGGTATCTACTATTTCTGGCTTAATAAATATATTTTCAAAATAAATTCAATTAAATGGCTTAACCACTGTTTCGCGTGCACTGCATGTTGATTCGCGATATCGTATCGAAATATCGCTTCGAGGAGCATACGATTTAATACGTATCGAAATAATTGTAAGGTCGGTGTGTGTTGATATCACCGTTTTTGTGTCCATATAGTCATCCGTAAACGGCATACGTATAAAATATCCATTCGTGAAATATCGGATACGATGTGCCATATGATTATAATACTATCAGAAGTATATTTGTGCTGAAATAAACGTAACTTATCAACAATATCGTTAAACATGCCGACCGGATAAAAACTTGACGATCGGAAAACGTCTTATGACTGGGATCGATTTACCGAGCAAACCTCTTCGAAAATTCTCATATAGGTACGCGCGTCTTAAATACACGTCATAATATTATGCAGACGATAATGTGATAATAATAACCGTAGTGTATAGAGATAAGGACACACGAAAACGTAGTATACTGCGGTCGTCGATGGTAATAACACGAAACCCCGAAAAACCAAGGAAAAACTAAAACCCGCAGCGTTTTAAAGCCAAACAATAACGGCACGTGACCATAATAATTATTAGGCACTTATTCTATACATAGGTACATATAAGTTACCTACTTAAATATACACGTGGTTGTCGCGTCACTCTCGGCTCTGGTTACCTATCATGATAATATTTACCTGTGTACCTATGCACACGCGGTTTATCGATATATTTACCGTGTCAAACGAAAAGAGACGTTTGGTTTTTCGCATGCAAACAACATTTATAAATATATTTTCCATCGAAACGCCACCGTAATGCCAGGCAGCAGCGTAGTTTTTTAAACCTTTCGGCCCTACACGACAGCCGATGCGCTCGTCCGAAGGAACTCGCGAATATGAAAACCTCGATAAGTCGAATGAAAAAAAAATTAGCCTTATTATATAATATTTTTCCAGATATATACCTGAAACACGCGATTTGAAAACGCACTTCAGGGGGCCGTGAAAAAAATTATATGAGTTATCGAGATTCGACTGTGATTCGGCACATTTGTCGCGTGAAAAAAAACCAAAAGTTTTATTCGAAAAGTACGTAGTACTTCTACGGAGCGAAGCAAACTGCTGCACTAATGTTTCCGTATTTTATTTACGTTCTCGTATGGGAATACGATAAAATATATTAATATTATTATTATTATTATAGCTGTATTCGAGACGAGTGGGAAGGGAAATGAAAATTGATCAAAAGCGCGGAAATGATTACTGCGACGTGACGTTCCGGGTTTATTATTACAAATAATATTAGTATTCGTATTACGAATGCGTAATGTGTGTTGTATTATTATAAAATGTTTAATGTGTATTTTTAAATTCCTTTAATATTATTATTATTATTTATACACACACGTACGTCTCACGTTTTTGAACTCCACGACGTATATTTTAATTGTTAGGTACGTGTTACGTTTCATTAATCGAAGTAGCTATGCATTTTAAAATGTATCGTCCAACGTAGGTATTTTGTTGAATGATAAAAATAATAAATATTCGTTCTGATGTACAACACTGCAGCCGCCCACGCAGTAAGTACATACTTGGTCGCAGAGTAAATCATATTATCTGTAATGACGTGTTTATCTGTTAAATTTAAATTCAATAATAAATCATTGCGTACGAAAAAACGATGCTGACCCACACATCATAAAATATTTCCTAACTATATATGATAATAATATGCTTTTAAAAATATTTTAAAAGTTACATAAAAAACTGGAAACTATTTTAGTTACATTCTTCTTTTTGGCCAAGAAGTTCATATTATTGAAAATATTTTATAAAAAACATAATATACAAAACATTTTAAAAATATATATTTTCAAAAAATCTTTTTATGGAAACTTTATAAAAATATTAGGTCAACATTTTTATGCAATCATAGATATTAGGTATAGTACAATATTTTGTTATTATGATAAGAGAATATTTATACAATATTATTGGTAAAATATTCATTATTCAAGCTCTTTAAAATATTCACAAAATATCATCATTTCCTAAATGCTGTGTGTGTGTGTGGGGGGGGGGGGGGGGGGTGAAGACGGTCAGTCAGCCAATAACATAACTAAGTAAGTATATTTTATATTCATGATATCATGTTTTTGATATCGGTCTTAAAGTTATATTTATTTTATTTTTAGTGTTATGGTAGGTTGATTTAATGTTTTTATATTTTATTTAGAATAATATTAACTATTGAATTACGGTTGCCCTTTTTTTAATTCAAGTAATTAAAAATTATGAGGAACGTTGCACTACACCTTCGAATCTTTATGTTAATACTTAATATACTAAATATTTTAAGATTATTCAACTACAAAATAATTTTAAATTTTCGTGATTTCATCTAAATTCAACCTTAAGACGTATAACTAATATACCTAAGTAGCTACTGAGTAAAATTGTATATTATCATGATAATACATTTGTTTTTATTTTTTTGCTTTTAGAGTAATAAAAATAAAATAAGTACAATTTTACTTATGTATTACGGCTGGTTGATTTAATTTTTTTATGTTTAATTTAACTTTTTTTTTTTTAATTACAGTAATAAAAAATTATGAGGAAATTATTACGTTTTCAAATGGTAGGTAAAAAGTATTAAACATTTTAGAAACATTTTTGGATCTCCAAACGATTATCGCTCCACTCCGAATCTAAAATTATACAAAATATATTTTTTTTTTCTGTAGAAAATATTATATTGTTATTATTTCAATTTTTATTCCAATTTTAACACGGCGCAATGAGTATGCAAAATTGCTACATGTTAGTCGTCAAATCGGTAATGTACCCACATAATTATTTTATTATTATTATTATTTTATTCATTGGCTAGTGCAAGTTAGAAATTAGAATCTGTGAAGTGTACTCATTCAGTGTTATTATTAAGTTATTCAAAACCGTTCACGTTTCTGTTTGAAGCTGACTTCTCTATACAAATATTAATGCGAAATTCATAGTACGAACAAAGAGTAATACAGATACTACTAGTGATTACCTTATTATTATTATTATTATAAATTATAAATTATAAAACATTGAATATATATATAAATATATTTATATCTACTAAGAATTTAAAAAGCGTAATCTTTCGTCTGACTCAGAGATAACAAAATTATAAAACTATACAAATGCATTTTACATTTTTTAAATATTAAAATAATTGATGTTTCGATTATAATATTGCATTGTAGTGAGTAATTTGATTTAGTTCTTAAACGAAATCACTGGTCGCTCACTATTCGTAAGCAAACTTAAATCATAATTTTTATTTGCGAATGTAAATGACATTTAATCCAATACTGAATTAACGAATTTAATTACGTAACCAAGTCGTAAATAATTATTCCATTGCTTGTTCAGAATGTCCTACAAAATGTATAATATAAAAAAATAGCGCTGTAGGATCTAAACAATAGACGCTGTTGAAATAATGAAATCTTTTGTTGATTCACGATATTATTAAATATTATACATCTTAAGGGGAGTACTCTTCTGTGGATACGAAAAAATGTTCTTAGATATTATGGCCGATGGTGGCTCGACGACGTTCACTAAAATGGACATATTATTCGACTGCGGTGATTCTTTTTATTATCATATACGGATATTTAAGTGCAGCCGTTCTTATTTAGGTTTTAAAAATTTGGCCAACGACTGTCTCTGTATATATATATATATTTATATTATATTGCTTAATATATTCGCATGATCTCCAGCATACATTTAATTTTACCAGCGGTATTTATATATTATATAGTTATGTATTTTATTTTTTAATATTCTTCGTCTGTATAAAAAGTAGGTACCAGCCACATTATATTATATACCCTAGCCTATATACATAATATTTATATTAGAATTAAGACGCTCAAACACATTACAGGGAAATGAAACTATTTTTTCGGGATTATACTGTACGTTATTATTCAAATATATAGGTGATAGAACAAAACGTGTATCGTAACCTTTATTGGACAGCAAGTAAACTTGCTATGTTTCACTCTGAAACAAATACGAATTAAGTCGACATAAATGCAGTATCAAAAATGGTAGTTGCAAACTTTTAATAATTATAATGTTGAAAAATCATTATGCCAACCGTGTATGTTGCACAATTTTCACTATTTAAAGCTGAAAACAATGAAATACAGTGTTCAAAAATTAATTTAAAAGCACAAAATGCAATAATGTTCTTAAACAATGGTTAAGATACTGAAAATATTTCCAATTGTTCGACATTATTATTAAATTTCGTTTTGGACCAACTATTTTAAACGACATCAACCTTTATGCCAAATCATTTAATTAATATAATATGATAAAATAAAAAAAAACCTTATTTAAAAACATTTGTACTACATGTCGTTGTTTTAATAATAATTACTTACTGTTATTCTATTTTGGAAAATAATATTGTAATATGTATTTGGGCTTTTGTTTTTATTCAAGATGACCTACTGGAAATCGATAGAGGCAAAATTGTTTTGGACATTTTGATGTTTTAACATACAACAGTAACGTAAAAAAAATACACAACCTACCGACAACACAAAATTCAGAAAGAGAATTAGAAAAAAATAAAGTTTCTAAGCAAAGAAGAACCATACGTTGCCAACTTTTTAGTTACTTTACAAATAACCGGAAACTCAACAATTTGTTTTTAAATTAACTACTGAAAGATACGATTTCTTCTGCTATTCGTTTACTTTAATTTATAGATTCCCTTCCTGGAATATAAACTAGTATCGTATACGCGTATTGTTCGTTTATTTTATGCTGTACACTGAATAAATAAAGAATTCACCAGTAATCGGAAATCGGAAGTAGGTAACGTCTTGGATTGAGATTAAAAAAACACAAATACAACAATCATATCAAAATCGATATTCCATATTTCCGGTTGGTTATCGTGCAGCTAAAAAATGTTGATTATTAGAAATATATTTTTATTTCTTATATTTATCGCAAAGGCATATCGCTATTTGAGTTTGTTGTATAATTCACTATACTCGAAATATCTAAACAATGTCGATAAACAAAATCGTACGATAACGTGGAGAGGACATTGTTTGTGTAACGTACGAATTCCCGTTGATATATTATATGTTTACAGATAGTAGATATATCATGTGTACAGAACAGTAATAAAACGACAGATAAACGAGTATAACGTATTAAACACGTAAAACCGATTGGAAACTTTCAACTGAAAATCTTTCACTATATTTTCCATTTGTGCAAAATAGTGATCATAATGATAATAACAACACAATAATTGTAATGCGAAAATGGCCCTCCGGTCGACCGTGAACTGTTTGAATGTCACTCCGTGAGGTAGGTACTCTTTCGAATAATTCGTCCTAAACGTACATATTATATGCAACCATTATTTTTAATTTAAATTTAAATTAATCATACGATCCGTGTACGATAAAATATCGCTCACCTAGATCAAAACCGTAGCAACTCGAAAAATTCTTTTTTCAGGAAACAACCATTTTGATGATGGGACCCTAAGTTATCGTTCATTTTGTATCACGAGATACATAATACAATAATACAAATCACAAACAATTCTATTCACATAATTACACATAGATTCAATGGAAGTGAAGTTAAATAATTATTTTTTTTTTTCGTTAGCTAATTACATTATAATTACTCGATTAATAGGTGAAGCTGCAAAATTGTTTATTTTTTAAAATATATCATGAAAACCAAATATTAGTGGACCACATGTTCTAAACTGACGGATATTACATTTATTAAGAAAAATGCAATAGTTCAGTATAGTCAATACAACCATTTACAAGTTAAAATAAAAACGTTTCATAATTTATTTTTCTACTCTCTGATAAACCAAAAATATCAAACAAAATTAATAATAGCTGATAATGACACACAAGTAATCTTACACTCGAAGGGTAATAGGTTGTAATAAAACTGGATATTTTTGGCAAAAGTCAACGTTCTTGGGAAAAATCGTTTTCGATCAAAATTTAATATAATGTTCGATACGATAATGTATAGATGCACAGTATATTACGCGAACGGTATTGACAGATTTCGCATCTGTTAGAGTATCGTCTGTTATCGAAAATACTACTTTTGACGTAGTGTTGTACTACACAGCACGTTTTGCCATCATAACATAATAGCATCGAATTTGATTTGAGTTTTCGAATAGCATTTGTACCATGAACTCTGCGAATGTGATTAACAATCTGCTCAACGACTTTAATTCAACTGGATATGTCTTGGCAATAGTCAATTTTGTCAGGAAAAAATATTATGGTCCTCGATCAAAATATCATATATTTCATGTTCGACATTATGTTATAATATGGATTTATAGATTTTACTATTATAATATTACAGGGAAAGCGTCAACAGTTTTCGCATCTAGTGGAGAGTCGTCTATTATTAAACATACTGATTTATCAAATTTTGAATTTTGGGTTTCCGAATATTTATACTCGTATAATTCGCTTCCCTCCGCCCATTCACACCCCCTCTCACTACAGAATTCCAGTGGATACGGACACAAACGTGCACACGCCTGCACGCGAGCTTCCAAACAAACCGTAACGAACACACACGTCAAACAATTTTTGATAAAAATTCCGCACCGACCGACCTCATCTAACGAAAGAGAGCGGAAGAGACGAGAACAATAATCTTAAGGGGCCCGTGAACACCGACAACAGCGGTCTTGTGGCCGGGCAAACGGTTAAATTAATAACGACTTTATATTCGTCTAGCGTAACGACGTGCGTACATTCTTCCGACCAGCCCGTAGACTCGACGACGTCAAGCACACGGTGTGCAACTTTTAAATCCACCGCTGTTTTTTAAATATGTTGTTGACATCGCTGCTCTTATCGTTTCTTATCAGCAACTACTAATTAAATATGAGTAATCAAGGCGGAGATATATATACTCCACCTTGGGAGTAATAGTAGATACTATAAAAATTATGAAAAAACAGAGATGTAAACAAAATTTTAAAAAAATGGCGGCATATTTAAAAGTTGTGCAACTTTATGGGACACTCTATAATTATTTATAACAATAAATTCATAGCTCGTAATTAACGAAGTTTTTACGGCAGTTTGGGTAAATCAAGTTAATTTGTTATAACACGCTACAAAGTTTGCAGCTGATTAGCTGCCACAGTAATAATATTATTATAAACGATATTTTTTCTAGATTTTAAAATTATTTACAATTAACCGTATGGTTGTTACTTGTTACTGTTCGGTCTATAATACACCTTTCTCGGACTTGTCGGAAGATTCTTATAATATTGTTACTATATTTTTCTTCTCTAGACTACTATAATATTATGTATTATGGTCTATACCTATAGCAACACAAAAACTCCCACCATAAAAATCAAATGATCAAAATAATCAATCATTATAATTATTTTCAGAGCTCGAACATTAATGATGTAGTCAATATGCACGATGCAGTTAAACAGAATAAAATATTATGCAATTTTATCGTTTTTAATTTATTCTTGGATTTGCTGGTTTTTGCATTCAAACAGAAGTTTCTTTAAATACTCCATAAGTACATTTTAAATTATAATAACACATAGTACCATTGATCCTCTACTTTTAACATCTACAATCAATTTAAAACTATAGTCAAATTAGATTGTATTACAAAACGAATACCGTAACTTTGCTTTGATGTAAGATTGTTGAGTTCCTGCCGCTATGTCTTTATTTTTAAATCACAACGTTTTTATCTAAAATATTACAATCAAAACCGTATTAATCACAAAGTACGCGCTAATATCTAAGGTAACGGGAAATATAAACCAAAGGCTATAAAACTAAATATGTAATATTCTTTTAAAATTAAAAAACCTGTAAACATGCAAAAATATGCAATGAAATTGTTTGATATTTCAATCGTAAAAACGTAGGGAAATCATTATAACTATATATTATCTGAAATGTCGTGTACCTACTACCTACCTACCTACCTAGTAATAAATATAATAAACTGAAATTAATAACACAAAAATGCAACAAACGATACAATATAATAATTATTATTCCACTGATTTCTTCGTGTATCGTACGTTCCGAAGTCGTCATCCATGCGGCACAACATGGATGTATTTGATTATACGATTACACTGGTCTCTTTTTCGCAATTTTAAAACGATCAAACGTTTTGGTCCCGTGGTTCACGAATTTCTTGAATCGAATTCACTACAATACTTTATAAACTGCATACATCAGATGTATAGTACAACTACTGTGTACATATATATATATATATACAGTCTGTCTATACAAAGTGAGTTCTACGATTTTCTTTTTTTATTATTATTATATACTTTTCTTTTTTCAGCGAGCTTTGTCAATTTCCGGCCAAAAATTGTTTCATGCTATTTCATTACTGGACGATTTTGTTGATTTAATCTGGACAACCCCGATATCCAACTTCGGAATAGAAATTGAAAACTTTACAATACTCGATATAACCCAACATTCACATACGATGAAAAAATTGAAACAATTGTATATTGATTGCATATATGTTGTTTTGTGAAGTCCGAGTTATTTAAAAAAAATAAAATAAAAACACGCCAGACAGAAAATATATTGTGTCCCACATTATATGAATATTATATTCATAATTGTTATTTTAGGAAAATATAACGAGACGTGATTGTGTGACTTTTATAATATTATTTTTATAATTTATAATATTAAGATACTCGCTAAAAATGTATAGCCACATATTATTATAATTGATTTGTAATGCAAAATATGTACAAAACTAGGTATATATATTTTCTATATTTTTTGATTTTATAGATTTTAAGAAATCAAAATAACATAATATATTGTATTAACTATGATTTATAAATCATTCGTGATCTAATTTTTTAAATAGTGTGCAGTGAAATATTGGCAAACGCCAAATACAACCATTGATGGTAATCTAATCATGATGTTCGTTTTGAAATTCTGTTCATTTTTTGGTTCATGAAAAATGACTCCGATATATAATTTATTTCAAAAACGGTTCTATAATATTATTCTAAACATATCGTACAATCGATTGTGATCCTGGTCCAGTGAAATATAAATGTGACAATTTTATTGCACTGATAGGGCGGACCTGGACATTATAAATGGCATTAAATCTTTGTTTGTTTTTTTTTCAAAAATTGTCATCGCCATGTAAACATAAAAATTGATTCGTCGAATGAAATTTATTATTGGTTTTTTATTTTCATTTGAAAACTACAACAAGCTGGGCTGCAAACCCTTCGAAGAAAATTCTTATGAAAAAAAACGATTACAGTAGTGTTCTAAGTTGATTTTAATAAAGATAGTGATGTTGAATCCTTATTTTTTTTCGATTTGACAGACCACCCTAAATTATTATGTCACCCGCGGGGATGATAACATCAGTGAAATAGTGTTGTTATTATCGAGAGACCCCCTTGGTAATTTTTTTGCTGATCCTATCGGTGATTTTATTTCCAGATTTATTTTCCACCGAATTTATAAAATGGTCCACTGGGAGAGATGTTTGCGTGATATGGTAAAACCATTGAACTATATAATATGTATATACATATATAACTATGCAGTGAAATGTTATCGTATTGTCAATTTCTCTTTGTGAGGAGGTGCCCCAAGTTTCCTTTTGAAACGCTTCAAGCCTTCAACACTTTAGTTCAAAAATATCATGTTTTTTATTGATATATAATATATATACTTGTTTACCCATTAAAGAATTTGTACAGTACAAAAGATAATAATTTCAACATTTTACTGTACCTAACGATTAAAACCAAGAATACCATATTCTAAACGGCCACTCGTCAAACAAAAAATATATACAAATTGATCAAAAAAAAATCTGAAGTAGGTATCCACTGGTTGTACCTATTTGCACTGACCATAATATTCATAATATTGTTCTACAGAATATTATTTTGAAGTTCTCCATTAACCTTTACTTTATAAAAGCCAATTCATCATAATATAATGTGAAGTCATTTGTTAAAAATATAAAATAAATTACATATATTATATAAAATGCTGCAGATGTCGTAATATTAGAACAAATACAAATAATGTATGAGAATTATGTTCATTCATAACTTATAAACCAATTTTTTTGTTTTTAAATGATAGTTTCAATTTGAAAATGTATGCAGACAATCATATATTATTTAGTTATGAAAACTACATACACTTATATTTGATTTTAATATTCATGACAAGTTCTAGCATAAATTATACTGCTTAATTAGAAAATATTTGGTAAGTTATACAAGTAGGTAGGTACATCATGAGAGTTAATTTATATTTGTCTTGGAAACTTGAATTTCGTAAATTATTATTATTACATTTCATATTCAAACAAAATAGTAGACAAATATTTGAATAAAGCTCTTATGCTTATAAGTCGTAATTCATTCATGAAATAAATTTTCCCTATTATAATATCTAGTAAAAAATTGTGCAGGTCTAGAAAAAATATAATTTGAATAATAATTATTATAAAATAACAAATTATATTAGTGAGAAATAGGTAAGTTTAAACTCAAATATATTTATTTTTATTGAAAAAATCTAATCATTATTCATATAGTATACTTCACTTTATATAATATTTTAAAATAATATTGAACTGTGTGAGTATAATTTATCAATATAAATTATGTTATCTATAACAACTAACAATACATTATTACGAGTAAATGTACTCGTGCGTTGGTAATAATTACTTCTTACTAATAACTAATAATATTGTAGTTACAGACGATCAAAAAGTATAATGCAATTCAAATATTTAATTTATTTAAAATTAATATAGTGTATTTTAATACAAATTTAAAAAAGACAGTTAATACGTCTATAATTTAAATATCAATTTAATCGTATTAGAGAATAATAATATAATTACTGAAATCGGAAGAATAAGCTATAAAAGACTTGTTATAAGATGAATATTGTTTTTAATAAAATCGTTTAAATTAATTTAAAATAATGTTTGATTTATTAAATTTAATTACAGACGAACCTATTTAAACATTATTATTGTCTAATGATTTAAATGTTTGGAGTTCGGTTGGAAGTTGGAACTGCTGATAATGTAAATAGGCATGATAACCACAGTGGGGTTTGATACAAAAACCGTAAATCAAATATAATGTTAAATAACCGTACCCATTGGTGGTGATTGATAGGGACATAGTAGGTACGCGTCTTCGCCCCTCAAATAATTACAAAGCTCCCATAGGATTATATGTTCACGATTGACGAATATTATTATTTATTGTAGCATTTAATATTATGTGGACGATCTGTTGTTATTTTTAAATTATATTTTATAAATTTGTTTCGATATTGATGTATTTTTGAAGTCAATCGTTTCGTTTGGATGGATCTCATCACGGAAATAAAAGCATTTTATTTAATTGAGGTTATATTTAAAAAATGTTTTTATCCAATACAATTTTAAAACAACAACACATTTATGATTGTTATGGAAACCATAGTTTATTATCTTTGGTGGTTATTAACTGTGTTATGTAGGATGTACTATTACAAAGGATATAGGTATTTACTTTGTGTTTTAAAATAGATAAAATATCAAAGTAAAACCAAAATATTTAAAACATTCGTGGGTGGGGGAAGGTATGCAAATTTGTTTTCCTGCATATATGTTGGCTTTAACAAATACAAATAATTTAAATCTTTTACCCGTCCTACCCCCCCCCTCCTAAAATTTGACGAAAATATCTATAAGTATCTATATGAACATATCGCCTGATATAATAATATTGTGAATGTATAATAATAATAATATTATTGTTGTTGTTACGTACACACTTGTGCATATCACTAATATCATTATTATTATCATTGTATTATTATTTGTTAATTATTAAATCATAATGATGTACAAGACGAAAACAAGTGTCGTAATAATAATAATAATAATAATATAAGTTATTTTATTACGTGGTGAATATTATTCATGTTCGAAACGGTGCGGCGTCTTGTTATTGTCGATTCGGTCCGCGGCAGGTGTCTTGGCATCAAAGTCGACTGTCGACTGGGCAACTATGTATTATATATTTATACATAATATATATATATATATTATACAGTATATATGTATATGCATGCGGTCGAGCCGAGGCAATTAAATAAAATGTGCGTCGGACGACAAACGACCGAAATGTTTTAAACATGACCAAATTCAAAACTTTCCGACGTAGTGCGCGCGTA
Source organism: Metopolophium dirhodum (assembly GCF_019925205.1). Taxonomy (NCBI): domain Eukaryota; kingdom Metazoa; phylum Arthropoda; class Insecta; order Hemiptera; family Aphididae; genus Metopolophium; species Metopolophium dirhodum. The sequence goes on from NC_083560.1 coordinate 71,832,823, forward strand.
TACAGCGGCGGGGAGTGTTTGTTTTTATTTTACTCGAACTTCATTTTAAATTAAAAAAAAAAAAAAAAAAAAACCAGAATCCTTCTGATCTTTATCGTCCCTCACCGGGGAGCCGTTGGAATACGAAAAAAAAAAAAACCCCCACCTCGGAAAGTTACAGGCCGGGTCTTATATAATATGTATATTATGTATATATAATATTATAATATAATACACGGAACAGCGCGTAGGTATAAGGTCGGACCACTCCAGCGATAATCCCGATTTTATTAAAATGTATGACGGAAGACCGAAAACTTTTCGATACTCGAACTTCTGCATATCGACTGCTGCTGCAAAGAATGCACGCTGTCGTCAGCCCCCCCCCCCCACCCCCCCAAAAAAAAAAATAGTATAATTATTATTATTATGCGCTCGTCGTAGGTCGACGGTATCAATGTTTTACGATAACAATACCGTTGATATTAATAATATAATATTATATTGATCGTTATTGCAGTAATCTACAAACGTTAGGACTAGACGAGTGGTTCATATTATAATATGATGGGTACTTAGCTGTGCCCGGAAAGGAGAGAGTGTGGCATTTGCCTCCCCCCTTGGCTTTTTGGGGGAAAATATTTATCAATCCAGTATATTATATTGTAATGATAAATATTACGGTACAACAAATTTAAAACGGTAGTTATACGACATGAAATTTGTCGCTCGTTTATAGATAACAGTATAATGCCACTTGATACTTTTTCACTGCAAGGAAATTTAAGGAATCGTAGATATATTTTTAGGCATGGTGCAGTGGAATCTAGTATCATGCTTCATTTTGATGGTAATTTCATAAAATATTTATTTTTTTTTTTATTTTTATCATTGATTTGCGTTTTTATGGCAATGACCAAAACATTACAATAATCGGTTGGAAAACAAAATGTGGTACCCCGGCCCAAAAACATCTATGTCACCGTTATAAAAATAATATAAAAAAATAATTCATTTCATGTATTGCTGATTATTAACAAACTTATACCCACCCTTCTCCTAGTCAATATTTTGCGGCACCTATCCTATCCGGATTTGCAACCACGGATGACGACGACAATGCGCATTGCTAAAAACCGCGACGTCAGTGCTACGCGTTTCTTCAAACCAATGTAAGTCTTTTAAAGGTAAGAACATTACCTGTGTTTCCTCATGGACTGTTTACGATATTTCAATTTTCAAGCGAGTTGTCTGTGTATGTGAAATATAACGATTTAAAAACTATCATAGCTCTTTAGGACATTCAAATATCGTAAATATACCCGTTGGAAAACACGGACTTATGTTATGTCCTTACCCATTAAATGTTTTTTAATAGGTCGAGTCACTCTCTCATTGATAAGGTTACTGCGCTGCAGAATTGGAACTGCCAAAAACGAATTTGACATCTTTTACGTTTGTAAGACGGCGAGACAACGTCATAATATATTATACGGCTGTAGCGCGCCCTCTTAAGCCAGGTTACCACGACTCGGGTATAGTATTATGATGAATATTCGTTATTCACCACCTTCCCGATGGGTTCTCGGTAAAGCTCACCGTGTCGAGCCAAATAAATATATCATTGTTCCATTATATTCGTCAAATACACAATGGGTCGTGTGAACCCGGCTCTATGTCTGCCTTGTTCGCGGTCATTCCTCGGTGTGGACTGTGGAATTGTAAAAGTTAGTCAAAACAAACTGCACGTGAAATGCCGTTAGCGGTTGTCATCGATACGGTCGTGTGTGATCTATATAGTAACACACTGATGTCGAGTTCAACTACAATACAGATGACTGTCATATTAATATATAAATATATTACGATATTGTTTCCGTACGTGTATAATATGATATTTTATGTGGAGTCGATTTCGAGTTGTTATGAAGCAGCTGATCGCGTTGCACGTGTGGCCATGGACCGGAGGGACGCGTAGTGTTTGTGTGTGTAGGTTTTTTCAGGCCACCTCAAATGTGACCGTTTCGACCGTTGACCCAGTGTTCACGAGGACGTTGTATTTTCACTCATTTTTTTCTTCACTTTCTCTCTCTCTCTCTCTTCACACACACACACACACACACACACACTCCCTCTTTCTCCGCGTTATTAACGACCGTCAAAATTCGGTTGCCCGCGCGTGTGTGGATAAACTGCCGTTGAAAACAATACGGTCCACGGGATCGAAATAAGGGTCGGAACTGTGAGGGAAGCAGGGGGAAAAAAACGTGCCACAAATGTATTTGAAATATTGTGTGTACACACGTCGATACACAATATATGTTCGCTAACGCGCCCGCGCGCTCGTCCATACGTACGCGGGGAAAGAAAGAAAACAAGGGTATACATGCGACGGAGGTGGTTTCAAAGGGGTGAAAAGTAAACGCGCGCGAGAGTTGTCTGATATTTCGTCGGAGGGAAGACGCGTATCACTTCGGCGGTGCTGAGAGAAACGTGTGACTTTATGTGGATCGGAACCACCTCGGTGAGGGGTGCGTGGAAGCCAACGAAAATCGACGGCTGAACTTACTCGTCACCTACCAAGTCAACTCATACACGCACACACACACGCATACGCACACACACAAACACACGCACCTACACACTCAAATACAACCATTTATAATTATATTGTATAATATTATGCGTATAAAAGTAATGTCGCCGTGTGTGTGTCCTCGTCGAACGTTGCCGGTGTGGTGTGGTGACGGCAGGAAACGACCGGAAATGCAAACACGTGCGACGAAAACCCGGTTGCGCCGACCCGGCGGAGGGGGTTAAATATTTTCTAATGAAACCGCAGAGAATAATAATTCATATATAAATATAAAAGCCTGCAACGCACTGCACTGTCAGCAGCAGCTACTATATATGTATATTATACATTATATATATATATATATAGAGAGAGAGAGAGAGAAAGAGATAAAGAGGGTGAGAGAGAGAGAGAGAGAGAGAGAGGGTGAGAGAGAGTGAGAGGGGTGTAAGAGACTAGAGAGATAGAGAGAGAGAAAGACTCGCGTACATACAATAAATATTGTGTTTTTTTTTGTCATTTCTTCCGCACACAATATAATCGAACGACGACGAGAAAAAACAAATCGTCTTTTGTTATATTTTATATTTTCGTTTCTCGTTATTATTATTACTACTGTTTGTATTTTGTTTTTTATTTTTTTTTCATTCTTTTTAACCCGAGTCGAACAGACGAAATTACATAAATTTTCACCTCGTTCCAAACGCGATCTCTGAAATCATAATCCAGAAAACCCGGGTCGCGTGTTTGCGTGCATTTACATAAAAGTATGATGATATTTATAATATTAATGTAACCAAAAAAAAAAAAGGGAGGAAAATAGGTAACAACTTAGCCACACCGTTGTAGATGGTAAAGTATACCTCTTCATTGCAAAGTAATAAAGTCACTGTAAAACGTGATATGTTAAATTGTAGTTCGATGGTAAATCATTGCGTTGGTATGAAAAACGATTCTGAGCAAAGACAGTAAACCTATACATTTCAAAGTATATTTCATGGTTTAGGATTTGATATAGCTATTTAAGTCATATATTTTTCTATTAGTATACGGTAGGTTAATTTAATTTTTGTCAAAGACATTGCGTTTATTTTATTAATAATATTTAATTATATTAATAGTATAATATAATATTTACTAGGTAGGTAAGTTATTTTTTTTCCTACCTTTTAATTGAGAAAAACTGGCATTTTTCACGTAAAACCAGTTTTTGACAAAATCTTCTTATATTTAGGTAGTCAAAATGTTATTTTCAGTCGTTCATTGACAATTATTTTGAATTTACACTCAATTGTTATTTTATTTTGGTATTAAAATCTTTCTTATAAGGAACGGTAAATTACTTTTTAAAGCTTTTTAATCAGTCAATCAATTTTTTATCACCATTTATAGAAAAGAACTTATCAAAATTGACGCCGATGTATATTTTTGGAAACAAAGGTTACCAAACAATTATTTTAATAATACTGTTAAAATGTTAACGAATGTTCGTATTTTCTTACTAATTTAATAACTAATAACTAAGAATTTTCCATTTTGACCTCACAAAAGTACCAACTAAGTCCAATTTGCTACCAGAAACCTATATTGAAATCGATGACCTAAACATTTTTTCTACACGCATCAATACATTCATCGCTCTACTCAGAATACAAAATAAAAATAATATGATTTATTCCTACAATATTTACGTGTATACGAGTACTATAATATTGTATACGAATAGCTTTGTATTGCGAATCCGTGATGTATTTTGGAATTTATAAACGATAATATTCGATAGTAATAATTATAACTACTGAGCTAAATACTTTATTTTTCTACATTTATATGAAAGTACTTACACGAACGGTACTTATAAATCGTGAAAAAAGTCGGTATTCTGTACATTTTAAAATCAGAGACTGGTACCGAACCTAAAAGAACTGGTTCTGGAACCGGAACCTTTGAAATATTAAGAACCTTAACCGGAACCAAAATCTTTATTTTAATAAATTAAGTACCGGAATTGAACCGGAATTTTTAAATTAAATAGGTTTTTTTAGGTTCAAAAATTAAATTATTTTATTTATCATAATTTAATGGTACCTATTACTGTTTTGTATATTCAAACGATGTATAATGATATTATGAGTTTTCTAATATTTTTCATACTATTAATTATACCTGCATTCCGGATAGGTATTTAAAATTATTTTACTTTTCGGTACCTAAAGTATCTGGGAATCGGTACCAAAATTATTTGGAACCTATACCTTAATTTTTTTTTATCAAAAATCAGAACCTAACCGGAACAGCCACTTTATTTTTGGAGCACCAGTACTGGAACCGATACCGATAAATTAAAAAGGTTCCAGTCCTTGTTTAAATCATACACATATCATGACAATCGAGAAATAATAATGTTCAAAGCGGACGGTCGCAGTAAAAGAATAACCCGTCGGTACACCGGTTAGGTATGTTGTAAGTCCACAATATTGTTCAAGTATTATAGTCTAGGTAGGTAAACCTAATCTATGCGTGACATAAAATAATAATTTCAAAACCCATCTATGGAACTTATAACCAGATTTTCGTATTGACCGCCAGTGGCACTACCTGTATATATTTTTGCTAAAAAAAACACGTCAAATCATCGACATTACAGTATACGGTTCGTGATGAAACGATCGGTTTACCGAGACTCTGCTGATTCAATATGTGAATCACTCACGATTCGCTCACTGTACGGCCGTATCGGAGAACGAAGGTATAAAAAATTCACAGAGTGCGTTCGCCTTAACGTTTTCGTCGGCCGTCGATCACCCCGTGCCGTGCGTGTTCTCGTTTGATCGGTGAATCGGGTTGTTTTTCTCTTACCTGGTATATAAAACTAAACGTACGGTATAATATAATATCGTAGGTAGGTGCGGGTATAAGGGCAAAGCGCGCGTATGGCAAACGGTTACGGATTATCTGGAAAATAAACCCAAAGGAAAACATCGCAGGAAAAAAAAATATATATACCTACTTATAAGGTATTATAATATATAATAATATATATATATATATATATATATATACAGTCAAAGTCTTCCTCGGTGGCGTTGTTATTATATGTATTTACATGTATATTGTATATATATATATTATATATTATTATATGGAGATAAAAGTCACAGCCTCGGCGGTGGCAAGTACGCGCGTATTATATGATACTGTACATATGTATATATAGATACCTACGATATTATCTTGCGACAAGCGCGAGGCGAAAAGGTTATATTGGGGAATCTTTTTCGGGAGAAATCTTCTCTCCCCCGCGGCAAGTTTTCGGGAAGACGCGGTGCTGGGAGCCAGGATGAGCGGCGAAGAAGAGGGTGGGGTGAAATAATAAAAAATAACCCCTTGTTACCCGGGTATTATATTTATATATATATAAGGATATAATAATAACGTATAATATAATATACATTGTGTGCGGTTTTTTATTAGACATCGGCCCACCCGGGCGGCCTAGCCCGCGCGCGATCGCACCATAATGCCGGCAGTCTATATATTATTATTATTATTATATAATAAATGTATATACCGTGTGCGGTATTACTCGGTTAATAATACGAACCCACCCCGGTCACCTCGACCTCTCGTGGACCGAAACGATAGGAGACTGCAGCAGCAGCTTTTATCGAAACGAGTTTTCCTACAACAACAACTACAGCAGACCTGCACCGCCGCCATACGCCCGTATAATATACGCGTGTTACTGCACCGTCTTTACACCGCCGCCGCGTCGTTAAGTCTATCGTGTGCCGTTTGCCATCGAAAAAATAAAGACCATATACCACCGGAACCGTTACGAATCCGTTTCAGTCCACCGCCTCCACATATCGTATTATATTATTATGATCACATTGCAAGTCGTACGATTTATACCGCTCTAAACGATATCGCCTTATATACAATAGATAATAATTTATTATGCGGCCAAAACAATAATACTAATTGCAATAGTACTCCGAGTTCCGACAGAGCGTTTCTGACGTCGATTTCAGACACATCTCGTTTTCATCACCGGAATCGTCGTGCCGTGATGTATGTTTGTGTACAACAGAGAATAGTTGTTATGCTCTCTTCTATTATATCGTTGTACCGAACAAAGTGTTCCATCGACGGAATTCCGTCTCTATCTGCTGCTGTGTCTCCCCCTCCACTTTTCCACTCGAATCCATTCTGTCATTCCCGACCTACGAGAATTGATATTTTTCTGTAGTGGCGATTTATAATACTACCCCCACTACCACCACCTCCCTCACCCGCATCACAACCATTCGTTGAAATGTTCGTTCTTCGTTCTCAATACCTACTGAATCGCGTCTATAGCTGCCTTTATAATCGAAGCTCTTTTCCGCATCATTGAAATGTTTATTCCTAGGATATATATATTATCTAAACATATATAATAACCACCGATTAGCAATCCAATCGTCTAGACCCTACGCCTGGGTTGCTTCTCTAATTTATTAATCCATAAATATTTCCTTGGCAAAAATAATTTGGAATCCTTACCTTACCCTAAAGTCCCTGTCACTCCCTCTCTCTCTCTTTCTCTCTCTCTCTCTCTCTCTCTCTCTCTCTCTCTCTCTCTCTCTCTCTCTCTCTCTCTCTCTCTCTCTCTCTCTCTCTCTCTCTATTTTTCTCTCTCTTACACACATACATGCATACACATACATGCACATAAATAATAATATAATAGCGTTTCATTGGTTTATTTACTTTAATGTGTAGCATTCGTCTTACGAATGAACAACGTAACAAATTTACGTTTGACATGATCAATTATTTTATGCTGTTATCTTTAATACCAGATTGAACTGACGTTTATTTCAAACTTGAAGAGTAAGAACATATTAACATAATAACATATTCGTATCGGATAGTTTTTAACCATATTTTAGTTTTTAAGAGAGTTGTAATTAGCATTTTTAAGTTGTGATATTTTACATTTTTACCTACTCATAATCCGATATATTTTTACTAAAATTGAAAACTCGACGCGCAAACGGAAATAATGCTCATAACACCAAGTTTTATTACTGGTCGATAAATTCACACATACCTATAGAAAACTATTAAAGCTGAACACACACAAATGGTTCAGCTGAACGCAAATTTGTTATGCTGCACGTTTATAAATACCACGGCGGAGACAACACACGTGGCGTTCTCTGCTTATAAACAAACAATAATATATTATAAGTATTTTGCATTTTCATTTAGTTCGATCGGCAGAACGTGTTGTTTTCCCCCCAAACAATAAAAGCCCAACACAATATATTATAATGTGTCGCGATGGAAAAACAAATTTAAAAAAAACACATAATTTAAAATATATTATAATATTATAATATAACATGGTGCTGTAAGTGGTGTATGTCCCTTATATAACACTATATAAGTTTTTCTCAGAAATGTATAAACGTCAAAGGGTGGACTGCACGAACTCGTATAGGCAACACTGTACCAAGTGATACCAATATCAATAACCGTATAATATGCACTTTGGAGGCAAATGTGTTAGTAACAATATTGGTTTAATGATTCCTTCTCATAATATACTACTGTATAACTATTATAGATATTCACCAACGCTCCAATAATCTAATCTTGCGAGTTTCGGCCGTATACAGCTTGCTCGAGAGTTGGTCTTTATTGACACGTCATCGTCGGCGTTTACGCCAATTAAGTATGAACACATTCGACTATAATATTATAGTGCACTATGTGCCTATGCCGAGCAAAAACATATGCTCCACGAAACAGCTAATATGGGTTTCTGTTTACTGCGAGTAAATAATATTAACTGGTGTAGGTATACGATATTATTATTTAAGCGTTTATTAGTCATTATCATATTATGCACGAATATTATATCATATATTATGCCGTTTATGAGATGAATATTCTACAGGTATTCACGATAGTAATAATATATAAGCGCGTAGATGAAAAAAAATATTTTCACCACAAAAATGTTTATGACATCGATCGAACGTTCATAATAATATATTCTTTGCTTGGCTGTTTTAGTTATTAATCGCGTCCAAAAAGCGTTTGTTCTATGCAATGACGTTTGTGTATTTAATTATTTCCAATCGAAAATCGAATATGATTACGCATTTAAACCAGGGACTGGAACCTTGATGATTTGACGGTTCCGGTTCCTATTCGGTTCCTAGAAAAACTAAAATTCAGGTTTTGGTTTCTTTTCGGTTCTTAAAAAATAAAAAAAAATTACTTGTTTTGGTTTTTACTTAAAAGGCTTCTACAAAAAATTTGTAAATTAAAAGTATTGGTTCTGGTATTAAAATTAATTTAAATACCGGTGAGGTTTCGGTTCCCAATATTCAAAGGGTTCCGGTTCCAAAACCGGTTTTTTTTCGGTAAGGTTCCAGTCCCTGATTCAAACACCTGACTTTGAAGTAATTACTTTAACGTAATACTATATTGTACCTCATCGTAAATACTGTGCACCTAATACTTTGTCCTGCCTCATCAGTCATTAAAGCAAAATATTGATTTGAAAATTTGTAAAAATATTGGTGGAACGAGTCGCCTCATAATATTATATAACAGTAACTAAAGATAATATTATTTATAAAAGCTCCAAAAATCAAACCCTGCACGTTTCGACCGTACAGCTTGCGAAATGGTCTTAATTGAAACGTCACCGTCGGCGTTTACGCCAATATTTAACATGCAACATATGTCTATTCTAATGGTATATAATAATTATAATATTATTAAATTGCACTCTGTATGGGTACCGAACAAAAACATACGTTTCGTGAAATAACGATGCGATAATATCATACGGGTTTCTGTTTAGTGCAAGTAAATAACATTAGTATACGATATTATTTTAGCATTAATTGTTAGTCATTATAATATATTATACACGGTAGTCCAATAAATTATATATAGTAAATTCTGAACCAATTTCATGTCAGCTTTTCTGTTACTCACCCCATAGTTTCACGCGACGAGGTGTTCCCAGTAATGTAATTCGAGACCAGTGATGGAGCCGTATATTATATTTTTCGGTCACTTGATTCATTTAAAATATAAATAAAATAAATATTCTAGAGTAAAATCATCTTACAAAATTAATTTGTTTACATATTATATTATTACCATAATCGAATTAAAGATGCGCCTCATCGAAGCATGAACGCAGTATAATTTGCATTTCCAAACATTACACAAAAATGGTACAAAATTAAACGTTCAAGTTTCAGACAACAATGTGCAGCCTCGACATTAAAACAAAAAGAAAAAAACAATAAGCCTCCGCAGTTACTGTTTTCCTGTAGTTTCTCTCTCACACGCGCCCAGTATCTTAGTCCGCCTCACCCGATATATATTTCATACATGTACAAGTGTATATACTGTTTATATAGCTGGTGATATTTATTTTATTTTACTTTTATTTCATATAGCAAGGGTCATCCCTTTGGGTACAGCCAATACGTTTTTCCAATGCGGTCTTCTATCCCTCATGTAATGGACACTATAATTTTGTTTTACAGTGTACATTCCCGGTGTTTACCTCCCACGAGTTACGATACGGTCCGATGGAACTGATGTTAATAGCCTTATGAGTCGTATAATATATATTATATAGTATCACCATGAAACTGTTAGATTAAATTTTTCGATGAGAATAAAACTTGTAAAATAAATACATATAACATTTAAAGCATGAAATATCTTATTTGCACTATATTTATACACCGACGCAGACATATTATATAACTTTAAAGATTTATGTATAATTTCGCAATTCAATATTGTAAAAAGATTAAAAACCAATTACCAAAAATAAAATCACTATAATGTTAACTAAATTTAAGAGTATTAATGACGACAAACAAATAATCCGGAAGAAAAATGATTTAAGACTGAGAATTAATTTTAACTAGTAAATATATTGTGCTGTAAAACAATTCGATTTTCTTGTAGTCTAGACGTTTGAGTTATTAATTGTTTCTCGGTACATTTTTAACCATAGGATTATGTCCTTAAGAATTTTTAATACAATCATCAAACAAACATTTTTTAGTTAAGTATCTGGAAGTTTTTTCCTTTACATAAGCCACACAGATTAAAATATCAAAAAAAAAAATAATAATAATAATTTTGGTATAATATTAATTGCAAATAAATTAAGCATAGATAGTTGTACAGAAAACATAAGCCATCATACTAATACATTATGATCGTATAGAACGGGATTTTCTATTTAGCAAACTATATATGGGTGCTAATTTATTGAAACAAAATATTTGAAAAAATAAATTTCACAAAATCCTAAAAATCCTAAAAATCTTAAAAATATATTTATACATATTTAGTACTTCAATTACTTTTAAATCTACAAAGAACCAATAATATTCACACTTATATGTTAACACTGACATAAACCATTACTATAGTGTAACTATTATATTATTTCTTATTTTTATCACAGCCCGAGCCTATTAAAAAATTTGCGGGGTTAAATTAAATTTATTGGTGATATTTTAGATAATTTTCAAGTAATAATAGTTTCAATGACACTATGTTATGCGATCTATGATAATATTATATGCGGTCATAATAGTCACCAATACATTTCTGTACAGTGCATTAATATTGCCTGCGCACTTATGTTACCTATGTAATTTTATGACAGTAATTTTATGTCGACGAACTCACTCCACTTGCGATCGTAGTGTATATTGATCACGAATCGTCGGTACATAATATATTTTAATTCGATCAAGTCGGCGCTAGTGTGGAGAGTAGATCGACACCACTTGTACCACAACAATCAAACTGTGGTATGAAGAGCTAGAGAACCTTGTGCGGAAATCACGACTCGGCTTTGAACACGACATTTACGTATGCGGACACTTAGTCGTAGAAAATCAATGTTATACGGCCGGAAACGACTGTGATAATAATATTATAGTATCACATAAACACAGTACTGCTTATATTAATTTTACCTGTAATATTATAATATATTGTTAACGTCACATCCGTCTGTTTCGATATAATCAATGAAATATAATAATATGTAGCGCCCTAACAGTTTTTTTCTCACTATTTTCATATGCCGAAGGTATACCTACTGAGTGGCGTTTCAGGATTTAAGCATAATATGGATGCGGATAGAAGAATTTATCGCAAAGTTTTCCGCGGATCGATGGATCGGTAGTCCCTACTCACCCCAATAATTATCAGTGCAATAAACATAATTATAATATCATGTAATATTATGATGATAATATTATTTCATTCACTCACACTACGAGCGATCACACAATGTTGCGTACTAATCGTGGACACACATTTAATGGTATCGAGCCGAAGAGCAGCTCGACACTACGACCTCTTAAACATAAGAAGAACTGAACGACATTTACTAACGCGTGGACACTATAGGTCGTAGAAAATTATGGTTTTGGGGCCGACAACGACTGTGATAATAATAAACTCTTAAGTATAGTGTATAACGTAAAAATAATACTGCGTATAAAAATTTACCTAGGTAAATTATAGCTATTATAGCTTTAATATAATAATATATTATACCTACCGTGACAGCGCCAAATTCGATACAACCAAATAAATAAAATATTACCTATATCGTTCCCTAACAGTTTGATATTATTCTGTATATGTTCTTTCTTATAATATAGCAGTGGCGTTTTCAGGAATAATGATTTACGCGTAGTATTATTAATGCTCGTAGAAAAATTGATTGCAAAGTTTTCCGAGGCTCACTCATCACAGTAATAATTATAATAATTAAAGCGCCACGCTTCATTCCGCTCAGCTAAACGTTGAATGCGCATAAGTCATTAGTCATTACTAATCGACGACTCGTTCGAATTCGATTTGTATCTATAGTTCTCTGATTGTTTAATGAGATTTAATCTATAGACATATATAATACAATTATTATATTATCCACTAAGATAATAATATAATACTGCGGTTTAATATCATCAAGGGACACAGGGTATTCTTTGTCAGACTTCCACACGACAATAAATTGTATTTTGTTGTTATAATCTATTATTTGATAAATAATAATGGTGAAAAAAAATCACAAATACAGTCGTCAATGATCATATGGGGTTACGATCTTCCCCTCAGCCATCCCTGAGCATCATCATGAATCGCGTTATATAATTCTGTCGAAAATAATAAATTACGCATTTGGCCGGCCTGAAGCCCAAAACTGAGAATGTTACACATTCTTCGCACAAACTCATTATGGAAGGAGAATGTATTCATGGAAACTTTGGGCCAAGAAATTAGAAACGGATCTTGTTAAGACGGAACGTGGCCTAATACAATATTCAGTTAGCGTGTAAGCACGGCGGTGTATATACTTGTGCCCCGAAATCAATGTGTATTGTGTATAAATACGTTTTAAAATAGCTCAAAAATACTCGAAAAACGCCCGAGGATAATAATAAAATATATCAAAGGGATTTCAACAATGGCCTTGAGGAGGGAGTGAAATTGGGAAATTGTTTTAAGATGAAAGTGGACCAACTATATGAGAACTTAAAAAAAAAAAACCCAAAACCAAAATTCTTTGAACGGACAATATTATATAAAGTACTTTTCACAAAATGTTCTCCCCGCGGTGAACAATTCCTTTATTAAAAATGTAAAACGTGTGGGGTGGTGTAGAAGAGGGACGAAAACAAAACGCATCGATCTTATCTGTAATAATAGTGATAATAATAATAAAAATAAAATAATAATTTAATAACTATAATGTGTGTTTAGAGGTGTTACAAATGTGTGACTCCCTCCTCATGTAATTATTCTTGTTATTTGTCTGTTAATTGTTATTACTTTTACTTATTGTACCTTGTATAGATTGTAATTCTTCTAATAAAAGCTAAATTTTTTATAAAAAAAAAAAAAAAACTATAATGTGCAATCCGAATCGTATACGATTATCGGACATGACGACGTGCTTGACGCCGTGACGACGATATTGTGTGTGTGTCCAATAAACGTATATTGTCTTTTGATATTGTAAAAATATTCATAAGAAATTCGTCGGAAATCGTGTTGGTCGCCATCATTTGCGATGCTTCGCGATTTCATAATTTATCATAATAACAATTTATTAATACAATTCGCGTTTAATTTACGCGGCCCCCACCGGCGGGACACGCGTAGTTATCGCGACGACGTTATGCGCGAACGATTCGGTTTTCATCGGAAAGTTTTGTCACGCGACTACGGCGGCGGCGGCGATTATTCCGAGAGTATAGTTCGTCCAATCGGTTACGCGTATTTCGTTTGATAATGATAATATATACCCGTCACCCGGCGGCGCGGAAAACGGATAACCGCGGTATAGTTATATAATATAGGTATGCATAATGATAATAATAATTTATAGGCAACCGCGGTATAGTAAATATAGGGGCGGAGGGGAAAACGAAAAAAAAAAAAAAACGTAAACAAAAAACCAAACTTTATATTTTCGACTATTGTTGCGTTCAATCGAACTCGGGGTCTCCGCGTGCCCAAGATCGCGGAACGCGCAAGGCGAGGGAGATTTATTATAGCCGGATAATAATTGGATTTGGGATGACCGCGCGACTACAACTACCGCGGTATAAAGACTAACAAGACCCGGAAAATAAAGACGAGGCGAGTGGAAAATCTTTTTCAAGTAGGTTGGTATTTCACAAAATTATAACGGCCGGGAGCTTTATTTTCACCACCGCCTGCCGCGTCCGCGAAAGAGCTCTGGTCGCGGTTTTTACCAGGACGTTTCGATTCTGCGACCAGTTTAAGCCCACTACCATGGTCGCAGTAACGAGGTTTTTTTTCACTTCGTATTAACGTACATTATCAAATCGGTATAAGCATTAGCATCGTGCGATGTGTGAGATGTGTCCCACGATATAGCAACAATAATATTGTAATCTTTATGATATTGACTATTATTGTGCAATCGTATAATATTAACGCCACCGTCGAGTGGAAAATAGTACGAATTATAATATGAAATTATATTTTATGACATAGGTACATACATAATATAATTATTTACTGCGTATATAATCATATCCAGCTGTAAATCCATGTCTGCCGATGATTAATCAAACGCCGTGTGATAATAATATATTATGGATATATATATGCACTATTGTGTAGGCAATCATAATAATATCATCAATATTCATTGTGACCGAAATATTTTAACGCGCTTAAAATATAATATATTATATAATATGCCGGAGTCGCGTACATTAATCGAATCAAACGTTTGCATCGAATTTATACGTACACGCACACAATAACAACCGCACAAAGCCACCGCTAAGCGATTAAACCTACAACTGGTGTCAGGTACCAGACAGATAATATGTATTATATATATATAAAGGAAAAGAAAATATTATTACAATATTATAAACCTCTCTCGATGACGCCGCAGGAGATACATGTACATTACGATAGAGCGATTCAAAACAATATTGTACTGTCCGGACCAGAATAAACGAGTTCGTTGAACTCATAGGCGACTGGCGGCCGAACATTTCGATGTCAAATCATTACGAAAATACTAAGTCCGCGATGCCCATGGCTGCTGCTGTTATGTACGCCAATAATACGTCACGTCAAACCGTCAAAACTCGTCGGTCGTATAATAGGGAAGCGAAGAAATTCGATCAGTCAGAGCCTTTGCAGGGCTCCGCGGGCCGGTCCTAATTTATAAAAATGAATGGGGTGAAAAAAAAAAAAGGAAAAGGTTTTCGATGAACGCGTGGTTAAGTGGGCTGTCCGTCGCCGGCTGAAAGGTCGAACACGCACATAATATTATAAGTGGGATAACAATATCGTATTATGTCACGCGCGCATGTTTAAATAAAACAATACTGTTATTATAATATGCGACTGGAGAATATTATTGTGATAAAATATTGTCGTGTGCATTTTTAATCGTATTTTCAACTCGCATCTTCAGACGGATTATATGATGTTGTTATACCGCACAAGCGGCCGTGGGCGATTCGTATTGAACTAATCGTTACCAAATCGTTCGTAAAGACGACTATAATATTGTTAGAGATATTTCAGCAGTACGCGAGGGACAATTTTTTGGTATCTCAAAGTCGACTTTTTATTTATTTTTCACTACAACATAATATTCTAATATTAATGAAATTAATGTAACACGGCGTATTAGATAGGTAATTTATACACTTCTGAAATCGATAATTAATAGCGTTGGTGGTAAAGTAGGTCGTATACCTTCTTATTTTTTTTTTAAATTCTTAACCACCGAAGTATATAAAAAAAAAAGTCATTGGTAATCGCATAGTGCGACTTAAATATTGTAATGAATTATTTATATAATATAATATTATTTTAATAATTGTAAATAAGTACCTTGACTGCGGTAATAAACAAGTTTACTTCTATGGAGAAATAAATTTGAATATCCTCTTTAAAAAACATTTTATTTTATACACACATTTTTTTATAAGAAATATGGTTTTGATTATAATATCGGTTATTAACCTTAAGTTTTGAAAGTTAATTTGAATTCGATTTTTTTTTTTTTTTGGTGAAACAAAATAAATTATTTATACGCCACATTAATATAATATGTTTAAAAATCAAAAATTACACTTAAATCGATATTGTTGTATTAAATATTTTGTATGGATAAGTGTTCTGCAAATAATATTAGCTACGCCACAACTGTAGCAGTAAAGTCACCGTTTCGGTATTGTATTATTAAATATATTATACACCCCACGCATTATAAAAATATTTCCTAACTAATAGCAACTATGGTAAAAACATTTCGAGGAAAATAATATACTTGTCAAAATATTTTAAAAAGTTTCGTAAATAATTGGGAAATATTTTAGTTTTATTCTTCGGCCAAGAAGTTCATGTTTTTGAAAATATTTTACAAAAAAACATTTATGAAACATTTTAATCGTATATTTTCAAAAAAAAAACATTTTTACGGAAACTGTATGAAAGTATCAAGTCAACATTTTTATGCAATCATAATAATACAGCACAATATTTTGTTACAACGATAAGAAAATGTTTACAAAATATTATTAGTCAAATATTCATTATTCGAGCGCTTAAAAATATTAACAAAATATTATCATTTCCCAAATACTGCGTGGGACCTCTGTATCAGTTGTAGTCTGTTAATACATATTATATATATATTAAATTATAATATTATGATGTTATAATGTAGTCACTCCTATGATAATATAAAGTGCGCGCGTCATATCGTACGCGATGTACACAACATATCATAATATATACATATTACATAATATCGTGTTTCGTCGCACAATAATAATAATAATAATAATAATAATAATATATTGTGGCGCACTCGGCAACGGTATTGTTTATGCGAGTGCATACGATTAGTGTGTGTTAATTTGACGGGCCCGACATTAGCGTCGCGAGGCATATTATGCATGCACACGCGTGCCACATGCGTTCGAAATACGCGACGACTAAATAATATATAATATCGGTATAATAGTTGATACGGCGGCGGTCGGTTCGTCGGCCCTTTCGTTTGGGCCCCGAGAAAATTTACATATTATCGTATAATAATATCACGGTTTAATACAATATGCGTTATTGTTATTATTATTATTATTATTAAATCGCGGGGGCGGCCACCCGCGGGGGGTGAACGATTTGAGCGCGCGCCCGGGCTGCCCGTCGACTAAATATCATTATGTTAAAACAATCGTTATTACTGCTGCTGTTGTTGTTACCATCGTTTATACACTACACACGACTCCGACGACTGAGATTCGGCGATATTATATTTCAATCTTATAGGTCGCACACGGGCACGTCGATAAAGTCCCATGTCGGTTACTTCGTACAAGACGGCTTCTCAGCGACGTTCTAGGGAGTTTATAAAATATGGAGGTGAACAGAAAAATCTATCTCAATATTTACCGTCGGCCGGTGGCCCCCACTCACCCCAATGACTATTTAGTCAATAAACGAAGATGGATGTTAATACAATTATTATTATTATTATTATTGAACGTATATTATTATACACATAATAATTAGATTAGTTCAATAATCGTACCTACGGTTTTTAAAGTGATAAACCAAAAACATCTAACGGCAGACACACTGGCTCGAAAAAAAAGTCAAGAAAATTCCAAACACCATCTTCGGTTGACATAACCTCCATCTGAATAGAGGAGAAAGCTGATAATTATCTACAGACTCCGCGTAGGCTACACCCGTGTTACACACGGATACTTATTGGAAAAGGAAAAAAAACCAAGGTGCAATTTTGGTGGAACTGAACTCTCAATCAACCACATAATATTACAGAATGCCTCCAGTACGTAGACAAACACAGCACCCAACACCCAAACGCCGACACCACCACACAAATTTTGAAGTTCTTCGACAAAACAAAAAATTGTATAACCTGATTTAGCAAAAAAAAAAAATTGAATGACCATTGTCACCGATGTTAATAATTAGGAACAATAAAAATAAAAAAGTATCAAGCATCGACGGTATTATTACAATTAAAGTGTTAGATTTATTTTTTCGTTTGACTGACCTAAGGTGTCTGAAATATTATCTGAGAGGGATCTCAATCCCGTAGACCACCCATAATAATTCTACCCGCCACAAACACGGTGAAACACACGACACCGTGAAGGTTAGGGTGGCCGTTCGTGATTTAGATAGTATACTATCTGCTAACAATAATATACGAGTATTATAAGTATATACATTTTACATTAAGTAATATAAACTTATTAAATATGAGTAGGTACCTATGTGATATGAAAATGTTGTTGAATACATATTTTAAATTCGGCAATTATTTGGGGTTCAATATTGATTTTTGATAGTTATTGTAAGGTTCTTACGAAACGTTCTGGCTTGAATGAAAAGCATTATTTTTGGGTCATGTGCTCGGTTTGAAAAAAACAATTGGGAATAATATCCATAAGTATATATACGCAATTTCACGAATACACCGCACATGTCAGTTGTAAAACATCAAAAATCCGGGTTTCAAGTGTACTTATATACTTATACCATATTATTATAGTGACTTGACTCGACCGGTGAATGGTTCTCTATACAATTATATACCTACTATTACAACTGTGTTCTGCGGGGGGTTATAGACAAACTATAAAATAGGGCGATTACGTTCATACACGAGACCTAGCAGGTAAAATAAATAATTAATGTTATGGTAGTTCCTACACGACAGAAAAAGGTAAATAAGTTTCTACACGGTAAAAGGCAGGTGCGTATGTTAGTTCCTACACGGTGGAAAAACTATGTAATATTATGTAAGTTCTTCACAGTAAAAAAAAGTTCAAATGCCAGTATAAGTGTATACTTATGCTATATTATGGATCAAGTGTTTTTATTTATTATTAAACTATATTTCATATTATATTAATTAATGTACTAAAACTGTTTATAATGTCTTAAAAAAAATCACAAAAATGCCATATTTACCTAATACATTTCATAAATAAATTGGTGACGACAATATCTTTTGAAAAATAAGGAAAATCGCATAATAAATGTTGTAGATAAATACCATCTTTTCCACCGTAGAGGAACTTCTAACACATCTCATTTTTATATTCGTGTAATATTCATTAACACATCATATTTGTAGGACTAACGCATGCAATTGTTTACCTGCTACTCTCGTGTAGGAACTTACTATTCCCCGTCAAATATTGTTTAAAACCAAGTTAACTAAGTGGTTGGGTCTGAAAGTGTTTTGCATATAAAATTATTTATGTAAGTATATTCAAATAATATTTCCGAAAGTAAAGTTCTTATTTTATTCTGTCGCGTTTCTCTGCGATAATAATATACCCCATGTTTTCGCAGCGCAAATGTGTACTGTAATAATTATTATTAATATGTATTATTATAATATTAGCATATTACAAACCACGGGAATTAATAACAAATATCGAACAAGTGTGTGTTATTAACTATTAAAATATAACATTATCATATTATTACGTATTTTCCTTGTGTGCAGAGTAGACAAATATTTTTTTCTCGTTCAAACTTAGAGCTTTGCATGCATAAATATGGGTTCTTGTAAACGAGCACATTCGTTTAATATTAAATTCGCGCTGCGATAATATTATCAAAACGAAAAAAAACACAATACATAATAATAATAATAATAATAATAATAATAATCTATTATAATAGATAAAATATTATAATATTATATAATATTATTATATATACAATATTATTATAGTTTATTCTTCATCATTGTTTCCTTCCGCAGGTTGTGATGAACAAAAAAAAATTAAGCAAATATGTTATCCCAACAACCAAATTTTATCATCAAATGTTCGCATAATATTCTTCGAGATTGACGTAAACACATATATACACAGTTGCACTATCCCTCTGAGGCGGTTCCGATGTTTACACTTGGTATGTTTGCAGACTGGTTGTAGAATGGAAACACTAAATTAACATTCAAACATACCATGTTGTGTGTTTGCTTATGTTTTAGGCTGTGCGTAGTGATTCTCGGTACACTATTAGATGCACCTGAACAATATCAATATAATATAATATTATTCGCATTAATTTTTCATTAGATAATATCCAACAAACGCTAGAACACAACCGTGCAGAATGCTGAATATAGGTAGGAACCAAATTCCAGTAAAATCCAACAATAACATTACTATCCATATTATGTAATTCGACACCACTTGTAAGTTTAACATACTATCGTTGGTATGATAAAAAACAAAATTGTGCGATGTATATTTTGGGAAATCTAAATATTGATATTATTTTCTGAAACATTCGATGGAAATAGCATAAACATAATTTATATTTCAAGGAAACGTACGTTATTTAAAATATAATTATTTGCTATAGTTCAAAGGACTATGTATAGATACAACAAAAATTATATTGCATCGATAGGTTTTCGGATACGACAATAATTAATTAAACTAATCAATTCTTAAAATGACCAATGGGAGGAACTCATTAAACCAATGTAAATAAGTGTAATGCGTATAATATATTATATAATAGTATACTTATACAACATGTGTGCGGTGTGTCTGAGAAAATAGAAGAAGTACATTGGAATCGTACCAAAGTTTAACAGCTTCTTGGCACAGTAGAAAACGAGGTTTTTTGACTTTCTAATACGACCAAAGTTTGTATCATCTGTGAACAAAAGCTACAATAGTAAACCCTTGAAATCTGCTCGCTGTACTCGTACTGTGTCAAATTAAATTGTTCAAAACTACAAATAGACTGTGACTGATCTCTGTGAGATAACAACGCCAGACTTTAATTAGGAAAAAAACACAATTCCATTGTCAGCTTGTTTTTCGTGTGAAAATGTCGTAATTTGGAAAGTTTGATTTACTTTAAAAGTTTAAAAGGCACACTAATCTAATATACATTTAAGTTCTCAAAAGAGGTTCTCCCTGAATCAAATTACATCCATTCCAACCCTTTCTAACATAAAATTTGTGTAGGTGTAATTACTAATTAGTTTTAATATCCAACGTAGATATTCCAAAATACATATTAAAAGTAACTTTAACAAACAATTAAAATCTTATCTAACTATTTTTATATTAGTTTTTATGATTGAGGAAAATGTACTATTATTAAGTTTCAAAATAATCAAAAGTTAAATATTTTGCGTACCAATGGAAATAAAATAAACCATATCAGATTGTTATGAAAAATGTAAATCTCACCAAGCATCTCGATTATATAAAAAGAAGAACTCAAACAAAAAAGAGGTTTATTGGCAAGAAATATTAAGAACAATCGTCACAGAACTATATCCATATCTCTATGTCGATTTATAACCAACGCTAAACAACGTAGATATATCGGAACTTAAGTATTTTTATAGGTACTATACCAAATTAAAAATTGATACAGCTTAAATCAAAAACTGGAAAAACTATAGCCACGCTCGAGTATACTACAACAATCACTCCAGTTGCGGTGAAAACCAAAAAAACACCATTACTAAAGTGGACACATCCCCCAAAAAATTGCATTATGCAATGATCATCACACTCCCGCGGTTGTACTTTTTCCAAAAATTGCTGAGTTAGTAAGAACATAACCATAAAAGACGATTTAAATTTTAATACCAATACTGTGTCAAACTCAGCATAATATAACATATTCCATACTCAAATAATATTAAATAATATAACCTATTCACATGCTACAAAATCAAAAATAAGCCTCACAAAAATTAAAATGAATAGGTGCATACCAAAATAAGTCCTAACATCCGAAAATACCTCTTTCCTGAACAAATTTAAATCAGATTATAATGTCAGACAATTTATAGGCGATACATATAATACCTACTGATGCAATTAAATTTAGACTCTTTTAATAAATATTATAAGTTAGAATTTCATTCTAAGTTCAATTAAAATAGCAGTGTATAATATACACAACGCTTTTCAATTTCTAATAAATAATCATATTTGCTGCAATATAATATATTAAAAACCAATACAAATATAAAACCATATGATTACACTTAACTGCCTCGAAAAATAATTAATTACCAAAAAGGTACGAGCCAAAAAAAAATGTGGTAGCATTTAACAAATTAACCAACAAACTTAAAAAAAGAAACTTCAAACATTTTAATCAAATCAATTTCACTCGTGATTATTATCACTCACACCCAACTACGGATCTTTATGGCAACTATTAAAAAACCAAATCAAAAGAAGAGACTCAGCTTCTCTATTAGGTACTAAAACTAAATAACTCATTAGCATTTACCGATAAAAAAAAAAAAATTTATTAGTAAATTCTTCCTCGCAAATCTTTCAAACATAATGAAAAATAATAATAATATATTTTTTAAAATAATGGCAAACAAAAATATTCTTTTCCTTACTCACTTTTACAATTCTTGTTTCCTATAAACAAATAACTTATAAAATATGTCAAATACTTACAATAAAAATATAATTAATTTCTGCTTTTAAAACATTGAAATGAATACCAACAGTGGAGTGTTGAGAATATATTATTTTATGCTGTCGACGGTAAATTATGAGATAGACGAACGGAAAACAAGTTTTTTTAACTTTTGATGCTTTTAAAAAGTTTAAAAAAATAGTATTATGTGTATAAAACATAGATTATAATAAAAATAAATATTATAAAGTTTTCAAATTAGATTAAAAACAACCTAATTAATAACAATAGTTTACAATAAATTTTAAAAACCATTCGTAACGCAAAGTTTGAAATTAATTTAAGAATTGTGTGCACGCATAGTATATTATTACATTTTTACTTCTTTGTCCATTAATAATTTCTTAAATAAATCGATAAGGCCTCCGTCTACATTCGTGTGCGCACACAATTCTCATGTGGCATCACGGTGAAACGTCGTAGTCCGTTTATAATATTTATAAGTTATAACAGTATAATGTTTTCAAGGATCGATTTCGCACCAATCCAGTTTCATTATTTGATGTGCGCGAGAAGAAAACGGTCATTGAAAAATAGTGGCGCAAAGTCCAATGGCGTACAAAGGATTTTTCCATGGGGAGTGATAATATTAAATTCGTGTCACAATAGGGAAGAAAATAAACGACACCTCAATGGCACTACAACTATACTACTGGCTCCTATTATACTACTGACGCACCAAAACAAAACAGAAAAAAGGTAGGTAACTTCAATTTCAGTCGAAACGGATTTGTTTTTTTTTTTTTTCCAGGAGTTATGTTATGGCCACATGTATACCTATGGACTAAAGGTGATTGTTATCTATTCATTTCAGTGGAAAAAATACGCAGTTACCTATAAATGGTCGAAAACGCCAATTCGAAATAACTGAATATTGATTCCGTTGTTATTACAGTAAAAATAAGTCCAAATTGAATAGAGTAATTGACCCGAATATGGAATAAATAGCTGTCCAAGTATAAATGTCCCTTAATATACCGGTATTTTTTATTTCTATTGTTTTAATTTACAAGGAATTAACTATGAATAATTTACAATATGTAAGAAAACTGTATGGCATATTCTCACGTTAGGAAACGTATAGGAAAATATACATTTATATAACATAATGTTATCGTTGTTGGATATTATTATTTTTTAATGTTGAAATGTAGTTTTGGGTGACCGTTAGTATTTTTATTATGAAAAAAGTCGATATCTATTAATAGCTAACTACTTGGCATAGAACCATCAGTATAGTGAAGTTGTGCTGGACCATTGATCATTCGAATTTTCAAATTAATTTGTGTGGAGATGCATAAGGCGTTGCAGTTATTAGACGTAGGGTGCAGATGGATTGAAATGGTTTAAGTTTGCGAATTTTCGACGTATTGGTTTACGGTTTACCCAATAATTTAATTCCGCAAGTCCAAAGTGTTCTTATTATTGTTTTGTAAATTTGTTATTTAAGTTTATTTTTGCTTTTGATATTGAATGTATAGTGGGTGTGGTTTTGAGTGGATTAATATTTTATTTTTGTATCTATATCTGCTGTGCCAAAGTTAGTGTTTTGTGTGAGGTTATCCCTAGATAGATGTTTTGTCGATTGTCGACTTGCGGTTGGGTTGTTTTCATATTTACTGGATTTGTTGGCAGACTTTTTGACTAATACAACTTTAACTTTTGTTTGATTTATTTTAATTTCTCTCTTCATAATATGTACTCGTTTTTAAAATAGATTGAGATGTAATTGGAGACTTTGTGACCGTATTGAAGTCTTAACTATAACAGTAGGTATGGCTGTCATTGGACAATTTATTATGACAGGACTATTTGATTTATTTAGGATCATCTGCGATGTACATCATAATATTATTGTATAGTTATGGTGACAGACCACTTCCCTGTGGTATTATGATGACAATGTATTAATAGAAAAAAACTGTATCACCGATAAGGTTCAAGAAATAATTTAAATAATATCAACGCAGTAGAATACGTTTTTTTATTACACTAGTGGTAGGTACATCATTACGGCTCCATTGCGACTAGTAACGTAAAGGGACGCATTAAATTTTTTTACCCTTGAAAATACACCTTCATTATACCTTTATTATATTACCTATAATAGTATGGTCTACCATTGGCAGTTAGTGGAAAGTTAATGATATAATATGACACTCCGTACACATTCGAATTAATTATCACATTACACTATACTAATAAAACATACACTGTACGACTTATTGTAATTATTGATTATTTTTTTTTACACGCCTATTTTAATTTTAACGCGTTGAGTTCCATTTATTTCGTTTCGGTTTCCTATATCGAATTCCGGAAACACGAACCGCAGGTACAAATATTTAAATAGCCTATGGTGATTTATAACGCTTCCTATTGAACTTCACAATAGTCCTATTATACAGGTCTATTCGGGTATTAAAATTTCACAAAAATCTAATATTGTATCTACCAACAGTAAGCCCGTAATCATTACTACTATGTTTTTTTTTTTTACAACGACCGATGAAAGGAAGTATTTTTTTTCCACTCTACAAAACCAATTATACGTTTAATGATGAAATATAATATCAAAAATCATTGATGATATTCAAAAAAACGAACAAAATATTTAATTAATTTTATTTCTAAGAAGACCTATAAAATAATGTTGTAATATTTGCTATTGTTTTAAATTTTCTTACACAGAACAAAAACTATTGAAACAATATCGAATTCTCGTTATAGGGAACCTATTACAATTTTTGATGTTAAAATCCAAATTTAGTTAGTGAATTCTAAGCGTACCTACTGCAACCAATTGTTATGATTACAGCCATAAACATAAATTATATTATTACATAATATTTAGTACAAAATTCATCATTATAAATATGCTTCAACAAAATAGAAAAATAAATCCAATTACAAATTAAATTTTAATTTTGCAGATTTAAAAAATATTAATTTAAATAAAATCAGCCTTTAAACACGTTACACATAATATTATTATGAAACATGTAGCAACATTTATTTTAGTATAATTAAGTAATCTTAAGAAAAAAAATAATATATAATAATATATTCCTATTATTGAATTAATTATTAGTTGGTATTCGTTGGGCTTACTTAATTCAAAAAATGTATTATTTAGGACAAGAATTATTGACACCTATACATAACTTTTATGAACCTACTTATTATTTTATTTTAAATTGCATTTGAAAAATAATAATATAATATCTATTATAATTAATAAAAAACTAATCAAAATTAATAAAATTAATCAAAAACTGTGAAAAGGACTTTTGGAATTAATAATTATAATAATTGTGTGTCTGCTATCAATGTACGCGTGTTTCTTTTTAACGATTATGCGTCAACGATATGGAACTTAAAACACTTAAGTCTTAGCACAGTTTAGTACCTACCTATGTATATATAATAATGTACTTTTCACCGCTTGCATTTTAGGTTTTGTTATGGACATATTATATTTAATTGAAAATGTAAGAATAATGTTTTATTCGGTCAATTTATGAAAGTATATTATTATAGTTGTTTTTTAAGTTAGTACAATATTTTCTAACGTTACATTATTTTGCCTAGTAGTACAGTATAATATAAACCAATTCCCCCACTTCATTAACCCAACAGGAACATTTAAGAACGCTAATCGCAAGCATGTTTTGGTACCTCATAACATGTGATTTTTCCATACGAACGAACACTTTTCTTTCTCTATAAAATTAATTCAGTATTATGTCGTTCGACAATAGAAAATTATGGTATTAAAGAATGAGATATTTTATTGCGTGTTGCGCAGGTGTATTATAATTTATAATGCAGCGTATTTATTATGTAGCACTGAAATGAGTTGTGACCACTTTTGTTTTGTGTACCCACAGTTAAACTATAAATTATCGTTTCCGATTAATTTCTGGAAATATTTTGCAAGACTATATTTTTAATTTCGTATTTTAATGCTCGTTCGACCGCACCGCGTCATTATAATATATTTTAATACATTATAAATAATGTAAAAATAAACTATTGTACAAAATCACCCAAAATAATACACGCTCGGGAGTAATAACACCGAATTGCGGCTACAATTATCACTAGTAAATGAATGAAAGCATAATATTATAATATTGCATTTGGTATGTTTGACTACAGAGCTATGCAGGTACTCACAGTAGACGATCATCCTTTTGATCATGAAATCTTCATCATGGTACGTGGACACGACACACCTGTAGTCGCCGGACAGCTCGATGGTCGGATTGATGATGTGCAAGGCCCTGTGTACGATAATAATATATAGAAATACGCAGTTATTGATTAGTTAGTGTAAATTTGCTATGTATACCTATTACCTATTACCAGTTATCACAGTTGTTCACGAAGTATTATGTCAATTAAAGAGTCTACTTATTGACGACTTTTTACGGTTAATTCGGAGCAGTTGCCAGATCGTACAACAGTAATGAATTATTTAAATCTTTTAACCAATATAACATATTATAACGCTACGAGTAATCCCCGATTTGTGGATTAAGTCGACATTACTCGGGTAGTCGGCTATGAGATTCGAGTTTACCCAATCAGCCTGGGCATAGGTTGCTGTTGTGGGGTCTGAGACAAAATAATTTGGTTATTTTTTTTTCACATTACCCGAGTAATTCAAGATTAGCAGCACCGGAGCTTGGGGAATCATGGAATGAATATTTTAATTTTTTTACTTTGTTAGAATTTTAATTTATATCCGTGCAATGATTGTAACCACTAAATGTATTTACAAAATAATATTCATACGAAAAACTTTTATTCTTTTTTTTTTTCACGTGAAGCGTGGCGAAATAAATTGTATGGAATTTAAAATTTGTATCATTTAAGATGATATTTTAATGTCGGACAGTCTTAGACGAAATGCTTCAATATACACCATGCATTGTCTCCGCAAACCCGACAACCATCGACTCTGTCGCTTACTGGATTAGTATTGAATAGTAATTTTTTTCATCAATTTTAAAATAAATTGCTTTGATATATTATTATAATTGTATTCAACTTTTGTATTATAATATGTATATTGTATACGTTTTTTTTTTGGAATGAATTTGATTGCACACAGTTATATATTTTCTAGTCGTTTCGATTTGAAACAAAATAAATATGGTATTAAATATGATTATATTTTGAAATTGCTTATTTTGTTCTCTTTCACAACATAATAAATAATTTATTTTTACCATCGACTTTACCCAAGAACTTGTGGTTAGGTTAGTTATCCGGGTAGGTATTGGAAATATTTCCCAACGGCCATTACTAACATTTACTTTCCAATGGATAATGTATGAAATCGGATAAGGTTATCTTACCCGAGTAATGTCGACTTTAACCGATATCGGGGATTACCCAAAACATAAATATATATATAATTGAGAAGGTAATATTCATCGTGTAATACACAATAGTAAATATTTTCTTGTATAATATTATAAGTGTCAGCATTATTTTTTTATTAATATTTCTAAATATTCAGTGTTATATAATTATATAATAGGTAGAAATATTATTATAACCTTTTTAAAAAGGTACACGGTATATAATATTGTAATTATGTAATTAATGAAGAGAATTGGAAATATTAAATTAATCATTTTATTTGTTTACAAAAGACGGAATTTTAATATTATCGGATGTTTATTAATTTATGTTATTCCGGGTAGTCCAAACAATTCGTTGAAATCATGAACATTATTTTGTTAGTAAACGTTCATAACATTTTCATTTTTAAAACCTAATTCTTCACAATGTAATACAATATTCATGTTTCATAATACGCCATGAATACTTTTCACAGAATTTAGTGAAAATTGCAGTTTAAACTAAAAAATATGATTTTCCTCAAATTAATTTAGTTTCTTGTTGCATTTTAATTATTAACCATAGAAACTTGAAATAGTCCACTGTTGGTTATATATTATTAAAATAAGTACCTATATTTTAAAAATATTCAAACTAATTATATATTATGCTAATTATTAGTATGGCAACATGCAATTTTCTAATTTTCTAATTTGTTAAGTTTTTTTTTATTTATCAACATGTTTGATTTTAGGTATAAAGTATTCAAAGAAGAAATCTAGGTTTCTCATTAATTGTTCATAAAATCGTTTTAAACCCATAATATATAAATATATGTATAATTACTGTAGATACATTTCGTTGTTCATATAAACACTTTAAACTCGAATGGTTGATAGAATTCGTCTAAATTATATCAAATTTCATATTGTGGTCAAAAGGTTCATTCAAGGTTCTTCATTAGTGTTATTTTTAGTAAATCAATTTTTTTAGTAAATACTTTGTACACCGTAATATAATTCTTTAAAATATATTATAAAATAAACTCTTAAGGAGGTGGCTGAATCTAAGGTGGTATCTATGTTCATGACAATTGTGATCGGATTTACTGGCGAATAAAAAACGTAAAAAAATAATGATAACGTGTATCATCGCCTACCTAATATTTGAATAGTATATTATTATCATATTACCTGTGCATGGTATCATTGTCGTCAGACACCTTGTAGTCGAGATTGGCACGGTGACGGAACACGCCGATGCTCAAAGGTTTCTGTCCAGGAATCCACTGATAAACCGGTCTGGCGCTATTGTTGAAATACCAGGCGACCACTAACCCGATAGAATTTGGACGTAGCGTGTACAAGCAATCAAGCACGACGCCATTTTTGATGCTGGCCATCACGGAAGTCGGCACTCGAAGTTCGGTGAGTGTTACACCACCTGCAACATACAACAACATCGAAAACGGCGTCAAAAAGGGCTCATGAGAAGTAACCATAATATTACAGGTAATGGTAAAGTAAAATGTGAGAGGTTAACTAAATATACGGTAAATGTTTTCGCATTTTTATTCGCAAAGATAAATTAATTAATAAAATACTGAATTTTAGTAGAATAGATTTTCAATCGAATAACTTCACATGAAAATTTTGGAGTACACTTTATATCCTTATACTTAAAAATAAATAAACACAGACAAAACAAAAATTTTAAAAATAATATAATATAGAAACTAGTTGATATTAAACCGACACATTCCTAGTTTAACTCATTATCTAATATAATAAAAAATACTTTGATACGCGCCTCAATTTAAATATCGTATTCAAAATAAGTGCAATTTTGTTTAATGATTAAGAATAAATATAAATAAAAAGAAACCATTTTTATTTTGTTATTTGCGATTTTTGTAAATAAACAAAAATTATTCACATAAAAGCAGGACCATCTACTATAATATAGTATATTTAGTCGATAAACCTGATTGGTCATTGGCCACGACGCGATGACGTATTGGCGTGAATACATTCGAAATCGATGGGAAAGCGATTTCTACGATGGCCCTCAGGATCGTACATTGGTTTTACGACATACTGAATAAATTGAAACATTTCAGGATATCCTCGTCCGATTTATGAATACACGATAATAATAATAATAATAAAAAAAAAACGTTTTTAAAAAAAAATGCATGTGTCATTTTTAGGACTGACTTGCTCGGCGCGCACTGATGATCCCGTTTCTTCGTTTCCTTCAAATAAACTTATTGTAACACCACATGTGTGCCGGACAGAAAACTATCTGTGAATAAAATTACATCACCATTCTACCAGAGATGGACGTGCTCGGAATATAGTGCGCAAAGTTTTCTGTTGACACGGCCACATTTCACTACATAGATGATCATGTTCGAATAAAGGTTTTATAAACAAAAAATATAAAGAATAAAATGAACACGTGACGTTTTCAAATAGATAGAAACGCATGTTGCGACGTGTTTTCCGCGTAGTTGCGATCTTTGCGAATTATGCGATCTGAACGCTGAATCGTTGATTACAACTAACTATCATTGTTTTTTATTTCGATATCATTTTATTAATAGTATAACATTCACCCTAAACATTACTTAGAATATGGCGTTTTAAGATGACGCCGATTCCTCGTATCGGCTGCAGCCAGGCATTATTATACTGGGTGGGTGGGTGCTTATAAGCGATCATACAATTTGATAAAATGTTCCTCACAATACATGGCTCTTACAGCAATTAGCAAATACCTCTTAAAGCAACAGTTTTTTATTTTCATAGACATTTGGTCTTTTAATTTTGAAGAACTTCAATAACATTTAAACGAAAAATTATAGGATTTCAGTTATTATATTGTAATTCAAAAAATACTAAACGTATGGGTTCGAAACTTTTTCCTAATGCAAAATATATTATTTCTTATCATAAGTCAATTTGACTAATTTATTATAAAAGCTACATATACTGTAAACTAATAACTTCGTTCTATTCAAAACGTGGTTTTGAGCTAAAAAAAAATGTAAAAAAAAATAGCCTTTAATAACTATTACTTAATATTTGCTATTTTTTTGAATAAATTAGTCCAACCGTACTACCCACAGTCTGGACCCCGATATATATGTGATGGTACTAAATTTTTTTTAAGAATGATGACAAGTATATGATTTTAATACATACTTATATAAGGAACTGGATATTATATTAATTGCCTAAATCAAGGTAGCTTCAGAGTTACAACAAAAAATTGTCCTAAAAGGAAGGTGGATTTTCTCCCTAAGTCTTGCAGTCTACTTATACGAAAATAAATGATTAAAATTAAATTAAAATTAGAACTAGTTGCTGATAAATCGTGAAGTCTTCTCTCAGAATCGTTTTTTGTATGTAACCATAATATTATGTTATTGAATTCCAATTCAACACAATATTTACATTACAGTAATACCTGTTTGATGGACAGCGTGATGTGCAATGCACTCGAATATATTAGTAGGTACACAATAGTAGAGCGACTTAAGCTTTTCTTGATATCTGGAGACATTTATACCAATGAAGTTAACATGGAATATGCTTATTATAAAATTAGTGAAAATTAGTAGGTAAGTTAAATATAAAGATGTGTAAAGAATATGGACGCATCCGCATGACTTCTTTCCTACTGCATTTAATTAAATATTCTCATATAGTTTATTAAACTCCTCCCTCTTATAAGATGTACCATCTCCATCTGGGTCTCGCGTCCAGATCCCTTGAATATTGATATCGTGCACCCTGTACAATAATTACATATCTGGATTATAATGTAATCATGTAATCAGCAAATGAAAAAAAAATACCGTTTGGAATTAAACGAACGACGGACGAAAGGGAAAGGATTTATTTTGCTAATAACTATGGACTTTTGTGACACGTACATGGAATTATAATATTGTATATACAAACACAAGCTTTGAACCGTGTCGCAGGGAGTTAATTTTATTATCATATTATGATAAATCTCGTTATCTCTTCCCTCTTTCCCATTACTTTCCCATACTATTATTATCATCATCATCAAACCAGGTTCGTTCTGCGTTCGTATCGAGTGGCATATTTTTTTATTTGTACACGCGACACGAGACGATAATAAGTAGAAAACAACAACAAGGACTGTCGAATAACTCTGAAACATGTACGTTTCACACAGAGGATCCAAAAAAAAACCACGTTCAGATATTATATCATTACGCTCACAATATTATAATATATACGTCAATAAACGCATATTAAGCATATATATCGTATGATCATTGAATATCATTCATTCGAGTTCACATACGCCTATAAAATGCAATATATTATATTACAGTAATGTTCGAGTGAAACTTAACAAGCCTATACTCGTCGAGACGGTTAAGGGCGTTATTATTATTTATTATTATGCCAAACGACGACGAATAATAATATTATTATGTTTTAACAAAACCGTTCATGTCTGTGCAAGCAATCTCAAAATACATTTCGCGAAAACGAGCTCACGATTTATGTTTTCAGATGCAGATAGCATAATATTATTTAAATTATATCACGGACAAGTACGAACGATCTACAAATGAAATCCAATTCCATTAAAAACCGAGTGTTTACTTTCGTGAGATTTTAAAATTTTTTTTCAGCAAACAGTAATTTTCACTCGTCAACTTGAATGCGCGCATTCGTATGCACAGCATTCCAATTTAAAGTAAAAGCAAGACAGCATTCGGCCGATCTTATACTATAATATGTACGCGTGCGGGTGTGCGTGTGTGGGTATGGGCGTGTGAGTGTGCGCGTTTTGTTTGCCGTCTAAATGTTTAATAATGGAATCTATAATGGGAGACCGTGTAGTGCACTTTCAGGTACCTATAGAGTAAACAGTTATCAAATGGAGATTCTTGTTTCAAAACGTGGGTGCAATTGAACATAGCGAATTTCACGTACCGTATACCAAATTAACTCACCAGGTTTCGAACGGTTTTTATATGACGATTGGTTACTAAAAATTGAATAATATATTATATACAGTCTGTAGGTGGGTACTTTGTGTGTCATATTGTGTTATTTTAAAACATCAAACAACTGTTAAGTAGAATTTGTATTTGACTTGTATTTATTTACATCAGGTACAATACATTTTCGCTATAGCCAATATTATGCATCGACTAATTAAATTCAAATGCTAATAGGAAAATCGGGAAAAATCATATTATATGTACCCTTTAAAATAATAAAAAAAATATTTGAAATAATAACTTTAATACAAATTTTAACCTATATGGGACAAAATTTAAAAAAAAAAAACATTTAAAAACAATGTTACAAACGGATAATGTACATTTCAATATGTTACGTTTATGTATTTATTTTTTAATCGGATCCGAAAACTAATATCAATGAAAAATAATAATATCAAGTACCTATATATAGGAATTACGAAAATGCTTGAATTTATCAAGTTACAATTTGTATTTTTACATTATTATTTACCAATATATTTTTATCCTTTGATACAATAATATACAATTAAATATGACATCAATTAGGCATAAAATAAACTAGTAAGATCAACGTTTTTGTAGATTAGGCCAATTATTGATCGTCAAATGTCAAACTTCACATTTTTCACTATTTTTTTTTTTTTTTAGAAATTTCTTAATGCATTCAGTATAAATACAGTGATTAGTTTCGTTGTTCATAATTCTAATAATTGTGTGTTTTTCTACACTACTACAGATGTAGTTATATTATGATGATCATAGTAAATAATGTAGGTACCTACTTAACATATTTATGTAGGTGGAGCGTGATTAAGTTCTACAATAAGTTAATACACTTCTACTTCCACAGTTCCAATCAACGAAATACATATTATGCACTTCTTAATATGTCAGAACTATTTTTACTATGTTTACAACACATTTTAGTATAAGTAACTGGTCTTTATTATTTGTTGTTATCATATATATTAATATGTGTACTCGTTAATATTGTATAAGGTACGTAATCCACATTATGTAAATACGTATTAGTATATCACTCCCAATTTCCACTGCTGTCATTTGTAACTAAAAAGAAAAAATATATATTTATACAGAGTGAATCAAAATGCTCATTCATATATTTTTTCTTTTTATAATGAACTTATTCAAAAACTGATTTTCAGAATTTTCAAGTATCTATCTACAATAGTTAAATACCATTTTTAAATAATTTGATTTTTTTACGTCATGACGTTTTAATGTCGAGTTTATATTTTCAAATAAAAACCATCCTTTGTTTCTGTAAATTGTGATTATTTTGAAAATATTGGTGCATCTAAGCACAAATTTGAACGAGTAGTTTCTCAATAATTATTAAACTGTATATAGTGTATATATAATAAGGATGATAATCTATTATGATAAGAGTACTAATATGGGAGCCATTTAATTTTAATTTTATAAATTACAAAATTAAAGTTATTAACATTTATAACAAATAGCATTTTGTTTTGGAAAAATTGTCCGAGTGAAATAACTAATAAGTTATTGAACGAATAATACGTCATATGTATTATATATATTTCTAAATTTCAAAACCCAGAATTGGAGTAAAATATGCGTTAGAGACAGCATCAGGCATAACAAAAAATACCCAACCATTTCTTTCATATTATTATTATTATTATTATTTATTATTGTGTTTTTATTCATCAACTCAATTATTGTATAATAATATAAAAGTAGGTAGGTACCAGCTACTGCAGCTGTAATAAACAATACCGTAGAATATACATACAAAAGAATATCGTATGATTCCATGTTTTAATCTAGTTACATAATTGAGTTTGAGTTGCATTAAGAGATTACAGCGTGCGTGTATATTATATGATTATTATCATAATATAATAATAATATGACGATGATGATGATGATTTCATAAAACTCGAATTGATTATCGTACAGGAGAATTAAAACAAACGCGATAGGGACACACTATAATATTATATATATATATATCATTACGTCGTATTATAATATTAAATATTCACTGTGTTCACTCGTACACCCGTAAAACAATATCATCCCCCGTCAGTCGATAAATGCATAATATACTATGTATATATATATATGTATATAGTTCAGGCTGTGTGCGTAGTATTATCGGTATTACATATACCCATATATATATTTTGTAAATGTACACGTGCCCTAGTACATATATGTGTGTATTATTTTATATGTCTATAAAACACTTTGACACCGCGTAGGTGTGTGTGTGTGTGTGTATATATATATATTGTAAAGCGACGTGGGATGGCGCACAAATGCTCCGAAATCGAATAAAACCGTGATCGGTGAAAATATAATAATATATGAACGACGTCGACCCGGTCGACACGAACAAAGTTGGTACTTTCGCACGAGAAAAATCCGACGTCAGAGCCGCCGATAGTCATAATAATAATAATACTGATGACGATAATAATAATAATAATAATAATAATAATAATAATAATAATAATAATAATCATAACAATAATAATAGAAACTGCAATTTAAAACATGAAAAACACCGTGAAACTGTAAGCACCTAAACGTAGAAAATAAAACTCGACCGTGCTTAATTATTATATATATATAAAAAAAAAAAATAATAATAATAATAATGAAAACCCGTGAGCTTAGACGACGTCTGCAGCAGCAGTTATAGGTAGCGGCAGAAAGTTTTCCGTCTGATGCGGACCTTCGGAGGCGCGTGTGCAATTCGTACGCATTTTTCTTCGCCCCGCAATAAAACGTCGAAATTCCGTTTGAGTCTAGCACTCACACACACACACACACACACACACACACACGCACACACACACACACGCACTAGGTGACTTTCGAGCCGAAACCCGGACGGCGGCGGCCGCACCACAATCTATAGGTCTTAGGTCTAAACCCACAGACCGTTTAACGACTGCGAAATGCCGGTGTAGAATTGGTCGTCCCGGACGGAGTTGGGGTGCAGGCGAGGGGCGGGGATGTGGAGACGCACCGTATCTACCTTGTTTTAATTGAAGACCCCTGGCAAAGGGTTTAAAACCGTGATCTCGGCACTTAATTATAGAACTCGCGCTCGCGCGCGACGATAAATGTTCGTTTAATGCGTTTCGTGGGGACGACGACGACGACGACGTTTTCCTTTACGATTCGCCGCCATTTTTCGGTCCGCAGATCGTCACAAAATTAAATAATTTAACGTCCTGAAAGGCATTCCGGGATCAAAAGCATTATGTGCATCATGTTAGCTGCTGCTGCGAGCACCGCTGCGTCCCTCGTCCCGCGCGTGTACACGCGATGATAACACATAATATAATTTCGTTTCTACAATTATTGTAAATTATTCACATCGTTATCATAATATTTGATAATAATATTTCGTTACTACCACGTGACACTACTGTATTCATACGTCATCGTCTAAGTATAGTATAACATCCATACGCGACATACACCTATATATAATATTATTATTACACGAAGCCTGTCTGGTTTACGTCTCGCGACGTTTTAAAGTCAACATATGGCTGTCATCGTGCATTGTAAACATGTTTATAGTTTTAATAACGATCGTGCGCAGAAGTTTTTCCTTTCGGGTTTCCATAAATTGTCGTACGGACTTTGTCCGATTTTTATTGCTTGCGTGATTTTATACTCTGCAATAACTTATTTATTTATTCATACGGCAGTAAAACAAGAAAACATGAATACCGCGGGATACTAATTAAGACTAATTATACCATCAACAAAAAAAAACAGAAAACCGATAACAGGAATACAATAATAAACACAAAATTAAAACAATAATAAATAAATGTCCATTCGTAATGTGGCTATAATTTGATGTCTCTATTAGTTATATTCATTATATTGCTGCTGTATACATGTCTTCACGTTTACACAGGATTTCTTTGTAAAAAATTAGGTATATTGGGTGTCGTGGGTGGCCGCAGCCATAATTCACGCTTGGCATTACATTACATTTCACTTAAGAAACAAAGATTTTATTGTACCATATGATGGTGTATCCACATATTCCATGTACGTAAGTGAATTAAGGGGAGGCTCACTCTCCCCTGCATTGATTGTGGCCAGGAGGTTTCACTGTCGGCTCTTATTCGTCCACTATTGATGATTCGTATTTATTTTTCCAAGACTTAGTTGCATTAAAATCGGTGCTGTTCAGTGTGACGACGGATTTCCACGGTGGATTGAGAGGAGGGAGGGCTCTGGAGGGCACTCTCAAATGTGCATCGATTTGCAGACTGCAGACAGCAGCAGGTGTCTGAAGACTGCATAATATTTGTCTCCATTAAATTAGTAACACATTTATAGGCATCGTCGGAGCTGCGATATTGCTTGGAATAAGTATATACATTGAAGGGAAGTGGATTTTATTGTACACTGCAGTTGAGTTGAGTATCGACCTTTTTGACGCACACGCTTTTAAACTGGACTGGATCGTAGTAGTCTGTAGCTATACTAAATTATAGTAGTACACACCTTTCATCAGCATATTATAAAACAACATATTATTAATATATTCTGTATTTATATTTCATACGAGCGGCTTTAGATATATGAAACTACAAGTAGATACTAGGAAAATCATTCACGAAAATGTAATTTCTGATTTGATGTATCATTCGATCAAAGTTGACCTAATTTAAAATTCATTAATTTTTAAATGTTGACATAATAATATACAAATAAAATTTAAAACTTAATTTCCTAAAATGTACATAGCGATATGGCACCACCAACTTAACCTAACTCAACAACCGGCAACAACCTCGTTGAAATTATTATTTTGTTTCTATTTCTGGCTGTCAATCACTTTCCAGGAGGAAGTGGTCGAGTTTAAAAACTATTTTCTCGGTGTAACTGCCGTAGTTCTAGTGAATATTACCCACTGTCAAAGTTTGCGTGTTTATCAACGACCTTATTTCCAGTATATAGTTAACCAGTGTTTTGTAAACGCAATAAATATATAATAATGCATAACATGTTATTATGTATGTTTTCAAATTATTATAAAATAGTATGAACATATTTTAACAATGTTAACTAATTTTTAATTGTTTCAATCGAATTTTCTCCAACATTTTTTTTCTTATATTAAAACATATTTATTTTTTTTAGCATTATTCATAGTAATATACATACCTACTAGACTATGACTTTATTCAATTTAATTAAATCTATTCAAATTAAAACATTTTACGCTTGCATTAAAATATTGAATACAATAAAATGGAACAGTTATATTTCATCAAGGCTTTTAACATAATATTAAAAAAAAATGATTTTTATGAATATTATGAGTGAGACTGAGACTAAAGGTACATTTGAGTTGGTTATTTTATCCGCCACATTATATTACTATGATCAAAGAGTTCGCATAAATTGATTATAAAATTTTTTAGTTCGAAATAATGTATTTAATCTGGGTTATTTTTCGATTACATTCTTAAAGAGCTACATTTTCATGTTTTTGTTGACCAAAGTAAATTACTTAAATTGGTTGTTGGAATTCATACGCATAATACAATATTACAAAAAAAAAATATATCATATTAAAGACCTCTAAACTGTATAACTGTGTTTTCCCAAATAATTTTTAAAAAGAATAAATTAAAGTGCACGTTGGTAAGGGTTGGAGTGGATACAATACAATTTAACCAGATTTTTGTTTTGCTTAGCAGAGTATTAAAAATAAAACGATAAAAGTATAAATAAAATAAAATAGTAATAATAATAACAACAATAATAGTAGTAATAATGGAACAACGTAAAGGCGTAGAATGTCATCAAAGGTTTTTGAATAGTTTAAAAACAAAATTAAATCTAACAAAACTTCTTTGTAGCTAAGTCTTGACGCGAAAATTATTCCGGTTTCGTTATGCAGCGTTGTTTATACAGGGTGTTTGAAATTATTTTCTATCTTCTACACAATATCCCGCCGAACAACCCACCCCTCGCCAAATAACATTGGTGCGTATAATATGACGTTTCATATTGAATATAATACGGTTAAATTTACCCGATATTTAAAAATTCAACAATATCTGTGGTTCATAATATCTGCTCGTTAAGCCAAGGCATATTTATATCATTATACGTAATATTTATAAAAATATTTATTACATATTTTTGTTTCCTTCCCAATTAAAATGTTTGATACCAGAGAACCACCCTGTGAGGCACAAAAGTAATAATCGACACGATCGATGGTGGTTTGAAAGGGGAACGCGTAAGATGATCCACCCGGAGAAATGAGAAGTAAATTGTATAAAGAATTCTCCCCTTTGGTTATATTACTGTTATTATTATTATTATTATTATTATTATTACGACAGCAGCCAGTAGGTTTAGATTACTCACTATAATATTGTGCCGCGCAGTTTACAGCCACAATATCAATTTTCTTGGGAGATTGTTTGGCAATCATATTACACATCCGTAATTATTAGTTTACTAGTCGTAAAAAATACAAAAAACATATTTTAATTTAAAATAATATTGTGTATTCATCATCGACGATTTAATGACGTGGCCCTGTGTGATAATAATATTGGAGAGGATAATAAAATAGGTATACTATATTTTTACACGAACACTCGAACCATTTCACTTCGATTACAATATTCATATAATATTATGTACAACCGTGCGCATAAATCAATCATTATAAATAATTCCTTATTTTTAAACTTCACGCGATTATATTTTAAATCTTGATAGTCGGATTCTCCAAACTATTTTAACTTATTCAAAATGTATGATATTGTACGTTTTTTTTTCCGACATCGTAAATGGGTTATACAATATAATATTTTAAGCGACACCAAATCATTTGGAAACCATTAACCGAGTATATAATATTATGGTAGTGTAGATATTTTTCAAAAATTATTAACGCATATTAGTCAATAAATCATACTTTATTTGAAATATATAATACAAAAATGTCCGACTCATTCGATAAAATAAAAGTATTTGAATCTTCTATAGATACCTAGTTGGCAGGCAGTACTTTAATTACAAAACGATTATACTATTTCATATTGTTATGTCTTATATTCTCAACTACTCAATATTATATTATACACAGCTAGAATAATTTAATATTTAAATCATTATTTACATGGTATAGTGTATTATTTTTACCAACACCGTAAAGGTTAAACAATTTAATATAAGTGACACCAAGTAATATAAATACCCTTAAACAAGTAGTCGTGGAAGTGTAGTTATTTATCAATAAGTATTAATGTATATTATCATTCTTTGGAATATCTAATACAAAAATGATTTACTAATTCGATAAAATATTTGGAACTTCTTGAATCTAGATAGTACATAATAATATAGGTGGTACTATAATCACCAAACGATTATAATTCATATCGTTTATACATTCCTAACTTCATATTCAATAGATTGATGGAATGTTATGCCAGCTAAAATAGATTAATATTTCAATTAAATTTTAATCGTTTACTGAATTTCCGTAAAGAAAAATAAACAGTTAATAAAAAAAAGTAATTTTTTATTCGTATTATTTCATAATCATACAAGGTGTAAACATATGTCCATCATAACGCATGCTTTGACTACTGCGAAGTCGGGAAAACTGTATTTAAAATAACTATTAATGATACAAATCATTAAAAATATACTCTCATTGGGATTTTAATATTTTCAAAAGTAAAATTTTCACTTTGACTGCCCAAAATAAATTTAATTAACTAAGTACAAAAACTTGTTAAAAGTTCTAGACCGATTAATTAAAGCAGTTTAGCTCCAAAGTACGTAATTTAATGTCTGGTATCTGAGGCTGTAGGTAATGAATATTTTCGAAAACTCACGGATAAAGTTAAAAAGTTAAACGTTGAAACTACATATTAAAATAGTGTTCTGTATATATCTTAGAACGAATAGTACCAGACAGACTAAGTAACCACTTGCAATATCATAACTAATATTATGAGTAATAATTAATAAACAATAAATTATTAGTATGGTGGATGATATTATGCCGAGAATAAAAAAACAGAAAGAAACGTCCTAAGAAATACCTGTAGCCCTTTGTATACCCTAAAAGTAAAATGCCCTAAAATGTTTTTATTTTTTATGAATTTCATACTAAAAACTTTTAAACAATATAGTTATAAGAAAGTGAATTTTTAAATGAAAACAATTGTTGTATGTAATATGATACATTAATTTAACGGGTTTAAAAAGTAAATTCGATTGTTTTTTTTAAATGTATTAGACGGTTGATTGATTGCTATTGTTTGATTTAGTACAATTATCATCGATGTATTTAGTTATACCTATAATATAATTAATTATAAAACATTTACGATTAAAAAAGCATTTCTAATGAATATAATAAATATAAAAATGTTGCTGTCTCATAAGAATCTAAAAATATTATTTAATTATACAATTTACTGAAAATTGTTGAATACCTTTTACCTACTTAATTTTGAATATTCTCATAAAATACGAAATGAAATACTGCACACGTATTATACTTGTATACACTTATCATGCTAATCAATATAATAAACAGTCTACCTGATACGAGTTTGTGAATTATTGTAATAAAACGGCGACTGCATACACTTATATTTGAAAAACGATCTCGATATATTTTCAAGTGCATTGAAATCCCCAGGCATTAATAAATGTAGGGACCCTTAGTTAAATATGCTCCAAAGCATATGATATTACATCATATTAGTCTACAAGTTGTGAGAGACCTAATACTAGGTAACTACATTATTACATACAAATTCAATGACTCATGAAATGTGCATTTTTACTGTTTTTTTAGGGCAGTGCTATTGATAATCGGTAATCCCTATGATACTGTAAAAATCGTAATCATTCGAACGTATACGTAGTATATCTCCCGTTAAATTAAAAATTTGAAAACATAGCATATTGTCAAAACGGTGTCCGTTCGAGAATAAATTAAGTGTGGATATACTTATTTTTTTGCAAATGGTCAACTCGCATATTATCGTACTTACATAACGTGGTTATGTGTATTTTATAAGAGATCGTATTGATTGGTTGGACTTTCGTCACACGCGCATCATAGGTACTCTGAAGAAAATAATAATAATAATATATATGAAATAACGGTCGCACCGGGGGTTGGTCATGGCGGACGAGACTTCGCTTTATATTATTAATAATTAATCCCTTACGCCTAATAATATTTACTTACTTATTATTATTATTATTGAACAATAACGAGCCCGATACGAATTTCAGATAGTTACATTAGCTTAAATAGAAGTGTACAATTTAAACACATCAATATAAAAACAAATTAAGCACTTCACGAACGGTGACCGCAGGTCTACACGAATACTCGTTCGCTATTCTCGTCATTAGTATGGATTAGGACTGTTTCGTATATCATTCACAGACATTATATTATTATGGAAGGCGAAGGCACTGCGTGAATCGAAAGATGGGTTTCTAAAATTGAGTATGTTTAACGGGACAAGATATTATTGTCATAATATTATTATTTATACGACGCATCCAAAGCTGTCTGATTCGGTATTAGGGTGAAACGAGATTTCCGGCTGTTGGAAAATCGGTTCGCGGGCTCCGGTGGAGTATTTCGTATTTTTTTAATTTTCGCGAGTAGCTGCATCCGCGTTTTAATTTCGGACGCGTTTGCCACACGCAGCAAATTACTATTATTATTATTATTATTATCCGCAGACTCCCGGAACGTTTTTTGACGAGCAATTAGTGTTTCGCTTAATACAAAAAAAAAATAAAAAAATAAAAAACATCGTGGAATATAATGCATCAGTCGTCTGTACAATGAAAAAAAGGCGAATAATAATAATAATAATAAAACAACCGTAACTCGTAAGTGTATCGTATTTAAACGCGTTTACGTGTACAAATTTAATAAACCCGCAAGTGCACTCGCACACACGCAAACACTCACAATATATATATATATTGTATTTACGTGTCAGTGTTGTTATTTTCGGTGTGCGGGTGTTAGACAAAAAAAAAAAAAAATAAAAAAAAAATTACTAGAGGCGAAAAAATACGAAATAAAAAGCCGCGCGCGAATAAATAAAATTACCAAGCATGCTGTATACAAAACTGCCAAGGCGGCGGCGGTGGCACAGAGCATATATAGTCGTTTAAAAACTACCGAGACGCGTCTAATGTGCGCTCTGCGGTGTTCGCGCGCGCGGTCCTGTAAGGAAAATATAGGGAGAGGGGAAGAAAAACGCACACAGAACCACGGAGTCGTGTGGACAGACGCTGCGGCGGCGGCGCGGAGAGCATAATAAATTCTAATAAAGATTTATGTGAACTGGAAAGGAGGTCGGTTATTTTTTTCTCTTTCTTTTTCGTCAAGAGCGGCGGCCTGGTGTTCTAAAGGGTGTGGGGAGGGGCTGGCGAAAGTACACACATATAAATATGGAATTTGTGTGGTGTACAAACGACGACGACGACGACGTGCGTGTTGCAGGGTGGCCGTGGCGGTATCGCCGTTTTAGGGGCTGTT
Source organism: Metopolophium dirhodum (assembly GCF_019925205.1). Classification (NCBI taxonomy): domain Eukaryota; kingdom Metazoa; phylum Arthropoda; class Insecta; order Hemiptera; family Aphididae; genus Metopolophium; species Metopolophium dirhodum. The sequence goes on from NC_083560.1 coordinate 71,876,476, forward strand.
GGTCAAAGGTGCAGACTGTAGCGGGCCGTGCGGGGTTGTTGAAGTCTTTGCGGGGAGCCGAGTGTGCCGGGTGGGATATGGTCCGAGTAAAATCAAATCTGTCGGATCCTGTCATTGTGGTTAGGTTATTAACATTGTATATATTTTGTAGTATTATTTAACGTATTATAATAATCAATTCACTCACTTAACCTTATACATAGATAGAGAGATAAATAGATATAATGGATAATATTGTTTTTGTAACTCTTTTTTGTATAATAATATGATATACATTATAATCATGGAAAATATTGAACGATTTACTTTGGAATATCTTGCTCCATGTATTATGGTATTTGGTATTTTTTTTTTAGTTTTCATCCAGGACTAAAAATCTAGAAGAATTATTATGTTTAAGGTGATCGTAATTATAATGGGTTTTTTTTTAAAAAAAAAAAAACCATTTTATTTTTATAATCATACAGAATCTCAGACATCAAGTCGATCGGCCTGACCTCGCCGATGATTATTTTCTGCTCAAAAATACATAGACAATATTTTTCTTAATAGCACACAATTATTGCAATGGAAACAAGTAAGGTAACAGGTGTATGCGCCTGGTTTATAGTTTTTAACAATTTCAAAAGAGCAACACTGATGGGTTATCACGTTAACTGTTGGTCACTTATAATGTTTTTTTTAAGGTATTTCGATGAATCCTTTGTCGGTAGGAGGATTCTGTTACGATGTCGATAATCTAGTGAAATCTAGTGAAGGGGTCACCCTTGGCGGGACCGAGAGTTGACGTCCGCGTCGACATCGCCGCTATAATATTAGTTATATTATTATCGCAATTCCACCACGCCCAAAAAATGAATCATCGACATGTTATTTTTTTTGCAACTTTTGTACAACATTTACTCGCCGAGTCCTCACAGCGATCGACCGCATTAAGTTCTCCACGCACGCTGTCAGTTTTCTTTTTCATTTTTGTCATTTCCCGGAAAAAATGTACTCGATAAAATGGCACATAATAACGCGGGTGTTCCGTCTTGCGGGTGCACAATTTAATAGAAGTAAAGAAAAAGGGATACAAATTGGTATGCAGTTTAAAGTGCCGCCGCTCCAAAATCCTACCCTACCTCCCGCCGGAAGCCCGCCGCCCGATCACACGACACCGTAACGACTTTTGCTGTATATATATAATATATGTAGTGTATATATAATACAACGTCTGCTCTACGCGACTATATTTTATTATTATCTTTCTTTTTTTCTCCGCTTTTTATCCATAAGACATATACCTAATATAATACTGCTGCAAGGGATGAAGTTTGTCCGCGGGACTGTGGTATATTTATGTACATATAGGTAAGGAAACGATCTGTGCCAAAAGTCGGCTGTGTTTCGTCACACAGAAATGAAATCGCGCGACGTCCGCAATATTTTTTTGTGTCTGAAAACAATATAATAATAATTGAAAGCTGGACGGCGGCGGTCATAGATCGCTAGTGGGTGGCATAGATCTTATAAACACCGATTGGACATAACGGTCTTATCGACGGTAATAAAGTGATTCAAATTGAGGCCAAACAAGTATAACTATACCACGAGTTTCGACTATCAATATGGCAATATTTATGTATATTATAATCATATATCATACAAAAAAGTAGACAAACAGCCCCAAATTCCGAGGACCGCAAAACCACATCATAAAATGTGGATGTCCTATTCATGTTTTCATAAGATCTATAGTGGACGGTTGCGTGATAGATGAAAATGTTGAATTTTTAAATACGGTGGCGCCTCCTTATTTTAACTACTTTCCCGGAATAACGACAAACGAGATGCAGTATTGTGCGGATGTAGGTATAACGAGACGTGTTTGCCGTGACTAAAATAATATGGGTAATATTGTTCTATTGTTGTACCGGTAAGTACTTGACGGCGGCGGTAGCCATTCAACTGTCAATTCATTCAGCGTTTCGGAATAAAACGTCACTTAGCTGATTCCTAATTTGACGTCGACTTGTTTGCTCTAACGTTTTCTCACTTCTCAAACTATTTCGGTTATTTTTCCCCACTTTTGATGCGCTTAATTGCTCTCGGTGATTATTATCATCTCCGTTCATAGACATCAGACGTCAATATTTTAAAATACCAGCCGCCGTCATTGTGGTGTTGTTTTTTGTTGGTTTTTTTCCACGATTTTCCGGACTGTATATAGCATAATCCTTACTGAACTCATCCGCAATGACTAATGGCGTCGGACGCGTATTATACAACGCATAAAGTCCTATCGCATCCGAATTTAACGTTTGCAACCGAGCTGGTTATGATGTGGAAAAGTCCGTATATATAACTACTGAATCTGTCCACCTTCGAAGTCTAAAGTGTACACCAACAATATTATGGACCAGGTACCAACTTAACAATACCGTTCTCTATTTGGTCCACAAATGCACAATTTACGTTTACATCTCTGCACCGATAGTATCCCATAACCAGTGTTGGGATTTCAATACACTTATAGCATCGTTTTCTAAAGCGATTCTCCAGGATCTTATAACATAATATACATAGGTTTCAATGGTCCACGTATTTTCGAATTAGGTTATGAAAGTTTTTACTTTGCATTAAATGCTTTTACATTTTGGTCTAAGACTTTTAACTTATTCAATATTATTAATCATATAATACATTTTTGAACGAATCCGTACTTTTAGTACGACATTAAAATCGATATTGAGAATGGTGACGGAAAATTAAATGAGAATAATTATTTCTTAAGATCAAAATAATGTCCACGTAACAAAGACTTGAAATCGTGCAGACATGCAAAACTTTTTTTAAATTTAATAAAAAAATATTTTTTGGTTCAAAATTTGTATGAAATAAAAAAAAAAAATTAATGCATTCAATAGGTGCATTATTTTAATTTTTAGCACATCACATTCCAAGCCTTAATCATAGTCAGATAACACGACAACGTGTCTATAAATGCCAAGTTTGTAAAATTTAACTTAGTTTGTAATTTATAATAACATAGTATAATAATTAGACGCGTATCTATAAAATGTATTGTTTTTGAAGGACATAACAATAATAACAACAATACTATGGTATTATATGCACACGATTTGACTAGGCATCCACTTTGACAACATTAGCATAATATCGAACAGTCGTAGCCAGACTACTGACTTAAGTGCAGAAGTGAAGTACTTTCGTCACAGTTATATCAGTTTAATAATTGTGTTACATTATTATTACAAGATTCACATAAGATTAAAGATTTTTTTTCGAGAGTCTTGTTACATAGAATGACAATAGTTGGTTCATTACGTATATGAAATCAACACTTTGGCAACAACAAAAACTGTTTAGTTTATCCGTTAAAAAATAATAGCTTTTTAAACATTTAGGAACTGGAAAATATATATATATATACAATATGCGAACATGGAAAAACTCATAAGTTTGGTTTAAATTAACTTAGAAAAGTATAGTTTTCGTTATTGAATTCGATTATCTGTGAACTTTTCAAAAACAAAATGAAAAGTTTAAATAACCAAAGTAATACTTGTGTTTTGGGAAATGGTAAACTTTCGTACGATCAAATGCATATACATTTACAAAATTAATTAAAAACGGTGTGGAAAATATGGTGGAGGTATGCTCTGATTTTACGATATTGTGTGGAATTTTCATAAGGTATTTTCAAATACAACACTGCGTATCATGGACATCCATTTGGATACGACCCGGATGACCCGGATCAAAAAAAAAATTTTTCCAGAAACGAGTGGTCTTCGTATGATATTAGTGGGTGTTGTACAGTTTTGAGTTGTTGTATCATGTATAATATATAAAACATATTACATTTAAAATATTAACTAGGTTGAGTAAACAATATCATACTATGCAACAGGTAAAATAAGAAAACAAATCTTACAATATTCAATAAGTTAAGTAACAACGTAGAAACATTCATTCCGACAAATTATGTTAAGATAACAATTATGTAATAAAATAACTGTTAGTATAGTTTTAAGCATAGTCAATAAGTACAATATAATTAGGTTAAACTTAATATCGATATTACCGATAGTGCTTCGATAGTAAAATTGATGTATAAGTAATATGTGAAGACAGAAAAAGGGTCAGTGGGTGGTGATCGTGTAACTCGATCGCCACTGGACGTCAACGCTTTAAGAAAAGTGCTAATTAATTTTTTCGTTTATTTGTGTACGTGGGTGATCGGCGTATACAACAGAGTGCATTATAATATGTCCTTAACATTCTGGTCTCAATCAACATCTGCACACTGCCAGCCATATAGTGTATGTTTCTGCTCCTCCACCGAGTATTTAAACAACAGTGATACCTAACTTTATATAATATTCTAGTCTCGATAACTCAAAAACCACGAGATAACTCGAATTTTTCACTTGCCCCTAGAAAAGTGTTTTTAAGACTTTATTTTTGAGGTATATCACTCAAAAAATACAAAAGTCGAATTCATTACTGAATTTCCCTTACATCCTCAAACTCACCATCGTTTTGCTCGTTCGTGGAGCGAAATTAAAACTGCGTACATCTAATATCGATCTCGTGCATTTGAGTTATTTTCTATACCGGATATACGACTTTGAACAAACAATATATATTATTATTATTATTGTTATTATACCGTCGATTTGGGAATAAGAATTCAATCAATATATTATTGGCCGTGACTGTCTGTAACGAACGCGTTACATAATAATAATAATATAATAGTAATATGATAACTGTAGTATTCAACTTTGTAAGGTACATTTTCACGCTCGCGAATTTTAATTAATGAGAACTGTGCTCGTTATAATAATATATTCGAATTTAACACGGAACATTTACGTCATTAACGATATGTCATGTTACACATTAAACAATATATACCCGTTATCTTTTTTTTTGTTTTTTAAAAATTGTACTCTGTCTTAACTGTATAACATTCATAATATAAGAAATTACACACGTCGTACATCAACCACCCTTCCCTCCTACACTTAATACGGAATTTGGGTATTTGTTGGACTTGCGACTTTAAGTATAATATATTGTCATCTATATGAATTCGTAAGCCTATAGCCTGTCGAATGTCACCCTCGTCTAGCCCCTCGAAATAAAAATAAATTCAGACCCCAAAGTTTAAACAGCTGTTTATATGAATTAGTACGATACCTTTCGAATCCACGTTTTTAAAAGTATAATATACTACTGGTAAGCCGGTTAGGTGTGACCTTTACTCGCCCATTCGTCAAAATATTATGATTTTCGCTGTCGATGTATGCAAAATTGCCCCCTCATACCATGACGATTTTGTGCACTTAATTCAGCATATATTTCGCGATTATTTTGTAACTATATTCATGATGTTGGGTCAAAAAAATATGATGCAAAATATGTACAACTTTATATCATTAAATCTGATAGCGAGTTTGTTCACGTCACCTCAGTATCCTCATACTACGAATTTTTTAAGGGTTACTGAAATACTTTGCCTGCATTCTTACACGTCATCGCTAATAGCACCTATATATTTTTTTCTTTTTTACAAATATTTAGTGTGTTTTATAAACAAAAAAATATTATGAATAAAATGTATCAAGTGTATTAAACTACCTATGGACGAGTTGTAGTCACTATGCCCTATAATGCCTTCATTCTACGAAAATAAAAATGTCGCATTTTGTAGTACGCTATATTTTATTTATTTAGTTATATATTATAATCATAATGAATAATAATTATAATATGAAGAAAAATAAAGATAAAATTAATCAAATTTCGTTGAGAAGTTATGGCAAAAAAAACTTTAACAACTATAATTTTTCCAAAATATGTGTTTTATTTTTACAAAAAGGAAGTTGTTATTATTATTTTTTACAAGACGTAAATGGTAAAGTTGAAACTTAAATACTGTAATTATTTTAAAATGATTAATAATTAGTGACGGGAAAGATTGTTTTGGGAGTGAAACTTTTAAAGGCATAAAATCGGAACCATCGTGAACTACTTTAATATTGCGGCCGATGGTTACGACTTCATTGTATTTATGTGACCGTTCATAAGTTAATATTCTTGTATTATAATACTTTACGATTATTACAATTATTATGTAATATCATTAAATTTAGTTTGATACTTTATAGTGCTTAATAGGAATAATTATGTATAAAAAAGTTATCATCTAACAGACGACTACTTGTATTTTTTAAATTTTTTGAAGAGTATTAAAAATTATTTATTTTTTTTTTTTATAAAAATTTTAATTACTTTTTGGTAAATACTATTTTTAAACTGTTTTGTTTTTAAGGAATATTTGTCAGTAATCTCAAATCTTTATAATTTGAGAGGGAGTTCGGAAATGTGTCATTGAATAAATGATAGAGCATAGTGATATTTTTTTGATAGCGGTTGTGCAGGCATGGATGGAACCTTACCGGCCTACTACTTAAAAGGTTTGAAATGTATCATACAAATGTTGTATAATATGATGCGACTAGTTTGAGGGGGGATGATGGCCTTGGGGTGACATCTCTCATTCCAAAAAATATTTTTATTTTTTACATTTAACTATTTTACCATAACATGTCATATTATACAAACGGTGGCGTCGGTCATACAAATTCACACAAACGGTATACCAACGATGGCGCACACAAAACAGCCGATTTTCCATATCATGTGGGTTGGGGTGATGACCTGACGTGCACCGTGAATTACACGCGCGGTTGCCGTCTCATTCGCGTTCAACGACGTTTTATTCGAATTTCGGCTGTCAGCGATACACATTCCACACGAGTTTCCGCATACACCTAATACCTATGTCTGATGTGCGAGTTTTCCCAATTAAAACTGGTAAAATCGATATTTTTATTTGTCCGCGCCGTGACACGTCGGGTAACTGACAGATTTCGCGAATATCTCTTAACATTATTAAATCTGTGGCAGTGGTGGTGGCGGTGGTTCGTGCCAAAGAGACTGTCAATCAGTTGGCTAGGCGAATATAATATATTTTTTTTACCATGCAAATTTTATGCAGGCGCTCTTGGAAGATATTGGCTGAATCGACTTCAAACGTTAATTTTTTTCTCGTTATTCGTCCGTACATTTTAATCTATGCAAGTTTTATTATCAGTCCTTATTATTGGGAATACTAAATTGCGGATGGGAAATTATTACCGAGGAAATTCAGTGCTGCACTTACTCAATAGTTTGCATTCAAAATATCATTTTTAACAATATCAGTCATAATGATGTTGGCAATTTCATTATTATCGGCTTATATTGATATAATAATAATTTATGTTCATGAATGACTTAGACTGAAAATTCTGAAACACCATATCACAAAATTATAATACTATGTACAAATACAAACTCAAATTAAACTGTAAACTACATATATTTTTAATCACGGTGTGGCTGCGTAGATATAACAGCTGTACCGTCACGACATAAGTAAATCTATACATTAGATGGTAAAAGTATTTTGAATCCATTAAACTACATAATATAATATGGTCGTTTGGTGGAAATCGTTAAATTTGTTAGTCTCAAAGTAATAATATATATATATTATATTACTGTCGATTATTACAACAAACGAGTTTTATAGTTATTTATACTTATTTATTTTATCGTTGGTTTATATAGAGCTGGAAACCAGTGCGGCGGGATTATGAAATCAAAAACCATATTTTACTATAATGGTATTCGAGACCATCGAAAGTTTTACGATTGCTATAAAATTAATTATTTCAGGTCGGATTTTAATGACATTTGGTGAAAACCATTCTCTGTTGTAACCGCAGGTATAATGTATGAATAATAATCATAAAAATACATCAATTTATTTCACTAGCTTTAAAAAAAAAATGTATAAAGCGCTCATCATAAACATAATATTTTATAATAACATGTTTTGTCGTTGCAAACTACATGCACACCGAAGAAATTACTATTAAGTACTGTGCCACCACCTCTCCCGCTGCATGTTACCTAAACTACATATTTTAATATATTATAATAAACGTTATAACTTATAAGATTTCGTAACGAAATTTTATACCGCTGTCCCAGGGCACGTTGAATGTTAAATAACGCGTATATATACGTTATGTACGTCGTAAACAGAACAGTTTTAAATATACTTTGAAACAAAATAATGGACGGTGGGAATGGTGAGAGCTACTACACAGCACCCTTAGCCGCCCTCCCATTGCTGCGCCCCAGGCTCGTAGACTGCGAATGTATAATATGGTCATTACTCATTACTTAGTGCATAGTTTATCAGGTACATCCATGTATGGTGTTGTCCGAATTTTAAATATTATTTTTTTAATATGACCAATACTATTAGAATATAATGTTCAAAAGTATTTTATTTTTACAAAATATATAGAACTAGGAACGCTTAATACGCTTGTGTTTACTCGATCATCGATAATTAAGTGAGTAAATAGATCATAATATATTTATGTATTTTCGCTATCACAATACTTGTGACATGGCAGCTAACGGTAGCTGTATTATTATCAGCTAATACCTACAATGAATCATAATCTTAAGTCCTATCGTCTAGATAATATCTATAATGCATCATATTAAGTATAAACGTTATGTACGTCGTAAACAGAACCGTTTTACATATACTTTGAAACAAAATAATGGACGATGGAAAGCGTTAGTGCTGCACATCCCATTTATCTACCCTCTCACTGCTACTCAACGGGATCGTGCCTCGTGGACTGCGAATGTCTATATGATACTTATGATCATTACTAATTAGTTTGTGCACAGTACACCAGGTAGGCAGATAGGTATAGATGATAGGTATGTGTGTACGGATGTGTCCACCTTTCAAATATATTTTTAATATTGTGATGATATTATGATTTCTTCTCCGATCAGTCGCTAAGCACCGCGTAAGTTCGCGAAATGTGTATTGATCGATTGCACGTGCTTTGGCAGCGTCGTCCGACAAGTCCGAATTTCGTCTGTGTGCGTAGTTGCGTGTTTACATAACTAGGTACATAATATTATAATATAATGTACACGTTTAGATATACCGGGTTCAGAAACACGCGGTCGACGTGAAAACCGACCACGGTCGAGACGTTTATGATACACGGACGAACGAATCTGCCGCGGGTTCTCTCACGAAGAACGAACGAATTTTACTGAAAAACATAATATATATTATCATATATAGGTACCTAGGAAACGCGTACGTCGTACGGTGGGGACTTCAATGAATTATGGTAATTGGCAAGACACCAAAAATGAACGTAGAATACATATCATACCGAAAGCGCAGTTATACCTGAAGCGTTTTCAGTATTGCAAGCGAGCTGTAGTTATCACCGATGCGTCGCGGATTCCAGGAAGGACGTGGGTCTCTCGGTTTATCCGGATTCTGTGACATCGAAAGTTTTTCATATATTTCACGGACCACGGTATAATAATATTCTGTTGGTATATTTCCTTTATAGTTTTAATGTCCAAGACGATGGTGGAAATTATTTAAAAAAAAATGTAAAACAGTAGTAGTGATTACGATATATAATTTGAGGGTTGAGCATATTATTATAATTATCACAGTAAAGTTTATAGTAACGAGATTGGCAAAAATTACTTACAAGTGTTGTTGTTGTTGTTGTAAGCACACAGCCGCATCGTATAATATAATCATCAACGACTACATCAAACTTCAGGAAATAAGATAAATATATAGTTGCAACACGTCATATTTTATGGAATTTGTAAATACGCGATTATTATTATCACACACCTAATGTCTGTTATTACCATTTGGTGTTATGTATTGTTATAATATTCATATCAAATAATATGAAAGTTGTTAAAAGTTAAAGAGTTTTCATCATTTTTTAAATACAAAGGAGATACCACATCAAAAGCAATCGTTTATAATATTACAAGTGTCCATGTAAAAAATAGCTACTATCTGTTATACATATTATCTGTTGATTTGGCGTTTAAGTTGTTATTGCATGATTGGTTAATCATAGCACAAAACGGTTTTTAGTTTTTACAAATAATAAATTCAAGTGTGCGTGTATGGCTTCCTCTTAGGATCATAACATTATATGATTTGAATTCATAAAATCGATATAATTAACAATGGAACGTGCTAAATATTATATGGTGTGGTGTGATTGTGTGAACTACTGAAACCAGGGGGATCAACAAGTGTCCAAAGGAACTCAGAAACGTCGTCCGTGGTCTTCAACAATCGGTACACGGCTTATCAAGTGATATGAATTCAAAGGAACATCGTCGATTTAAATGTTCAAAATTCCAAACAACGTATCGTAGCATTTTTCTAACTCAACCCGAAAAACGGACGAAGGCCGTAATGGTCGTCAGCCCCTTTACAGTAGCTGCCCATCTATACGTCACCGTATGGTCGTAATTGTATTGTCGAAGAAATGTATCGTAAAGCGACGTCATCATTATAATAAATGATATTTATTATGAATCGTTATATATCTTAGTCAAGTGCCTTTAACAATTCGTAGAAAGTTTACCCCGAGTAATTCGCATTCCACCTCCTGATAAGTTGGCCTTCATGGATACGCGTTCTATCGACTTAATGCGATGTTACTTTTACGCGAATGAATAAATTAATATCTGCTACCTACCTAGCAATTTAGATTGTTTACTAATCCATTTATCTATGATTTTTTGCCCTCGCCAATAATCATGTCAATTTTGTTGGGTTTTTTAGAGAATGAAACCGGTTTAACCGGTTTTCTAAAAAACCGGTTAAAACCGTGGGTTTTTCATATTTTAACACCGCAATTGGAACCGAAACCAATAACTTTACTACACCGGTTATTAAACCTTAACTGAAACCATAGAATTGAAAAACCGTTATTAAAACCGATTGAAATCTAAAACTCATATCGGTTTCTTTGAATTTTATAAAGTTAATTACCAATATTATTTATAATTCTAGTTAAAACGATTATTTTTATTGGGAGTACATATTTTGTTTGAATCCCGATGCTATAACTGAGTGATACGATTTTTATACTATTTATATATTTTATAATATTACTACTATAGGTACTTATTGATTCAAAATTAAAATACAAATATCGCAATATTGTTATTTTGTTCGCCCCTATGCGGCTATGCACGTATATATCGTTGTTATTTGACGTATTTAACGCATTTTTGTATATTATTATTTATTAATGTTATTAAAATTGTTTCGTTTTCGACTGATCTCCGTACGTCCCGCAGTCATCAATTTCTTAAAGTCATTATCATCAGTCTCCTCAGTGTGTCCCCTGAATTAAAAATGTGTGTACCAAATCTTATAACGTGTATTTGAATCTTAACTGTAAGCATTTTTGAGTAACAATATTTTCAATAGTCTAATACACTTTTTTTAGTATCCATTTAAATTAATAGTTTGTTCTAATATCATAAGCATTAATGATTAATCACATAACAAAATATTTATTATACTGTAATATAGTGTGATGTGCTTGTAAATTACAATTAAATATTAATGTAATTGAAAAATGATCTCAACCATAAGTTGTATGCCAAAAATAGGTACACTATAAAATGAATGTGAACAATACGAAATTAGTTGGTTAATTCGATATAACTCCATTTTTATCAATTGTTTAGGACGAGCAAAAGAAATTCCGTTAGGTACCTCATTTACCACTTTTGGCGGGAAATAATTAATTTTGTGATTTCTTCAGGAATAACCAAAATATACATGAAAAATTTTTTCTTCCATGAAAAATGGATTTTTGATAAAAATGGAGTTATTTTGTTCTTGCACAGAGCCCTTCACATTGTATATTTGTATACTTTGTACCTACACTAATATCATACAAATTGGACATATTTTAGGGCTTTAGGCTTAGCTCTTAATAGTTTATAAAAATCAGATCTACAGTTATTAAGTAAAGGAAAACAATTATAATTTTCAAAAACCTTTCTTAATACCGATAAATTTGAAAAACCTTTTTTGAATTTTAAACCAAAACCAAAAAAATTTAAAAACTGATCTTAAAACCTAAATCAAAACCAGAAAATGTAGAAAACCGTTCTCAAAAACCGAGACTATAACCGTTAAAATTTGAAACGGTCCCGTTCTTTTTTTCAAAATAATTTTGACGATTTCACACCTTTGTTGTGCAATCACTCACGAAATGATGATAAAGATTACGTTTGTACCTACGTTAGTTACAATTATTTAAGGACGGCGAAAGAGACGAACGAGAGCGAACGTTTTACAAAATAATATCGAAAGTCTGTTGTTGTTGATGTTTATTGTTTTTCCTTTCTTATGTGTTTCGGAATGCCTGCAACGACAATCTTTAATAACACATTCTCGGGTCAAAACATTATTTATGCAAAACGTCCGGGCTACCAGCCGTTGTTGTAATTATTATTATTATTATTATTATTATTATTATTATTATACAACCGACCTTACCCTGACGTACCGGACGTCGTTACACACAACGCGAATGCGATTTCCCGGAGTTGTTTGGTTTATTGGAACGGTGCTCTAGATGTATAACTATAATTTATAATATTTTAGCGGTATGCACACGAGCGCCGCTGCAGCAGCACTGGTCAGTGGTCGGGGAGCCAGCATAGATAATATAAGAATGGATAGGACATGCCTATACCAGTTCCATATGGGGCCGTGTGCTTTTTTGGGAAGGAGAGAACGTAAAGAGAGAAAGACAATATGGGGCTTTTTAAGGTTATGTGCAAAACTATTTTATCAAATAATAATGATAACATGATAGTCAGTTATATTTAGATATTTGTAAGTTTGTATTTTGATTGTTGTGCCACTTGTGCCTGGAAAATTACTCTAAACTTTGTTAAATATTTAAAATATTTATTATTATTTATCGATTACCATATCAATATTTGTTCCATATAACCTTAAAAATAGTATCACTAAAGTTTCATGTGATAAGTTCTTATGTCCTATCCATTCTTATATTATCTATGGGAGCCAGCCATAATTCTCGAAAAAATGTGATTGACATTCATTTCCGTCCGTATAACAAGCTCCGAACTGGTTTGGTAATTAACCTAACCGAATTGGTTCCCGGGTTGTTACAAAGGGTATATCCAACTTGACTCTCAGATTTTTTTAAAAGTATTTTCAATTTTCCTTCCATATTTTTATAAAGACTTAACACTATTTACATAATATTACACTGCAGGTATGATTGAATATTGGGTTTTTTCTTTCCAAATAGCTCATCATGTATTTTATTTTTTTTTTTTACCTATATTTGTATTTATTTTAAATATTATTTCCATTATCTAGGTACTTATTTATTTTTTTTTCACACAATTTGTGGCAAGGAGAGGGAAATATGAATATTAAATAGTATTGTACGATTGCATTTCGTCTTTTTCGAAAGGCTCTACCGGGAACCAATTAGGATGTCAATTTTTAAGTATGGGAACCAATTTAAATGCAGCTGCTTCTACATACCTATAATATAACCCTAGGAAGTTTGCCATTAATTCTTCGATGCAATGTCGAGTGTACCTATATGTTTTTTCTTTCAAGTCCTCAAGTAGGCCACGCTGCTGATTAGCGATTCTGGGAATAATTCGATCACGTTGTGCAGTAAATCGTAATAGACTATTTAGAAAGTCACTTTTCAATGTTCAATTTTTATAGAAACCTTAAAATTAAAACATTTCTTTTTTTAAATTCCTTGAAATAATTTTATTTTATTTTTATTCATTTTGGTTTTAAAATAAAAAAGGAATTCGTAATAAATAACGTATAGTCTAGAAACTTATGAATTCCACATTTTTTTGAAATTATAATCAAACTTCAGGAACTATTACCGCTTTTAGTAGTTATTTTAGTCATAATACAATCAAAATATTATATTTCATTTTCTGTGATGTAGGTATTGACATGATCGAGTGTACACGTGTTAAAGTTAAAAGCGACCATTTAGCACTCACACATCGACACGGCCCAAGTTTACATGTTATACAAATTGCCTAAATTTTACTCCTCAAGACTGAATTCAACTCTGCAGCCCTCTTAAAAAGTCTCTATAACAAGCACTGAACACGGCGGCGGTGCTTTTATATACCTATATATTATTATGACCCAAGGAAGTTCACGCGTAAGTTTCTGATGCGATGTGGAGCGAGTGTAGTTGTACGCCTTACGCCTATAATAGGTTTTTTGTTTCGGGGTCTTCGATTCCGCCATCGCTGATTACGGGGGAATAATTCGATCATGTGATGCTGTAATAGTTTATTTGCCATTGCTGTGTAATAATTAAATGGTTTTACGCGAAACAATGACTATATACAATGCACATGCCTACCTATGAATTATAATTGACTGGCATGTGGTCCCGATGGCATTGCCCTTCAATAATTAAAATCTCGTTTCCCGTCATGATTCGCTTTATACTATATCGTGCTAAAATCCAGTGTGTTTAGTGTGATGTGTGTTATATTACTCATTTTTGTACTCGAAAACGAGGGTGGCCGCGGTTATTGAAAAAAAAAATAAACAGAAAAATAAATCCGGAAATATTTATCGTGCACACAAATTTTACAAAAATAAATTGCTCAAAGGGACAAATATACCGAATTACCATATTTCCAATTAACGGCGTATTAATCGACCACTTGTTCTTCAACCATATAATAATGATATTTTATGACGTAGTGTGCGTATGCATTTCGGCATGACGTATGCACTTCAGCGAAAAGTAAATAATAATAATAATAATATTTAATAGTTATACACGAAACGAGCTGGTAAAAAATATAATACAATCGAAAATAATATATTGTTTGGGAAACAACACAATGTAAAAATCAAGAAATCGTAGTGGGTACACGACCGACCTGTGCGTTTATACTATATCGTTAAAACCCAAAATCAGTAACGAATCATTATGACATATCATCATATAGGTATAGTATAGATAGGCAATAGTATTTAGTCGCCCATTCATAATAATATGCACAAATCACGGGACAACCGCGGTACTAATAATAAATTGCTGAGCATCACGAATTATTCCAGCGCTATAGCTTCACAACTATCGCATAATGGATGTTAAGTACTGCTCACTACAGACTCGCCTACCTATCGCATCAAACAATTTTCAAAATTATAACAGTTCTAAACTTCTAAACGAAATCCTTTGACGACGGAAAATATAATATGGTTATATTACACTGCAGTGCTGATATTGGTTCAACGGATTTTATTCGTTATTGTTTTGAAAATTCTAAAAGTTTTCGAACAAGGTTATAGTTGAATAAAATTATAAAACATAATAAATTATATACTGCTCTTATTTTCTTTCACCCTTGTATAGGTTTGTCTGTTGATCTTCTATTATATTATTATTATTGACTCTTGATTTTCTGATCACAACTTTTTGATTTTCGATTCAATATAGGTTAGTCGGAAGTAAAATTATAATACAATTTCTCGATGTACAAAACTAAATATTATAATATTTTAATAAAGGTCGCGGGTATTATAAAATGTATTTATATTTAACTATAAATAGCTGTATTTGTAAGCGTTCGAAACCTAGATGAGCCTGTTCCTGGAAAAGTCTGCTCGCAATAAGCGCCATTAACATTAATCGACGATTTGCACCGACTGGCAAATGTTGCACTCGTTTCCGTTTATATTGTCTAATAGATAAAGCCGGATAGTAATAGTTGTATGGGGGCGCGTGTAAAGTATATCCCTTTCGCGTTCTTCAAAATCGTATTATTATGGTAACATGGGCACTTTTGCGAGCTACACCCATTAGGATATTACTCGACGAGTGCTTAGTTTGTCGTTTGTTGTATGCGGTCTAAAAAAAACAACATAACATACCTACCGCGAGTGTCTCGACTAGTACTCGAACACGATTCTTGTCCGTCATCTCCTCTAAAATATTAGAGTTGCGGAGAATTAATTTATTCCGTTACAGAACATAAAAATTCGTATATATTAATGCAGAAGCCCCCCCCCCCACCCACTTGTCACCCAACGACACTATATTATTCGCACGTCCTGCGCAAAATATACGTAAGTACGTCATATTATTATTATCATCATCGCTTCGGCTCATATTCGGACGGACGTCCTTTCGCGTAGGTACATATTATTAAAAACGACAGAGAGTGACTGGAACGACGACAGCGCAAAGACCGAACAGAAAAATTGAATGATATTCTATTACAATATAATATTATTGTATTTTCCGACGAAAAAAATAAAAATTCGTCTTTACCGTACCGCGGTCGTCCGCCGGCGTCCTTTTTGCGTGTTAGATTTGCCCGTACGAGCGGCTTTGACCTATCGCATTGTGATGATACAATGTAATAGCTACAATGTATTATACTTGGCTAGATTATTATCTAGTCATATATACTTGCAGGTTATTGTCACTGCAAAGACGAGTGTAATATATAGACCTCGACGGCGACGGCGGTTAATAATAATAATAATAATAATAGTTTACCGTCGATCTCGTGATCTTATATATATATATATATATTTTATTCGGCACGAGGGACGACGACCATTTTATCGGACACGAGACGCTTTGCAGTGCGCTCGCGTTTCGTCCCGTAATAATATAATAATATAATATATTTTAATATGCGTTATTGCAACCCGTCAAGGCGTCTTGTACGTTCGTTCATTATTTTATCCAGTTAATCTCGTATATCTATACTCTCTCGGCGGCAATCATTATGTTACATTATATCCACTCGGCACTCGCGAATAATACGCACATATATTAGCTAACTAGGACGTATCACTGCACATATATTAATATAATAATAATAATAATAATGATGGTACGTAAACGCATTCCGTCGTCTTATTCATCCCGTTTATTTTTAATCCTCGACTTGTCCTATATCTCTCCTCCCACTCAAACTCTCTCTCTCTCTCTCTTGACTCTTGACTCTTGACTCTTGAATCTTTCTCTCTTTCTACGCCCCGTACACCTACTCTTTTGATCGGTCACGGCGTATATATATATAATGTTGTACCTGCACGCGTCAGTTCTCGCTTTATACTAATATTTATTATAAAAGATTAAACAGCGTGTGCATGCTGCGATATATAGCACGTACCTATACCTATATATCTACTGTATACATGTAATACACGACGGTTTCGGCATCGGATGCTTTGGAGAAAAAAAAGAACCATAAGCGGACTCGAATGCCGCCGGACTGCTGCTGCTATGAACTTTGATGCACCATTTAATATTCGCTCATCGCTGCTGTATAACAACAACAAAACTCTTCCGTATCGTCATACATCGAGCGAACACACACATACCTTTGCACTTGTATGCACTTAGCGCCAAAGGCGAATAGGTGCACTTAATCTGACTTCAAGCATTTTCTATATAGGCGCGTTTTACCTACCTACCTCTTTTTCGCCCATCATAATGATATCTAACAATCTGTACGTAGTGTACGTATATTACCTACAACACGCCGCAGCACTATGTCACGAGTTTTCCAAATTTCAAACTTTTCCACTTTGTTTTCATTTCGTTATTCTCTATTCGTAAACAGCTGTACTATAATAGTTAACAATGTGCTCCACAGAAGTATGAAAATAAAATTCACCGTAGGCATATATTATAAGTACTGCGTGGCGGAATAAATTCGGAAGTCAGTTTTGGCCGAGAGTTTTTGACTGTCGTCATAATAGTATAGTCACCCTGATCCGGTATACTAATAATGAGGGGTGCGATTTTTTTATATAATTTATTAATAATTAATTCATTATTTATGGTCACGGATAAAATATAACACAAAAATTAGCTAACCGTAAGTAAGCTACTCGCCCTTTTTTTTTTATCCCTACCTATAATATATTATATTTTGTTTCACACATTATTATTGTGAATAAGTACAACTAAAAATACCTTACTTTTATATAGATATTACATTCAATACCAGTATACCACACGCTGAGTGAAATTATAATTCGACAGCGGAGTGAAATATTATATTATTATAACACGAGGGAGATGTGAACAAAATATATCATTATCGTCACAGTAAACGAAATCTGATAAACTGTATTTTTTATTATTAATAATAATACCGAAGTAGTTTTCCGGTGATACAGTTGCATATACATTCATACTGCGCATTACCTATATGTCCATATAATAATATAAAATATGTACCGTTAAAATCGATAAAAACTAATATTATAATATTAACATAACAACGCACCGTTGTTTTTTCGTTGATTATTAAAACTGGCGTAGGATTTTAGATGATCGGTGGTAGAAATATGCGTAGTAGGCAGTCAGTTATGCTATTAATATATGCCCGTTCGTGCTGATGGTTCATGGCTTATACCATTAGAACGATTATAATATTATATTAATATTGTGTGTGAATAGATTTTCTGGATGATGAAAAATCGTCGAAAACTTCAAGTGATATCCCGATGATGATGTGCCAGACGCAGATCTCGTCATGGAAATTTCCTTCGTATATGATTCCGCGTCGATGAAGAATACGGATTTAATAGGCACAATATATTATTATACAATTTTTGTTCAAAAAATCTTACTCAGGATGTCATTTGGATTCTGATGACTGAATACGAAATACTGTAATTCGTTTGTACAGCCAGTGCGGCCACTCAACATTATGGGAATAAAAATAATATACTTATTGTTTGAGTATTTAAAAGCTTACAAGGTTGCGCTGCATATAATTAGTAACTACAATAATTAGCGTAGTTTATGTTCTCGAAGAAGATAAATTCAAAATGCAAATATTAACAAGAAATTGGATGATACATAAATAATAATAATAGTTTTAATAATGATTTTCTATACTGACACCAGCAATACTGAAATTGCGCAGTGAAAAGTGTTGATCAAATCATATCTTTATATTATGCTATACCTATAACGAAAAAAAAAATTTACCACGGCTCAAATAACATTCTAGTTATAACAGACTTATAATCATAATTTAGTGTTATTCCGTTAGCATGACAAGAACAATTATATTAAAATTAATATAAATAACACAATGTTATAATATTATTGCATTGAACAATGACGAATATGAATTATGATTATTATGTATACTAAATCGTATAACGCTGAGTCGATGATTCCACCGAGTGTCGTGGAACAGCTGCGGCTGTGCATAATAATAATATTGTGTCCGTTGAAAATGATAAGGGAGATGCAAATTAAGAACATATTTTTAAATTGAAAAAAATCAGGATATAATACGGTAGTTGGGCACCTGCGGGTTGCTATTTTATAGAGGTAAATAATTGTCTACCGATGAAGATTACTATGTTAATGATTTCGTTAAGAATACGCCGAGTGTGTTTCGCTTGGTTAAAAAAAATGAATTTCGAAGAACCGTAGAAACCGAACGATACCTATACCTATACACAGTTTTGATCATTATATTGTATCATATTATTATTATTATTATTATTATTATAACAAAGATAAGAGCTTGTTAAATGAAGTCGCTCTTACAGAAGGACGAGCGACGGGATTGAGGTCTTATCCCGCAGATAAGGAAAATAAATTGCACGATTTTCCGTCGTTGATACCTACAACAGCACATTGAAATTGTACATTATATCGTTATAATAAACTATAAGTTGTTACTGTAATGCGCGCATAAACGTTACATGGTAACATGTGAGATTTGTCTGGTAAAAAGCCGTCTCCGTGACATTATATTATCATCGTGACGGTGCAAGTCCTGAGATAATAATACATATGTAATAATATATTTTTTATTATTTTTGTTTCCGACTTTCTGGTAGTCATATTATTATTATTATTATCATCATCATTTGGCGGCCACTTAACAACCGTTTAAGTAGTTTACCTCATATTTGGCGGGGCTTTTATTATTATAATGATATAAACTATATAATATTATAATACTATGTACCTACTCAAATACGCGGAAAATTAAAATGTTTACGTTTTATAAAGTATATTTAAAGACATGCTCAGCAAACGGGTATAACTACCTACCTTACCTTTATAACCGCACTATTATAATATATGAGTTTACCTTTCGAATAAATCCTAGGCAACATAAATCTAAGGGTCTAAATAGCTTATTCGCATGCACCGACACAACAAAGATTTGAATAATTTATGTTTATTTAAAAGGCTATACCTGCGTTGACGAAATTAAAAAATTAATTTTGAGTAAACTTATATATATATTATAATATATTAACACACGCCCATTATAATATTAATAATATTATACCATGGTATACGGCTGTGTGCGTGATGATTTATTTAACGTAAAATACTGCTCATATTGGGTTATTTACATTAATATTCGCTCAAGTTATATATGAATCTCCCCGTATATCACGATGAACAACACTAAAAGACTAACACGTCGCGGGCGAATTAATATTTAATAATTATTCCGTTGAAAGATTAAAATTCCGTCCCTACCGAAACTCAATTAACGCATTGTTTGGCTGTTTTTGTATCTCGATAAAATTGCAATATTGTTTTCGAATGTAAAGAATTTATCAAAATATTTCGTAAGTATAATATAAAAAAAAAAAAAAATGGTATACACTATGAAATATTATAAAAACATTTTCTTTCGAGGGGAAGATTGGTATATATAATATTGCTCCTTAGTCCTTACTATATTACATAATAATTTAACATTGGAGGCTGGAGCACTTTTATGTTCTCTCTATATTATATATTTATATTAACATAAAATAACGATTTTTTCCTCCTCAACGGAACATGGGTTCGAGTTTAATTCGCTCGCTCTTAATTATTAAAAATAAAAAACAAATATTATTAAATCATAAAAAATGTACAGTTCTTAAAATCGTAATATTCGATGAAAACGTCGCGTTTGCAATATTATAACAAGCACGAAATGTTATATTATAATACGTAGAAAGTACTTATGTGTCGTTTAAGATTTAAAATAAATATTTATTAATTCAATTGGCTTATAAAAGTTATCGAAAAATCGTGGTCAGTATACCGTATTAAATGCACATTGAGCAACAAATACATTTTATTATATTTTATAAGTTGATAAATGTGTGTGCGCTTAAGTTTATTTGTACATACCAAAATCAATTACTAACCATGCCAAATGTATGCATCAGGTCCTATTATATTTTTTGATTGTCTATTATGAGTTATCAGTGCAACTATACAGCTGCGACGGCAACCTATTCTTTTGTTGTGCCGTTGACAACGAAAACCCATTGAGTTTTCGAATTCATTCGTTCTAGTGACTTATTTGCGAACTCATTTTAATCGAAAAATGTTTCACGATGTCATCCGACCAATCGATATAATACTGGTCTGCAAAAAAAAAAGAAAGTAAAAAGCAAAAACCCATGTTTCCCTGTCACGACTTTTGTACATCACTATAATACTACTGTCAATTTTCTCTGCCGAATAGACCGGCTCGCAATTCAAACAGACGGTAAAAGGGTTTTTGACAGTGCTTTGAAAGAAATCTAGTCGATTAATTTCAACTGTCCGTTCATCTAAATATCGTTCACCCGTTCTCTTTATGTCCTGCTCTTTATTTCGCTTTGAAACATATTAAATCACTGATACTTTCATACTTTATGTGCATCGTCAAATACGATAACTCTAATAGTGCGATAATAAGTTACAGTGTGATGATGGCATGTTTGTAATAATATCGTTTTTGAACTTTTGTTATCAATACAAAACCTATTTTAACAATATTTTCATGTCAAATATCGGCTGAAATGTTATGTCAAATGAACCTATTGTGTTATACTTTTATATTTCAAATAATAAATAACATAATATATTATAGTGTGTGTGCCTATTTTACTTACAATTAAATACTTGTGGTACTTGGCGTTAAAAACTATACATAATCTATAATCTTTATATTATATAAAAATGAATGTTTACCTGTCATTTATGCATTTATGCATTTTAAAAGTCAGTTTTTTAACATTTACAGTTTTGCTCACTGGTTTTAATAACCAACATTAAAGTCTTAGGTTTTGGTTCTGATAACCGGTTATGAACGCTTGTTATACGTTTTCGGATGTTTCTAAATAATTACATAAAAATCATAACCGTTTGATATAAAAAAACCGGTTGACCACTAAGCAAAAAAACGGTTTCGGTTTTGGTTTTGGTTACTGTTCAAATAATTATCGGTTTCATTATCGGGCTTGGTACCGCTCTCTTGTCGTATTGCTCTCGCTCTGGTTACGGTTGAGATGGATCGTTAAAACCGATTATTAACCAGTTTTGCTGTGATAATTATTATTATTGTTAATGTGATAGGCCTGTTGGCGCAGTGGCACATCAACGTACTGCACAGAATTTCTTAAACATTTCTCAAATTCGAACCACTGGTGCTACAGACCACAGTACTACAGACCAATTTTTTTTTTTTAATTTTAATTTTTCTTCTTTATTTATACATATACCTACTGGCATGTTTGGTTTTTTTTTTATTCATCTGATTTTAACACTGTTAAGTTAGGTTAAGACTTTGCATTAATTGGTTGTATTGATCCGCCGTAAGTTGAATTAAGTAAAAACGACAAACTTAGAATAACATTGATACTTTAGAGTTAAATTATACACTTACGTACAAACCGCACGGGGTCCGCAATCTACCCGTGGTAGATTGCCTACCTGATAATGTACTGCTCGCATAATCACAAGCGAATCTCACAGACGACGCCAGTCGGGATGGCTTTACATTAAAATATAAAATAGTTTACACTTGAAAAGACATTGGTTCCACAGCGCGTTTCACCCAAATCGAGTCGAACAATCACAATTTTTTTCCGGGTAATTCACCAAATGATATTAGAAAATATTATGTTACGTTGATCACCAAAACCAACGGAAACATAACACTAAGCCCGTACGAGATTACATGAAAAACTACAACCACTGTGGAATTTAAAAATTAAAAAAAATAAGGATGTCACGCGTCCATCGTACTGATAATAACGACCGAAAAGCATAATAATAAATATCTTGTTTTCTACGATCAGTATAGTTGTGTATAGCTGCAGCTGTTATAGGAACTTGCGACGATTGATAACTACACACTGCGGGAATATATTTAATAATATATATATATATATATAGCCTATACTTACCTACCTCTACGATCATGTGAAGTGCTGCACGTATTAGCGTTAATTTCTCCGGACCGTGCAAAAAGCTTTCCGATATCACGTTTTATAGCTGAAGGCTATTGGCGTGATTTTACGACGAATCCGAACCTTGGTCCGGTAAAATTTTCGAGGGGCGGATAATTCGATTTCGAAGTTGCCAGCAATTCTTAACGTTCAAAATTCGATTATGTAAGACCGTCCAACACGGGCACAAACTAGACGGATAATGGGATTTATCGGAACGTACGCGCGTGTGTATAAAATATATATCATGAATTAATACGCACGATCTGGATAAAAATAATAAGTGAAAAAACACAAAACTACTTTGTAATATAATTATTATTATTATTATTATTATTATATTATAATTGTTGTACGAATATGACAACAGATCACATAATATGGGTGGATAAAAATGGATGCACGGCGAAACTTTTACAGGTTACGTAGTCAGTACAAAGTATTATATTATAAGCAGAACGTGATGAAATAAGTATTTGGCGTAACTTTAATACAGTGAAAACTCTAAATACCGGACATACTCTTGGTTACTGAAAATGAGAGTGCTATTCAGGGGTCTCAGTTCTTAGGAAGTTTGTGTTTTATTCCCCCCAAAAAAAACGTTTACTATTTGCAGGTGTCCTCAATATTTAAAAGTGTCCGTTAGGGGAGGTTTAGGATTGACCAAAATAATGACGTGTTCCATATTCGTGATCATGTGAATAGGTTATCCAACATTTTTGAAGGAGACACCGTATTGTGTATAAAATATATCACGAACTAATATGTACTTAAATATAGAAACTGGATAACAATAATGAGGTGCAAAAAACAAACAACAAAACTACTTTATAGTAATAATTTAACGTATCTATATTATATGACACGGATCACATGGGTGGATGAACATCGATGAACGGTGAAACTTCTGGCCACAGGGTCAATAAAAAATAAATAAGGAGGTGGCGAAATGCGAATATTTGGTTTAATTTTTATATAATAAATGGTATGATTTGCCTATCAATATAAAACGATTATTATTAATTTTTCTTTACTATCTAAAACGATATGTCCGTTAGAGAAAGGTTATTGTGCGTGGGCACATACGCCGATTGTATTCATAAATACAATTATACCTATAATTTTATAACAATATATTAATATAAAAATTGTCGATTTTACAGTGTATAACGATAAAATATCGGCTTTGATGATTTTGGTGGTGAAATCAGTGTACTACGACATGAGGACTGACAAAAATAAATTTTTCTATAGTGATCCCGCCGTGGGTTAGTGACCCAGGATTTTCGAAGAAGACAGCATCCCTGTAGCACAAAACCGGAGACCGTTTACCAGACTCCATTGAAGGATTTCTATAGGAATTTCAAGTTTTTACAAGACCAATAAAAAATAATAAAAAAAAACGTAATCGTAAATGAGATTTTTAAAATGCGAATTTTTAAACTATAAAACGATATTTCCGTCGCGAGAACACATAACTATTTTTCTTTTGGGATTACAAACGACATTATACTATGGTAGATAGAGGTTTTAATAAACATTATCAAAACCGCTTTTGTAATAATAGTCTTTACATTATAACGACAGCGGCACGGAAAATACCGTCTATAGTTAGTTATTTATTATGTATATTATTTTTATTTATTTATTTTTTTTTTATCATGGTCAAAAGTTTAGATCCGCAGAACCGGCATTGTGCACGGAAAATTAAATCAATCTAAATTTAAAACTTTATAAGGATAAAGCAAGTTTCTGCGTAAAACAAGTGAAACGCACGTGCCTCGAATACACACGCAAATCTTCTCCACCCATCCCCCCCCCCCCCCCGCGAACCTACGGTTGAACATTGTGTCTGCAATACGGCTTGCATTGTACACGCGTACGAAAAAATAATGATAATACATTATAATGATATTATTATATCAGGACTCGCGTGCTGCAATAAGACGTCTTGCCATTATTGCAAAGGTCATCGAACCGCGGTTGACGCTCGCGACGGATGAGAAAATGATAATATATTTTCGATGTTTTTTTTGTTCGACGTGGACCTCGAAACATCGACCGGTGAATATTCTCATTATAGTTGTAACGGTTTGATGTTATAAAAACAACGGTCATGTCGCTGTCAATAATAATATTATGCTAAATTTAAAACTGTTCGTTACATACTAGTAGGTATAATAATGTATAATATATTTTGATGTCACACCTACGTGTTGTGCGCCGTAGGTGGTAATATTGTCGTCAAAACGTGTGTTCGTAGTTAGGCACTTCAATAAAAACAATTTCGTATATTTTTTATTTTTTTTAAATATGTTATTACCTACGTTATAATAAAAATATCCAACAACCCGATAGATTAAGTATACAAAGTAAAGAGCGCCTTTAAATGCACACATTTGCAATATAACACGCGAAAACTTGCCGGATATAATATTACAGAAAGCAGCATGAATCACGAAAAAAATTTCTTGAGAAGGCATAGCAAATTTGTATAGTTTGACAATGAAGTTTCAAAATACAATCATCTTATTGGAAATTTCACGTAGGTGAGTATGCTGTATTTTTAAAATTATTTTGAACAATATCAACATAATAATTATAGCCAATTTAACTAGAAATTATTGTTGTGTATTTTCGAAATTGTTTAGATACTATTGCCCATGGCCCGCATGTGCACTATCCGACACCAATGGCAACCAATATACAAAAATAAAAATAACTACTAATTTCTAATAGAAGTATTATAATCTGCAACCAACGGAAACCATTTTAAAACATATAAACATTTTTTATAAAATAATTTAAAAAAAAAAGAAAATTAACTTGATTGAAGATGATTGAAAACCAATATGTTCCTGAAATAATAAGGTACCAACAAAAAAATAGGGATACCCCAACAAAAACACTCTGCAAACTCCGATATAAAAATGTCAAGTATAAATATAATTTATGTTAAAATAATCTGCTAAATAATTGAACATAGCTTGGCGACTTTAAAACACTATTGGTTAGTAATACACTTCCTATTTCAACGATAGTAGACTTACATTATTACGTACTCATTATGCTATAGTATTTTTAAATATTAAAGTTTCAAATTTCACCAGGTTAAGTTCAATTATTTAACAGATTATTTTAACATAAATTATATCTATAGTTCAAAAACTCGACTATAAAATTATACCACAACTTGTATAATAGTTTTTTTATATATATATATATTTAGCGTTTTTTTCCACAGAGTTGGGTAGAGGGTTTTTATTGGGTTTTATTGTACCTGACAAATTTAAAATGTTTTGAGGGTCAGAAAATTTGTTCCACAGCTTTCAAAAAAAAAAAAAAAATAATTAATTTTCCTTATAAACAAGGAAATAGTTGTCATGTGCTTATCGTTGATAGTTTTACTATTAGCAAGAAATAGCTGTAGGAAATGGTTGTCGTGTGATTATCGTTGATAGCACTCCTGTAAAACCGTCCAACCTTTGCTATTTGCAGCGACGATAATATCTACGTCTTGTTAATACAAAATATTAATAAAATAAAATTATATGCTATAAAAATATCTCAGAGATATGAAAAAACAGTCACTGTACGTTCGTTACTAATATTACATTTTATCGTATCATATTATGAAGGAGAGATTTGAAATTTATTCGTTTGGATTAGTTTGTCGCTGTTAAATTATATTTAAAAGGATATAATATTGATTTCATAAAAGTAGGTTGTAGGTAGGTACTTAATATCATATACTCCCGTATCAGTTTTATGTTCGGAGAGTGAAGACCTTCATACATTATATGATTATGGTTATTCGAGTTTCGAGGACGTTATATTATACTCGGTTATGTTATTACTATACATCTATATCGATATAATATTTTATCGATGCATTATTGTCAATAAAACTCCCGTACCTAATTGACATTTTTATCTGTTTGTCTTTGGACCGTTATTTCTTACGTATGTTACAATTATCGCTGAAATCCGAGCAGAGTTATTATATATAGATTTATGATACACTTAAATATAAATAATTTGGAAAAGAGTCACGTTTCAATCGTGTTTGTGTTGAGTTATTGCGGAAAATAATAATAATAATAACAATAATAATAATCATAATAAAAACTGTAGAAATGAATCGGAATACTTCGGTTCACTGAATATCCATTGTATTGATAACTAAAGAGTTGATGCCGAACTTTTAGTTTTTAATCTGTACTAATGGAGAAAAAATAAAATAACGTATTATATTAAGAGTCGAACAACAAAAATTTCAAGTTCGACTGCTGTAAAAAATAAAATAAAGAACTCAAACTCATCCGTGATCCATAGCAGTTTATAAAATATAATAGATATCGTGTTAAGTGTATGAAAAATAAATGTTCAAGCCTATATTATAATAGTAATATAGCAAACCGCACATTTCTGGCGATCCCTACGAAAATGGTTTGTGCGGATCCATCCAGGCCTCGTCAGTCGTATTGTGCGTGCATATCGCTCCCGTTCAATATTACGATTGTTCTTATTGTTCGGATTGACGATTGTTAACATTTTTGTCCGTCTATCTAACCCAACCACAGTTTGGCGGCCGATTCACTCAAAACGCGTACGGTGATAAACGCAAAAAACTGATCGTTTGCACAGACAACAACGAAAACAATCAAGTAATATAGCAACGCTATCGATGGAAAATCACGAGTTGACGTCGGCGAAAAACCAGGAACACCCATGCTTATTATTTGCCTAGCTGCTACTATGCGGATATAAGTACGATTCGATATTGAAACTATAAAGTGATTTTAATGTGACACGAACAGTATGGTAAATGAACAATCGCCCCCCCCCCCCTCCCACACGACTATTTCCGGTGTTTAAGTAACGACATTCTCCCCGGATCCATTTTTCAAAGCGGACATCTTCCCCTATTTCCCCCCATAACATTTTTGTTCGTCAATCTAACCTAATCACAGTTCGGCGGCTGATTCACGGCCGATTCACTCAAAAGCGTAGGAAACTATAAACGCAAACAAAAACGATCGTTTGCATTATTGATACAACGACGACAGTTAATAGCAGACAACTCTATCGGACGAAAATCAAAACCTGAAGATCAAAGACATGGTACCTTTTGAATTTTATCGGTATCGATTCGGGTACTGGTTCTCCTAAAATAAAATAGCTGTTCTGGTTTGGTTCTAGTTTTTTGATGCTGGTTTCAGATAATTTAGGTACTGAAAAATATAATCATTTTAAATAGGTACCTATCCGGAATGCGGGTTAAATTAATAGTTTGTAAAATATTACAAAACTCATATTAAGATCATACATAATTTATACATAAAACAGTTATACCATTAAATTATGGTAGTTAAATAATTTTATTTTTGAACCTAAAAGAACCTATTTAATTTTAAAATTCTGATAAGGTTCCGGTACTTAATTTTTTTAAATAAAGGTTAACCAAATGTTATAACATTGTTATAATAGTAACTATTATAGCGCATTATAATAGTTGTACAGACTCTGGAGTGAACATTAAATTTGTGACCAGACGCGATTGTTATTGCGTGAGCGTGAAGCGATTCGACTGCAATTGTTTCGTGGCGATAAATATATGACCGTGGTAGTGCGCGGTTGTATAGTTGGAAATTTCATCTGAAATGCCGGCAATTATTCTTGTTTAGTTTTTATTGTCACCGAGATTACTTTCACTTCGGCCCTGGAATCTGACACACATTTTCTACTTCCGATAAGTGTGCCAAACGAGTTTTCATTACCACGCCTTTTGCCGTTGCAGGTCATCATTTGCCTAGCGTATAATAATAATAATAATAATAATAATATATAATATAAAGAACTGGGCATAAAACAAGTGTGCATCGAAGGTCAGAGTACGGCACGCGATACAGGTAAGCCGCATTTCTAGTAGCCGATCGACGGACCGCCAAGAGCAGAGATGTGACTAGGATGTTTATATGATGGGGGGAGGGTAAGGGTGATTGAAATTATGCCATGTCGATACATCGAAAGTAAAATTTCTCCCTAAGCAACCCGAGCTACATATATTTACAAGACCAACATGTACACACACAAAAAAAACCAAACAGTATTACTCGTGGTGTGACTGAGGGTGGCCTGTTTTAATAATAATATTTTGTTCCATACCTACATTGTTTGTGTGTTGCCTATATTTTAATTTAAAATAGTTCAGCTGAAAAATATTACTTAAACAAGAGAACTCAAAACAAAATGTCTTGTTTTGTTTCCTCCGATATCCAAACTTTTGACACTTATTGTTGTTTTTAAAAACTATTGGTAATATAAATAATATATTTAATATGTTATCATAAACCTATTCAAATTGTACGACACAACGCGCTAATTGATCACATCCACTACACAACGACTTGCTCAATGGCGAGGTGCACTTGACACTTACTGCAAAGTGGCGTACCTACTTGATCGCTTTTTATAAGTCTGTTTTTCTTGCTCACTTAATGCGTTCAATATAAACCGAAAAGTCGTTATTTGATAAGCGAGAGTTGAGATATAATATTTTCTTCCGTACTAGATAGTGAATATTTTTGGTTGGAATAATATTAGCTATGTCGTAATTTAATATTTTCGAATTTCAAATGTTTTTTTTTCTTTTTCGAAGTTATATAGCGGGTAGCTGGTAGTAGTTGTTTAGTTGTTGTAGCCTCGTATATGGTCTGCCTAACAAAATATTTGTAATACATTTCGTAGAAATTTTTATTGAGCCGTCTTCGTACCAGTGCTGATATTATTATTATTGTTGTAATAATAGCACACCGTCGTCTTCGACTATATGACCCTAACTTGGTAGTATAGGTATACCTATAATAATACCACTATGCGATATTCGGCCAACTGTCAGTTATACAATGGAATTCGGTGATGACGATGATAACGATGATTATGATGATAATAATAATAATAATAATAATAATTTTTAGATAAAATATTATGTCGTTTGATAGACAATAAAAGTAGGTATAAAACGTTACTCACGTCACGATTAATATTCGATATCTTGACATTAACCGCGCCGGTTATTTTATACGTCACGCGCACGTTCTCTCCGCGTACCTAGGTATATGGTATACGACAAACGTGGTACGTCGATGCACACAATTACGATAATGGATGGAAAAATCGCATTTTAACGTACCGTGTGTGTGACACTGCCATTATATTATTATTATTGTGGTGCGATGTAGTTATATCGCCGCTCATATAATAATAATATATATTTTGTGCGTGTGTGTTTGGCTGTCGTACACATTATATATAGTGCGGCGGCGCTCTCATTGTGTGTGGTTATATTATTATTATTATTACTATTATTGTTGTATAGTTTTGCGGGCTCAGCGAATTTTATTTCTCGTGTCCGTTGTACGTTATCGTTTCGACGACGACTACTACGATGGCAACGCGGAAAACAATATACATCCGCTTTGTCGCCCATTGTGTACGGTTTTAATCTGAGAACGATAAACGTGAAAAACCGAGCTGCCGGATGACGGTAGTAGTTGATCGACCACCACCACTTGTTGAGACGACGCGAGTTCGCAGTCACGGAGATAAGAAGAAGAAGAAGAAGAAGAAAACAATGAAATACGTTCTGTGTCCGATGTGACCTGCGATATTATTATTATCATTAATTTACGGATATAACGCGTCATTATTGTTATATCGTCGTCTCAGGATGAAAAGGTTCTAAATCAATTTTTTTGAAAAATGGTGTTTTTGCATATTGTTGTTCGATATTTTTTGTTGTATAATTCAATCCTGAAATCGTATAGATCCGTTGATTATTCAATGTGATACAGAGAATGAAAAGGTTCTAATTCATACGTGAATGATAGGTACGGGCTAACTTGAAAACGTTCCCCTGAACAATTACAAAAATTACGTACCTTTTCATTCTGAGACGACGATATTCGATATTTTCCATTCCGTCCGTTGTGTTCGCGCCGAATGAAATAAATATTGCGCGGAATAACGCGAATCGAACACGAAATAAAATACGGACGATATTGACCACCACCGCCGAACAAACTTAATAAAATGTATATTTGTTTATTTCAACCGTAAACAAGTCGGGAAGACTACAGCTCGAGCTAAAGAAATTATTATGTCGTCGTATAAAACGTGTGTAATACGTCGACAATTTGTGGTGTTAAATGACAGAATTTTCAAGCGCAGTAACTATATGGGACGCCGTTTTTTTTGTATTTTCGTTAACGGTTTCATACGTTTTCATTTTTTTTCATGAATAACGACCAACGTGGGCATTGAATTGAAATCATTAAAAATGCATATTGTATATAGGACACCCGCGACGACCCGTGATAAAATGCAACGATTTAAGCATATAATATGATTTGAATAATTTAAATCCCACGAAATAGCTAGCCAGCGTGAGAAATTAACGCGTTTCATTATTCTGTATCCAACACATTATTCATTACCGGTAAAATGTAATAATATTATGTAAAATATACCAAACTCACGCACTAAATGCGTGACAATTTCGTAATTTTTTTTTTCAAATTATATCTTCGCGTCAGTCAATAATATATTACACAATATTATATACTATGATATTATGTTATGCAAAATATACCTATATTGGCGCTATATAAACTATAATATATCTATATATTGTAAATATTGTTTATACATATTTCATGACGCAAAACTGTATAATACTATTATAGAATAACAGACCATCGTTATCACCGTCGAGTCGATATAATTTATCCGATCAGAGCGGTCGACTACCTCTACGTCGGCCACCGATACACGCACTATATAATATTTTATACTTGTATCTATATATATTGTGCTTGTATACTATAAATCTTCCTTTATGAGATAAGTGCAGTGTCATCACAACAATGTGTGAGCATTTTTTTATTTTTTTAAGTCCGCAGAAAACCAGCAACTTACTCCGACCGGCAGCCAGAACGCCGAGATGATTATAATAGTAATAATAGTAGTAGTAACATTATAGACTACATAAATCGATCGAAGGCAACGCATTTACCCACGACTCCACAGGATATAGCACGCACGTACGACTTCGTGATAGCTGGTATAATAAAAAAAAAAACATTGCCGATTAATATTTCTGGAGTGCCACTTTAGGAATAATTCGGCAAGTTTTCGGGAGTCATCAAAATGTGATGTACCTACATGTGTATCCAAAGAAAGCAAGGAGAAAATATTAAAAGACAAAACGAAAATTAATCAAAAACCCATTTAATTCGCCGTAAAAATAAAAATTATTCAAAAATTACATCTCTGCTCTGTGGGCCATATAAAGTTTGTCCACACGGTCTGACATTTGGTTAACCCCCTCCTCCGCTGATATAAGGAATAATATTATTCATATTATTCTATTATATTACCTATTTGGTTATTACACCGCGTCCACGTGCCCAATCACGATGTGGTTGCGCAGCTCGACAAATTGAACCGGCTTGTTTGATCTTACAAAATAATGTATGCAACCACGAGTGCACTATTTTAAATTTAGGTATTGCAATAATATTATAAATATTATTACTGTAGAGTATATTATTATCGTACAGGGACGTCGATGTCGTCGTGCGCTCCACTACAGTCGGCGCCGGATTGGGGAGAAATTACTTACCGGGCTGTCCGCCTATAGACCGGCCCAAGTCTCTGATTCAAAATTTCTTCGAGCCGGCCCACATCTTTCGAATTTTTAACGTCCCGCCGGGTTTTTCCGGGTAGCCCGCCGGCTCAATCCTGGTCAGACTACAGTATTAAACTATGTGGTTTTACTCGTGTCATGGGTTATATTGTGTGACGATGTTCTTAAAATTATTGACTGCGTGTAGCACCACGACAATAATTTTATAAATTATAATATATTCCTAGAACTCTTTGTTTGCCATCCACCCGAGTGCAGCATTTCGAGTGTGTACCGTGCAAAGACCCCGTGCACTCGTGTATTGTAATAATATACTACACAACTAGTTCAGCCCTTAGGCTCTTTGGTCTTTGGTCTTTGGATCTATTGAAGTTATGTCACGGCACGGGTAGGGGGTAATTATTGGTGGTGAATGGGGGGGGGAAGGTAGGTATTTGAAGGCGATATATGGTGGTGGTGTGGGAAGTGGAGAGACGCGGAGGGGAGGATAGCGACAGCAGTCATCGCCATAGTGGTTGTCTTCAGCTGAAGCCGACGTTTCGAATTTCGTCTCTCGTATTAAATCGTATATTATAATAATGTAATACGGTCAGACTTGACCCACATTTTAGTATAATGTACTTTATTTTCTAAGCTAATAATAATATTATATACTAGTTCGATCAAGCTATTGTGATTATTTAAAATGTACGATTGTATATTGACAGGGTGGAGCAGGGTAATCCAATTGCTGATAATAAAAACCTAGACAAACATAATATTATTATATTATTGTGTATAGGTGTTATGTTACACTACGGCGTATACGATATCGTATTATAATTAAACGAGAGAAACGAAAATCTGATCAAAATATATTAGAACTATAGGTCCCGTGTTTGACATCTTAATGATAGGTATAATAATAATATAAAGACTGTGCCATACAACAATACATTAATTAATATCATGATTTTCATTATTCTATGCAAATATTGGCGTTGTTGTAGTAATATGTAGGACGTAGCTGGTAGGGGTAAGGAAAAGCATTTGTCTTTTTGGAAGATACAAGAGCAGAGGCAAAGCCGGAATATCCGTGTCTCTGATCTAGGGTGGACATTATGATTATTATTATCATTATCATGACGATAATATTCTGTCGGTTTCCGATAGTAATTCCGTCTGGATGAAATTATTTCAGAGACTAAACGAGTCGGACATATTTTACAACACCGGTTTAGCCCATAATACATTGTGTGGTATTCTAACAAGGAGAAATCCCGCCGGGTGTGTAATAAACTCGGCACCTGCGAATATTAACAGTAAGACCGCGGTGAATTACATTAAATAGAATAGGTAGGTATAGGAGGCATCTGCAGCGGACCTTTGGGTAGAGTTTTAATAAACACGCCCGTTGCGGTGGTTAACAAAACATTCGCCTCAGATAACAATATAACGCGGCGTAACATTATTTCATATATTATTATGAACGATAAAAACCAAAAATAAAACCAAATCTCTTCATTGCCTACCGTCGAATAGCGTTAGCTTCGTACCTCGAGTATACTATTAAACTATATAAAATAACCACTGACCTTTATTCTCATAACAACAGTATGTACTTACATACAATTTAATTTACTTTATTCAATGCCACTGTAAAAAAATAACACTGCAATAATTTCAAACAAATAACCAATAAGGCAAATACTGCAGGACATGACGTTTCATGAAATGTCTGTTATTATAATATCAATATAGCAATGTAATCAACTATTTTAAAATCCGACATGCCTCTCTAAAAAGCAAACCCCATAAAACTAAAAATTAAGTGCATATAAATGTGGAGTGTTATAATACAGTTGTGTAACAAAAGGCGAGTTTTTAAATGACTCGTAAACAACGTTTTTTCTCGAATATCTTGTACAAGTACTGAGTACGCAGATCGTCAAAGCCAAAAGAACGCGGATAATAATCCTTATGATCATCGCGATTTAATGTTCCAAAAATATATTGTGTCAAAAATGAAAAGCTCCCTTTGATCCATCTGGAGTTCATATTGTGTGAGATTTCTTAAAACCTCTTCGCTTCGCCCTTACGCAGTACGTAAAAGAAACGCACAAACACACAGATCGGTGTCAACGTGGTTAGGTACTCTCTTCACCGACGACCGCGTTTTGCTTTCAATATTATACCGTGCCAAAAAAAAAAAAAAAAAAGTTAGTGCCGAACAACCCCACGCCTGGTGACCATTCGCATACGCAAACTTCCGATATTATTCACCTCTTTTGATACGCTTTTGAACCACGCTATACATTATATTCAGTAGGTAGCTACCTATGTGTTGTGCACATCACTGCAGCGGCCACTGAATATATTATTACGGCTGTAAAACGTCAGACGAGTGGGTGACCGCCTTTCGAGAAAACCACGCGCACTCGACCCACACTCTTACGTACAAGGGGAAAAGAAAAGAAAACTCTTAAGAGAGATCTCCTCCTGCCTCTCATCACCGTACTGTTCCTTTTATTATCATCATTTTTTTTTCCTCACTTTTTGTCGCCGGCCCGCCGTATTTTTCCCCTTTGATGTTTGAAAGTAAGTATCCGCGTGCTCCAGCTTGCAGCACATTCACGGTCTGAGAACACCACCAAAGACATTGTGTCAATGGCCCTTTTCTCGAGATACCAGGGCGGGGGGGGGGGGCGGCATCCACTTCTGAATCCCAGGAGACCGCGTGATGCGAATAGCTGGTTGAGCGCATTTCGTACGGTCGCCACTGCCGGTTTCGTGGCGATTGTAACCGGATCCATCGATGCTTTGCGCTCCTTGCTCACCCCTTTGTCGAGGGTGTGATCCACCATCTCGAATCACCGAAATATACCGAAATATATCGAAATACACCGAAATACACCGAATCACATTACACCTCGGTGGTAAGGTTAGGTGTTCTACTGTTTGCGCTAGTCACATTCGCAGCAATGCTTTTAAAATCAACCCCATGAATTCGTCATCGTCATAGTATATAGGGTGATTCACCAAACTAGCTCCCTTCCATTTTTTCCAACAGATATTGAATTTGTTTAAATTCTGATTTTTGAATTTTTAAATACCATAATATTGTAATTAATTATTGAGAATTTGTGTACTACCTACTTGAGAAGTATCCGATATAAATT
Source organism: Metopolophium dirhodum (assembly GCF_019925205.1). Taxonomy (NCBI): domain Eukaryota; kingdom Metazoa; phylum Arthropoda; class Insecta; order Hemiptera; family Aphididae; genus Metopolophium; species Metopolophium dirhodum. Next base: position 71,912,639 of record NC_083560.1, read on the forward strand.
TCGGCTTATCAAATGAAGTCCCTCCTCCCTCTTTTCAATTGTAAATTATTTAACGGATATTTTTTCTGAAAATATCGATGTAAGTACCTGCCTAATTCAAAATTCGAACGAGTGATTTCTTAGTCATTAAATTAATATATTTATTTTAAGGATAATAGTCCTTAAAAACGCTTTTGTAAAAATATAAAAAATTAGATCTTAAAAATTCCAAAAATCAGATTTAGAACAACAACTGCAGCAACCAAAAAAATAATTGAGAGAGCGTGCTTGGTGAATCAATTTGTATATTTGCATTATACATATTTTATACTTTGGTACGCGTGATTTAATAATATAATATTAAAACTACATTGACGAGATCCAACCACGAATTGCACTTTCGTCGACGGTCAAAATGTCCGTTTTTCAACTTTGGCAGTGGTGCGAATAGTTTGCGATCACTGATCCACGAGACATTCGTACGTGTCACCGTTCGTATTGATTTTTATCGTATTTTTTTGGTGTGTGAAGCCGTGCACTGAGTACTTCACGAGCATCGAATAAAAGGTTTAATCGATTGTTCAATTATAATACGGTCACGATACTCAACACAATTATTATGTCGAGTTGATTCGCACATAATAATATAAACGTAAAAATAAAAATGAAAACAATAAAACACGTGTTTCGTACATCGCGTCACGTACATTTTCACGAGTTAAAAAGTTTCAAAATAAAATATCATTCAAAATGATTTAATGCGTTTGTTTTTACTCGTTACACGATTGTATATTATAGCTGCCGTGTCCTTTAATATAATACGCAAAACATTTGTTTCACTATAATATAATGTAACCTGCGCACATTTGATGTGAACCGTGTACGGGTTAAATTACGTGTAAATGACTCATTAATTAAGGGTCACATTTTCATTAGTTCGTGACCGGTCACGACATAAACTCGTTTATTGGACAATCGCAATGGTAGGTAACTAATTTCACGAGTTCATCAAATGGAAATGAGGTGCACGTAAGACGCCAAATTAACGTTATTTTATGTTAACATGGTATATGGTATACCGAGGTTATATGCCGCACTACTATTATTATTAGAGGACTGGCGTTTACGCCGAAGAAAAATAATAACTACTGACAATACTTTTCGAAACGTGTTGATGGAATATAATAATATATAATGTATCAAAACTTAGGTATTTCAATGCATCGGGAGAAGAGAGACCTCGTGTGGTCATTTGATCGGAAGAACTCAATCGTGTGTAATCGGAGAACCTTTAACACAGTATAGTAATGGAAAATAAATATGAAATAGACTCAATTTTCAAGTGTTTATAGCGACATCGAAAAAAATATTACATATTAACTATTCTAGGTTTGATATACGTTATCAATATGAAAATAAACGATAGAAAAATCAAAATCATGTAAAATTCAAGGAAGATTGCTCATAATAATCGTACTATAAAATGAGTTTTTAATGTTAAAAAAATACAAATATGAGCGTATTATAATTTATGTACATAATAGTTAACTAACACGAGAGTATGTTTACCGTCAATCAATATTTTGAGATTAAATTTCGATAAATAAATAAATATTTTCATTGGTATTCAAAATATTATTATCTATAATCGTATTGAAAATGGCTATATTAATATCGTGGTGGTTGGCCGGACATTTAATTATAATCAAAGAAAAAAATTAATTATACATGTTTTCAAACATTGGTTTCAAAAGAATTTTAATTAATAACCTTTTTTTTTATTATTATAATTACCTACTTAATAACCAAGTAAATTCGTATAGGTACATAAAACTTAATTAAAAATGTTATTTTTATAAATAAAAATATAAATTAACCGAAGAAGCAAATAAAAAAAAACTGCGCTTTAATAATAATTATTATTAAATTACTTTTTGGACCTCGTCATTTTAATAATATTATGATTCAGTGTTTCAAAAATATTCGAGGGTAGTTCATGCGACAACCGATTAATAGGTAAACCAGAAACCTCTAATCGTATAATTAATTTGAAGACGATAATAATAATATTTACAAGACATTGGGAGATCATAAAACGATTTGAGCTGTACTAAAGTTGTCGACGCTTTTGCCTGTACGTCATGCTAAATAGATGAGCAGCAAAGACGACTGGCAAAATACATCGCCACTGACGCAATATAAATTATACCATCGTCACGCCAATAACTGCGCTTGTCTGCAATTATTATAGTTAACCGCGGTCTTAGTTGACGTCCGCCAAGAAATTATATTCTCCCGCCTCTCGTATTTTCGATGTTCTAATCATTTGTCATTAAATTTATAATTAGTCCTATTGTCACGTTAAGTTAATATTTTCCCAAAACCAATGATTTAAAATATTATATTCTATTTTGTAAAAATTAATTTTATATATATAAAAAAAATAATATTTGAAAATATCAAATTATGTTTATAGATGTATTAAATAATATTGGTTAAAATATACACAGAATAATATATCGCAGATATTATAAACAGAACAGTTATAACACTGTGCTATTCAGAAATGAAAAAAATTTAACTATTCAATCAGTACCATACATAATATTTGTAAGCTAATAACAATTAGTTACTTATTATTTTATTTTTAATCACTCATAGAATTACTGCTGAATTGATTAATATTCGGTATTATATGCGTAGGTAGGTAGGTAATTAATTATATTCTAATTATGGATTTGATTATTATAATTATTTAACTAGGTATGGACCATTGAGTAAATAAATATATAACAATAATTAAATTGGGGGACGAGGTGGCCGAGCGGTCTAACGCGACGGATTCGGCACAGCCGGTCCGAGTTCGATCCTCGACCACTGGGCGGCATTTTTCTCCGTGCAAGTCACGGTGTCCGGAGAACAAGTGCCGCCATCCCCCCACCCCGGGGCACAGCAGAAACCTACGGGTGCCCCATTAGAAATTCTGCCAAACACACACGTGTACCAACCTACCCAATATAAAACCTACAGTGCCCTCCCCACACCCAATGGCCCATGTTGCCGCGGGTTACCCAATTAAAAAAAAAAAAAAAAATAATTAAATTATTTTGTTGGATTTCATCATTGATTAAACTATTGCAGTACCTAAATACTTTTGTATATTTTATTATTATTTTAATTTCAAATATTATATAATTTATAAATTATAATATTGTAGTCTGATTTAGGACATCGAAAATAGACAATTGACGGAGAATACTTTCTTGACGGGCGCAAACTAATTCAGTAGGTAAAATCACCTAGAAAAGTAACTATTGTTATTAAAATATTATTAGTGCAAAATTCATTGAGTATATTTTTTTATATTATCTTGTGTTCATAACATATTACTATTATACAGGTAAATTATAACCCTATAATTATATAAAGTCCTAGTGTAAATGTAGTAATCATTTTTTTTTTCATGTGAATAATACGTCAATGTGGCTATTTTAGGAACAAGAAAAGACATTTCAACAAAATCGTGCATCAACGGGAATAAAAAACCAAATCCTGGAAGGAAAATATTGCGTGATACATATTATGAAATAAACACCTGCAACTAATACCGTTCAGCGCTGTCGTTGGCAGGCACGGGGCTTCATGGTTTCCACAAAATCAAATAATATGTATTTAGAATTCTAAAACGTTGACAAAGTTCGAACACATGAGTTATGTTTTTGTGATCCGTATAATAACACGTTTCTTATAAGTTATAATATATCGTGATATTATTGTTGATTCTGAGCAAACAATGTATTTTATATAAATTATGTGTTTGTGTGTGTGAGTGTTTTTTAGTACCTGTTTCTTGTGATGACACTTTTTGGATCAGAGAAATTGCTTCAAACTTCAAATCGAGGTGTGTCTGCAAAGGTAATACTTTGGGAAGTGGTGGAGAATACAAGGGGGTGAGGGTGCGTTCCCCTCCCCCCTCTTTAGACTGTGTTTTTTACGTTATTTTTATATTGGGCCAGAAAAGGGTAATTTGATTTTTAAAAATTGTTCTAAGTAATTCAGCCGTACGTATGGCCAAATTAGAAAAAATGGTATCAAATAAATTATTAATCCCCTATATTGTATTATAAAAGACGTTTTTAAATAAAATGCAATATTTTATTATTGCCGTAACAGCTAAAACAAGATAATTAAAAAAAAATGACAGTTCTGACTAAAAGTATTTGAATGGCATCTTAGGTGGTTGACGAGCATAATGAAAAAGAATAATTCTCCTTATGTGAATTGTTATGAGGATTACCATAATATTATTCTTTATAATATTGTATTTTATTAGTTTTGATCAAATTGTTGAATATTTTACCATCACCAGAACAACTTGGATAAAACACAATATTTTATGTTTCATCAGCTTCTATGAATGTACTAAGATGTTTTTCACTTAAATCCTATGCTCGATCTGTTTATTTGTGGTTTAGTAGGAGAACTGAAGTCCATTTAACTTTTGAGAGTTTTATTCCCTTTTGATTTTAATAGTCTTTGAGATTTTTAAATTGTCGTTTAAGTGTTTAATGAACCTATTTTGGTTAATGTCTTCTCTTCCGTTAGTAATCCACGTGTTTTTTTTTATGCTGATTGCTAATAGCTGCTCCCAAGTCTCCTTTGATTACTTAATCTTCGAAAGACCTTGCTGTTTATAATGTTTGATAATATTATCGTTTATTTCATTTATCTGGTTTACGCTTTCCTGACATTGTATATAATATTATGTTTGAAACGACGTTACGCTAAACGATAAGTGCTATCTAACAGTACAATTTTAAATTATTATTATTTTATCACTGGCGTTATTTAATTCAATAAAGCGTGTGACTTGCATCGATTTCATGGCACGAATATTGTATCAAGATGCTGCATCCGGACAGCCGTTACTCGCTGACATAATTATAGATATATCCCGATTGAGCTCCCAATTATAATATTATTAGTCGTCATTGGACCGTATTCCGGAGCACGATAGCGATTTAAACGATAGTCATAATAACAATAATTACGTCGATACATTGTTATTATTATTTGCGTATGGTATTTCTGATAATGTGAACCAGCGAGACCGGAAACTGAATCACAGTGTCTGCAGGCGTGACGCTCTGACGAGAGACTTTGAACACACGTCAACGACTAAAACACAATACCGGATATTCGTGTTGGTACCATATTTCATCTAGTGTAATTCGAATGGATCGTTATAATAATAATTATCTATCCGATTTCAGACGGCGCGGCAGTAAAATATCAGTTGTCAACGTGTCTTACACTCGTGCAGATGTAATCCACTGAGACTGTTCCCTCCGTGCTTGACATAATGACATGAAAACGTCGTATGTAACCATGATGTGTGAACACGGTTACTGCTCTCTACCTAGGTACCGCGTGTAATCGGCGAACAGAATAATATAACGAACGGTATTAACACGTTTTCCATGTTCACTGTACGGTTTTTTTTTTTTTTATATTATCATAGAAACTAACGGCGACATGTATAGGCAAAATAGGTACATTGCCGTGTTGAAAACTAAAATACTGTATTTACGTTTTGTTGCAATGATAATAATAACATTTTGGATTGTGATCCAAGACGTAATCTCTCACTGAAATTATTCTTCAATACACTCGAGAACCGTCTCGGCAGTATATTATGTCAATTGTTTATCCATGAGTGATTTATGCGGTTTTGACGGCTCGAATATTATTTAATTACTCCGGAAAATGTGAGACTACTTTACAGTTGTTGAGTTATCTTCAAAAACCATTGACCCAATCAGACCACGAGAACTCTTAAAATGACAGCAAACAAGGTTTTTGTTTTAAAGTTTGCATAATTCCACTGTATTATTGGCAGTCGTAAAATAATATAGAATAATGAAAAACCCCAATTACCAAAATAATATTATATTATACATACAATTTTCTCGCCAAAAGTCCGGGAAGCGAATAATAAACACTTTTGAGTTATAATTTTTGTTAAAGGTATGGTGTATGAAAATGTATTGTATTCGTGTGTTTAATATTTTTCGTCTGAAAAATGACGTCAACCAGTGGTGGCGTGAACTTTTTTTCTAAGAACTACCTTAAATATTATGTAGGTACCTACCCACACACCAATTTTTTTCACTTTTTCCACTTATCTTTTCACACATTTTAAACGCAGGTCGTATGTGACTATGCGAGTCTAAAATATATTATGAACTATTCTATTCGTTTAGGTCTTGGAGTCATTGGGATATCCACGCCCACTTTTGCACGAGGCAGACGCCTCATAAAATAGCTATTCACGCCGCCACTGACGACAACGATAAATTAAAAATCACCGAGCACAACGACTTACGTGCAGCATAATATATTGCTATAATATTATATATTATACAATGTCGCTAAGTCGCAGTACGGTCTCAATATCGCGTACGCACCGACTCGAAGATAATAACAATATGCAATATGTTCGAGTGGATGTGTATAGGACGATGCCGAGTGACATAGTTCTTTTGTGTTAGCATCAAGACAATACTCCAGCCAGCCGTTTGATCTCCGACGACATTCTTTTATGAGCCGCTTATCGCCGCCGAGTGTACTCTACACGTATTATATATTATAATAAACGTATAATGTAACGGTCCCGCGAAGATGCACGCACCGAAACTGCCGGGGAATGAAAAAATTGCCATCGCTTATATTATATAGTCGTCATCGACGTAGACGAGTTATAATAATAATGTGTATTCAGAAATCCAGACGTATAACACGGTACCGGTAATCCATATTATACGCCCGCACACGCTCGGCAGCGGTAACCACAATCCCATAATACGTGTATATACTTACGACGGGTTTATGGTTTTGTTGTTTACTATTCTCAGTCTAGTCGGACCGAGCAAACATCGTCTGCGAAATATTACTACGTACCTGTCGTCGCCAACGATATATTTTTAATATGATTTTATTGTATTCCTTCTGATTTTCTGAAGCATAATCGACGATTCGGAAAACTTCTACTAACCTATACTATACTGCGAATTCGGAATTTTCCAAGACACATATTTTCCGTGACCGTATGATATAATATTATTATGGAAGTCACTGACGATTCTAGTGCTAAAGATTCCATTGATGTTGCACACGTCTCCAAGGGAACCTATTTTATTTGAATTTTTGTCGCTGGACCGAGATCGTCTTAACTCGACGAACTGTAAGCAAATACGCGAAAAACGTTGCGCGTGTTGGAATGACAAAATCAAATCCAATTAAACTATAGAGATATATATAATAATATTATAAACCACAATAAAAAGGTCGACGGGATTTCAAGAAATATGTCACTTAAAAACGGCTTATGGACATAACATCTGTTTGTTCCACATTACAAACAAATTGTATAATTACCAGCGGATGCCTCGCGGTAACAGCATAAACGCCAAATTTCGTTTCATTAAATTCCGTTTATGATTCGTAGATCATAATATTGTTGGCCTCCGGTCGTAGAGTCACAATGGCGTTATAATAATGATGATAATCTACCAACGATGAACATTTTCGTTTTTCGAGAACATTTCCCTAATTGACCACTGCCATTATTGACCTTTTGTTATTATTTTACGTTCGTTTTAGTACCATTGCGTTTTGTAGCGTTTATAAACCTAATAGAAACATAATGATCAAACTATTTTATCGTTTCCCGTGGTTGAATAACAAGCGTGCAATGTTTTAGACATAATAATATATATAGGTACATTATATTTTATACAGTACCTACCTGTCATAATAGATATTCGTAGTACACAATATTTAATAATTTTATGCTATTTTCATTTTTTATCGAAAGTCTGAATATGATTTATTTACTGATTCTTATAATTTTTTTCAACCGTACAACTAAAAGACTTTCGACTGTAAAATTAGACCATACACCGAACGAATAAACACTATGGTAATAAAATATTATTTCCTTACTATAATATTATTATTAGTTATTTGGATATGAAAACTACAACTGCAATATCTTTCTAACATAATAATAATATTATTTTATATACCTATTACACCGAAAACCCCCAAAAAATCACGATATCTTTTATTAACTTACGAAATTGCCGGTTAAGGACCTCCCCTCCCCTGCCACATTTCTACATGTCAAACTGATTAGTTCTTATCATTATATTATTATATAACGTCCTGCACGAGCAAAAGTAAAAGCCCTGTCGGTCACGCCCATTATACGGCGGCGTTCGCTTAGATACAATCTTTCTACTATATATTTTGACAACAAAAAAAAACCTTTTTAAACTTCTATTTACCTGAAAATATATACATGACGCATATACGATTTTTCCCTACAAAGCAACCACACACACACACACACTAACTCACACCCACACACACGCACACGCTACAACTGACTTGAATCGAGGTCATCGGCGATAACGTCAAAATTATCTTTTCACCCAAACTGATGAAAACCTCCTAAACGATGTTAAATTTATAATCATTATACATACATCCACACAAAGAGTAATGTTACTCTCTCCCCACGCCACCTAATCACGTGTTCCACAAAATGTCATTGGGGATTTTATTTTATTATTATTATTATTATTATTATTTTCTAAAGAGAAGGATTTGTTCTTCCGGTTCCTGTTATTTACTTGTCAACATTATTACTTTTGTATAAAGTTCGTTCTCCGCATACATTATTATCAGTCTTTAGACTATCCCTGTCTGTTCCATAGGACGTCAAGCGGTTCCGTTCATTGAATTTTATTGAAACCAAAAACAAATAACAATCAATTTTCGAGAATCTAAAATACAATAAAAAGCAAACATGGTAATAATAGTAGTTTTACGTTTGAATTCAAAGGGTTTTAATTCTTTGTTTAACAACAATTTACTATGATATAATAGTCGATGTAAACGGGTTAACTACGAGTACACGAGTGTTGAAAAAATGTGTGAATTAGAGTTTTAGTTCCGTGACGAAAACTACAGTAGTAAGTGAAAATTAGTTATTGAGATACCTACTATATTTATGATTGCAAACAAATTAAAAGCCTCCCTACTGTTATCTTATCACGATAACTTATATAACATCATATCATCTCAAGTGCATTGCACCATTGCACCACTTCACGCACTGTACCCAGTCAGTGTCGAAAAGTTTCAGAAACTTTAACGTATCTATCCACTGTTATAAAATACAGAAAAATAAAAACGACGAGATTATGTTCTAAAACAATAATCGTTTCTATCTGTATACTTTGTAAGGGTAGATCAGAGAACAAGTACGGTTATTTAATTTAAATTTTTTTATTTTTACTTTCTCTGTATTATAATATGTAGTTTGACGAGTCGCGGTAATGTAGGCTTGTCGGCTGTCGGTCACCTGTGATCACAACGATCATAATTATTATACAACATTTATAAACAATAAAACAAAGTAAGGAATTATTTAGTGACAGCGACCTAATTGTGACCACCACGTTTTACGACGATCGTGGGAAGCGTGGGACAGTGGCGACCGGACGTCATGTCCCATTCGATGTTTCGCGGGCGCAGTTGATGTCACTCGTTTTCACCTATACAATATGTTATTAAATTGTATAATATTTGCCAATTCTACGGTCTTTTGTTAGTCATCACTTTTCCTAACACGACCTCACGCCCCAACACCAGAAATGGGTTAACCTAACCTTATTAGATATTATTTCTTGTCAAAACCATCATATTATTAATATTATAACTTTAACTTTCGTGGATAGACCGGATCACAGTGCCACATTGACAAAACAACACTTTTTTAGGAAGGTCAACCATGAGTACGAGCGACTTGCATTTTTTGATACATTTGGACACAAGTGTTGTACACTGATTATATATAGTAGGGATATTCTCGTGCACGGAAAAAAATAATTTTGGTATGGTAAATGGTTAAAAATATAATAGTTGATATTACCATAATATATTTGTTATAACTATGCCCGTTTGGTGAAAAATACAATGCAGTTTTAGTTATTAACTTATAGTTAAATTGTCCAAATAAATATGTACACTAAATATTTCCGAAATTTATATCAACCATGTTATTATGTTTGTTGTATATGGGCATTATTTTCTTTGTCTACATACATTGTACACGCGGGCGACCATAATAATGCGCGTGCCAGTTGCAGCCACTCGCTTGCAATGTAAATCACAAACCTGTATAAATGCATTGGCGAAAATAAGTTTTTCTAGGTACGTCGGTGAGTACTTATAGGAATCAGAAATTTATGGAAGTATAGTAGTAGGAACTCGTCGAAATTATTTTTCTTTGTTTCGGACTTCGGTAATATGCCGCTGCCCGCTAGTCACAGTGCAAATGCAAAAGTGCAATAGTTCTTGTTTCGTATTTTCGTATTCATTGCAGTTTTAGACCTCCCACTTAGTGTAAAGATTTAAGTTTAGATCAGTTTTCACGTCAACGTCTATAAGATCTTATATTGATTCAAGTTTGTATCAAAAAAAATAAACTCATCTTTAGGTAAGTACCTATAATTATATATTTATATTATAGGTATATTATTTTTAGTTATTTTTCATAATTTAGTATTTACGATTACAATTGGTAACTATTGATTATTTATATTACATTGATATTAATTTAGAATCTTTATTTTCACACCTACTTAAATTATTGTGTATTTACAAATTTCAATAAATAAGTATGCTAACTATGAAATGTCAATGAATTCCGCCTATGTTTATATTTATAGAATATATGTATGCTCTAGTTCTACTACAAAGAGACATAAATACTACCTATTTAAGTTTAATTATTTAAGAGATGAGTCGGTATAGACCAATATCTTTATTATAATAACTGATAGTTACTAGGTAATAAATATAACAATAAAAATAGAGAGTACCTAGGTATAATTTATTATTTTGTATGTATAGATCATGGCAGATGAATTTACAAAAAAAATATTAAATGATTGGAATTTGGGGATGCTGATTGAAACATTTGAAGGTATGTTTATTGTTTACCTACCTATGTTACATTTTACACAGTTTATAAATTTGGTATTGTTTTTATGATGTGTATTGTAAATTAATTCATGCATTTTGTACAATTAGCTTAGGTATTTGTATGTTTTTATATTTTTATTTGAATTTGTGATACCTAAATTTTACTTATACCTTATATTTTTCTTTGGCAGTAAAAGCTCAATATTGCCTAATTAGTAGATTGGTTCTTTAAATAAGTTCGTCATAAATGTAGGTTTTTATGGTTATGTAATTATAGGTATGTCGTATGCATATGTATTATTTGTATATTTATCATAATTATATACAAACACAATGAATCTATAAGCACTAACACTTATTAGATATCTATTACTACAGTATTTGTACTACCTAGTACCTACCTACTTATATTATCAACCAAAAATAAAAATTAATAAGTTTTTAATTATTATTAACAACTTCATTAGGCTATTATCAATTAAAAATTAATTAATCCAATAAAAAATAACATACTTCTACACAAACAATGAAAATTTTTTTTAAGAATATATAAGATGCATATAATATCTACATATTATATTATTATATAATCTTAGCTTTGATCCCAATTTTATACTATAGAATCATCATGTTAAAGTATATTTTTTAATTCATATTATTTTTAAAAATTACCTATTTATAATTAGTTTAAACAAATGTATAGATGAAGGGGTAGACAGAGAAGCATTGATAAATCTGGATGAAGATATGATCAAAACATTGATCCCAAAAGTCGGTTACCTATCAAAATTTTTAAACAAATTTAACTTGTTTAAAAATAGTATTACTGTTCCAGTAAGTAAATAAGTTATGCTTTTTACTCCATTTTTCTTTAAACATCCAAATTGTATGTACACATTTTTCTGTATAAACCTATCTATATCAACCCTATCTTGTATTAAAGGTGTTAGAACTATCCAGTCAAAATGAAATAAACATTGCTGATATTAATGTTATTGAATTTGAACCTCTTGAGGGTATAAGAAATGATTCCACAGTTAACCAAGATCCTGTTCTCCCAACATCACAATCTCCCAAAGTAATCAATTATTGTAATTCTTTAATGTTACTGTAGGTAATATATATACTTTAATAATTAGATTTTTAATATATATATATATATATATATATATATATATCATATAGGTGTATATACATCCTAGAACTACTGGAAGTAATAATGGTAATATAAAAAATATACTACAAAAGTCCCAAGAGGGAAATATGATAATAAGACTTTATGAACAAAATAATATATGCAATATGAGTATGAGAAGTAAAATGGTGAAGTTAATTATTGATCATGAACTAAAAAAAAGTTTAAATGAGACATTATCTTCAGCCCAAATTCAACAGTTAGCAAAGGAGATTGTTGAATGTTTTGAAACAGAATCGGAATTCATTTATTATACACCATTTCAAAAAATAAATAAAAATATTAAATTAGCACGAGGTAAATTATGGGACCGTTACTGCAATGTACGAAAAGACATTCGGAAGTTACAAAACAGCTCTAAAGTAAAACCAAATACATTATACGAAACCATCGAAGCAAATGAAGGTTCTAATTTTTCCTTTGCATTATTTTATTAAAACACATTGTTTCTTTTTATTTAAATATTAACATTTTAGAATTGTTTTAAAAATAGTTTTGGATGATATGATAATTTGGCTAAGAAATAATGATGAGCCGATGACTGTTGTACTAGACAAATGGGCCAAAACAAGTGATTATAGGTACAAGAAATTATTAGAGAGTGACCTAGAGCTAGAATATTTTATTAGTTATCCAGCCATGAGAGGTGTTAATGCGTGTCAGTTGGTTAGTATAAATTACAATAGGTTAATTAAACAAATTCTGAAGTTTTTAAAGTTTTGTACCTACTACTTACATAATGTGGATAGATTTTTATTTAAAATAGCCAATAGGTAAATTAAAACAAGATGATTTGAATAATAGACTAAATTAAAGACTTCCTATGGCAGGTACTTTTAATTGTCATCATTTTTCATTAGGTACAATCTTTAATTTAATTTACAGTCTTATAATAAACTAATAAAAATTATAATTAAAAATTATTTTTGTTATCCTCTTAAAAACAATACCTAGTATATACGTAAAAATGTAAAAGCATACCTAAGTAGCTATATGTACAAACATATACTTATGTATTATTATATTTACCTTTTATAATATGATGAAAGATCAGTTAGAGGGGAAAAGTAAAATGATAATTTTTTAATATATAGTATACCTGAAACCTATATTGTATAATATGTAGCAGTTGCAGACTGCAGTTATAACTGTTTAAAGTATTAATATACCTACTGGCTACTATTTTAATAATTTTATTTAATTATAATGTTCGTAATATTATTTTAGATTGATTTGGATTTTGATCTACTTTTTCCAAATAAAGAAGTTGCATTTTATAACAGTTTCCAACATTTTGTCAACATTTTTTATAAGTATTTAGAAAAGTGTCAAACTAAAATTGTAAAGGAAGTACAATATTTTAGCTATTTAGAAGTGCTTAGCAAACCAGAAAATCCAGGTAATTATATCTACAAAGATATAATATTTTTTTATGCAGGGTACCTAAATCTAACATTTTTTTTTGGTTTGATGGCTAAGCCTACAAATCGAGAACTGAGGATACATCTATCCTAACCTAACCTAACTTAACCTTCAGATATACTATGTACCTATATAGATTTCTTTATTTGATAATTAATATTTTTATGTTTCTAATTGTAGACATTAATATAGCTGCATTATATATTCTTCCAAGAATATTTCAATCGAAAACAATTTGCTCATCTACGTCAAATGGTTCAAAGAAAAGAAAAGTTGAAAAGTGGAGACCTTCAACTGAAGAAATTGCTGATGGATTTGTTTGTTTTGCTAAAGTAATTGTTTTCTAATTTACATATACCTAAATATATACCCTCAATATCTATGTAGCTACAATATACTATACATAACTAAATACCTACTTAACAAAAATAATTTTACTATTATGTTTACAGTCTGCAACACAAATGAATGACATATATTGCCAAAAAGAAAACAAGGCTAAAAGATCAAACACTACAGTACAACCATATATTACATTTTTATGTCTAGACATCGAAAATCCTCTTAAGGTAACTGCATCTTATGTGATAATTAATAAGTACCAATTTAAAGTAGAAACACCTATGAAAGCAGTTGATCTGGCGTTTAAAAGTTTTTTTTCGTTAAACCTCAATTATCCGAAAGAATCTGAACATTTATGGGAATTTATCCAAAAATATTTTTATAATATTACCACCGATCACGACAAACGATTCACATCCACAAATATAATCTTAAATGATCTAAAACAATTTTGATAGTCATATTATTTTTTTTTGTTTATATAAAATACTATTTATTACATATTATCATATTTTTCAAAGTAACTTACTATACTCTTTTGATAATCTTATATACTGTTATATTATCTATAACATTTAAATTATAAATTATTAATATCTAGTGCTATACTATTGAACTTTAATTTTTCTATAACAAAATATGTTCATTTTTTAATTGTTATAATAAAATTACCTATTCTGTATTAGGTATCTACCTACCTACATTTAAACTATTGCTTATATAAATTACATTGTACTGTTTATATCTAATTATATGTTATATGTTTGTATCATTCTTACATTAAAAATGCCTAAATGTTTTAAATGTTTATCAAATCTTGCAAATTTTAATTTATTATTTTTACATTTCAAAGTTTATCATGCAAACAATATAACATTTTATAAGTGCCTTGAAGATAACTGTTTAAGGTCTTTTAGTAGCCTAAATTCATTTAAAAAACATGTAAAATGTCATATTAACAGTTCTCCAATTTCACATGATTTGAATAACATTTCTAACAACGATCATTTTGACTTACCTGATACATCTAGTATTAATATTATAAATAATAATGTATTGGATGAGTCCATTGTCACCATTGTCAGTTACAATGGTGACAACTATGAATCATTTGTTAATAATAAAGCAGTAGAATTATTGTCAAAATGGTATAACGAGTCAGGGTTACCAAGAAATAAAGTTCAAAGTATTATGAATGATATAACAACATTTTTAAATGATATAGTTCCTCCTTTGAAAACTGAAGTAGAATCAAATTTTGCTGGTGATTCCATAATACGCCTAAATGTTAAGTTTAATATTTTGTGTGATCCTTTCAAAAATTTAAATACTGAACATAAAAGATTTAAAGCATTTCACAGCTTGGGTACATTGATAAAACCACTTGGATCTATTGTAGGTTATAGACCAAATGATTCTCTCCAAAGAGGAGATGTGATTATTAAATCAATTCCTGTCAAAATCTATAGCGTACAACTAGAGAAATTATTTAGACAATTTTTTGAAGTACCAAATGTATATAATACCTTTTTGAAATATTCAGAAACTATAATAGAAGCCAATGATAATTTGATCCATAATTTTATACAAAGTCAAATGTGGAGAGATAAAATTTTACTCTCTGATAAAATATTAATTCCTTTTTTTCTGTATTTTGATGATTTTGAAACAAATAACCCCCTTGGAAGTCATGCTGGAATACAGAAGTTAGGAGCAATTTATGTAAGTTTGCCTGGTTGCCCTCCTGAATTTGCTTCTAAGTTAGAAAACATTTTTATGGTTTTATTGTTTAACACTACTGACAAGAAACTGGTAGGGAATCGGGAACTCTTCAAACACATAATTTTAGAAATTAATGATTTGGAGTCCAGGGGTATTCAGATATGTGTTGACAATCAAAATATTCAAATATATTTATCATTAGCTCTAATATTAGGTGATAATTTAGGCTTACACAGCATTTTAGGGTTTTCGGAAAGTTTTAATGCAAACTATCCTTGTAGATTTTGCAAATGTTCCAAAGCTGAATGTAATTCTTTAACACTCCAAGATACTTCTAAACTTAGAACAGTGGAAAATTATTCAATTGATGTTAACATTAAAAACTTATCCACAACTGGTGTTGTCGAATCTTGTATTTGGAATGATGTTACCTCTTTTCATGTTGTTCATAATTATTCTGTCGACCTCATGCATGACTTACTAGAGGGTGTTTGTAATTATGATTTAACAGGTATTTTAAGGCTCTTTATAATTGATTTTAAATATTTTAGTTTAGAGACACTAAATCAAAGGATACAGTATTTTGGATATGGTCCTACCGACATTAGAAATAGACCTCAAGCAATTTCAGAAAATAATTTAAAAAATAACAAGCCTTTAATGTTAAAGACTACTGCTAGTGAAATGTGGTGCTTAACTAGATATCTAGGTCTGTTAATAGGAGATATGGTTCCTAGAAATTCAGAAATCTGGCAATTATATATTGTATTAAATAAAATATTAGATATAGCAACATCACACAGTGTTGGACCTGAATGTCCATTTATATTAAAAAACTTAATTGATGAACATCATCAATTATATACAAAATTGTTCAAAACCAATTTAAAGCCTAAGCACCATCATCTATTGCACTATCCCTCTATAATGGAAAGAGTAGGTCCATTGATAAATATTTGGTCAATGCGTTTTGAGGCTAAACACAAGGAGTCAAAAGTGGCTGCACAAGCTATAACCAGCAGAAAAAATATCTGCTACACTTTATTTTTGAAAAACCAACTCAAAGTAGCTCATCGAGTAGCCAACAGTATTAATTTTAATCTATCTGCCCTATTTAAGATTGGTAAAACAATTTTTATTTCTGAGGAGGAACTAAAAAATATTTCTAGTGTCTTGAATGATGTTAGTGGTTATACATTTATTTCATGGGTTAATGTAAATGGTACTCATTATTCCACTAACAATATGTGTGTTGTTATATCTATAAATAAAGTAACTAGTTTACCAGTGTATGGATTAATAAAGCATATTTATATTTTACCAGACATGATTCCTGTAGCTATTTGCTCTTTATTTTGTACAAATGGTTTTGACGACCATTATCAGTCATATGTTGTAAATAATACCAAAGAAATTGTAAAAATTAAAATAACCGAATTACCATATAAAAAACCAACTAGTTATCATATTCACCCGAATGGTTTATTATATTATATTACATAGTGTTTTGTATTTTTTGTATTTTTGTATTTTTTTTAAATAATAAATAAATAAAACAACAATTTTTATATTATATTGTTATAATCCTACATATTTTTCCTATTACATGTATCTAAATCAACCATAATATTAATGTATAAGTATTTACATTATATATTTACTTTTTATTTTATGTGCATTAACATGTTTAATTGTCTATGCATATAGACAATGAATAGATATGAATATCTATTCATTTTTTAAAACAATATAATATTATAGCTCAAATTTCAATCTATTACCTAGTTATTGTACATAAATATATTCAATGCATTCAAGATACACATGTTATAATATGAAATACCCATGATACCTATTATTTAATTTACTTTTGTTTAGATTAGATGTCTACATTTTATAGAAAATGACCAAAGCACAAAGTGTCTAATGCTACTGCAGTAGCAAATAGGTACATATTAAACATTATACTTCATGCAATATATTATGAATGTTATAATTTTATACACATAGGTATAGGTACCTACACATAATAAAAAGTTAAGTGAACTATATAAACTAATGTGACACTAGCATTTTTCTTTGGTGAAATTTAATGTATACATAAGTACAATCAATTAGTTTGTATAATATAGATAAATAAAAATTATGGTAATAATTATATATTTTTTGGGTGGATGCAAATAAAATGATATAGTATGGTCACCTATATCTTAAAGTAGAAATACATTAATAATATGGTAACAGTTATTTTCTTCTATAGCCAGTTTAAATAACAATTAAAGTGAGATTACCCATATTTTATAGTATAAGTGACTTAATAGTATGATAATTATTACATTTAAATTTGGCTATAATAACATATTTGGTTATAGCTAACATAACTATATTACACAGTTAAAATAACCATAATACATCAACCGAATTCATATGGTAACTTTATCTATGGTGTGTGGCTGTCACTATACTACACCAACATTTTGGTGTCGAGTAACCATTTAAATGGTTTTTTTAACCACATTTTTTTTCCGTGTAGCATCGTATTGAATATATTGGAAATGTTTTAATGTATTATAATTTTCAACTATTGCTAAACTTAAAACAAATCAAGAACTTTTAATTATTATAATATTATTATTCAGTAATATTCAATATAATAGTAATTTAAAATTCAAGGTTAAATTTAAATTGATTAACTATGTTTTAGAGTTTTGGTACACTATTGTTTGTTTTATACTGTAACAATAAAATTGTAATTGTTTGTAAGCTAAACAAAATAAAAATCTCTAGATAGTTGTCGTATAATAAATTTTCAAATTAAAATAATAACTTTAATATTTGAAACTTATTTAATGGAGAAAAAAAATTAACTTTACGAATAATTGAATTTGATAAAATAATAGGTACTTGGGTATTAAAAAATGAACTTAAGGTCTTCAAAATATTTTGAAATCAATTTTCTAAAATATTCAAATAAATATTCAAACCCTTTTTGATATAACTACCTAACAAAAAGCAAAGGAATGATTCTGGACCCAACGCTCCGATAGGAAACAAACGAAGATAACCAAGAAAAGTTAGTGGATAAAGAAAAGAAATTCATTTACGAGCCAACTATCCTTTTCTTTAAATAAAATTGCCATATAAACAATTGGGAAGTCCACGGCCTTTGGTTTGGGGCACGTAGAACCACATCGCCTCTGCTCAGAGACTTCTTTAAGAAAAATACATTAGAATTAAGAGAACTTAAAGAATGTTTGAGAGACACACTTTACATGATCCATAAACACTTATATTCTTAATACTGTACACAATCAGGTAAATCAGGATCTATATTTATATTTCACGATCACTCCGTATTTTATTATATGTTTTACTTATTTAATTTCATTAATTTTATGTATACTATTTTATCCATATTTTATAACATTGTAACAATTCAGTTTTATTTGATACACTGTGTCATATACGCAACCCGTTGTTTCTCTCTAAATAATAAGTATCGAGTATTTATTGCAAATACATCCTTTTTAGTTAGATATCATCCATGTCTGCCGTATATCTTAATAGCTGTAATATACTTATTACACACAGATTGTGTGGTTCACCGTATTAGTTTACTTATACACATTTACTGTACTTATCTATAGGATAATTACTAATGATTTGATGACTTATGATTTTTTATTTTACTTTTCGTTAAATAAGGTTTTTGCAACTAAAAATATAAGTATTTGTAACTTTAGTAATTAAAATTCTAAGAATTGAAGTCCTCAGTAAAATTGTCACTTTGGAATATTAAGTAAGTGTAGTCGGTAATTAAATTAGAATTTTTAAAAACTAAAAAACCTAAAACATTTTAACGATAAATGATAAAAATGAAATGGTCTTTCTACAAAAATAATAAGTTGCGTCGAGATGTCTTCAATCGGTGTAAAAATATATTTTCAAAAACACATTGGTTCCTACATTTACCGATACATTGACTGTTATTGCGATAAAAGAAGAATCATGTTGTACAAAACAGGTAAACTGGATGGTGATGTTCCTACACTGCAGGATAATAAAAAAAAGTCGAGACGAGGCGACATGTAACAAATGAATATGCCACAATGCACACAATCACATTGCATTACAGTTGTCGAGTGGGGATTATTCGATTGTATAATATTTAATAATAAATAAACTACTTACGCTTTTCATGGTAATGTTGACTGTATACGGCGTATTAAACTTGTGAATTTCGAATTGCTATGAATTTATGTGTACGAAACAAATAGATCGTTTTATTTTATTTTTTTTTTAAAGTTACAGTTTAAGTACGTACCTACTTTTTAATGCACGTTCAAAAATACATGTGTGGAAACGAGTCGTTTAAAAGTCACTCCCGAAAGTTTGAAAGTTTTTTTGTTTTCAGAATTTCACAGTGCCACGTGGCATGCAAATACCCGTAGGTCGGTACGTATCTCTCTCGATTTGCTATGAAATATCAGTCTCATTACATCTTGATTGGGGGAGAAATTCAACAAAAAATTGGTTTGACTGAAGCGACCATCGTAGTTAAAGTATAATAAGTAGTATCGCCACTTATTACAGCCGCGGCAACTGTCGCCAAACCAAGCCTTACCCCAGGGACGGAAATCATCCACATCGATAAGCAGCAGGCCACCTCAAACTTCCAAAAAGCATTAAATTAAAATGAATTTTGTATCTTAAGTTTTACAAATATAAAATAGCAGTGACCGGTTGCATATTATAAGGATTAACTATACATTATATTCCTTAGAAAGTAAAGCGTATTTAATAGTTTCATCCAGTGACCACCAGAAAAACCACACAAACGATAAACTGCTCACATACCTGGTGTCTGGTTACTTACACCACAGTAGTTTCGTATACCGGGGTATAAAGACAGTATTGTGTAGTGCAACACCACTCCTAAGTCGTAACTCGTATAGGTATCTACTTTGTAGTGCTGGCCGCCATTCCGAGCGTAATACTGAAATCGTGAACAACTTTAAATTACTGTAACTTTTAAACTGCTTGTTTCCACACATTTATTATTGCATATTCGTAATCAAAATAAAAAGTAAGTACCTAATTACTGTCAATTCAATAATAAAAAAAATACAAAAAAACGGTTGAAAAGGTACGCTTGGTAAAGTGCATGATGTGTTTAAGCCAAAAAAAATAACTCTTTTAGGTACATTGCAATAACTTGTCGTATCAGTTGATATTATTTCGTTAAATGAGAAATAAAATGTTGTCAAGTACTCATAGTGCTATCTTTGGTTCGATATAAATATGTTGGTTGTTCTTAATTTGTTGTTTGCAATGGTTAAATTATGTTTAGTTTTTCTATTGTTTTGTAAGTCATGCAAATTGAATTATAATTATTTGAATATTTCCATAATATTATGATATTGTCATTATTTTATTGGAAACTTTATACACCAAGATTTACTACACAGTGTATGGAAGTACGGTTTTTTTACACACTATAAACCTGAATATTACTTATTGTTGTCGTGGGTTCTTGAAACAATAATAATTTTCCGTGTTCTTTTTGAGGAAAAAAAAACAAAGTACATTCATCGGTGGATTATGTTAATTCCTAACTGTATAGTGAATAATAAATCGTTATTTTATTTCACGACTGGGTAACAATAATGAATGATTAATTCGAATTATTTACCATTCCGATTTATAATGGTAGCAATGAAGTGCTCGCTTTGCACTGTACAGAAAACCGCTTAAAACGCATTTAGTTTTTAGTATTTCCTTTATTTTTTCGTTGTAAATAATTCAATATAATATAGCCCGATAACAAAACAAGAATACCTATTTACAAAATATCATGTACATGGAGTTTATTCCCAGAGAGGTTAATAACCCACCCTACCATCACGTCTAATCTTTTTTTTTCGTTTAAAAATATTGTAAGTCGTATAATATGTTTAAAATACGTATTATCTGCTCAATATTATCTATTCGTATATTATTATGTAGGTAATATAATGTGTAGTACGTATTTTTTAATTTCCCAGCCTTTGTGTTATGACTTATGACCTGTGTAAATAAATAACTAACCATACCCTAATGGTAATATACCACTGAAGATGGTAGCCATAACACACTGCTGAGACGACCGAAGGACCACCACCTGAACAGCGACCCTATTGGTCGCTAGGTCCAAAGAAACTAATTTTTTGATATTTTTACTATCAAGTCTAGTCATAAGTGTAAAATACATTTGACATAATATCAAAATAAACGTGGTTTTCACGTACGGACCCAGACAACAATTTTTTGATTAATAATATTATTATAACATTGTAATAACGAATACTATTAGTATAACATTATTATAATACTATTATAATATTATCATTACAAATGGCTGTCTGGGTAGCTTAGACGTTTATAAGTTATATGCGTAGAGGACGTATTATTTTTTAAACGCGTGCCGGAAAAAAAACATATTTAGACAAAACTGAAATATATTATTATATCAAATTGCGTGTATTAACGACAAATATTCTTTCATTAGATACGTAAACTTACATGTAGTTCGTATTATTACGCTTTTAATATTTTTGGCTTTGACGACAAAATTGGTGTGGTGCACATGAGTTTAAATCAGTGGCCAAAACATGACGCTCGGGGGACATTTTTGTGGCGACTGGCATACATGGTTTAGCACTTAATATACCCTTCAAAACTCCGTTTTTCACATGTCCCATTGGAACTCATTGAAACGAATTATATCTGTAAACAGCTTTGGGGTATCATTTCCATCATGTCGTTTGTGAGTAAACATTATCAACTTCACCGTTCACCCACGGATTTTGCCCTCGTAAGAAGGTTCCTGCGTCTGATGTAATTTATTTTAGATTTTTTCTTTATTTTGTACTCAAACTATTTATTTATTTTTCGTTATTGCCGTATACAAATTAGTATATAATTAAACAAAACAAACGAAATAGTTTTAAAATTAACCATTTTCGATTTTATTAACCTCGAAATCTCGAAACATAATAAAATATTTTTTTATCACATGATGTCATATTTTTGGGATGGAAAACAAACCATCCATTAGTTACCCCTTTCATTTGTTTTCATTCATTAAACAAATTTTCAAATATATTATGTATACAAATCACGTAAAACTTTCAACAACCAAATTATATTTATTTAACTTGGGTAATTTATTTTTCAGCCGTATATTTCTATATTTTATATATTATACTGATTGACTTCAATATTTAAATACTTATATAAAATGTATATCTAACGTAACTTAAGAAAATCCATTTATATTAATCAAAAACGTCTTAACCATGCGTTCTAAATATAGGAGTAAATAGTTTTTTTATACTTAACTGATTTCTTAGTATAATTCTTTGTTTTTTTTAGTTCATAAAGTATCGTGTTTGCCAAAAACAAATACATAGACAAGCTACAGATGAATACATCGTTAAATATTAATTATTACTAAATAATAAATTGTTTTCAGCTACACAAATAGTCGTATGGTTAAGTAAATTGAGACTAACGTGTTAACGTAGTGTATAAGATACAAATAGCATATTTTGACTGTATTATTAACCCGTGGGTTTTACCTATTTTTAACACATTTACACAATTATGCAAAGAGGTACTTTAAATTTTGTTTTTTTTTTACGAAAGACTGATAATATTGTTTCTTCGCCAAAGATATGCGTTTGTAAAAATTATCCGCTCGTTATTGGAATCCAGCAATATTCCAAAAAACTAAATTGTTAACTAAAATAAGAATGTATACACGATGATTGACGTATCACATGATTGAAACAACCGCCGTCAGGAGGGTGCAGTATGAAGACTAAACAGACATTTACATAATATCGTACGCAAATTTGATGGTATACAGTAGCTACGAAAGTACTTGGTTAAAGCGTATACACAGAGTATATTACAGAGTATAGAGAAGGCTGAAATCCCTTATATTCCCGTACTTCACACACCCACACTCTGCCTGAGCTTCCACCCCTCCCGACCAACCCTTGTCGACATAGCTGCAGACAACCACGGCAACTTACCGCGGTCGTGTAACCGAATTTTCCGACAGTGGCGGACTGCACTCGATTTGGCTTTCGATAATTTCCCAAAAGGCGTCCACCACCGAATATCCCGGTACCACTCATCCACCAGCCACCACCACTTCCACCACCACCTTCACTGCCAACACCGTCGCTGCCACCGCATCCACTCCGTACCACCACTCCACCGACGTGGATTCGCGCAACGTTCACGTCACCGCGTGCATCCCTTTCCTTCAGCAACTTCATCCCCCACACCCATCTAATCTACCCCATATCTTGCGCATCTTCTGTCCGCTCGCCCTGTCGTCTCCTCGTCATTTGCATTCTCCACACAAATGTCACCCACTGATCACCATCACCGCGTCCACACAGTTGGCGGTGTTCCGATTTTTTAGGCTGTTTACGTGTGTACGATATATGTGAGCGTTTGTGTTGTATTTAACATAATATGCACTGCACGACAGACGACACTATGTGCGCATACAATATTATACACACACACACACACACGATATATTATTTGAGTACGAACGGGCTCGAAAGTACGCGCATGCGCGCGAGCTGTTGTGTTTATACGTCCGTCCTGGGTCACCGAAATTAACATGCATATTGGAAGCGGTGACCTGCAATGGCCGTTGTTGATGCATTCGAGCTGTGATCCTTTGATGGTTCACGGTGGCTGCCACCCCACAATAATTATTCACGGGCTCGTGCTGCAAATGGGCTTAGGTGTACGATTTTATTATATTTTCAAATCAACGTTTGAATTCGAACGCAACGTCAAAACCGTTGCAAGCCATCATACTACACTGCAGCGACGATGGGGGAATGTCGTTTCAAATGTTTTATTTTTTCATCACCACATGTAGTTGGTATTATAAAGGCATGTATTGCACTGGTTTGTTGGGAAGAAGAAGTATAGGTACTTCAAAAGCATTGTGTTTTATCACAGGCGTTTAGCTGATTTGAAATTTGATACAAAAAATTGGATTTCGGAAAACGTACGACAAAAATAATACTATATTATATTATTATATACAATGACGTAATTATTTTTTAATTGCAGTGCTATACAATAAGAACAAGTTTTATTTTGTTCATTATTATGAACGATCTTGTTTTCAAATAATATATTTTAATTTAATACCGTACATTATAGTTAATTTGTATAGTCGATTTAAGTGAATAATGCAATAATACCACACGATATATTTTTACGCGTAAGTGTATTAAATTCCCCAGTTAATAGATGACTAATCAGAGCTTATCAAATTTTTACATTGTATTAAATCGAAATAAATCCCATGAAAATTGAAAAAAATATTTTTAATTTAAGTTTAAAATCTATCGGCTGAACTTTTCGGAAATCCCGAGATTATAATTATAGTGTCTTACTGCCGGCCATCGTAAGCTACCAAATTAGCGTTATCGGAGTAGAATAATTGCCAGGTGACCGTTTTGAGCCAGATTCCGCTACTTAGGTAATATGACGTGCCGGTTTAACAATATTATATAATGCGTAAGTTCACGTCATGTATTATGCGCAATCTTATTTTTCAGCTACGAGCAATAATGAGAAAATTCACTGCTGAAAGTCTACTGCAGGTGGTCTTAGACAAAAATATATCGTGGGTCTAAGGGTTAAGAGAAGGGTAAATAACAACTCCGGGAATATATTATTTTCAAATCTTAAATCACGTATATCCGTCTTCTTCGAGTAAATTGGCAGCGATCTCGTCCAACTATAACGGCAGGTACTCGGCCATCGAATTATTTTTTAATATTATGTGGAATAATTATAATATAATAATATTATATTTGTGGAAATATTATCATTATGTTATACTATTATAGGCGCCTATGAAGGAAATTCAATCGGACCCCAGAATGTGCAGGCATTGGAATTTCGATTGCAGCACTTTATTTTAATTATTGTACACAGCACATAGGTAAAGTGTTTTATTTTATATACAAATGTACACGAGTTGGTTGGTTAACCTCAGCCTGGCCAGAATTCACACGTTTCAAATAATTAATGGAAAATTCAAAATAGACCGCGAGAGATTTTATGAATACTTGATGGGCTCAGAACGCGAAATCATTCTGATTGACTTATATTTGATCATTAATATAATATGCATATATTATTGTGATTATATTTTATACCAATATTCAAATGTCGGAAAACCACGAATAAACCGTTTATTTGATTTACCTAACACTATGTACATTGTCAAATACATGACATTGCACACGAGGAAATTATGAATATTTACGTGTTTTATTTTTCATGCTCACTGAGTTAAAATAATATTGTGTTGGATTATAATTACTATTTTTAATTTTATCCGACTGCGTTTTTGTAACTTAAATTATTTATCATTGTAATTATAAACTGCATTCATTTCATGTATGGCATTCCAAAGAAAATAAATTAATATTACAGTTAACGGCTTTTTTTTTCTAATTATTCTCAAAGGTAAGTTATTTAATTTAAAACCAAGTGCTTTATATAAAATTTGCATAACATTAAACTATTTTATTTATTTACTCAGCTTATGAAAAACCGTGTATGTCAGTATAAAATAAAAAAATAAAAAGGACAGAGTTTATATAATATATGGTCGTCAGCAGGAGTTACGTAAAAGTTGTATTTAAATTAACTCTGTTGGACAGAGAATCAATTATATCGCATCACATAATCCATACGAGACCGATAATCTGACACAGTGGTTTTTTCTCTTTTAAATTTATCATGTGTGCACTACAGCAGTGGTTGTTAGACGGCCGTGGTGATCCGGTTTATCACAATGCTCATTCATTCACATTTTCTTTCTATCATATCTCCACCCTGTTTTCCATTTCGGTAACTCATATACATAATATTATTATAGTATGTGTTTGATTGAAAAATCCGATGAAATAAAAGAAGTATTGCTGTAGATCAGCACTAGCAATGGCCCAAGCTCTCGATAAAGTTTGGCGTAATTGTCTACTCGAGAAACTGCAAGAACAACTACCCCGTACACAGTTGCACACCTAGAGACCACTTCTAGAAGCGACTTAGAACCTGAACTAACGACAGTTTCTAGTTGTGACGTCAATTTGAAGAAATCTATAGGACCGAGTACCGCGTTGTAGTGTTTTAGGGACAACTATTTAGACCTTCTGTACATATGTCATGATGTCCCTGGTAAATATAAGTCAATGACCACTATAATTGTTTTACATTTTTACGACATGCGGGCTGGGATTAATAACATACATTGTCTCTGATCGACCACGTTTTTAATTTTAAAAGACGTAAATAAATAAATTCCGTCTCACGTTAACTATATTATATTATACTCACCGTAAACCGATAAAATTCAAGTGCTTCTGGCAGGGACTGGAACCGGAACCGAAATAACCAGTTCTTGGAGAAAATCTAAGAACCGGAAACGGAACCGGAATCCATATTTTATAATGCTTAGAACCGGAATTAGAACCGGAACCCCAATTTAATATACAATATGATTTCCAGTTCTTTTAGGTTCTTATCGGTTCTAAGAAAAAGTCCTGTATTTCAAATAACTGAACATTTTATTTAAATTAGATTTTGTTGTAATCAAATTATTTTTCATAGAAATATTTTTGTTTTTTACATAGTAAGATGTGGTATTTTAAAATTTTAACTCGAAATAATCGTACATAGGTACGACCGAGACTGATTAATTTACAGACATACGGGTTGCATTTTTCATTGGTAATGTACCGAGAATGGTCGACAACAATGATGTGTTTTTCTACAATCTTTACCATTTACCGACGACTATTACGAGAAATAATATTTATATAGTTATTTATAACTCTGTCTCACAATCTCAAACACAGTCACACACTCACACATTGAAACATACGAATAATTTACGACTTATTAATCTTATGGTCATACTGTAATTGTATGTTTCGCTTATTAGTTATTAGCAACTTCTAAGACCTAAACCCAGTACATTTGTTAATCAATTAAAATGATTTTTGAAAATTGTATACACTTCTTAAATTAATAATGTTTTACCTAGTAAAATTATTAAATTAATTTTTGATTTTATTAAAAATTGTTTAATTCTTTAATTACCCACCTAATAATAAATGATTTCAAAATTATTATATGGCCAGTTTCATTAGTTTTCATTTTCCAGTATAAATTTAAGAAGGAGGTTCAAAAAGTTCTAATAATATCTGGATGAATGTAACAAAATAACACCACACTATTTGAAATTAGCAATTATAAAATTAATTTTGCAAACCGAAATAAATTGAGTAAAATTAAAAAAGTATTTGGAATGTATTTGAAATACTTTTTGAATGGATATATTTGTATTTGTATTTAAATAACATTTTAAAAGTATCTTTTATAAGAATG
Organism: Metopolophium dirhodum; assembly: GCF_019925205.1. Lineage (NCBI taxonomy): Eukaryota > Metazoa > Arthropoda > Insecta > Hemiptera > Aphididae > Metopolophium > Metopolophium dirhodum. Next base: position 71,940,840 of record NC_083560.1, read on the forward strand.
GACCAAGTTATGACTTAATGAGTAAAAAATTTACCTAATAAGCAATAGGTAGTTTTTGAAAAAATGCATTTTTAAGAACCGGTAAGAACCGGAATTAACCGGAACCAGAACCCATATTTTGTAATTTTAAGAACCGGAATCGGAACTGGAACCAATTATATCTTTTTTATAAGAACCAAATCGGAACCAGAACCCGAAAAATCCTAAAGGTTCCAGTCCCTGGTTTCTGGATTTCACTATAATCCTAATTCAGCTAAATTGAAACCCATGTTCTTGACACATAATATGTATAATTAATATCGTTATATTATTGCACCTAAATTTCCATTTAAATCAGAAACACCATGTCAGCCAGAAAAGTGTACAAATCAAAGAAAAATGCGTTAATGTACATTTTAGTTTATAAACACTCTAAACTAGTTAGACATGGAAGACAAACATTTCGTATGCGTAGCTTTAACCAAGCCAATTTGAAATTATGAGGTTGGGGCCACAAATCCAACATTAAGCTCGTCGAAATTGTTCAATTTTGTCAAAATATTTCCATTTGTACCAAAGTCTTTACACTAGTCACAGTAAATCAGTTTGTAGCTCGGCACGGTGGAGTTGGTGAAGTCAATCACACAACGTGATTGAGAGCAAGCAACGGCCTCAGCTGCTAGTTCCCGGATTCATATTGGCAAAAGCCTTTCTACACATAGGTACAACACGTGTTGTAACCCAATCGTTACCAACCGTTCCAACCCTACCAACCGTAACCCATACAATTGCTACTGGCCATAGTTACCGGACTCAAGACCGATAAAAAAAAATCAGTTTATCCAACGTTATCTGAATATATCATAGACAAAATATTAAAAAGTTTGCTAAAAAACTTACGTAGAGACTAGCTGAGTCGAACACCAATGCTGCTGCTGAACAACTTTTTGATGAATTGCCACTAATCGGGTGACTATTTCGTATGAAACCGTATGACTTTAAGTGCCATAGTTCAAGGGATTTAAGATACAACCACAAACATAAGAATCTATAAATACAAACATAGGTAAAAAATAATCTTTGTATGTATTTATACACCCATTAACACGTATCATATCGTATAATAATATATATATTTATATAGACTACCAATCAATCATTATGAATACATAATAGGGAAGTTAAAAAAAATAAATATATAATAATATTATGTATGCTTGTGGCATCTATTATCAATTTAAAAAACCATTGAGAACTTTAATCACACAATTTCGTAAAATAAATTAACCTTAAAAATGAATATGAAATCAAGAGTCATTTTACAAATAATTTACAAGGTTAGTCGATGGTTTTCGATTTGGGCATTTACCGCAATCGTTAATAATAAAAAAAAATGTACAAAAGTATGGTAAAGTTCAGAGATACGCGGGGAAAATGTTCACACAAAACGGGTCGGGCACGCTGTTACCGGCGTATGAACAATACACGCTGTCGAAAAATGTGCACTGAAGCCTGTAAAGCTTATTGCTACCTTGTTTATGGTAGTACATCAGTGTTGACGTCCTTAATGTTACACACACACACACACACACACACACACACACACACACACTTACAGTTTGCGATCATCGTATGAATTATACATCGAATACACACTATACAATTTTTACCGACACAAATATGTGCGCACCACACTTTACGACTTTGTTCTACAAAGTAGAATTAGTAGAATTAGTAGTTATCGTTTATAATTAAAATAACACACGGTAGTCAGTAGATTGGCATTTATCATATTCGCGAGAAAACTCAGATAATATACAGTTATCAGCCATCTCCCAATATAGAGTACTACTTATTTAAAATATATAATAACAATTCTAGAGTAAGTTGTCAACCATAGCAAGACAACAATAATAATTGTACTAAAAAATTCACATTTTAGTTTGATTGATTAGCACACCGTAATCTGCAGGAAAACTTCTGAACGGGTTTACATTTGTTCGTTTGCTCTTAAATTAATACTAAATCTTGGTTACCCATTGCGGTGGTAGCCTACGGTTCTTAACTTATCGCCGTCTATACTAAAAATAGTGGTTTACATATTATTATTATATTTTTATCGAATTAAAAGTGAACATTTTTAAACTTATAGAAATTGTAGGTATTGTTATAATTGTTGTTGTTTTTGTAGTTGTTATTGTTGTTTTACTTAAAATGAATAATACTCGTGGTGCAACACACATGATGCTTTTCGGGTCAATACCAAATATTGTTATAAATTATAATAGTGAAACACAACTGTGTCAAAATTTGCTGATCCAGTTTTGTATCTCTCTATTATTATTAATAATAACAGTATAATAGTTTTCGACGATGTATAAGCTACCCTGTGTTTGTCTATGGATGTATTGATATTTGGTCAATTTTCTATGTCTGAATAGAATGTTTCAGTATTCACGTCAAAACTCCAAACTATTATGACGTATATACAGTGATACAATAACATTAAATATTCATGATGATTATTTTTCTTTTATACATATTTTGATGTCTATGATGACTAACCATTTTGATCCAATGGTAATAATAATAATAATAATAATAATACTAATGAGTAATAACTCGTTCGAATGATCCAAAAGGGTTTCTAAACGTCACGTCACTTAAACCTTGAAAACTTGATATGGGACAAGCTTTAATTGCAACTTTAATTGCGTCTGATATAATTCTTTTTTCGGGAATGGAACTCCGTTCAACTATTTCTATAAATTTGTTCAGTGTGTTTATCTGTTCTAACATTCTAACACGTCGTGGAAAATAATTTTGTATGTGCAAATATAATACGATGCTTTTGTTATCATTTTTTTGTTCACATTTTTTCCACCGCAAACCAATCGTATTGTAATTATTCGAAATTAACTCGAACCACATAATATTATTATAACAATACATGTATTTCACCGAGCGTGGAAACCCAAATTTACGACAGCTGTCTATCTCGGCGCTGTGTTGTACATTATTGACAAATCAAAATTTAATTTGTTTTTAATCAATCATATTATAATATATTATGGTGAAAATCGAATGTCGAAACCACTTCGCCCGCGCGTTGGAATACAAAACATAGTAAATTATATAGGTACGTGCTGTTAAATTTAAATATTGATTAACATATTATATTATATATTGTATTATCGCGCGTATATCTTATTACGGTAGAAATAATAATAATATGATCCATACAGATTGGAATACACAAATCGTGAATAATATAATGTTTCGATCGAATTATTGTTGCAGTAATACAACTGCAGTGCGCGTTGTAATCGTAAATGATTAATCATCGACGATATTAAAATATAATTCGATTACACAGGAGTGTGGAAATTATTTAATTATGCACGCTCGAAAATAACGAATGTATACTGTGCTCGTAATAATATATAATATTATTATATTATTATACTCGTGTAGAACACCGATCGCACAATGACATGACGTCTCATAATACACGAAATTCAGTCAGCTATGAAATTACTCCAAGCTCATTTTTTATTTTTCTAAATATATTTCATACTATTGTGAGCAGCGGTAGGTAATCTTACAGTCGTCTTATTTTTCTCTTTCTTTTGAGAAACAATATATTGGAAAGTGAAAGTACACGGATCATATAATATAATAATAGGTATATATTACTCAAATTATTATTGCAGTAACACTGCAGGGCGTCCGACAAATTAGTCATTTTTAAAATTTTGTACTTTTTGGAGGTTAGATCGTTATTGTTTTTCATTGTTAAATCAGAGATGTCGCTGAATGAAATAAATGTATTTTCAATTATTTAATTGTGTGCATGCTCGAAAATAATATGAATATACTATTATGATTGTGAAAACACCAATCACACAACGTCTTATAATATCCGAAATTAGGTATACAATTACTCTCAGAACTTTTTTTAGATTCTGAGCAGAGCGATGAATGTATTGATTTTACAATGATGTGTGTTTTTTTATTTATTTGTGTCTGTTATCACCTTTCAGGACTGTAAAAATGTTTAGATTTACTTCAACAGTATCTTTTCTGAGAGGAAAGTGAATCTAGTTGGTTCTTTGAGGGGTCAAAATTAAAAAATTCCCAGTAGTTTTCAAAAGCGCTTGGAAAATCAAAGAAAAAAATTAAGGAAAAACGGGAATTTATACAAAATAGATTTTGGTTTTTGATGTAACCCAAATAACTCAAACAAATTACTGTATATATTATATATAATTTTGACTGAATATTTATATTATCCTTTTCTATACACCATAACATTTTCAAAATATTTCGACATGTTTTGTGCTGTTTACGGACATTTTCAGTTTTAAATTTATTTAGTTTATTTTTCTATAATTAATATCAAAAACACGTTATTCGTTGGGTAAAAAAGCTTAAAAATTGAATACAAGGTAAATCTTTTATACTTATAATGGCAGTTGAAAAAAAATTTAAAATTCATAGTCATAATTTTAATACACATTTTATAGTAATTTTATACACATATTTCATAGTTAAAAATGTATAAAATGTTCAACTTTTATAGCTTAGGATTGAAAATTCGAAACAAGGTTACATGTAAATAGGTAAATAAATTATTTTATTTACAATAATATCATCAAATATACTTAGTAATATTATAGGCTGTCTTCGCTCTGATTAGTTATTATCATTGAATTCAAATTTAACACAACCCATTACAGTAACTCACTTGAAACCTACTGTACAGCAGAGCAACATCCACTTGCCCATCATTATTAGGATCTTATTTTTTTTAAATATTAGAATTTTTATACAATCAATGTGTTGGTGAAATCAAAATTTACCTATCTTATTTTTTTTTCTAAATATATATAATAAATATTGTGAGCAGCAGTGGTGAACTTACATCAGTCGTCTTCTTTTTCTCTTTCTTTCGGGAAACATTCTTTTGAAAAGTGAAAGTACTCAAAAAGTTCTGTACAGCTACATCTGTATCGATTTACTATGGACACAGATGGTATTTCAGGGTCTGTCTGAACTCACAGTAGAACAATTTATTCACAGCAATTTTTGGATTAATAGTAAATACAAATGAGTGAAAAGTTTGTTTGACACTGATTTCCAAAATAATTTTTTAAAACACTGATGACCGTGACATGACGAAAGCGATAAAAACACTAAATTTAAAGGAGAATAAAATGAATTATCACTTACTCGTCCGTCCATTGATAGTTATCGTAACATGTCACCCATTAATGATACATTAATACCATAGTCCATATAGTTGGGCTTGTCCTGTTATTCAATCTAAGATTATTTGTCGAAATGTAAGCTGTGTAATATTATACATTTTAAAAGCCAATTGCATATTTATTTTATCAGTTGAAAACTTTTACATGGCTTAAATTTAAAAAAAAAATTGGTTGGAAATTCAAACATGTCCATTGCACACATTGATTATAAAAGTGTTTTTGTGTAATTAAAAAAGAAAAAATACTTCATTAAAAACAAACCGCTTTATTGATAACGTCAGAATTTATTTTAAATGTTAAAAGTGTCGTATTTTTATTAACATAAATACATAAGCAAACAAAATAAATAAAACCATCGTTGCAGAGTGAGAATATTTGTTTAATTTACTTAATATGTATAATATATATAATATGTACTAGAAAGAACAATAATATACCTTTAGTTTATGCATTTATGTTGAAACTCTCACTTTAATTATGAGCAAGGCTTACCTATAACGTACGCTTCGGTGATTTATTATTATAATTTTTTTGTGGAATTCATTATACAAATGGAGAAATGGCTTTCATATTTGTAGGTATTTAAATATAAATTATTTTATCATAAAAACTATACTACTTACACGTTTGCTAATTTATTCATTTCACACACTCTTTTATGAAATATTGTATATTTAAAAATTAAAATCAAACACCATAAATGTATAAAATTTAAAACGTCTATATAGTATACTATATGCTACATATTGTTGTTTTTCAGATAAATATACTATACGGCATTTTTTTTTTAATTAATAGAACGTCTAGAATGTAATTGCAATTTATTGCACGTGCACTGAAGTTAAAAAAACTCCCCACATTGGAAGAACAATTAATTCGGACTGAAAGTTTGTACTTACGTTTGAAAAAAAAAAAATAATAGCAATTGTAATTTTAATTATTTTTATAAAGTATTTAATCAAGTTGAAAAAAATACTTATTACATCAATTATATTTAATTATTGGTTAAAAAAAAAAAAAAAAAAAAAAAACACCTTTTTTCTTCAATTATTTATTTTATACACATTATAGATACCTATGTAGTTATATATATATATTTATTTTTATTTATTTTATACAAAGCTTAAATCTTTATTTGTTGGAATTAATTGTCTTTTTTTCTTGTGTACAATTTGTTTGAAAAAGTGTTTCTTTTTATTTTATTTTTGAGCAGTTTGTAAACCAATTAAATACCCGTAGCTTTGAAATAGGACGTTGAGAATTACCAGAGTAATAGAATATTGTTTCCTCTGGAATTGAATATTGGTAGGTGTAATTCATTTTATAGATAACGAATTTTTTGTACACAATATATTTTAGTTGATTTTTGTGATAATTTATCTACGTTGTTTAATAGGCTTGATTTATAAAATATTTAAATTTCTATAAATTAAGAATAGGTACTGTGATTTATGTTAAATCCACTTACAGTAGAACATTTAATAACAATTATACCCATGAGTTATTAGTTGGACATTACATTGTTTTTTTACATAAAAAGGATGAGAGATGTATTACGTTGTAGTTTACAAATTACATGAACATAAAAATACCATAATATGTAATATGTGTGTTGAACTGCTCTAAGAACAATATGAAATGTAATGACTAACGACCGAAAAAAAAATTGTATTATGATATTATCTATAATTTACGTAATATGTGTTTTTCTTTTGGAACCATCCAAGAAAACATTTCATAAAACTTCGGTCATAAGTTTTGTGTCGCCGCTCATTTGCCCGTGAAATGCTCTCTTTAATAGTTTTAGCTATTTAAGAAAAATAAACAAAAGAGAAAAATGTATTATTTCAAAAACATATATAAGCCACAGCACGATAAAGATTTCCAAAAACTTTCAAAACAAAGTATACAATTTAACATTACATAATTGTTTAACTATAATGATACAGTTTTGTGGTAAAAAAAAAAAAATAATATAACCGAATTCCTTACATCGTGGAGCGAACCCTACCTATTCAGGAGGGTTATATGAGCTACGAAAGGGATAATAATGGTCTTTAGAAATTATTAAAGCCGTTGGGTATTTAAATAATTATTTCTGATACAAACGTTAAACAACCAAAGTAAAACCAATAATTATTTATATACACAGCAAGGTGAAATGAAATGAAATGAAAAACTTTAATTTGTTTTATTTATTTTTATAGCATATTAAAAAATATCATGTCGATTGTAGACGGCTACGTTATCAACGTGACGATTAAAATATATAATTTTATAAATATTATGTTCTTTTATTTCGTTTGAATCTTCTGATTCGTGTTGATAATATTAGGTACTCTGTGTAAAAACAAAACTTTAAATTATCAATCCGTATTAGGAAACTAAACTGTACTGATATATGTATCGAGCCCATAATATTATCCGGAGGATTGTATTATAGAGTATAAACCTATACAAGCATAAAGGACTACGTGCAATTAAAAACTATTTAACGAAACGATTTAAAGTTTTTATGTGAACATTTTCTGTCTATATTATGTTATTCTGGGATAGTTACTATATCGATTACCATCGAGACTTCAAGGTTCTGTGCAAAAATATAATAATAATAATATAACCAGTTACGATATAGTGAGACGCAATAATTATATAAAATATATTCATTTATACATGTATTATATATATATATATTCTAATATGTTCAGATTTCGAAAAAGTAGCCATCACGGGTCATCATCAGTGAAAATTGTGTACAATCATCCGAATTTTTATCTAATTTATTTTTCTTTCTAAAGTCTCGAAGTTTAAGTGTGCCAGTGACGTCATCATCGATATTATGATATTATTCTTCCTACGGTGATGAGTAGCTATGGGTATAATAGTTTATAGATCACAATGTAGACCGCATGAAATATAATAATAATATTATGATGTCACAGTCGATTTTTTTTCTTGACAAACGGCCCTGAACTGGCGTTTGAACATTGATAAAAAAAAAATAAAAAACCTTATCGCAGGTAATTACTTTTGAAAAATATCGGTTTTACGAGAGGGTGCGGCGGGGTGTCTGCAGACGCGGACGGACGTGCATTTACGCATATAATAATACTATGCACCTATATCACGCGTGGACGAGTGAATAAAAAACGACGTTTCGGCAAATTACAATAATATTATATTGTTATATTTTCAATACAACCGCGACGTATACCACGGTTGCACGCGTGTATAACAATGTAATACGTCTATCGTGCAGTGTACACATATGGCTTAACGCATCGAACCGTTTTCGATCGGCGGCGGCGGGCGGCGAGGAATTAATGAATTTACATATTGTAGTAGGTACGCGAGTCGTATAAAATGCGTATAATATAACGCCTGACCGGTTGTTAAAAGCCTCTTTATTAATGTGGGCTCGCATAAAATCTCCGGACGCAGTTGCGGCGGCCGCGTGTCACGGGGCGCACATAAAAAGCTACATTTTACTGCGTTCGGTCTGCAGCGCGCTTGTCTCGAATTGGGCGGGCATATACAAACGGAAACTTCTTAGGGCCCGATAAATCAGAAAACGAGAGGAAAAGATAGAGGGGGAGGGACAGTGTGGGTGTGTGTGGGTGTGTGTGTGTGTGTGCGAGTCGTAAGTCCGATACGGCACTCCGTCAGGCCGCAACGACTCGGCGTGCGGTGTGGTTAGGACTGACGAGGAGACTTTTTGGAAACACATCACGCGCTCCAAATGGAAACGCGTGTTTATATTATTGTGCAGGTATATAACGGTAGTTACCACTTACCGGCACCTATAACTTGCTGCAGTGATGTCGTGGTTGTAGTGTGCACCTACTACCTATATACATTATTATAATAATGTCGTAGGTACTTTTTATTTCTTGCTTATGATATTATAAACAGTTCGAAAAATATTCACGTCAAATTCTATACTACGAATGTTTAATTTCCGCGAATTTTGATTCCAATTCGACCATCCGAGACTATAACTCAAATCTATCTATCGATTAATTATAACAGCCAAGCACTCTTGTTAAAACTTTGACGTCCAGTGGCGATCGAGTCACACAATCACCGCCTGGCTCTAACTGGTGGTCAATGGTAATCGAGTCACACGATCACCACCCACTGACCCCTTTTCTGTCTTAACATCTTATTTATATATTAATGTTAAAATCGAATCACTATCGAATAATATTAATTTTCCTATGATTTAATTATACTTAATTGTTATTATATTACATAATTGTTGTCTTATCCTAGTTGCATGTAATATGTTTAATGTTTATAGAATTTAAATTGTTCTGGTATTCTACTTGTTACCTATAATTGTTTTCTTAACCTAGTTTTTATGTACTAACATTTCCTATTACTACATCCTTTTAACTCATACCTGTATTAAACGCTTAATACAACAGTATTTAATTAGAAACATCGGTGTGATATACCTACCTATATATTAGAATTGGAATGAATAAACAAACAAATATGAATTATACAAAGTTCATCTACGATTTGTCATAACATATTTTGTTTGCCCGTTTATTAAGATGTGCAATTTGAAAACAAAAAATTATAATACCTACCGATTATAATTTTGCGAATTAACAAGTTACTAAAATTTAATTTTACCTTGGATATTATTAAACTCCGAAGGTTTATTTATGCGAATTAGTTTATTATATTTTTGTGATTTAATTTATTTACTAGAGTAAATTATGTAAACTATTTTTGATACTATTGGAGGAGGTCTCTAAAATTAAAATAAACTATTAAAAAATGTATAACACTTTTTTTTTTCAAATAACATATTTTATTAGTTTTAAAATCAAATAACTGTAGATATTGAAAGTAATAACAAAAAAAAAAACCATAGCACGCTACTCGATATTTTTTCTCCACAGGAAAAAACTATGAATTATAAATTTGCTTTTGTTAATAAGTAACCATAACAACGAAAACCTTACGGAAAACCAGTCAAATACAAAAAACGTGTATCCAGCCCAAAAACTTATTATTTATGTTAAAAAATTGTAGTATGCGATGTGGACAATATTTTGATTTGAGAAACAGTAAAAAAAAATATAAATAATTTTGGATTGGATATAATTAATATTCAAATGATATGTACACAACAGATGGCAAATCGAAGGAGTCGAACACTGAACACTGCCTCGACGTAATAATATACTTGCAAGTGATAATATCGTGATGAACTGAGTGTTTGAGCTAGCGACATCTGAACTAACTATATATAGTACTAGAACGTGAGTTGTTCGTTGTCCCAAAGCCAGGAGCACAAACACTTGTACCTATAATGAAGAACTGAGAGACGCACGAAGGGATGAATTGATAGCCCGCAAATGATTAAATCAAAATGGGTATGTTTATCAACCACTTAAATAACATTATTGATGTTACTATACGGCAGCCCGTACGCAGCAGTAAATTGAAAATGTACGACTTGATGGTAGGTAATCGTAATAGTAATACGTCGTATAACGTTTGTTACTTAAAACCGAATAAATGCAGAACGGAGTCTATGGTCAATGAAATAATTCCTTTCAAGTTGTATGCAAAAATATTTTCGTTTGAGATGCAATACTGTATAAAATTTACGATTCGAAAATTTTATCTTAACCTTTTTTTTTCACCCTTCCGTTTGTTGAACGTCAATAAAAAAAACGTTTTTATCGCAGGTATCTTAATTATAACTAGGTTGATAGTTTCCCTAAAAGAAAATGTACAAACAATTTAATATTTTTCAAAGTAATGAGTTTTTGGCGTTAAAAGAATAATATTATAAAACATTTGCAATTTAATATATAACAATAAATACCCGATATTATAGTACCTACCTATACGACGGCATTTTACCTATGAGAATATTATTATTATTCTCCCGACAAAATGCTTAAGAGTCTCGAGTTAATTTAAATCGTAATAATAAGTATCGATTATTTTTCATCGTGTCGGTTGAACGACCAATCGTTCGTAATCAAAAATCAATCTTTTACGAACACGACACTGCCTATACAGTCGCCTGGAGCGTTCCGCACTGATTAAGGACGCCGATGATATTGTACAGGTACTCGATCTCGAGCCCCGATGACCGCGAAGCAATATAATATAGAGAAGCATCTCCTCGCACGTAATACGTATGTAATATATATATATATATACACACACCGACGGGAGTGCGTGTGTGCGTCTCGCTAGTGCAGCAATCGTGGGGAAACTAAACGATCCGATTTGCTCGACTTCAATTCCAGGTGACTCAGACGAATGTGGTTTTACGAGTTTTCCCCGAGTCTTAGGGATTTTATTATTTTATTATTATTTTTTTTTTTTTTTCGGTAACGTCAGGGTTTTTTGACGCACGATAAATCGATAGTGCGTTCTGCCGAGCCGACCGACGGAAATTCTCACCACCGCCATCACCCGTCAATAATATATATTATTATTATATCTGTACAACTACAATGATACGTACCTATGACATAATATACTACCGGGGCCTAACTGTACCACAGTCAAAATTAATAAATACGCCCCCCTCATCCACGGATTATGTCAATCCAGTGATTTGTACATAATATAATATGTTAAATCATTGCACGCTGGGTGGCGATAATTATTAAGTAATTAATTCAGTTCGACGGACAACGGTGTTGTTCTTCGAATTTGTCACAGATCCGATGCCAATACCTATACGGTTATGATACAAAGTCGTTTCTGAGACGACGTATCATTATTATGCAACATCGTACAATTATTATGGTTTCCTCGGGAAGGGACATGTGAACAATCCGATCGTTAGCACTGCGGTTTCAGCGACAATTGCACGCTATAAATGTCTCCTTTTACTAGCAAACGTATTACTATCTACAATATTGAATCGAACGAGAAAGTATAATGGTCTGGGAAAGGGGGTTGATTTAAAAACTAAATCGTCACGCAGCGGAGACGGATGCGAAACTATCAATATTAAAATTCAAACAGGATGTTTGTCCGAGTGGAAAGTAAATCGGGTGGAATAAAAAGAAGCACCGAACAGAGGAAAAACAGATTCGTCTTAATTGAAAAGGGACGGCCCTAGAATAGGACCCAAAAAACATTTACACAGTCACATGATTTCAAACGTATATATCTGTCTGTAAGTCGAACTTGTGAAGCTAGAATGATGATCAATCATGTCTTCACTGAGTGTAGAAGAACCGATACAGTCGGGAAAACTGTGATTTACATAAAAACTTATTGAGTGTGACTCTATGAAACGTTTAACATGTATTTTTTGAAAGAAATTTGTATATTTAAAAATTGTAAATAATTTGAATGCATTTAAATAATAAATGTAACCTTTCAGTGGTGGCCCAGCGACTAATTCTAGGAAGAAAAAATAGAACAAAAATAATTATAAAGAAAATATTATGCGCAGCGGTGGCGTCTACATGTTGTGTTATGATGATTTAAGGTGTATTATTATTATTACATTTTTTTTGTTTTAGGCATCTGATCGGGTTAGATAATTCTGAGAAACTACGATTATTACCATTACACTTTCGAAATAACGTAATATATTGCACATAAAGAGGACGTCGTACCCCACGTGTGTTGTCTACGTCTTATTTACTGATATTTTTTTAATGTTAAGTATAGTTATAAGCATTTCAAAATGACCTACACAATGTAAACCTGTACAACATTTTCAATATAAAAAAATATTACCAATTATAAACATGCTTAGAGTTATATATTATAATATATTGAAAACAAGGTATAATGCTGAAAAAATAGAATTCCGTGAAGGTGCATAATAACATTATTAAACTATCGCAATGAATTGTTTTCGTGAACAATGACGTATGCATAATACATAGTATTATACATTATTGAAAATAACAGGGAATTATGTTTATTGTATTATATCAAACCGCATTAGTTGTTGTATATAATATGGCAATTATTATTCCGTTGTGAATGTAGGTCGAATACTGTACGACCATAAATGATGTTTATAACAAAATTGCATACGTATACAATTAGTGGTCATTTTGTTGAAATAATTTTTAAGACAAAAGAATTTGTGAACACAACAAATAAAAATGTAACAAAAAAATGAATTATTGAATGTGGATACATACATAGAAAACCACTACACTGTTTTAGAACGTAATTTACTTTAATAGGCGATATTATGGATTTATAAATTCTCAATAGAATATAATTGAACAGTAAAACCACTAAAATGTATTAATTCAGGGTGATCCAACCCGTGTCCCTCGAAGTCCCTCGAAGGAAAACGGTGGCAGTCCGTCATATTGCCGACTAATAATAATAATAATAATAATGATAAATTATATTAAATTAATATTAATTTGTAATGTGACAACATGTTTTCAGTTACAACATTTAATATGAATATGAAATCATTTTTTTTTCTTTTTTGTGGCTCCTAGTGTTTATATAAATGTGTAAAAGGTCCAACAACTACAAAAGAATGGACCACGTTTACCCTGTATTAGTTAATAATATGTAACGGGGCAAAGAGTTCAAACGTATGTGGATGCTGGTTAACCACCGATTTCCCGCAGATTTTGGCAGTGGAAAACAACCGCAGAACGAAAGCAAGAATTCGGGGAAGATGTGTATCATCATCATACTAAAAAACAACAGTCAACCAGCAGTCATGCCAGCGTTGGATGACTGGTATCTATAGAGGTTGGATACGGTGTACGGCACTCTTGTTGTATTTTAATGATATCTAGACGTTAAAAAAGCAATCACCCCAAGGACGAAGACGTTTAACATAATTCATCAACCACCGATGTCATATTCCTTAAAGCAACTGTTTTCACGGTTAAGGATACTTTCGCGGTTTTCACGGCTTAATACTCTGACGTAATGTCCTAAACTGTCAAAAACAACTAACCAGCATCCAGAATGAGCTGCAGTATATGCACTGCGAGGAATTTCATCTAAATAAACCATTTAGACATCAGAAAATTCTCTTAAAAAAAGCCATTTTCACAGATTAGGAAGTTTATCTGATATATCACATCGTGATCGATAACATCAGTACACCCAAACAACACCACTGACTACATGGCCAACGGAACATGGACGTTCAATTCCCTTCATATTGAAGAATCACGAAGAATCCCATCTAACTTATTTGTGTGCCCTCTAATATTATTATGTGATTCTCTATTATTGTACATTGACTCAGTCCTATAGTTGTGTGCAAATTTAATTTCTCGAGGATAGACTTACACAACCCGCATATTACAATAATGTTATGGTTTCTATTGATCATGGAGAATCTCTAGTTCAAACGTACATGAATCGCTAACTGCAGGAAGGGGATAGGTCTATTTTTTAAAACTTTTCAGGAGAAACAAAAAACTAAATCATTATAATATGTCTCTTTTCTGTAGTAACTGAAATTTCCAAACACTATATTTAGCGTTTGGACAGTCAGATTTGACTCTTTTATGCAGTAAACGATGTATTTACACGTGCTGAATAAAAAATTATAACAAAATCGAAATTGATAAAAATAGACTTGTCCCCTTTCTGCAGTTAGCGATTCACATGTATCTGTATTCTGCACCTTAAAGGTTTCATTCTCACATCAAGTACCTATATTTGAAAAAATGAATTGTAATAACAACTTCGTATCGATTAGGTGAAGAATTATTTAGTAGATCTTTAACTGTTTGAAAATCATATTTTATTGCGTTAGGTTGTAATAAAAAGAAGAATTTCAAAAATGCACACACATACAAAATAATGACGGCTTGAACTTATTGAACTCAACGCAGCCAAATAACTGTCTCCAGTCCATCGTAAGCTTCTATACCAAGTAGAGATATGTTTTACAGACCCATGAGTTAACACAATAGTGTGCCAATGTTGGATAATCGATATAATATTGTTATTTTTACTCGCGTGATACCGGCCAGCCTTTTGTAGACATTATATAGGTCCCATTTTGTCAGAATCGGTTTTATACCTATACATATAAATAAAAAAAAAATATTGAACCAGTGAGAACTTGTATATGATACATCGATTCGTGTCAGAATGAGCGTACCTACTCGTATGTTATATTATTATATAGCATGTCTTATTCGCAACGACTATGATAATAATAATAATACGAAGTGAATTTTATACGAGCCACGTTTTGGCCCACCGCCTAGATCGTCCGTACGTCAAAACGTAATAATATATAATATCTAATACGATGGCGTGCCATTGGGTTTGCGTTTTGCACGGGGAAGAGGAAGAAAGAAAAGGAACAAAAAAAAAAAGCGATTTCTCACAATACGAGCATTATATTCCGTGATAAATTATTACTGTCGTTGCATTGTACAGCAGGGTACCTACGACTGCAGAGAGTGCATTACCACCCGAGGAGGTCAAACCGATAATATTATATATTATATAATGTATTATATTTGGACGTGATTGTGGTGCGTGCTGCGCTCATTGCAACTGTGCCACTACACCCGCGCGATATCATACAGCTGGCCGCGTAGACTTTGCGGCGATCGTCTCTGTTTCAGACCGGTCACTCGAAGCAGCGCACTACACCGACGTCGGTCCTGCAAATAGAGATTAATCGTCCGGGCGGCCATTTATACTCTATAATAATAGTATATCGTATTATGATATTATTATTACTATTATTATAAGCCACGCGATAATATGCGAACGCGTAATCCCCAACCATTTCGCATACGACGAGCCTTCGACCGCCGCGTTTCCATGGAGGAGAGAGACTCCACGACCACGTGTATTAAATATCGGTAGTGGGGACGTGATTTTCCTGAGCACGGCGTGTAACGACTCCAACTTTATTTTTGTTTTTAGATAGAACGATGAGGTACATATTGTAATTATAATAATAATATATAGACGCGACTTTTGTGGTCTCCAGAGAAAATAACGTTTTTCCAACTGTCTATGCAGTTAGATACCGTGATGTGATGTACCTCCGTTACAATATAATATTATATCGTTACCACTTACCGCGTATGAGGCTATACCACGGAAAGTGGGGTTCGACGACTTAATTATAATATGATACGGTTGTAATTGTTATGATAATAATATAATCGTGCATTTAAGTGGTGGAATTTTTTCTTCATGGGCTCATCGTTATAATTATAGATATTGTGTGACATAATAATTATTAAAAACAACATTTAAGCAATTTTACATTTTGAGTTGTATATTGATTGCTACAATATGTATGCAATTCATTTTTATTGCCATAAACTGAAAATGTTTTTAACGAAGAGTTGGTTAAGAAAATTACCACTGGTGAATGAGAATATTCTGAATTCGTCCCTAGGGCTGTTACGTACGGATATAATATGAGCTCTGTAGTCTGTCTTTCGTTAAATTATTATTATCATTATTACTTATTGTTATTATTATTCAAACGTTTACTTATCTGCGATGGGTATACCCAGTTGTTCTTATGAACGCGTTGGCACGGGGGAAAGTTAAAAGAGAAACCGGAGCTATTTGTTATCGTTGAATTTCACTCTCTTTTATTCTCTCTCTCTCTCTCTCTCTCTCTCTTTCTCGGTCCCTTTTTAAAACCATCGGGCCCTAAAATTGTTTCCCAACGTCAATAATGTACGGCCCACCAAAGTCGGGATGGACGCGGTACCTCGGGTGCCGGCTGCATCGGTGATGAAAAGAGTGGTAAGGGGTGTATTTACTTTTGTTCTTATTCCGTAGACGCGCTCCCCCGACCATTGCAGTAGTATCCGTTATACACAAGAAACGAAAACAAATATATCACCAGAGGAGGTACGAACGTTAATTTACAGCACCCCGTGACGGGCCCGAATTCAACGATGTGTATAAACGCCCATTTAAACGGGGTGTGAAGCGGAGCAGCTATGTTACACGCACGATGGTCGTTCGTGGTGTGCGCGTGCGATTTTATTTTTTGTTGTTTTTGTTTTAAAATTTGTTTCCCATGCAATTAATATTGTTTACATTATTCGTTTTTATTATTATTATTATTATTATTATTTTTATTATAATTATTTCGTCAATCGGGAGATATCTAATTCTAACGGGATAATTAATTCACGCTTTCTTCAATTTCTCTCATTAACGACATCAAAGCCGGTATAAGTCTCTCTTTATTCCCTTTGTCAAACCATCACGCCGCTGTTTCCCAGTAGTCCATGTAGAGTTCGCGATGTGTGTAAACACGCTTTTACAGAGGGGGAGCGTCGAGTACATCACGAGCCCCGAGTGCGTTAACAAATTCCTAGTGCGCGAGTAAATGTTTTCTATGTGACGTTATTACTTTTTGATTTTTTTATTCCCCCTAGAAGCATTGTTAATTCTTGTGATGCAATTTATACTTTCTTTCCGTCACCACCATTTTTCGACATCAAAGATTGTTCGTTTCAATTAAACACGAGGCGAAAAAAAAATAAATAACGCCAACGCCAAGAATTAGTGTTAATTAAAAGGTGTCCCAGAAGTTTCGTATTTCAACGTAGAATAATTAAATATCCTATGACACCATGGCCTAAAAAATGTGTAAAAATATCAAATATCTTTCGCGTTCCAGCCGAACCGAGCCGTCTAGTTCGTTTTTAATTAAAAACGCGCCACTAAAACGAAATCGGAAAAGACGCACGCGACCGCGGTTTTATCGAATTATCCGGAAATGAATACGTTTTCTCTCACTTGAAACAATAACAACAGGATTCATCATCCATAAAAAAGTATACACATTGCACGTGCACAACATATACTTTTTTATGAATATTCAACGCGTGTACACAATGCGATTTCGCCTAACGAAAACCCCTTTCTTCCGTTCGCTCCTTTATGCTTGAAATTATAAGTTTATAACCCTTTTGTAAGCGTGTAAGCGGAGTTAACTGAAATATAATATTATGTTTTTTCAAACTAAAAATAACACGTACACACTAAGGTACTAGAAAAATTCGATATACGAACAAAAAGGAACAGCGTCGAATGAAAAAATAAAAATATTGCCTGGAGTCTTCATCAAATTAGCAGTCACTATTTTTTTATTCTCACTCGACCATTTGGTTTTTGCAGCTCATATTACATTCATTTCTAACGACATGTTTAGATACATTATGACGTCTCGGTATCTAAAAAAACTCTTTATTGATATAATACTAATCTATGATATAATATTATTTAACTTTGCAGCGTGTATACCAGGACTATGTTTAGACTTTGGATGATATGGGCCATGGGGGCTATGATCAGTGGTACTAAGCTCTAAATTGTCTGTGAAGTGGAATCTGAAATTTTATCTTGCCACCCATCCGAAACTTTCCAGCCAAATAGTGAAGCGATCGCGTCACATAAGTTCGGCGTCACTGCAGGCTGTGATGATTTCAAAATATTGTAGTAATTGATACAAATCTATCAACATATTATGACTTATAAATATTTCCGTGTAGACAAAATAATAAATGCCATGTTCCAATTTTGAAAAACCATTTTTAAGGTATAATTAAAATCATGGTCTTGAGTATACCTACAAATTTTAAAAATGAGATTTTTAATAAATTCATAAATTAAAGGGGAGAATGGGCGTGATTCACCAACACCCGCTGTAAACATATTTATAGAATAATAATTTATATGAATAAAATATATCATGTAACTGGACGCCACGCAGGGCTTGAAACCATTATTAATTTTTTGGATACCGGTTACCGATTTTATACCGTTCTTGTTGTGAGCGGTAACCAATTACCGGTCCTATATTCAAAATTACAGGTTACCGTTAAGTGATAACCACTTCCAAAAAAAGTCGGTTACCGGTAACCGATTGAATACCGGTTTTCTAAAAGAAAAAAGTTGTACTACACATTTATACCCGTATACTTAATACAATATTCCTGTTGTTATAAGAATCATGCTATTTTTAGATTTCCCAGTACAATATACGATGCGGGAGACCGGGACTATGGACTATCGAGTACCGTCATTACCAACCAACCGTATTTTATGTTATAAGTAGGTAGGAAATAGAAATGTAGAATATCAATTATTTGAATTATTATTACAAGAATTTAGACTAGGGAAAAAAAACGAAGATACAATAGTATGATTTATGAATAGTTTTAAGAAGTTATTATTTATTAAACCATTAGTATTTACGAGCGTATAATCATTTATGTAGGTAGAATAAATTAAACATAATATTATTATAGTTCATACGTAATGGTAGTCAGTATTTATAAATACCGGTAATCGGTTCTTAACCGGTTAAAACATATTACGTTATTAAAACGTTTTATGTTAGCTGAAAAATTGTCAGGAGACAAATAGGTTTATAATAATGGTAACCGATTATAGGTTCCCCGAAATTCCGGGAAATTACCAGTTTTCGGTAAAAACCGGTAACCGGTTTCAAACCCTGACGACACGTCACCACCATTGAACTTTGTGTCACATATTTCTAACGATATTATGGACGGTGTTATTGTAGTGATTAAATTTTCTTAGTACAACGTTGCAAAATCAAAACGTATATACACAATAGTAATATAACTTATAATTTATTAAGACAAATTATGTACCAAACCGTTCAAACTACTATTCTATACACCAAATTGATCAAAATTAGTATTAAAGATAAATTAATTTATTTTTAATCCAAATATATAGGTATACGTTATAATATTAGGTGGGACCAACATTTTTAATTCTATGACTTTTGAATTAAAAATAAATAAATAATTTTAAGTGATACTATAAATCAGAGACTGGAACCAAACTAAATGAACCGGTTCTGGAACCTTAAAAAAATATTAAGAATTGGAACAGCAACCGAAACATTTTTTTTAATAAATAAATTACCAGAACCAGAACCCGAACCGGAATTTTAAAATTAAATAAGTTCGTTTAGGTTCAAAAATAAAATAATTTTATTTATCATAATTTAATGGTATTACTGTTTTGTGTATTAACTATGTATGATCATATGGGTTTTCTAATATTTCTCATACTATTAATTAAACTCGCTTTTCGGATAGGTATTTAAAATTATTATACTTTTTGGTAACTAAATTATCTGGAACCAATAAGTTTTATTTTTGTTTACAAAAAACCAGAACCAAACTGGAACAGTCATTTTATTTTTGGAGAACCTGCAATACCGGAATCAATACTGATAAAATCAAAAGGTTCCAGTCCTGGCTATGAATGTTAAATCTGTATCAGTTAATGTTTAAAATATCTGTTTATATTTATTTTATTTATTTCTTAGTGACATGTTATATTACGTTTAAATAATGTTCATCTATTGTTTATATTAATCTTATTATTATAATAAATAGTATTTAGTGTTTATAATATTGACTCCTTATCTCCAACACAAGCTGCAAAGTTTAAAGGAGTTAGGTCAATCAAAATTGAAACTTAATAATATCTCATTTGTAATATTAAATGATGAATTCCTAAAAAAAAAATACATACGATAATGGTTATGGAATTCAGAAAATGAATGATAGTCAAATATAGTTTATTAAACATTATACTAATTAACGATGTACATACATACTTCTAATGGATATTCAAAATATATCAAATACATAGTACTAACAAATTATAGTCCATATATAAAAACAAACTATGTTGTAATTTTATTTTATTTATTAAAAAAGAATAGCTACTTATAATAAAAATAAATAAAATATAATTTATTATTTATGATAAACTCACCGAAGTCATTAAATTAATATATTGTAATATTTAATAATGTTAAATCAACGATGACTATCGTCCCATATAGATGGGAGTACGTACAATCTGTACTTACATCGCAGGTACCTATTAGAAGGTATTTAATTACCCATTCATAATAATATTATCTACTTTTATTTTTTTATGTAAGCAAAATATTTACAACAGCTTAGGCTTTACTTTTAAAATTATAATCCTTGTTAATGGTAGTATTTAACAAACTTTTTCTTTTGATACACGTTCGGTCGTTATAGTGTAATATTTTTGGTGGTATACAATTGCCCAGAAAATGTACGATTGTATATTATATTGCATTTCGTTGGAGCTCTAACTTAGATTAAAACAAGCAGCGATCCTATTAAATGGCATGATAAAATAATAGGATGTATATCATGTGTAATATGCACCAACTTGTATAATATGTGAAGATAAAATATTAAATTAAAACTTTACGTAAATTCAAAGTCAAATGATAACAACCACGTAACTATGACCACAACGATCATACTGCAGTGGCGTGGTGTTGTAGCCACGTCATGACGTCACAAAAATTAAATATATATACCTACGTAAGATCCCTAGCAGCATACATAATTTGTACAACATTTCTTATGGTATGAACGTAGTTATATTACACAACATCGGGACGATTCACATGTTAATTTATTTTATTTCGTCATGACTTATACCATGGTTGCTATATTATTACATACATACAACAGTTTTTAATATTATAACATATATTCTATTATACAGAGAGTCCCGTGAGGATTTACCCATTGCGATATCTCCTGGAATAACGGGGATATCATAATTCTGTTTTTTTAATAAGACTTCAATGTTTTAATTTATTTTATTGTTTTGGTAAAAAAGTTAAAAAATATATTTTTTTATTTATTTGTTTTAAAAAAAATTTAAGATAGCCATTTTGTAGAATTAATTTTTCTAAAAATATTGACGTTTCAACATTTTAATTTCATTAATCTCCTGATTTTTTATATTTTTTCTAGTTTTGAAAAAAAATGCCAATTATTTAATACCATACTAGGGATAGGACGTAACGTACTCATTGTGACGTTTTTTTCGCGGTCCAGCGTAGATGAGAAATTGAGGCCGTTTGTTCACATTTTTGTATAGTATGATTAGGTATATATTTATATCTATAATAGTCATAATAGAGATAATCAGATGATCGATATAGGTATACTTTTTTGGCCTCAATTTATTCATGTAGGAATGGCAAAATAATAAATAATTTATTTTGTCATGCATATAGGTAATAAATTGTATTCATCACCGGTAAGACGTTATGTTCTATCCATTTATTTATTATCCATGCGAATTACACAAAAATGTGGTGGCCATATTCCTAGTTAGCAATCAGTGGTGACTGGTAACCATAATATTACAATAATTTTTAAAAATTACAATATAATATGTATCTAAAAACCATGACATTATTAATTACATTCCAATTTTAAATAATTATGTTTTTATTTTTTCTATTATAGTAATTACTAATTAGCAACAGAATATTATAATATATTATTTTTTACATTTCATACCATAAAACTTCACACACTCACTTTAAAATAATATTAAAGTAAATAATATTGAGAATTGTTTACAAATTTACATAATTTTCAATGTTCTTACATTTGATGCATAGTCTACATCCCAACTCCCAATACATTTTTTAAAAAAGTAAGTATAAAAATAAAAAAACTTATTAACGTTTTAACAGTTATTGTTATACAATACATAATAGGGATACATAATACATTTATTTAAATAGAAAGTGATAAATAATAATACATTTACAATAAAAAGTATTTATTATTTAGAAATATGTGTACAGTTGTTATTATAAAATAATAATAATAATTCTTTTTTTAAGAGAAAAAAATTCTGATTACAAATAATACAATATTGTAGAATAATGTTGAGTTCTTTTTTAACTTAGACACCTACATATCATCTCAATCTAAGTAAGAAACTTACTTTTAGCCATTTACTAATTTTAATTCAATAACATTCTGTAATAATTAGCCCTATATGTATTACATTATACATATTATAATGTAGGTTCTTTCACTAATGCTGCTAGTCAGTGGCGTCACGAAGGACTTTATTTTAGGCACGTGCTTCAGTTTAAAGGGACATGGGTGCTCAGGAGACTAGAGGCATTTCTCATATTATAATAATTTATTAAGTGTGTACTAAGACTAAGCCAATCTTTCTCAGTTACCATTTACGTAAATAAATAATTACTTAAATAAGTATTTATAATTTATTACTTAGGTATATAAATTATTGTGCCTCATAAGTTAATGAAGTTCGCTATGTCACTGCTGCTAGTTGACGAATAAAATAAAATCCAACACCTATTAATACAAGTTAACAATTTGTTGGCTAAATGTTCAAAACAAATAAAAGTATTATTATAATATTACGTAACATTTTGCAACTAGCAGAGTATTCATGTATAATACAATAAACTCCTAAATGTGTCAAATAATTTAACAATCATCATAAGAAAATTAATGTCACATATGTCATGTAGAAAATTTAAAATATATAATATGTGTAATAATATATTAATATATAGGTATAATGTCTATTTTTAGAAGAATCATTGATTTTGTATGTTATTTACTCAAGTCTGGCAATATTTAAATCTTAAAAGGGATTTCAACTATACTTTGTATTAATTTTCTCTAATACAATATCTGCAATAATAATTGTATGCATCACTTACAATACTTATTATACAATACAAAGTTTTTTCATAATACAATCAATGGGCCATCAAAAAATCGGGATTGGTAAATTGGGTCCCATATGACCTTATCTCGGTAAATTGGGTCCCGGAAAAAAAAGGTAGTAGGTAAGTTGAGTCCCGGATAAAAAAAGGTTGTAGGTAAGTTGAGTCCCGGAAAAAAATATATAAATTAAAATATATGTGGTTTTTATAATATTATGTTCTAAATAAATAATATATTGAAAGATAAACTATTTATATCAGAGTTTTTTAACTCTCTGCAAATAAGTTTCGATGGCAACACCGATATCTCTTCTACCGCTTTTCTCTTGAGATTATTACTTAATTTTTGCAGGTTGATGTCTTGTTCGCTAGGTTTATTGTGATTGTGATCATTAAAAATCTCAGTACAAAACACCATTATAAGTTTTAAAAAAACACTTACATGTACTTTTACAGCAGGTCCATCTCTGCACTTCATTTTTCAACATTCTGTGAAACCTAAACTTATGACTATATTTTATTATTATATCTATTAGGTTTAATCAAAGTTACGAGTTAACGACATTACGGTATTTAATTTTTGGAGAAAACTGGCTACGGCCAGTGTAATAAAATCGGCGATAAGAATACCTGTATATACACACATTAACATCATGCGTAGAATTAATTGGTGTCCAGACGGTGTACCACTGTATGCAATATGACGTATTATTGTAACATAATTAATCAAAAGTAAATAACATAAGTATGAAATATTTAAGTTTTAAGTTTTTAATATTTTAGATCTAATTGCGCCAATGATTTATAGCCGGGACCCGACTTACCTATTACCTTTTTAAACCCAGGACTCAACTTACCGCTTTCAAAACGAACCCAAATTATCGCGGACCCAATTTACCTAGCTCCCAAAAAATTAGCCATGTCCTGCGTGTTTGACATGCCCTTCTTACACTAAAATATATAAAGGGTCTTCAACCTAAAATCAAAGTGAAAGATCACAATGAGCTTTAACTCATAATTTAATTGTTCTCCAATTGTATATGCTAATTTCCTTTAATCTTATGTCTCTGTTTAATAGCATTTCTACATGTGAACATTATATCATATCAAAACCTAATTAATCCAAAACAAAAATTAGATTGAGTAATACTCAAAAACTAATTTTGTCTACTTTGAAAAAAAACCCAATAATAGCTATTATATTATTAATTCTATAATATGAACATTTTTTAATTTAATTATGAATAAAGGGCAATAATAAAAGTTTTTAATTTTTTTTCTGAAACTCTCATTAAGGTTGAAGACCCCCAACTCTTAAAACGTACATGGCAAGTGTGACATTAACATTCCAACAATTTCAAATCATTAACTTGATTATTAAATGGATTATTTTTTATTTAAACCTTGTAATTAAGTGAACTTATCAAGTGAGGGTACCTTTACATTTTTTTTTTGGAATATCCAAAATACGCGATAATCGTGTTTCAAAGAAACACTCAACAGACGAAGATTACCGATTATCTTGTATCGTATATAATGTGTGTGTTTGATGTCCGTACAACTGTAGTTGACAACAGTCTGTTGTACACCTTATTCGGTATTTTAATAACTGTGCTTACTTCGCAAATTATTATCCAGGACAAGGCTTAGAAAGTACCACGAGTTGTAAATAGTAATTTTTCATTTAAAACCTACCCTGTTCATTTCAAGGCTTAAAATATCTTATATCTACATAATATGGTTCATCACTTTTATAATATATGAAATATAGATTATAAGTAGATGGATTAATTAATAAAGATATAAAAAGTATAGATTTTAAAAATATTATACATATCTCGTTTTACTCAGAATCTAATATTTTTTATTAAATTGAATGAATTTTTTTAATAATTAGATTAAAACCATAAGTAAATAATTAGGTACCTACCTACACTTTATGTAAATACAATTATTGAGATTGTTTTATATTTATATAGGTTATGATAGAAGAGGACGATTCTTATAATGTAGATAATGATTTGGCAACAATAATAATAAGTGATGCATTATAATTATTACCTATTTCATATTATGTTTGTTGATGTTATTTCATTCTGATACAAATTGAAAATAACAAGTTAGGTATTTCTAAGTTTCAACTTCAAATTTAATTTAAACATACATTATGGAACATAAGGTAATAAAGAAATTAGAAATGTATTGCATACCTATTGTAACTAAAAATAAATTTTGAACAATTTTGAAGAATACACCCCCCCCCCTATGATTTTTTTTTGAGGTCGTGCCTGCTAGTGAGAATTAGTACTATTAAATGGCAAAGTACCGAGCAATAGTTATAATATGCTTATTGATTATAGAACAAACTTGAAAACAATTCTGACATCACCAAAAATACTTGAATGTTGACGACCGCTTAGCTTAGATTATCCTTCAATAACAATAAGAATATAATACAATTGGGTTGAGTATAAATTAATTTAAAACAAATAAAACTCACATTGTAACAAATATGTTATTTTGCTATTAAATAAATCTTCATTATATTTTATTTTGAAAATTTTTCTTGTTAAGTAATTTGTAGTTTTGAGCAATTGAAATTAAAAATGTTATTTGATGTTTTTTTTTTGATTTTTTGTTGAAATTACAGACTAAATGTTTATAAAGCATGATATCATGATGAAATATAGTTAAATAGGTAATAAAATAATTTTAATTTACCAACTAATAATAGGTAGTGTATAGGTGGTGTATAGTAACCTAGTACATAATTGTTCAAATATATTTCCAAGAATATCTTCACAGAAATTGTGTTAAATCTGATAAGCCCATGTAAATATTACTCTTACAATACAATTTTTAATTTGATAAGCACTGCAAAATTTGTTTGAACCATAAAATAATATTAAAACTTTATTAAATAATATAATAATAGGTACTTTTATGTGTAGAGAATAATTAACATTCAAAGCACATGTTGATCTTTGTTACTTTGTAACTTTTTTATATGTATTAAGATATCGAGCAATTACATATTGTTAAACAACGTAAACGGTACTTCACAAATAAATTTACGATTTATAATTTATAATACAACTACATAGTAGGAATAATTATTTAATTACTAAAATGAAATGGTAGTCATAAATCATAATATTTTGTAATTGTAATTTTTAATCAATTGAATAATTGTTTAATTGTTATCAGACAATACTTTGTTGATCAATAAGTTAAAATCTTATCAGAAAACAATACAAGATTATAATATCAAATATTATAATAATAATATTAAATATTACGTATTTATAAGTTTACGGATAAAACACCTTTTTTTACTAAACCCAAAATAAGCAAAATGCATTTATTTTATCTATTGACTATAATTATTATAATACAATCGTATTTAATAATAGGTATTACAAAGATGTACATATTGATTTTTTGTACAATAATTATTTAAAATTTCATCAATACATTTTGAAGAAGTAAAATAATATGCTTTTTACGAGCTACATTGAGAGCGTCCGTTGGCTACGTCGCGGGCTACATGATTATGCCGTTATGCCACTATGGTATTAAATAATTCACTGTTTTTCTAGAAACTAGAAAAAATATTAAAAACCAGAAGATTAATGAAATCAAAATGTTGAAACGTCAATATTTTCAGAAAAATGAACTCTAAAAAATGGCTATCTTCGTTTTTTCAAAAAATAATTAAATAAGAAAAATATATTTTTTAACTTTTTTACCAAAACATTAAAATAAATTAAAACATGAAATATTTGTAGTTGTAGTCCCTGTGAGTCTTACTAAAAAATCAAAATTATGATATCTCAATTTTTCAGGAGATATCGCAATGGGTAAATCCTCACGGGACACCCTGTATATAAGGAAATAATTAATAATACGTATACAAATATACGTTTCTTATTTTTTATTTATCGCATTCCCGGAAACGATATCCCAGTTTTTGATCCACTGGGAATTACCGACTACGTTCCCGGGAATCTCCGGAAGTTCCGACCATACACACGATACTTAAATGACACACCATATAGTTTATACAGAATTTCTAGAAACCTTTTAAAGTTGCAAAAACATTGCGATATGTCGGATGCGTGTACGTTTCTTTATACACGATAAACACAAATTACTATAATAGGTATATGACGTGGAATACTATATACGTGCATTTTACAACAATAAAAATATCAAAACTTGGTTTGATTGTATGTTGAAAAAAAAACATGATATTGATGAAAAACTATTAAACGTATAGGTACTCAAAACGGATATGTTTATTTATATTTTGTTCTTTCACTGTGACGTACAAGTTTCAATGAATCGCTGGATTTTAATTTAAAATAATATGGATTTTATCATTTTTTTCCCCCGTTTTGTACTTCAGTATATTATATTGTTTATTATTTTTGTCAAGTCGCGTCTAGGTGACACATACCTACGCGTATTGAAAACAATTGTTCTCTGTATTCTCTTTGTTTATTAATATTGTTTTCTACTTCAATAATATTATTGGAGTGCGTTCGCGATATTTTAATTTTTAAATTCGTACTACCATAACCACGGGCGTGTGACAAGTATAAATAATTATCACGAAATTCGCACAAATAGGTACACATTCGTGCGTCGTCGAAATGCGCTCAGTTACATATACACCCTGGACGTGTACGAGACACACCGCGAATTCCCGCCTAAATTAATATCGTTTATTTACGGTTGTCCTCATACTGTATACACAGGACATACCATTCCGGAACACTCGGCAAAATGATTTCAATTGTTAAATTGACAACGACGTTTTTTTTTTCTCTCCTTTTTAAATTTTTTAACTCGAACTTAGGAGAAAGTCTCTTTAAACTTATCGTTTAACTCGGTTTTATTCGTTTTGTTGTTGTTGTTGTTTTTTTATTTTATTTTATTTTATTTTTTTTTTTTTGTATATATATTATTTCACTACAACTACGCGCGGGCCCCGTGCGCCTAAACGCCAGAGTTTGGGGATTTTTATTCTTTTTAAAGTTTGGCCGTTAAAAAATAACAGCAAAAACAAACAAACAAACAAACAAGTTTTATACTTAGACGAAACGGAGTAATAATAAGGAGACGCGCAACGCGGCGCGAATAGCAGCGTTTCGTCGGAGGTGGCAGTGTTAACCACCGCCGCCACCCCACCGGTCGTTTCAGGCGCATAATTTATTTGCAGTCGTTATAAATATAAACTGCGTATATAATACACAAATATAGTCATAATAAAAATGATAATTATATTATACGCGTAATTATAATATATTACGTAAACTGTGTACACTTTAATGTGTTATTATTATTGTTATAATATACGGACATATTAATTTATTGTTATTATAATATATAGGTACCTGCCTACTCGTATTGTATAGCAATAACAGTATAATGACGACGGCGGTGATGATAACAGTAATAATAATCACAATATTATAGTGTACGACAGTCGTCGTCGGCCGTGCGAAACCTAACCTAACGATAGCTGAAAACACACACAGACGAAAAGGGACTTAAACAAATATGTCGTGGCCACGTGGATAGGCGCGCGCGCCGGCGTGTAAATAAACAATTCTTAATTAAAAAGAACCCTTTTGATGGTGGCTTAAAATGAAAAACATAATTTTACGTGGAGGTGAACCTACGACCGGGTAACCTGTCACACGCGACTCCGGGTCCCGTAGGTATATTATACCTATAATGCATGCGTAGGTATATATTATATACCTTTACGCGTACATACATACACGTATAATAAATATAATGCACTTAATTACCGCCGCCGAGCAAATTATGTGTGTATAGTATATACTACTACCTATATGTACAATAATTTACATATATTATATATATATATATACATTTTACTCGGGCCCGATTACAGACTGTAATATATTAGTATATGAGTATTATAGGACGCATGTATATCATGTACCTGCCACAGGTCCGGTAATCCGATATCGGTTTGTACTTAATAATAATAATGTGCGTTGTACCTAAACATACTTAACGGTATCCGAAAACACGCAAGCACAGGCTATGGTTTTTTATCTACCGTTCCAACATCGACTGCGTGGGTTTGCGGGATAATCTTAATTTATAGCACAGAGCATATTCTACACGGAATTTCGTTCGTCGATTTTAATACCACGTTTTGAGAAATAGGTTGAAATAGGAAAACAGGTTGCACATCGACCTATGCTGTAATTATTAGAGTTTGACTATGAAATTGACTCACGAAATCAGCTGCGGAAAAACACCTCTACTACCACGAATTATGTGACGAACTATTTCTCACTGGGAGCGCTTGCTGTAATTTCTGGCACCTCGAAGAACTCAATTTGGTAGTCACCTTATCATATGCCGATGCGCAACCTGTATTTCCATAACCGTGTTTAATACATCATGACGTTGTGCAAATTATTATAATATTATCATAGGTAGGTATTGCACATACCAAATGTCTATGCTTTGGGCTTTTCTCGACATTATAGTATTGAAGTCAATCATAATTATTGGTCTTCGACGAAAAGTAAAATAGATAATATTTACATCAAAATAAATAATAAAATTATACTATAGAGGTACTTTTTTCCTCCACAAGTAATATAACCACCCACAGTTCATAAAGGCGTGTTGTACTACAATGCGGTATAAAAATCGTATATTAATATATAATTTATTTTCATTAAAGTTTAGTGAAAACTGATGCTTACGCATTCAAACCTAATTTAATTGAATTTGCATTTAAGGCGAGTCGAGTTGCACTCGACGGTAAGGCATTGAAACCGTAAAGATAATAATTCTCATCAATATGCCTGTAATTCAAAGGCTGCAGTGAATATGATTCCTACCCACTGTATTAATCTGCATTGCCCTCTCACTGCTCCTACACATTTAAAACACTTAGTCACAAAAGCTTCAGTTGGACCATACCCATGACAAACACACACAAACACTATCGATGTGAGTAATAACTAGAGCGCGGATTTGTATGCACTTAAAAGTATTGAAATATGCCATATAATATGCAGTAAAAATCATGAAAATATGCAAAAAATATGGAGTCAAAATCATAAAAATATGTAAAAAATATGCAAAAATTTTTTATTTATTTAAAATTTACAATACAATTTATAATAATTAATTACTTAAATAGATACTTCCTAAAAAAAATTTAGGGAATTTCCTGAAAAACTTAATTTATTTTTAAAATGTTATTTATTATTAAAATGAATAATCATGTGCATTTCAAGTTTTTCTTCTGTGAAGCTGTATCGTTTATCGGTTAACATATTTTTAAAAACTGAGAACGAACGTTGGACGTCAATCGAAGTTGTTGGGGAATATTTGAAGCAACTTAGTATTGTCGGGTCTTCATAAAGATCTTCGAGCTGAACGTTTTCGCGGTATGTCGATAACCGACTGACACTGCAAGAACGATTAAGTTTACGTCGTAATCGATTATTTATCTTATAAAGGTTTAAATAAATATATATATACATTATTATTTAGTGACTATGGAATTTAGTTTTAATTTTTCTACTTGACAAAATATTATTTTATACATTTTTTTAAATGTTCGCTTCAATATGCAATAAATTTTGAATTTTGCCAAAATATGCAATAACCTTTAAATATGCAGAGATATGCAAAAAAAATTTTCTCCATTAGCTTCAAATTATGATGATTCGTGGAGATAACTGACAACAATCCAAAAATATTAAAAGGAAAAGAATATGCAATTGCATAGAAATCCGCGCTCTAGTAATAACCAACAATATTGCGTCTCATATTATATCTGCGGTTAGGTTATTGCATTACTACACAGCAGCACCGGAATAGTTATCAATATAATACTTCAGACATCATTAATAGGTGTTTTATAAGGTGTCATGGAATCAGCAAACAAGATGACAAATAAGATGCAAAATACTCAAGCTACTGGTAATATTTAAGTTTTTGTTGTTGATAAAATCTGATTTCATGTTATAAAATATAATATATAATATAAATATATATATTTTTTAAATAATGATACTTGTAGTTACCTCTACTAATTAATTTATAATAATACAATATTTATGCTAATATTATTAGTCTTGTATTTGACTGGACGTTCACACCGAACAAATAAGTAAAATTGAATAATATTATTATGTAGCTACCTACCATAATTAAGTTTATATAACCGCGTAGGTGAACATTAATTTATATGTATTTTAAAATAACACTTCGGATACTTTAAGTGTTGTTATAGTTTATAGTATAGTTTAAGATGAAGTTTAACTAATTAAAATAGTCGACAAAGTAGAGATTATAATATAATACCATAATCTAACAAGATATGTATGCATTCGCTTAAAATGCATTACTTTTTACTACACTTAAAATATTCTTTACTTTTATATAGCTTATACATATTATATCTTATTTTTATAACACTAAAAATAATATCATCAATTATAAACTTATAGAAGAAATCAAAAACTATTCGCTCAACAATATAATAGTATGTGAACAATTTAAAAATTTAAAAATTCGCTCTATTGTACAGTTGCAAATTTTAAGTCTTCCTCTTCACTGAGAAGATCAGAGTAATAAATTTGTTAAATTTAGATTAAATAGTAAATCATTGCATACGAAAAAATCGTTTTGAGATGGTCTGTCAATCCGCTATTACTTCTAATGTGCGTCACTCGAAACGGCAATCATTTGGACGATTTATTTTTTTAAAAATAACTTTAAAAAAACCTTATTTAATGTAGTTTCAAAAAATAAAAAAAATGTCCAAATCTTGTATAGTTTTTTTTTAAATTCACTGCGGAAATGTGGGAGCCCATAACGCCGCACCCTGTATAGTTATTAAGAGGACGTTATACCCGCATGTGTTGTCTCCGTCTTACAAGTGCGTAACAAAGCAAATTTTACGTTCTGCAGAACACGTGTAGCTCCGTTAGTATACAAATTAGAGCGAATTGACCTCTTATAAAATCTAAAGGTAAGATTATTACCTAAGCAACCTCATGGGCTTTTTAGTATATTTTAATTTTAAAGCGAGTTATGAGTATTTTAAGATGTATAAAAAATTTACAGTTTTAAAATACTCATAACTCGCGTTAAAATTAAAATATAAAAAAAAGCCCATGAGGTTGCCTAGATAATAATCTTACCTTTAGATTTTATAAGAGGTCAATTCAC
This sequence comes from Metopolophium dirhodum, assembly GCF_019925205.1. NCBI lineage: Eukaryota > Metazoa > Arthropoda > Insecta > Hemiptera > Aphididae > Metopolophium > Metopolophium dirhodum. The sequence continues at coordinate 71,973,882 of NC_083560.1, forward strand.
TCTAATTTTAAAATTGACGGGGCTACACGTGTTTTTCTGAGCGTAAAATTTGCTATGTTACGCGCTTGTAAGATGGAGACAACACATGCGGGCATAATGTCCTCTTAATAAATTATTTTTCTATTAAGAATACAGAATAATAAACTGATTTTTGCTAATTAAAATAATTTATTATATAATAATACTTTCTGTTATTAACTTAACAGTAGTTAATTAATTGTTATTTTTAATTTCAGTAAAACAAGCATAAATTAACAGTTTTGTATTAAATTTCAATATTAAGAGGTTAAAATAAAATATTTTATGAGTATTTATTGTTTAAACAATATATTTATGTGATTTCAACGAATTTCGTAAATATTTTAACTTTAAATGCTTTAAAGATATCGCAACTATGTATATCCGATATTTTTACTACTGTCAGAACAATTTACAAAAACTCTGGTATAACATTTTTAAAATTTATTACTCAAAATAAACATTTCATGGTAACATAAATTTCAAATTTCAAACTCTTATAAATTTCAAGAAAAGATACATATAATTTTAAACAAATGAAGGTTACAAGTGGGTCACTGTAATGGATGGTGTTAAATTTGAATTCAATGATAATATCATAATATTGTATAAGAAAAACGATTCTGAGCGAAAACGGTCAGTCAGCCTATTATATTACTAAGCATATTTGTTGATATTATTGTTAATAAAGTAATTTATGTGGAGCTTTGTTTTAATTTTTCAATCCTTCGCTATAAAAGTTGAACATTTTATAAATTTTTAACTACAAAATAATTATTAAATTTTAAATTTGATAAATTTTGTCAAAATTTGATTTTTAAATCCTTATAAAAAAAAATTGTGCATATGTATTTTTGATATTTTTCAACTGCTATTGTAACAATATATCAGAAGCCTTGCATTAAATTTTCACGCTTTTTTACCCAACAAATAAAATTTTATTGATATTTATAGAAAAAAAAACTAAAAAAATGACTGAAAATGTCCGTAAATAGCTCAAATTAAGTCGAAATATTTGGAAAATGTTATGGTGTATAGAAAATAAAAATATTCAGTAAAATTTTCATGTATCTACATTTATTCGTTTTTAAATAAAAACGAAATAGCAAAATCGTTACATGAGAAATCAAGTGAATATCAAATGTTGTAAAAATATGAATTTCAAACATTCATATAAATTTAATCTGACTTTCTTGTAGACATTTTTTTCTCAATAAAGGTAGACAAACTTATGGATAATCTTGTATTACATTTTCAAATCTTAGATTTAAAAAGAAAAAAATTTACGAATGCTCGACTCAAAATAATTTGCTAATTTTCGTGATTTTTCCGTATTTTGTCAAGATTTGAACTTTAAATGCTTATCTAATTTTTTTCATCTGCCTTTAAAACAATAACCTAGGAGCCTTCTATTAAATTTTCAAGCTTTTTTAACAAACAAATAAAATTTTATTGATATTTATAGAAAAAAAAACTAAAAAAAATGGAAATTGAAAATGTCCGCAAACAGCTCAAAATAAGTCAAAATATTTGGAAAATGTTATGGTGTATAGAAAATGCTAATATAAACATTCTGTAAACATTTAATATACCTACGGTCATTTGTTTTAGAGTTGCACCAAAAACCAAAATCGATTTTCTCGAAAACAGATTTTGCGTAAAAATGCCCGTTTTTCCTTAATTTTTCTCTTGTTTTTCATGTTACTTTTGAAAACTAATGGGACATTTTTACTTTTGACCCCCCAAAGTACCAACTACATTCTTTTTTCCTATCAGAAAAGTTACTGTTGAAGAAAATCCAAGCACTTTTACTGTCCTAAAAGGTGATGACAGACACAAAAAAAAATTTAAAATTAAAAATAAAAAAAAAAAAAACACACATCATTGTAAAATCAATACATTCATCGCTTCGCTCAGAATCTAAAATACTAAATAATATACATTTGTACATATTATATATATATAATATATATATCTATAATATTATTAATTATTTTAATGGTAGTAAAAAAAACAAATCAACCTTGTCAAAAACTGGTTTTGTTGGTTCTTTAGCTATTTTGAAAAGTATTGGATACATGTTACTTTTATCCCCCCCCCCCCACACTAAATACCCACTATATGCGACTTAAAGTTGAAAATGTTTGAACATTTACATATTCCATTAGAATTTAAAATGTAATCCCAATTATATGGTCGTATAACATAATTTTTAAATGTTTTAGATTCATTTTTTTCTAAATAATATTACATTATACATATTCTATGATAATACAATAAATCATGAAACATAATCAAAGTTATTTTGTTCGTCAAAGAAAGTTTAATATAATATACGAATTGAACAATTTTTGTTAATTTTGATTACATAAATATTAATACCGTTTAAAACATTACATCATTTATTTATAATGCTATTACAGCACAATATAATATTGTACAAATGAGTAATCGCGCAATGGGATACTAATTATAAATAGATAATATTTAAAATATTATTATACCAAAGGCAATGCAAACAAAATCCGAATAATGTTTGCTTTTTTTGTCGACTTAGTTAGTATACCTATGTAATAATATTTAATTGCATTTTTCCTGATCGTATGTACAGTATCAATAAATAAAAAATTGTCAAACATAATATATCCATTATATGGCAGATAAAACGATATTTGCACGTGTGTAAAAAATACTATATTATAATAATATAATATATTGTAGCCCGTAGGCATATAAGACAAAAACATATTTACTCACAATCTAACATCACAATTTTTCCTAAAGAAAAATGTCGATATCCTACATTGGCATTTATTATAAACGGACGGATTCTATCACAAGTGTGTGTGTGTATTGTATAGAAGTTTGCTACGATGTGGATATATTTTAATGTATTTTGCCGTAACGCCGTAGACCACCGACTCGTTTTTCTCAAACTCATTCTGATTTATAGGACGGTTTTGCCTCCCTTTTACTGCACTGGTAAAGCAAATGCCGCACAAGGTTTTCACTGGCCAACAATAAAGTGTTGCTATTTATGTACCCCTCGGTACAATAACTGTTGGATTTCACATTAAAAGGATCTGGAAAAATCTAGCAGACGGTTTTTCCTTTTTTTTTTTTTATATCAAAATTATGTAAAATAGTTTTATGATTTTTGTACCACCGAATGGGTGTTCCGTCGGTAGTTATTTTAATTGTTTTTTTTTTCTCTGTGCGTCTGTAAGTTTTAAAACTTAAACGTTCGGATATTAAAATGCGGACAACGGTTAAGAAAAGTCACGTAACAACTACTACAACTGACTGCACTCGGACGCCATGGGTAAACATTGACTAATGACATGTCCCATATAAATAATATTATGATAAAACTTGTGGTACAGATGAATGTATAATAATACCATACACTATACCATGTCTTCGAATTATACAATGAGCACCGTTTGTTCGCGTAAAAGCTGTTAAGTAAACAGTTTCACCAGAAAATATTTATATATTATGTCGGAAATCGGCAATGCACCACCATCGCCAAGATTTTTCCGACCCCATTCAGTGGTGTCGTATTTTGTTGCAATTTGCTAGAAGAAGTCAAAACATTTTTTTTCAATGATTTTCAAATGATTGTCGAAATGGTAATATTAATCGATACAAAAATAATGAAGTAACTTGGGTCCGTACAACAGTCGGCCGTAGAAAACAGTTTTAAAACCCGTAAAACTTTCAACGTTTATGTCATTAATATACAAGCTATACGACCACAACCACTACTACCAGAACCGCCTCTAACGTTTTAATACCTAATCTGACTTTTGGCATCATTCGTGTAGTTGAAAATAGTAAAAAAATATATATATATATATATATATACTATTATGACAGGCGGCAGTCACATCGGATTTCCGTCGAAATTTATCCGGGTGGACGGTGGTATATGGTAATAGAATAAGTCATAGATTCATACCGATCGTCTACGAGCCTAAAGCCTGAATTTTATAAATCGTATTAATAATAAAATTATTAAATGTTTAAAAAAATATATTTGCATTATTATTAATTGTTATACTTTTAATAGGTAGTAAAATTACACTAACACGGCGATGTCGACAGGCAATTTAGCTACACCAATGTCATGGGTTTTCATTTTTCAGTTGGTACAGGTAACACGAAATTTTTATTTTTTTTTTTTAAATGTATTATAATATTATTTTACCTGACGACTGACGCAAACTAAAATTAAAAACTAAGAAATATGAAAAATTAAGATTTACAATGTTGTGGGTGCACATAGGTTTCATGGAACCATATTTTGTCAATCGCTCTATATACTTTCGTGCTCTAGCGACCGTCCTGTCCCGCAAGCTTAGATAATTTAAACCTCTCCTCACCCACACAACCCCCACACAAACAACGAAAAACAAGGCGCACACGCATACCAACAGTAATAATATGGACAAGTATATTATGATATAAAATGTGTAAATATAATAAAATATTGAGCTCTAGTATCATATTGTAGCGCCAAGACGTTTTCGCTCGACACTATCCGTGGAGTCGTATTATTATATCTAGGAGGCTGTACGACCGAAACGATTCGTGCCGACGATGAACAACGTCTGAACAATGGATCCGCTTGTCCTGTCCCCCTCCCCTTCGCCGCCGTGATCGTGACCGAAATCCTAGATGCGATACGATAATATTTCTCCGCGGATAATCGGTGGCGTTTTGGCAAAAAGGGACGGCCGCGCCAAACGTGACTTGGCCCCGCGCATTAAATACCAACGCGTATACGTTTATACATGCACACGTCCCACTGAAATAATAGTAATAGTACCACCACAACTACAGACTACTACTACGACTACTAGTAGTAATAATAATAATAATAATAATAAAAAAAAAACGTATAAAACCGCATCGGGTCAAGACGTCCCGATGCACGATCCAAGCTTCGATGTGGTTTTAAATACCTGACTTGACTTGCCGACTCGGTGACCGAATTGATCGCAATAATAGAAATGACTTATTTATGAAAAAAAAATAAAAAATAGTTAAATAATTTTTTTCGTCACGTATTTCATTTATTAACGACCAAACATCGTATTATTATTATTGCATATTTGGACGACGTCATATTATTATTTTTAAAAAAAACCCAAGTAAAGAGTTGGAAAAATGTATTATTTATCACGAGCGTGTATTAAAATATATAAAGAAAAAAGGCAATAATGAAATTATTATGTAAACATTACAATTATACTTTAAATTTCTTTTTCAAAAATATAGTGGCATAAAATATAATTTGCATCTGCAACAAAATAATATAATATGTAATAAAAAATTTGCAAACTTTTGTAGAAATTTTGATTTTAAATTATTCAGAAGGTTTTAAAATAATTAATATTATTATTTTATTATAATATTAATATATTATATATTATATATTATATATTGTAATTATTATTATAATATATATATAATATATATATTATATATTATATTATATTATTATTTATTATTTTTTGATTCGAAAAGAAGAAATCAGTTTTTTTATCATAACTAATAGTGCCTATTATTATATAATGATTCAAGATTCTAAATTTATGCCCAAAAGTTTAGGTCAAAGTTCATTCGAAAATGTTATCACTTCTATACAATACTTCTAAATAACTCATGAACATTCTTGGTTTAGAATTATTATTTTTCTACTTATTCTTTATATAATATAACAAAAAAAAAAACTTAAAAAGATTTTTGTAAGAATAGGTTTACAGTTTATTTTAGTTGTTCTTCGAAATTTCCTTAATAACTACTTGTGTAAAAAGTATAATGTTAGTATAATATAATAAACACTCTATTGTACTCGCACCTTTGCAAAAACTACTATTGTTTGATTATAATATTAATATTTAGTAAAATACCTAATACTTTAATTTACGAAGATACATTTTGGTGAATATTCTAAAATAAAATAAAATTATTAATCATGAAAAAAAAAATGTATTCAAATATCAGCAGGTATCACCTATGATATGATAGGATATTACGTATGCCTGCGTAATTTTAAAATCGACATTTTTATCGTTTTCCTCAATGTATTATAAATCACATACGAAATGCATTGAAATTGTTAAACGTCTAAAGGTAATTAAACAGAATACCTACTCTTTAAAATTATTACCAACGTCCAACCTTACCTAAATTAATTAATCCAAAATACAAATTTTTATAGCATGATTAATTAACTTTAGAAAACAACGTTGATATTCAAGTACTATTGATCGATTTTCATGAAATAGAAAAATAATCCAAAGAACAATTCAAAACATAAAATAAAAATCTCACTGCATGACATAGTATTTATTTATTCAGTGTACACTATTTACTACAGCTCAGCATTACACGTTGTGTATAAGTTTACATGTTTGAAAAAATGCACGATGAATTCTATAATCAAAAATAATTTAAATATAAGGTACTTTAAAAAAAAAAAAAATATTAAATAATATAATAGTAACTGTAGAATACGATTTTAATTGTTATACATTTATACTAAACCTACGAGGATATAAATCCTCGTCGATATAAAATAATCGAAATTGAGTAAAAAAAAAAAATACTAATGGAAATGAATATACATAATACAGTAGGTAATCACATTATTGACTTGAGTAGTTTTTATAAAAAAAAAAACCTCCAGAGGTATACCTTCATATATTAAATAAATAATGATTAATTTGCTAAGTATCAGGGGACATTTTCTTGTTATATTTACAAAAAAAAAATATATTTCGTTCCCTGGGTTTTTAACTCCAGTTTCTCTATATACTCATTTTGAGTAAAACTAAAATAATGGTGAACACAATTTATTTGATTAAAAAGACCTTATTATAAACTGCCACCGAGGGACATTTTCTAACCCAGGAATTCATTACAATGAACATTGTTTATAAATGGAGTTTTATGCCATGGCATTTCCAGAGGAGAATTGGCACTAATTTAAGAGTTAAAATTCGATTATTTTTTAATCATCAAGCTATTGACCGACGTTATGGAGAAAAAAACAAATTTAAATTGATCGTTTTTCCTATCTATATATATAAACTTATATATTTCCGGTTGTATAGTATAATTATATTCAATACCATATTATTCATTACGTCATGTTAAATAAAATAACATTAATATTGTGTAATCATAATAGCAAGAGAGAGAGATTAATTTTTTTATACAAAAAACAATTGATTTTAGATATTTTCAATGGCTATAATTTTCATTTAATTTTGCTTTGTTTAATGGAGTACACCTAAATTGATTACTGTTTTGGGTAAGTTAATACCCAACAAATTACGATTTAATAACTTCGTACGTTGGGTAGACCACTATTTTGGTTTGGCCTCAGAGACAGTTCTGTTATCAAAGTACATTTTAAAGCGATTATAACCGTATTTAAAACAATATCATGCAGAATTACTATAACATATTTTTCCTATATCGCGGAAAAAAGGTTACTAGCTTATGGCTTTATTAAGCTGACATTTTAGTTATGTATCGATGGATACATATTTTTTATTTTAATTATAATAAGATGATATAAACGGTAATAGCTTGTGATATAGTGTAAGTACATAAATATTACACATGTGCGTTTACGTCTTTTTTTTCAAAATAATATTTGCAATGATTCGAATGTAAATATTAATAATTATAATCTAAATTGTCTATTAGACAGTTGTCATGTATCGTTTAAAAATTATAACACATGGTATTGTTATTTTAACCTGTATACTTTCAAAATACATTTCAAACGTTTATTACAACATTGACTCGTTTTGAGCACTTACCTTACCGTCTCGTCGGTACATCTGCTTGTCTCTATATATTATAGAGATACGGCTATGATAGCAGTGTGACGTGCTCTGCATTTGCAGAAGCTACGAGTTTTATTTTCCGAATCCATTGTTTCAAAAAGGCTTTTATAGTGGATAAAGTGTCGAGGTCATCGTTTTCAGCGCAGGGAAAAGATGTATTGTGATTCATCAGGAAAACACGAACGTGTTTAAGTTCAAGACGGCACTCAGTTTTGATTTCTTCTGAACGACAATACGTTTTCGACAATAAAAACGAGACCGACGAACAATGTCAATAGTTGTAAACACCGTAATGGTCGGCATAAGCGGTAAGTTCGAAAAACTGAGTAAAAATTTACATTTTATACCTCACTGCAGCAGGTTTACCTACACATTATTATCTTCTATGTTATTATTATTACTATTATTATTATGATTGTTGTTATAATTCGATTGTTGTATACATAACGGTAAAACGATATAACTCTACACCGACTTCTACAGCGTATTTACACAATGTCGTTGGATTTCTACCAACAAAACGACGGACTGGCGATAACGTTTGAAATTCCTATCTGTTTCGATTACGTTTTTCTCATCTGAAGTAATTTTCTTTAAATCTCTGATATATAAATATATATGTTATACCTACCACTGAAAAATATTATGTCATTAAAATGTAAACATAATGTTACGAAACGTACGCAACTAGAAAATATAATAATTATGTTCTGGGAAATAACACGGTACAACACCAGCTCTAAAGTGGCGAGAGTAAATTATAAATTATTTTGTCGGATTATATGTTCTAGATACCTAGGTATCATTAATAATGTAATATTTGACATTTAAAAACGTATAATTACCTACATACAATTATACTGTTCTGATAAAAAGTCTTAGTTATTGTACTCTTCAAGTTTTCCTCACCTTGGTGACGAGTTGTAGTGGTGTAGCCGTGTAGGTACTATAACTATTCATTTACGAAGTTTATAATAATAGGTGCATTATGATCATGACAATAATATTACTTACGCATTTGAATCACAACTCAACTATGATGCGCGTGTGTTATGTTGTATAATATACATTTGGGGTAAGAGTGTGGCACACTATGGACATTAACCTATTTACTTGCATTACTTATGAAAAAATAGATATAAATAGATCCAAGTACAGATTTATGGATATATTTAATATATTTCTTGGGATATAGATATTTGTCAAATATATCACCTATGATGATGGGCTATGCATGCAGTAATTACCACTTTTAGAATTTTTTCCCCGTGGAGTAACCGAATTAACAATTAACAATAATATTTGATCAAACAAACAAAATACACAAACACAAACAACAAATATACGCAACAATAACACAATAAAATATATCGCTGTGATCGGATAGCCAATAATAATTTATAGAGTTATAGAGTGCTTTAATTATTTTAAGACAAATGATTGTCAGACACACGTTCGGTGAACCTTATTTCAGGAATTATTATTATTTTAATCATTGCACAGCCGGTAACCGCGCGGCATAATATTTTGGTCGGAAACGATTTGAGTGGTTATGTGGTTAAACCCTTGGAATTAGTTCAAAAATATTTTCCATAATCTGATTGAAATTAAATTTATTGAAAACTTAAACATTTTGTTTTTAATACCTACCTCATGTTCACGGCGGGCAATGGGATGAACTGTACGAACCGTGATATACAAAAAAATTAATAATCTAGAGAATAAAAAAGAGTAATTCAAAAGTATAAATTAATTCTGGATGTGCGCCTAATTAAATTAAATTCAAAAATGTACCTACTATAATATAATTGTACATGCACGTGAAAAAAAAAAACGGTTTTAAAATCTGATAACGTAATGAGATTTTTAAGTATCGTAATTTTTAGTGTCCCAACACACAAATTATACATTTAAACAATAAAAGAGCTGAATACATTGTCGTCATTACTATGTGTTTGAGTTAAATGGTTAACTGTAATTAATACTTAGCGTGATGGACTGCCTGAAATTCATTCAATGACATAAAACCAACACATTCAGACAACGACTATTTCTAAGACACGTTTCCTCATTTATTTTTGTAATACCACCAACATTATTATAATAAACACCGGATTGTTTACCTTGCCAAATAATAATTGTAAGCTTCATCGTAATATTTAAATAATTTCATATACTTCAACAAATAATATTATTTTAAATTATAGAATACGCGTTTGGGATAAATTCACATAAGCCCCTTTGGAGTATAATAAACGCACATTGTTCACTAAAATGTCAGGTCAACAACCACTGGACTTAAAAAAAAAGATTATTTTCCATGTTCCTATTATGTTTTCAAATGTCAACAAATTAAGGCTTAGAGCAACCACAAACAAAACATGGCTTTTTGCGAAAAAAAAAATTGCTTGCATGATTCATATTGGATGGTATTTCAAATCAAAACTTTAGTTCAGGCTGATAATAATACTATTTTTTAACTAAAAAAAACTTGGTAGGTAATACAGGGTGACTCAATTTACGTCAGAAAAAAACTTTGTCGAAAATTAGTTTTTACATTTAAAATATTTTAGTTGCACATCTACCTTGAAATATAATATAGGTACAAAAAATATTATGAAGTGTTATTTTTATTGAATTAATTACCGTATTGTTTTTAAACATAACAATATAGCATAATATGTTAGGTTGGGTTATGATATTATTATGATAAATGATTGCGAGATAAAAAACATTGGCAAAATTATATTATGAACGATGAAATTAATCTTCTTAGTCCTTAAAATATGCAATAAGTAAAGGTATTTTTATGATCACTGCGGTAATATTATGGTGTTGTAAAAAATAACTAGTTGAAGTTTTGTTTTAATTCTTGTTAATTTAATTTAGATTTTAATTTATGGAATTTGCTTGTGGTTGCGAATTGATAAAAAAAATTACCTATCAAAAATCATTGATTGCAATATGAATATGGCCGTTTAATTTACCATATTTATAAATGAAAAGTTGATACCTATTTTAGTACCTATAATTCAATTGATATTCATGTGGCACAGACTTGTACATTTTAACTATTCATCGGCGTGTGCTATAATTCATTCATCTCCCGGTTGTGCGTAATTGAGAATGTTCAGTTATATAGAGTAATGTGTCTATATCATGGGGTTTCCAGCTCTATCTCTTATTTTATTTTTATCAAATAAAACACCGCAAAAATGTTCAAATTAACATCAACTTTCAGAATAGCAGCGAAAGAGTTAATATATATATTATATAATATAATTATTAGCCACTTCAAATGAACTTCAGCCTACGCTCAACTATATCTTAAGAAATGATGGACGTTGATTGGAATTTTAAATTAAATGAAGGACCGGTGAAGGACTCGCTTTTAATTAACTTGCGAAAATACAAACTAACAGTAAGGATATATCTTATATAAAATATGCAAATACGTCGTAAGACTTCAATAGAAGCTCTTGAGATTTTCGACGGTATAATTATTTTTGCCTATACCACAAAGGATTGCCCACAGTGTTTTCTCAATTTCTCATTTAACCTAACCCAACCCAAGGAAACACGTAATCATCTTAGACCACCCTGTATACAAATTAGTATAATACCTATACATTATATTTATGCATATACAATATACATAATATATTATACAAATTTCCTGCCCTTCTTAATAATCTTCCTCCCAAACGGGCGTCGTGGTTCTGTGGTCAGAAAAGATAATTTGCCTTCCACCCCTATCCCACCACCCATCATCATGGTAGACGATGCGATATTGAGAAAAACCACGCGAGTTTTGCGGTGATAACAGTGGCCTCCTAATGTAAGTACAGATGTTCCAAAACATTTTAAGCGAACAAGATGGTAGAATGAAATAGTAAAGATAAAAAAACATTCCTTTGCAGTGTACAAAAATTACGGTGAAAAAAATTAAATGCTCTCTACAATATAAAAATCTGGAGAAGGTTAGTTGGAGTTTGGTTTGGAAAGTTAGAAAATCACGATTTTATTTTGGTAGGTACTCCACGTCTGCATTATATATTTATCGTTTATATTTATTGCAGGATAGGCGTAATTAGTTTATCGGACTCACGGGTAGATAAGTTGGTATAAATACGTAGGTATATTTTACCGTATCAGACGTTTAACGGATAGCCGGCTCGTTTTACGCTGAATTTATACCGTTTTTGTATAAATGTTTGTGGCGGTTTTCGACCGAGGAACGTATTCATTTTCCATTGTTTTTAATATTTATAATGTTATATAAAATTAATATTATGTGGGTATATCTGATGCCGTTCGCTTTTAAATGCGTTTTCACGAATTCATGGGTTATCTTGACGTTGAGAATACGATTTAAATAGGTTTTTAACGTAATCACAAGATAATAGTATTTCATAAATAATATATAATATTATGTAGTCAATATTAATGTATACTTAAAAACTGGATGCTATTTTATCATAATATCCGTTGTAAAGTCTGTGTTTTTTTGTTCACATTTTCTGCTTACTCAAAGTAGTAAATTTTATTTAATGGCCAACATTTTCTTTCGTGATCTTTGTCTCTGTCTTTGACTTCGCATTATTTCTTACGTTGTCTACGGATATCATATTATTTTCCGGAGTGTCGAGATTTAAACTATAATCCTTTAAAAATGGGTCATATATGGGTTGATTTATCTTTTGAAGTAAAAATTTTGACCGGTTTTAGAACCAAAAAAAAAAAATAAAATGAGTAAAAATATTACCTATTATTATTAATATTATTAGAATATTATACATCCGATAAAGCCGTGTTTTTAAATAATCCGAGTGGGGGTTCTGGAAAGTATACAATCGCAAAATAAAGTTCTCGAGACATGATATTTTATTTTATGCTAAAAATCTTAGAGTTATCAAGGATTTTAATGATGTGTTTACCGCACTCTACTGTGAAACATGTTTTTGGTTGGTTAATTTTAGGTTAAGTTTCAGAAGAGTGATCAAACATTTCTCAGAAAAAATTGCGCTTCAAACCCATCGCACCCAGAAAACTATGAAGTATGATATTATGTGTTTGTGTCAGGAATTAAGCGAGTAATGGTATTATAATAATATATGACGTATAACATATATACTCAAACACTTTCCAAACACCATAATATTAATTTAAATTTAAAATAAACAAGTAATATAATAACATAAATTTGGTTAAAATTAAAATATAAAATTTGCATATGTTTTATTCAATGGGAAATTGAATATAATTCGAGCTATTTCCAATTAAAATAAAAAATACAATTAATCATAACCAAATGAACTAAAATCTATACAAAATAATTGTGAATAAATTAATAAGTGATATGACTGCGTAGTATTACACATAATATATTATATTATATCAGTCATCCAACTGTACTATATGTTTTGAATTATAAGGAAAATTCAGAGAAAATTCCCAGATTTACGGCTATAAAATAATATACCCATCACCAGAGCTGTGCAATGAAAAAACCAATAGAAATCCGATAAATAATATTTTTTTGCATTAATAAATTGTATTAAAATAATATTTAAACCTGCAACTATATTATATAATAGCAATATTATTATGGTCGCGTATTCATTTACCTCGAAATGCAATAGTCGTAGCCTAATCCGACCAATAATCATATTTGAAAGCTGTGATAAAAATATTATATCATATATGCTTCTTTCATAATGTAGACATGCTCGTCTGCAACTACACTGATCTAATGCGCTTATCCATGATGCACATGGTGTACGCAACATACACAACACGCGGCTGTATAGTAATGTTTGAACATTATAGAAGTGTTGTCGCGAGATAACGAAAAGTTATACTCAACATCGATTTTATCCGTTGCCAATATAGCGGTTTGGTTTTCGACCTGTTAAATTGAAATATGATTTACACATAGCATTATGCTCGTGTTTTTTTTTATGGACCTCGTCCAATTATTGTGTTCAAATGGTCTCATAATATTATTTTGATGGTTCAACAAACATTAAGTTATATCTAACGGTCTGTTTAAATGCACTGGTACACTAAATCAAAATAAATGTCTCTTAAAAATGAAAAAAAAAACACTCATTAATAATTATTATCGTAGCCCAATAATTGTTTGATAAAACAATCACTGCGCTAGATCTGTGCGCGATTTTAAGCCCCCGGCGTCGATTATTTAATATAAATGCCTCAAACTACTTTTAATACGAATACAAATATATTCTATAATATTATACTGACTGGTTTATTTAAAATTAAAATAATATTTCAAACTGAGTAATACCTACTTTAAAGGTACATATAAAACATCGATCAATTTATTATGGTAACATGTAAAAATGATGTCAGTGAAAAACTTTCACATATGTCACGCCTGTGTCAGAAATATTGGATTTTAATTTTAATTCAAAGTTGAAATCAATCAAATTCAAACAATTTTATTTATATAGGTTCAATAAAATAACAATGTCAAGATAATTTTAAATCTAAAACACTTCTTGACATTTGAGTGGGCCAGTGAATTAGAAAATTGCAATAAAAAAAAAAATAATGGTATTAAGATGAATAAAATCAGATGACTATTCAGGGTGAAAATATGTACGCTGATATGGCAATATTATTATAATATGCTAAATGCATCATCAACGCGAATGTACTATCAAACACTGAATATCAACGATACAATTATTTACAAGAACATGAGTATAAAGTACTCGGTAGTTTATTATCCTAAGTCAATCATGATATTAATAATTATTACGATTTTATTTTTGTCAATAACGATGCGTGTTCAAAACTGTTATGTTTGACACGCGATATTTTAGGAACCATTTGGAATATACTTATTATGCATCGTTTGAAACGTTTTAGGAAAATATTTTCAAAACAGGAAATAGAACCTACGTTTTTTTTAGTAGAAAATTTTTCTATTCGATGGAAAAAAAAAGCAACTAAAGTAATACTGGTAACGCTCAGAGTCAGATTTAGATTGCAATTTTATAATATAATTACATTTAAACTTCATACAACACATACGCCACCACAGTGTGTCTGCATCCAACCAACGTCAAGAGGATGTATGCTTTTGAAAACTAAAACTTGTGGCTCGTACCAATAAACGTAAAAAAGCCAATAACAAATAACTTTACAAAGTAGATTCAAATCATCAAATGTTTCATATTTAATCCGATCGAGATTCAGACGATCTCACATTTATGTTATACTATTATGCATTTTAATATTAGATACGTTAGTTAATTAATCTCACAACGATACCTAACGATACCAAACGATACCAAAATTATTTCCTCATCGTACTCGTTATTTTACAGTAGACAGTGTGGAATGGTATACAAAGCAGTGTTCAAATTTTATAACTATTCATAATCATAATTAGATACCTATCAGTCTTGCAACAATTAATAATGATGTCTGACATGATAAACGATGTTGTCTACAAAGAATGAAAAACAGGAGTGTGCGAAATGTTTTCCTTAATTTGGAATTTCCGTACTCCTTTCCAAAACTATTTAATGTGTTGGCGTCAATAATCTTTATCTAATAATTAGATTATATAGGCTATAAGTTGTTTATATATTTATTTAAGTCAATACACAGTGGCGGATTTAAGAAAAAAGACCCAGTTCACAAACACTGAAAATTCAAAAAGCACAATAAAATAATAACGTACGCACCTATACGTAGCGCTAGGGCACAGTTTTTGTTTTTCAATAAATATTTCGAGTTAAATAATTAATTAATCAATTTTACCTTACCTAATTATAATTAAACTTTATACGAATTAATTATGTAACTGACAATAGAATGCACAGTATCAAAATTATTCTGACCAGACTTTTTTTTTTTTAATATTGATATTGAAAGAGTATTTTTAGAAAATAATTGTATCCAAAGACGAACACAAAAACACTGCTTGGTTTTAAAATTGTAGAGTATCTCCTCGCTTTCTGTTCTAATGGCAAATTATCGCTCATCTATCCATCTAGGTATAATATGTGTTATCATCGACACGGTATTCTAATGTATTCATTAAAACCAAATATATTACAGATATTCGATATGCGGGTATGCGTTTGAAAGGCAGCTATAATATGTAAATACTGGTAATTACTTATTAGCCAATTACTTGCCAATTCACTCAATTAGATCAAAACGTTTTCCGATTAAAAAAAAACAAAAAAATCGTGAGTTCAAGAGTCCACACAGGGAATGGCCATTTCAACGAATGCATGTCCATATTATATTATTATTGCTCCATTAAATCCGCCACTGGCGACATATGGCTTAGCCGTACACACAGTGTTACCAAAAACACCATAAACACAAAATGCAGTTTGCACTCGTGTTCTAAACGCAAAAACACAATATTTTCAGCATTCCGGAACTCTGGCTGAAATTGTGGCAGATAATATCACAATATTCTACATAATATATATGGTACTCACGTTCGCGTAAAACTGGCGCGGACTGCAGTTTGAACTGGTTTTCGATCTTGGCGTTGCATCCTGTAAAAATACAAAACATAAAACATTATATTGTGATCAGTGTGGTTTTTAATGACTTCGGGATAGGGAAGACGACAGCGAACGTCTGTGCTAAACGATACGTGCAGGTCGGCGAGTGGTGAGTGTGTCGAGTACTCGCAGCAGCATTCTGGTAATTCGCCGGTCACCGTGGTAAGGACGAGAGTAAAATAATAATTTATACATTATATACATAGTACGTTTAGTGATAATATGCGGCTTAAACGGTCGATTGTCTTTGGGTTTCCGGTTTCTCACAAATGCCCGGAACGAATCCGTTTCCGGTCCGCGAGCGGTGGCGGCCCGGTGGCTGCAGCGGCTCCTCTTTGAAATTCACTTTTGGTAAACGCACCGGAATAGTTCACTTTAAACGAATCTCTTGCGTGCAAATGCACCGGCTACGACGACCATCTCACGTAGGACTGCACCGTTTATTATGACGTTTACACAAGAATACAATATTATTATAATATTAATTATTATTGTGCAGCAGTAAATCGCGTGTAGATATACGGTGAGTGAGTGCATGCAGTAAACATACATTAGGTAAGCGTTAAGGCGATATAATAAAAATCGGGACGTGCGTATTATATTATTATGTTATGGTGCAGTCTTTTTGTTTAAAAAGACAATAAGACGTTAAATTATCATTACTATTGTTGAAATAAAAATTCTCCGAATGTGAAAAACGCGAATTGAAAGGACGCCGAATAGTTTTTAAAAATTTTTTTAGATTTAAATTTAATTTTTTCGCCCGCTGATGTTCTTTGTTTCTGTATAGCAGTAGTAGTATTATGCGACCTCTCATCCCCGAGCGGGGCAGGTGGAGGAAAAAAACACGAAAATGCAATAAGCTCACTTCGTTGACTACAACTACAACTGCGGTGAGCTTGTCTGTATATAGGACATAGGTATAATATAATAACAATGTAATATATAAACACACGAGGAAATGCTGTCGGCGGCGGTGACGGTGACACTGCAGGTAAATTTAATTTAAAGTACCCACCCAAAAGGGCCCCGGGAAATGTATATAATAATAATAATAATAATAATAACAACACTAATACTTATCTTCCGAAAACATTAATATCATCCGCGTAAACGAGACGCGAATTTGCTGAGAATTCATTCGCGGCTATTAGTGTTTAGAATATTATTAATGCTAGTTGACTCGTGAAAATGCAGAATATGATTGTTAGGTTAGAATATCATTGTTTGTTTTTCATTTTTTTTTTTCAAAGTCAAACAGTTTATTTGTAATATACATAATACCTACATAATATTATATTTTATAAAACGAACTGAAAATGTTTTTAAACTGCATATGCGCATCGTTTGATTACATTAAATCTGTTCCGTAATAATATAATATAATATTATAATTTATAATGTATGAAAATACGGTGGTTTGGTTTAATTTAACTTCGCGAAGTCCATAAAATATAATGTATAATTTTAATATGTATTATGCATGATAAGTGTTTGTTTATGCATATTTTTAATGACTAATGAGTAATGTTCGTTCGTTGAATAATATTATGCACTAAAATATATGTTTTATAATACGCGAATTCGAAATTTTTATGGTTGGTAGAAAAAAAAAAATACTTTGGAAGTATGATTTTTTTTATTTTTTCGTTGCATTCAACTGCGTGTATCATCATAACCATTGTACAGAGTACCTACACCTATTAAATATTATATGTAGGTATTCTATGTAGACATATCAACGGATATAATGTATTATACAATATTTCTTTACTGAGAATCGAAAAGTTTAGCTTTTAAGCAATATTATCTACTTCCGACGTTTTATTCAATGGATTTTTTTCAACAGTGTGCATTATTCGACGGACATATTTAATTCGTTAAACTTCTTTCATATTTTTTCCTTTTTTTTTTTCATCACACACGACGGGGTAATAAGGTATATGGTAAATATTATTTTTTCCAGTCCGTTTCACTTTATTATCATTACTGTTGAGGCGGTATATATATATTCGAACGACCTTAGACTGACAGCCGCTTTCAGCCGAGCAAAGCGAACATTTTACCAGTACCTACCTACCTACTTTCTGTAAACAAAATGTACACGTACGTTTTTTTTTTTTTTTTGCACACGTATTATATATTATTTGAATATGTATTATACGAATGTGCATGTTTTTATTATTATATTTTGTTTTTTTTTTTTTGTTCTACCCCACCGGTGAAAAAATCTGGAGATTTAACCTTTTGTCCCGGGGGTGGCCAATAAAAACCGCCGTGTATACCTGCCCGTCACGGCGTTCTCTAAATCAAATTATAATCATCGTGTAATCCGCGGACCATATTTTATAACTGGAAACGGATTTGCAATATTTTTGTGTTTGCGGACGGGCGATGCTCTGGCACTGCTGCTGCGGAGGGTTACGCTCTGGCGGCGGGTGTGATGTGAATAAAAATTATATTATGCCACGCAGAAACAGAACAAAACATATAACTATATATAATAATAATAATATATATACGTACATATTATAGGCTCGGGTGTGCGTGCAAGTGTGTGTGTGTGTGTGTGTACGGTGTTCACCCTTCGTTAAAAATTTGCGTGGCCCAAGGTACAAATACTTATAATAATAATATTATTATCATTACTGTTATTATTATACGGTTTATAAATGCACGCAACGTTGACGGACCTGTCCACCCTTCACCCGCCGCCCAAGAGTTAACGAGGGTAAAATTGGACCGATATTCGACTTTAATTGCGACTAGGCACTGTACGAGTGTCAAATACGAAACAAAAAACAAAAACGACCATAACGCGTGGAAGCATAGACCGAGTGCACTCGGAGTTTCACAATAAATGAACATTTCTCGGGAGATCATTAGACAACTGCGAATATTATAATATTATTATTATTATTATGTATGCACATTGCAACAACTGTTCGCGCACTATACGGACGGCTGCTACATGTACACATATATATGTATTATATATATATACCTAACCCATCCTATCAAAACACGAACGTTTTAATAATTGCGAGAGTTAAATAATACATTATATTACATAGTCTGTTTAAAGTTCGATCAATACTTTGGGTAATTTGTACGTATAACTTCTTCGGCTGACTATAGCACATTTTATTTTGTTTAAACCACATAGGTACTATCCTTTTACGCGATAATTAAACGAATATTGGAAGTCTTTCAATCTTTTGTCATATTTTGCTACCGTTTTCGCAAATATTTTAAATATTTTTTTAAACATAATAGTAAATTAGTGTTTGAAGTCTGAAATAATTCACAAAAACGTTAAACATTAATTTTTTTTATAAATATATTGATAATAATAATGCATTGAGTGCCCTCCTCAAGAACATATTTTTCTTCACGGTTTTAAGTCATCCTTTCAGTATTACTGTATATTAGGGCCTTGTTTTCAACTATTTATAGTGAAACTTTGTTTTCTTCAACTATAGTAAAATAATAGAGAATTGAGTACCTATTGCTGACGAGGACGCAATGATGACACCATGATGGAACTATATTGTTAATAATATAATTTATTCCGTTGTAATAAATAGGTCTTAATAGTTTTTGTCTATACCAATCCATTTAAAATGATTTTTGTATTTTCAAATTTGTTTATTTTATGGTATAATAATTAGAATTTAATTGTTTATAAAATAACGACAGCACAACATACCATTTTCTAATCCATTTAGTTTCCACTTTAGCGTTATTCTCTAGTGTGCCAAACCACCATAATAATAATTATAGGTACTTTTTTTTTATGACGTTACGTAATATTATTATGTTGTACACAAAAGTAAATTCAAGAACAATTTAATACTAATAACAAAGCTTATGGATTAATTTACCTTTCAAGTCTGTCGATCGTCATTGTTTCTGCAAAAGTACGTCAGAAACCGTTTAAAAATACTAGAACGAGTAATAAAAGTCATTTGCTCGTTAATGTAGAACGCGAAAAAATAAAAAAAAAACACAGCATAAACGTGGATTCAATTAAGTAGAGACCTGGACGAAAATAATGTAAGTGGCTGACATAAAATAACAAAGGACGTCGTGTCGCGTAAAAAACAGAAATCATCATGTTTTGAAAAAAAAACCAAATCACATTAGGTTAAAAAAAAGGAAGTCCTATGCGATTCGGACGTCCACTGCTGATATTATAACGCTGAGTGTTGTGCTTATCATTGCCTAATTCGAGTCAAATGAAACGTGTAGGAAGTATTATACCTATGAATCAAAATATATAATTAATGAAACGCAATAGTTATCGAAAAACGTATAATTTTAAATATCATATGCACTTAAACATCACAGCCGTCGGAAAGCGATAGATTTTCTACGTATATAATTTTGTTAACAGTGTAATACATACTTTTGATTTTCTTTAGACTTTTCAGAGCATTTACATGATTTAAAAACGCGTTATGCGCATTAGTAAGTACGATACGTAATAATATTATCGTATTACGTCATACGATTATAATAAAGGTTTTTGCTAATAGGGATTGGGTTTCTCCTAACACCATTAAAGTAAAAACAATCGATTATCATAAATAAATAAAGGATTACATTGGCAGCCACTGGCTGTGGTATTATAATAGAATAAATAAAGAATGTCGTTGAAATAATCGCAGCTTGCAGGAGCACTAGAAAATTAATTATTTGAGAGCTGTCCATTATCGAGAAAAACTGATGTTATTATAGAGATTTTTTTTTATTTTAACACTTAATAATTATAATAAACCATTTAAGTCTGTGTATTAGCATATTTTAATTATAAACAACAATATTGTAAAACCACACGTCTCCCATACGATTATAGTGGTTGTTGGTTTTATATTCTTTTTTGATTTTTGATTGTTATAACATTTGCAGACCATTGTAGTTTTGGTTGGTTCATTAATATTATTATCGTATGGATACAACAATCCCGATAATGGACACGAGTCGGTAAACCAGTATTCGCGATAATGATTTTGACTGAAAATATAAGCAACGACCTGTCACAGTGACTACTATCTACGCGCAATCTATTGACGGACCAACATACTAAATTATGCCATCCCCTTTATATTGGTCTCGTTTCATCACCTATCCCTTCATTATTAGATTTTAGCGATACTGATTCTGTTGTTTTGACGCGATTATACTATTATGTCGATGCAGATTGTCATTAGACGTTTAAAACAAGACGCAAGGATAGTTGGGGATTAAGATGACTCTACACAATATTATGTTAATATTACCTAGGTATATCGTTCTATTTGTTTTTATTTCATCAATAACGCCTTAATTCCATTGTTTGTCGTCAACAGTTTATGTTGGGAGGGTATTACAATAGGTACTTTAAAAACAGTATATAGGTACCTCTATCCACGTATTAGTCCTCAACACAGAAAACCTGTAATATTAGCAGTCGAAAACATCCATAGAATAAAATATTATTACAAGATCACATACGATTGGTGTGTGTTGTTTAAGTACTTTAAATGCATCTATTCACCATATCCCCTTTATATTTGTATCATATCATCGGCTATCTCTTCATTATTAGATTTGTACTGAAACTGATTCGGTTGTATTGACATGATTACATGTGGCACGCCGATGCAGATATTATTTTTCTGATTGTCGTTAAACGTTTTTAAACAAGACACTAAGATATTTGGGGATTGAGGTCACCATACAAATCATTTGAATATTATCATTATATTTCATTTTTTTAACATATATTATATGTTTTTGGCCTGGGTACACATATTTTGATTTTTCACCAATTTTTCTTAAGATTTTCTTTGGCATGGTTACTATTTTTAACAAAAACATATCATATAAAACGATTCACAAATTTTCTTTGGAGTAGAAAATATCAAGTGATTTACCACGTAACTGTAATCTTAACCATGACTCTCTTGATTTGAAAAAAATCGAGATATTTTTTTTTTTCATCAATAACGCTTTATTTTTATACTTTGTCGTCAACCATTTCACGACAGTTTACGTGGGGAGAGAATTACAATATTTTAAAAACAGTACTAAGTACATATTATATACCTATCCACGCATAGACTCTCAAGACAGACAACCTGTAACATTAGTAGACGAAAACATCTGTATAATAAAATATTAATACAAGATCACAAATTATATGATATTGATGTACTGTGCTTTTGAAATACTTAAAAGATATCTCTCCCCCCCCCCCCCCCCCACCACCACCACAACAAGTTTAGCGAACAATCGATTTCTGAATATTAACACAATAAATTCAGTTAAGACAATGCGTTATACACAATTAATATTTATAATTCATTAATAGTTTATATTTTTACTATTCTTAAAGAAAAAGTAACAACAGTTTTAAGTTTTAAGAATCGAAGATTTCTTATTTAATATAATTATAATATTATATTATGAGTTATAATGTGTTATATTTATAGTTGATGTATTATGATACATAATAAATTAATGATAAATTTATATGTTATTTATTATTGTATATTTTGCATGTGTACATGACGAATGTGTGGGAATTTCATGTATAATAATTAATATTTTTAAAAATTATAATCGAATACAATTTAAATATTATAATCTTATAATAACGTTTTATGTATAAGAAATGACTTAAAATTTACATTTACATTCATACGAGTAATAGACAAAGTAAAATTTGAAATTTAACCATATAATTACTATAATAATTAATTACAAAAATGTGACATGTATTATATTGTTATAATATAATATTATTATATTATTGTTTAGAGGTAGTTTATTAATTAAATAACAATGCTATCAATATTATTCTTAAACATTTTATCGTATCAAAACTAACAACAATTTTTATACTTACTGTCTGAAAACATTTTATAATATCTTTTACAGAATAGCATTTATAAAAAAAAACTACATATCAACTATGTTTATTTTATTATTAAACATAGGGTAATAAAAACTTCCAAAATTACGTCCCATTTTATTTTAATACATTTTGTGGTTGCTTAAAAAAAATATTTCATATTGTTGAATTTTTGTTATCCCCGTAGCCATAGTTTGACTTTTATACCGTAATCTTCACCGTCATACTATGATATAGTCTCATCAAAATTATTTTCAGAACACTTTATAAAGTAATATTGAGATTGACAAAACGAAGGTTGAATTATTAAGATTTAAGATCCATAAACTTTTTAAATTGTATACAAAGAAAAACTAGAGGGTCTTATAGTCATAAAGAATTTATTAAGTACGTATACATATATAAATATATTGTTAATAATTACTTTTTCCTTTCATTTAACCGGGAACGTAATCGAAACGGAAGTTGAATAATTAACCGCAAATCAAAATTTAATCACTAGGCGGATTCTGTTGTACAGTGATATTATATCCTACGTCGGAGAGAATGTGCAATAAACATACGTTAAATATGAAACACAAACATGATTCGATATTTAAATTGAAGTACGTACATGCATTGGGAAAGCTTTAAGTAGTAATCAGCTTTTAAAGCTAACATAAATACAGAAAATATAGTTGAAATTTCATCCAAGCGCTTCTCTGCCTTGGTTATCTTGCATTATAAATGGTCCAAATTGTTTTTATGACTTTTCACGGGAATATTCATGAGTATAAAACGCACCGATTAATACATATTTAAAGAAGAAAAAATGTCAAACGGCTAAAGTAACGACTAGTTGGTCTCGGCACGACGGTACGATACGATGATGAGAAGTAATCCGATAAAAAGCAGACCGTATACAAAATATGACGCGTACTTAGCGCAGTCGTTTGAATAATAGACGTTATACATACCTACCTGCCTAACCTACAGCGTTGAACTCACTTTAAACCCGACCGACATATTTTATATTTTGTGTCCCGTAATACAAAACCATACCGACTATGGCCATGTGAAACAGTATACACAATTTAGGTAATTTTGTACGCCAATGTGTCAAATCTGAACAAGCTGCAGAATTTAAAGTGCATGTCTTGAGTGACATTGACTAGGAACGGAAAATCTAATAAACCTAGTAAAGAAACCGAAATTATTTTATTTTTTTACAATGACATATTATTTTATCTGTGAAAATTAATTCAATAAATTACACCCGCTAATTTTTAAAAATAATCTGTAGGTACCTACTATAGATTATTACCTAAATAATATTATTATGATAAGGTTCTGAATTGATTTGACAGGAGTTTTCAAAAAAGTGATTTTAAGATTTCAGATAGATAAATTATTTAAATCCTTCATACAAATGGTTTTGTCTATTCCGAGACCTAAATATTGTCTCTTTGAAATTTCGTAAATTTCGTTCGACAACTTTGTCGTTTTTGAAAATAAGAATATTATAAATCGAAAAATCAATAGAATCAATAGAATCATTATTTATTTCTTCAATTGTTTACTGAAGCGAAGCACGGTACCTTGTGGATCAAACAAAATTATTTTTTTTTGCAAAAATTATGATAAAGTTTGGACAACGTCCCCTCTTAATGTAATGTATACCTAATTCGAGTTTAATAACCAATATTAATTATAATTTTAAGTCTTAACATTTACAAACAATTATCATTAACTCGTTTTTTAAGAAACTGAACTCGAGGTAAGCTCGGTCACCCGGTACTTGTATATTTTATGCCATATTTAAATAATAATAATATCACGGTTTTCTAGGTGCGGCTGATGAAAATAATATTGTGTGACCGTATAAATAATAATTATAATGTATACGCGTCGGAATAACAATGCCAATTGGAGCGTGATTAGTTATACGATTCGGCAGCGGTGGTTGTTCGTTTAGTGGTGTATTATTTAATCTGCGAAAAGGGTCGCACGGTTTGACGAGTGAGGAGCTAATAAACTAGTTAGGTGTGTGTACCTATATAATATATATATATATATGTATATGCACACATACACACACACATACACACACACACACACACACACACACACACACACACACACACACACACACACACACACACACACACACACACACCTAATGCAGTGGCTCTGGGCACAACATTTACCAAAAACCAATGTCCTGTTAAACGCGTGGTCACCGCGTAGTACACGGTACGCGGTACACGGTATATACGGAGTGGCATGGAATAAGCGGTGTACGAGTGCATAATAATTATATCGTTTTGACCGTCGCGGTGTGTACACACAAACACCGACAACAACCGCCACAATCGGCATAAATTGTTTCGTTATAATGAATAATACCTACCTCGCCACACCGCAACACCACGGCCCGGTCAATATAGGTACGCGATAAAGGCTTTTGAATAATAATAATAATATATTATAGTGGCTGCAGTAGTGCGTATAAGTACGCGGAACACAATTAATAATCATACCTACGGGGGGGACGAGGTGGCCGAGTGGTCTAACGCGACGGATTCGGCACAGCCGGTCCGAGTTCGATCCTCGACCACTGGGCGGCATTTTTCTCCGTGCAAGTCACGGTGTCCGGAGAACAAGTGCCGCCATCCCCCCACCCCGGGGCACGGCAGAAACCTACGGGTGCCCCATTAGAAATTCTGCCAAACACAACACACACGTGTACCAACCTACCCAATATAAAAACCTACCAAACCTACCCAATATAAAACCTACAGTGCCCTCCCCACACCCAATGGCCTATGTTGCCGCGGGTTACCCAATAAAAAAAAAAAAAAAAAAAAAAAAAAAATCATACCTACTATATCGAAAAACACATTTTACTAAATTGTTGGTGTTATTTAGTTTTCCCCAAAAATTACTTACCTAGGTACTAAATTTAGAAAAAAATAAAATAAAAAAGGTGGATAAGTGGATGTCGCTCTGCTGTACAGTAGGTTACAAGTGGGTTACTGTAATAGATGTTGTTAAATTTGAATTCTATGATATAATATCATTGTATAAGAAAAACGATTCTGAGCGAAAACGGTCAGTCAGCCTATGAAATAAGTATATTTGATGATATTATTGTGAATAAAGTAATTTATATATATAACCTATTTAAGTGGAGACTTGTTTTAAATTTTCAATCCTTAACCATAAAAGTTAAACATATTATACATTTTTAACCACAAAATAATTAATAAATTATAAATTTGATAAATGTTGTCAAAATTTGAACTTTAAATGCTTATAAAAAAAAATTGTGCCTATGTATTTTTAATATATTTCAACTGCTATTAGAACGATATATCAGGAGCCTTATATTAAATATTCACGCATTTTTACCCATCAAATAAAATTTTATTGATATTTATAGAAAAAAAAACTAAAAAAATTGAAAACTGACAATGTCCGTAAACAGCTCAAAAAGAGTCAAAATATTTTCAAAATTGTATGGTGTATAGAAAATGCTAATATAAACATTCAGTCAAAATTGCATGTCCCTACGGTTATTTGTTTTAGAGTTACACCAAAAACCAAAATCGATTTTTTCAAAAACAGATTTTGCGTAAAAATTTCCGTTTTTCCTTAATTTTTCTTTTGTTTTTCACGTCGCTTTTGAAAACTACTGGGAAATTTTTACTTTTGGCCCCCTCAAAGTACCAACTAGATTCACTTTCCTATCAGAAAAGTTACTGTTGAAGAAAATCCAAGCATTTTTACTGTCCTAAAAGGTGATGACAGACACAAAAAAAAAAAATAAAAAAAAAAAAAAAAAACACACATCATTGTAAAATTAATACATTCATCGCTTCGCTCAAAATCTAAATGTTTGAGCAATTCAAAAAATAATTGAGTACGATTTTTTGATTATTTTTTAACACCGTTAACTTGTATCGTTTTAATATAATATTGTACCCGGGTCTTGACGCTAATTATTCTTGAATGCATTCTAAT
Source organism: Metopolophium dirhodum (assembly GCF_019925205.1). Lineage (NCBI taxonomy): Eukaryota > Metazoa > Arthropoda > Insecta > Hemiptera > Aphididae > Metopolophium > Metopolophium dirhodum. The sequence continues at coordinate 72,001,229 of NC_083560.1, forward strand.
TATTGTATTTATTATTGGGATATGAATTTCAACTGAAAACACTGTGGGATATTTTTCGACGCTTTGAAAATCTGTTCAATCGTGGTTACACCACAATAACTTAGGTGTCACCTATTTTTGAAAAGTCTGCCATTAAATTTGTCTACGTGACGTGTTTTGAAGAGCCCCGATGGTAATATTTCATAACCGAAGTTGGTTACTTCATTTATTCTTAATATTATTTTTTTATAATATTCAATGCAATTTGTTTTTAACTATTGATATCCAATATCGAACTTGCTTTATTCCATGGAACTCTCAAGCATTTATCTTAGAATTTTTTTGTCTGGACATTTTTAGTTTAAACTTTTCCCGTGTGTTCAAATTTAATTTGGTTTCGTGGATAGAATCATGTAACTGTGTCAATAACCCAACACGGCACAATATGTTAGCGTGCTCCAACTGTTTTATGAAAAACCTGTTGTATAATCAACTACTGACTAGGTACTGTATTATTTATGATTAAATTAGTCCATATTATTTTAGTATTTTTGTTTAGTTATTGTCACAATCGTTGGGTTTAAATTATTGTCGTTGATAGTTTAAAAATAATCCAGTCGGACCAGATCATGTTTTGATGTGTTAAATTTTTTTTTTTTTTTACTAATGTTGTAGTTGTCAATAACATGAATATATTTTGGAAACATTGTGTTGAGAAACAAATAAATTGTATGAAACCATTTGCAAGAAAAAAAAATGTACATAACCTTATGAAATTCAATAAATGACGCAAACAGAAAATAAATTAACACCAACTTGATGAATTATAGTGATTTGGCTAACATCCAATGTATGTGTAAAAGACTACAACTATTGGCGTCTACAGGGAAAATAATGGTAATATTTTATTAAAAATTAAACGTCTATAACAAAACAAAGTCTAAGCCACAGAATAATATATATTAATATATTATAGATCAGCTGTAACATCAAGTAATCAAATGTATTTATGTGTACCTGGGGACAGAAATAGGCACAGAAATAGAATACAACTTTACTAAGAATATATTGTTTTTACTTGAATACATTTAAATCCGTTAGTTTATGTAGAATAATTTTAAATGCATAGACAACATTTTTCAATAATATGAATCGGTACATATTATTTTCAAAAAAACAATTTTTAAGTAGAACTAAATATTAATACCCTTTTCACTCAAACCGTTCAGTCACATTACCATCCTTGAACATAGTTGTATCTTATTTTATATTTATTACAATTATTACTTATAGTATTTGGTATGCAAATATTCGCTTTATTAATAATAATACCAATTTCATGTAAAGTCATTCGATTTTTATGAATGGCCTTTTTGTTTATTGTATCTATGTTTCAAGGTTAAATGTTCTTTTTATTTCCTTATAATTTTCATAATAAATAAAACATGCTTCATAAGTATATGCCATAGTATACTATTTATGGCTACTATAGTATGAACATATACAGAAAAAGAGACGTTTAAGAATTCTTGTTAGATACAATAAAAAATAAGAAATTGTTTTTAAACTTGGAAAATTATTTCACCTATCTTACTATTAACAATACATTTAAGAGCATTAATTTGTAATGAATACATTTTTTACCAATAAGATTTCAAGAATAGCATTAAAGTAATGAATATATTAGTGATGGACATTTGAATGATTATTGTTATATTTGCCGTTTGATTTTTATACTCAGTAAAATGTATATGTTTTTTTCATTGGCACTGAAGTGAAATTGTAAATAACTAATTTTTTGAAAATCAATTTTAGTTATTTAAATATATTATTATGTTAAAAAAAAAATATTACTATAGATCCCTGATATTTGCTCCTAATCATAAATACAATATTTAATGTAAATGATTAATATTATATCATAAAATAATTTTAACTGCAATTGAAAAACCTTGAAAAAAGTATATAAATATTTAGAAGATTTTCTTCAGTATTAATAGTAAATATGTATTATGTATGAATTAGATATTTATTTATAACCTTTTACCAATAGTAGTTATGTATTTAAAATGTATTCATGGTTTTATAGCGATCTTTTTAAAATGTTAAGGATATTCTATAAACACAATGATAAACTTATCACTAATCTGAATTTTTTTAAATATTTGGTTAAAATTAAATAAATTCCATTCTTTGTGAAACTGAGTGAATCTAGTCTAGTGCTCAACAATTGGATGTAAGATACGACCTGATAACGACCTACAATTTACGACCTACAATTTAAATATTCACCAATAAATAAATTCAATATGTTATTGACTTGAAATAAAATAGAGATAGATAATAAAAAACCTATTTAATATTCTGAGTAGGTTTTAAGCTAAAAGTAATAAAAAACTTCAAAAATGACAGGCAACAGCCATTGTCGATATTAAATAGAATCTATCTTTTTATTATATTCTCAGAATAAAACATTTCAACAAACACGCTGCAACATAGGCGTGACTAAGGATTATCCATGGGTACTTTCGATACCCCGAAAAATTACTATGTAAAAAAAATACTAACTAAAAGAAAGATTTTTTGTAGATTATTAATTAATGCAACCACAGAAATTTGACTCAAGTAGCCTGTGCTGCAATATCGTAAAACAAGCGCTATAAAAGAGGTACGATAGTAATTGAACACGCATAACACCTACCAGTTCACATACAAAATATTGTGTACATTTAGAAAACATTTACAAAAAAACCAGGTAATTTTACATTTTGTATTTCAACGTTATTCATACCACACCGACCAGCTATTAAGAAAACTGTTGTTTGATTATGTCTGAAAGTGATGAGACGCTCTTCACACCGACACCGATACGGCGTAATCACGTAATTACAGTAGCCGACTAGCAGTGTGCGTGTATGCCGAGAATTCCGTCTCTTTTCAATTTTGGTTCGTCGTTTGTTCGTTTTGTCTATCGTTTTACGGCCATTTTGTGTCTAACACCGGCATCATCACTGTCGTTCGTCTTCACCGTTGACTGCCCTGGCAGACAATCACCCGATGTGACTTGCGAGAGGAGTACAACAAAAGAATTAAGAATTACTTAGATATCACCCATATGATCAAATTAAATCGAACCCTTACAAATTAACAGAACACTTACTACATTCCCCATCATGTGAGTCGTTTTCAATGCCTTGACAAAAACATCTTCTGGTATGTCATTGAACAACACCCTTTTTTGCGGAACGAAGCTCCAACAAGATCTACCCTGAATAATTTTGCACTCTCGTCTATATTGTGTCTACATTCCATTGTATTTATTTCAGATATAAAAAATATGTTTCGTCAAATAGTTGTAACCGAAACACATCGTTCCTATCAGTGATTGTTATATAGATTCAACCCAGAGGAGCCTGTGTTGGAATATGAGGTGAGAGTTACTTTTGGTCAAAAATGTTCACCATTTATTGCGATTCGTGCGCTATATAAATTAGTGGTCGGTGAAGCTTCTAACGATGAAACAATAAAAGCTATCGTTCATCGGGATCTCTATGAAGATGACATGGTTATAAGTATAAGTAATCTAACTGAAGAGCCCGTATTGACGTAAAAATCACAATATTAGAAAAAGTTCAGTTCGAACTGCGAAAATGGTCAAGCAACTCTATCAACTATCATCCCAAATTTCGCTGGAACACCAACAAGTTCTTCCAATTACGTTTGAATTACGTGATTCTTGGTCAAAAGTGTGTCCCAAAAGTTGACTCACTCAGCTACCAATATCAACCCTGTCCGTTGAAATTCAGCAAACGACAATACTATCAGAAATCACGTGTGTCTATGATGCTCTCGGATTTCTCACTCCTGTTTCGACGGATTTAAAAATATTAATGAAATATTTCTGGTTGTAAGAAGTAAACTGGATGAAACCCAAATTGAAGAAGCAATGACATCTTGGACTCTATACCACCGAGAGCTACCCGTTCTGGCTACTCTGCAAATACCTCGCATAATATGGTTACTCATCCAAATGCTACATATAAAATAACATGGGTTTAGCGACGCCTCTGAAGCAGCGTATGCGGCGGCCGTAAATAAGAATTGATTCAGACTCAGAAGTAAAGATGTTTACTCCAAATAATTAAAGATACCCTTATGCCATGATATGTAAACTATATTTATACTTATATTTCTCAACTAAGTTCCAACAAATTATGATCTTTAAAAACATAGCTTGTAGCGTGTAAGTAATTCATAAGTTATTGAACAGTTTTTAATTTCTTTACTTTTTTGAATAAAAACGTAAATACTGTATAATGAATTTTTATCTGCCTCCTACTCCAAGGTAATTTTTAAAATAAGGGTTTGATACGCATCTTACAAATTTAAACAAATGACTTGCAAAATTATTAAAGTGAAAAATTAAAATTTCTACGAGGTGGTTGCCGGCTGTGTGTGGGTGATATCTCACTTGGCGTAATTTGTAAAATGAGAGTTTGACGTCAAACCGCATTAATTCATAGAAATTTCATACTAAAGAGTTAAGAGATTGCATGCCAAAAACTACCAATTTTCAATATGGGGTGGGGTAGTGTGACATTTGACGAACGTTATTTTTCCGGTATCTCATGTAAGTATAATTTTTTTCCTTAATTTTAATCATAAAATCATGATTTAGCTACATTTTAAAAACAACACGACACACAGTAATGTAAAATTATATTTTCTATATATCTATTAATTTATTGTTAAGATATTTTCTAAATATTTGACTTCAATCATCAAAATATTACACTGTATATCACACTTTTACAATCTGAGAAAATAACAACAAACGTGTGCATGCGAGCACTGTGTATTTTATCCGATACAGCCTGTAGGCTAAAAATTTTACTACCTACGCATATATTTGTCTGTTGGAGTATTCGATTCCAAACGTATGACCACTATCGGTACATACTTATACCCCCGACTCCATTGACCTAAAAAATAAAACACTCTGCGCCCGAAGCAATGAACACGGTCCAAATCAAAGTGAAACGGAGCTAATGTAATATAAAAAATAAAGCAATAAAACAAAAAATAAAGCACAGCATGCAAGGAATAGCAAAACAAGTGCTTATCGTTTTAAAATTAATAATATTTTATATGATGACAAATTTGTTATTTATTACCTAGTTATGGTAATTTATAATACAGTGCTTCCCATACAATGAAATTACATATTAAATGAATATGTTTAACGAAATATTTTTGACAATCAAACCAAATTATAACCAAATTTTTGTAATTGTATTTAACTTCACAATATAATACGAATTGTTTTCGTTGCCCACAATGCCTTGTATTATGGAAGTTTCACTGAATTACCAATATGTTTAATGTTTATCCGAATCAAAACGATCTAACTATCTAACGTATATATTGTTATAATGACAAACACGATATAATTAAGTAACATGTAAGAAGACCGTTGTATATACTTTTGTTTACTAAACTGTAAATATCAATTACTTATAATAATGATTAATAAGTAATGACCAATCCTATAGTCTTTCCGTTTCCACGGTCATTTATGATTTTTAATCCAAAGAATTTTTAATCCCAAACACACTTTGCAATATTATAAAGTTGTATCATATTATGTTCTAGGTGTTATACTATAATATGTAGAGTTCAAAGTAAACCCGCATAGTTTGATTTTATTTGGAAACAACTTACTCTAGTAAGACTACTGCGTATCGTTTTTGAAAAAAGCAATGCTAATAAAATATATAAATTGGTTTTGAATAAATTAGATCAATAAATATTATGATTTATGGTGCATTATCTGCCTATTTGTCTATTAATTACGACTGCTTGCGTTAGTGTCTCAACACTTTAGTAGTTTAGTATAATGCTTTTAACATTCGGTTTGATAAATCTATAAGTATCTTAATCGGTATTATCATGGTTTTCTGAATCCTCAGGGTTCGCGTATATCAACGTAATTTAAAGTGTGTTTGGTTTTGTAAATAACTATTTTAAAAAAGGTGTGAGAACAAATATATATATATTGATAGTTTGCATAATATGGATGTGTCAGTGTACATAAATTAATGTATAAACAATAAGGTATAAATAAAATTATCTCAAGAGCAACCTGACCTACAACCTTGGTAAATTGCAAGTGGTAAACACGTGATAAAGTTTAATAACCGTATTATTTGTTGTTTTAGTGTTCGTGCGAGCGTGCGAATATGGCGACCATGCGAAACCGTACCGTGTCGAAAATTCAACAAAATATGAATATTTTAAACCAACCAGTGGAAGAAAAAAACGTGGTTTTCTTAGCTAATGATAGTATTGAGAAACTCAATATATTTTATCTAATACGAAATAAGAAAAATAATATTTTGGACTACGTTTCAAAATTAATTTCAAAAAATAGACAGCAAAATGCGGCAGCTATAAAGCCAACAGGTACTGTAAAAGTAAAATACGGTGAAACTTCCATTTAACGAATTCCACTATATTACGTTTTTTTTTTTTATTCCCTATAAGAATTCGTTATATGTAAGTTTCACTGTATAATATACTATAAAATAATAATATGATAAGCTTTATTTGGGTCATTTGAGATGATCACGAGTTTGAGACAAATGGTTTGCAAAGTATATTAGTTGAAATCTAAATTAAACATGTTTACTTATTATGCAGTTTATAGGTAATATTATCGTTAAAAGACTGGATAATTCTCTAACATAAATATGATATTTTTTTAATAAATACCAACAAAATTAATTAATCAACAGAGTCAAAATTAATAAATATAAGATATTTAATTATTATAGTAAACAAAAATAATATATCATTTAATATAATAGGTACATATGTATAATGGATTTTATTCATTATATCCAAAATTGAATTGTTTTAATAATTGAACTAAGTGTGATCTTAGAAAAATATCATAATGTTACGAAAATTGGATTGGTTAATGTTAGTACCCTGATATTACAAATTTCGTTTTTTTATTAACATGGGCATTTATTATGATTCCTAAATTACCTATACAAAATACCTAAACAAATTACAAAATGTCCAATTATGATTAATTATATATCTACAGTTTGATTATTATGTAATTTTTAATTTAGTTATTGATCGACTGTAAAATAAAAATAAATCCACTATTACGATTATGACGTCGTGGCTTATCTAATCTCATAATACTAAAAAAATATATATTTTTATAACTATATAATATCCAAAACATTATTCAATTCCTAAATGGGTCTTAAATATTTTATGCCGAAACATGATAGTAAAATATCTTATTATATATAAATTTATATTGAACTAATGTAGTCTTTAAAATAATATATTGAAATTTGTCTATCTACCTAAAATCTGTTGGCTATCAATAATATTTTATAAAAATTGAGACAACGTTTTCAAAAGTGGATAAACAATGTAACCGTAAATTGAATTTTTTGTATGATTTATTTGAACTTTACTATGTATAAAATAAATAATGAATATATGAATATCCGTTTCTGGAAGCAATTCAATACATTATTGATGCTGTTATTAGACGTAACATGTTCAACAAAAACAAAGTATTATTTAATAATAATAACATTGATCATATATATTTTATAAAACAAAATATAATACATCATAAATGTCTGTTCAAATACATTTGAGAAAATAAAACCTTATCGACAAAAATACAAATACAAACAGAAATAATAAAAGTATAAAACAAAGACCATTTCAAACGCTTATATCAATTGGATTTTAACAATGGTTGTGTTTCATATTACAATCGAGTACATACACTAATAAATTGAATAATTAATTAATGGGCAGGGAATTTTTTTTATTTTGATAACCAACATAATTTTAATAAAATATGTGTTTGCGTAAATTGAAAGTTGGAAAAGCCAACAAATACAGACAATTTGTACTTAAATAGTGGAGTCATTAAATCAATTTCTTATTTCAAGAAACGTGTATTGGTCCCAAGCCAGTGATAACACTTTTAAACAGAAGGGCTGTGTTTAGTGTTTATGTCAAGACCTAATCAACGACTTAGCTTGTTTTGATGTGTACCCATCTACTGACAATACTGTAAGAAAGATAACGTTTTTTATATAGCTGACAAAAATATAAATTTCAGTTTTGTACACTTTTCAAAATGAAAATTGAAAGTTATGTTTATTATAACCTATGTACTGGTTCCAACGCTTGAAAATAGTAATAGTAATTAATATTAATACATTTACGAATTAAAATTTTAAAAAATGTATGCAAGGAAACGGTTAATATAAAAAAAACAATAAAGCAAGCGAAATTGGTTTACGGTTACCTACTTCGACATATTATTTCGTCAACAAGAATAACAAATTGGATAAATTGGATAAATTAATAATTATAACCACGCGATATTAACGTTAATTTCATATATCATATCATAAAAATGTTCTCGTTATTTTTCTATGTTCCATTTATATAATATTTTTTACGTTTATTCTATACAAATATACAATATGAACGATGTGATAATAATACGCTCACAGCTGAGTCGCTGAGGAGAAGACAATCGTCCGATAGGTACGTCGTTTTCTATACGTATAATATATTAATATAATATAATATCATTAAATGTTATGGTACAATGTGAACTAATGAAAGGTTCTAAATCAGTTTAATGGAAGTTTTCATAAAAGCTATTTTAAGATTTGAGATGGATAAATTAATATTTTAATCGTCCATCCAAAGTGTTTTTGCGTACTCCATGACACGTAATTATTATTGTCTCGTTGATATTACATAAATTTCGTTCTACCACTGTGCTACAACAACCTCTCATCTTTCCCGTCGATTTGTTGGCAATGGTAAATATTAATACGTGGTATTTAATAGATAATGGTCAGTCATTTTTTTTAACGACCAATTCAAAGTGTTATATTTTTTCAAATAAATAAACGAAGTGTTGAATTTTGGAGTGTAAATATATCTTATATTGAAAGTGTGTAATATTTTTAAATCTAAAAATTTAGATAATTATTAAAGGCGTACACCAAAAGTTTCTGTGCATTGAAAATGTATACTATACCGATCGTTTATTCGTATCTAAAATACAAAAGTTTATCGATAAAAAACATTTTGTCAATTTTTTAAGTATTACATTTACATAGAAATAAATAAATTTCATCTCTGCTTACTTACGTCTTTAACTCTACTAAAAGTTACAAATTCACTTAATGCCAGTTGGTACCTTACCTATACATTTTTCTATTTTTTTGTAGTTATAACTCGTAATTATTTTCAATCCATTCATTCAACTAGTAAATTAGTATGTTAAAGGATTTCGAATAATTTTTGTTCGTTAAAACTAAAAAAACTGATAGATATATTTAAATACTTTTTAACAACTATGGTGACTAATAATACTACGTAAGGCAATATTATAAAGCAATTACTAATTATGATGTTCTTAAATATATTTTTATGGGTACAATTTTTAAAATATTAAGTTATAAATATATTGTTATCGCTGTAGGTACGCGATAAATACACTTAAAACTGTCACTGTGTATTGATAAAGATAAATGGGTAGAAGTTGTGTCTAGGAAACCATATAATAAATAATAATAACATGTAATGTCATCGCGTGTTTTAAGTTTACGGTGAACTCTATACTTACTTAAATAACAGAAATAATGTCAAAAACCAATTTACATGGCGTTGTAAGTATTGAGTTTTAAAATATTTTTGAGGAATTTAACGTAGTGATTGGATAATCTATAATACCTTCTGTTGTACGTTTTATCTACTCAAAATTGTTATGGTCCAACATCTATTGATAGATTTTTATTTAAATACAAAATGGGATGATTTTATCAACCAAAATTAGAAAGAAAACAATTGATACCCGCCACACAATTAATTGTATCAGAGTTTAATAAAAGTAGTTTGAGATATTTTTTAATTATTTGCTGAAGATCATGATTTACTACTATACAATTTAAAAAAATTTCCAACGTACATCCACAGGTGGTGATAGTTGTTATCCAAAGAGAGGAGTTATACAAAATATTTGATTCATTAAAGTTATAATTCAGAGAGTTTTTATATGATTTAAGAACTCCGAACGTCGAGACTCATCTGCACGATTGCATGAATCTAGTTTAAATCCTCCCGAAAAATAGAATTTTAGATGTTGTTCAAATTAATAATTTATTCTATAATATACGGAACAATCGAAAAATGGTTCTGGGGGCTTCTACGTTAAGCAATTTTATTATTATTTATGACTTTTTAGATAGTAAAAAAGTAAAGTGTGAAGACTTTCAAGTTGTAGATCGTTATTATTTTGTTGTGTTGATAAGGTTATGAAATAGTATACTATTTAAAACGTCTAACCTATTTTATTTTAATTATCTAAATCTAATATATGTGAAGTTAAAATATATAAGAGTTTAAAATACCGATATTATCTGCTTATTATATTTAGGTAACTATGTTACTATAGTATAATATGAACTATAATTATATTTTCGTAGTATTATCGTATAATTATAGTCGGGTTAACATAATATTATTAAATGAAAAATTAATTTTAATCACTGTGAATACAACAAAATAATTTCAAGTACAGTGTTTTGTTATACCTATTTGTATAACCTATTTTTCATTTTTATCTACTTGAAATTATTGAAACTTTTAAATAAGTATTACAATGTCCTGAACGTTGAAAATTCATTTTCTGTTTATATATAATTATTATATCAATAATAAACCAGAAACTGGCAATTAATATATCGACAGAGCTTTGTGGTGGACATTTATTCATTTTTTTTTGTAGAAAAAATATTTTAAAATGTAATATCAATATCACAAAAAAATCGAGTTTTAATGAACATTTTCGATTCTAAGAATCATACTTTTCAAACTACGTACATTTTAACGATTTTATTTATGATTACTAAAAATGACATAATATACGTTGTAATTTCTGAAAATGTTCTAAAAAACTACTGAGAGAGCTCCCAATTTCATCCGTTTAAAGTACTACATCTGTGTCCAGTTTACAATTGATTAAGGGTCATAACGAAACTTTTGTAGTGAATATTTTATTGCTCCAAAAGTATTCCAAAAAAAAACACATGGCATTAAACTTATGTATAGTTTCTTTGGTACCACTAGGAATTTACTTGAAACTTATTTTCCATTCTTACCCTTATTTAGTATATACCATATCAATGGAATGGAACGGTAAGTATTTTTATAAAGTATGTTCACAATTTCAAAAATGTAGTCTATAAGCATAAAGGTATTGATAAATTAAATATATAATATAATAATATGATTTTATACTATAGTATGTGATAATTATATTTTGTTTCGAACAGTTAAATTTATTAATATTCAAATTTAGTATATTTGATAATTGTTTGTAGTTTGAAAAAAGAATATTAAATTAGTTGGAATTTTTAATCCAAAAATGCAATCTTTGTCTTACTTTGTCTTGAGTATGTAATACCCAATAACATATTATTCTCTTATAAATATTATAATTTTATCTTTGCTTCTTATTTCGTTATTAGAATACTTACCAAATGTATATTTTATAAATATTATAAAAACATCCACTCTACTGAAACATCTTATAAATTGATAAGTCTAGGATGGTAGTTCTTAATTAAATTAAATAAAATCTGAAATTGAAATTAATTATATTGAAATAATATTATAATATATTTATATAATATGTCTTAAACAGTTATTTTAGTTGATAGTTAAATAATTTCATTTATTATCTATACTTTACTTTCATCAAATGAATTTTCAGTAACAGTAAATGACCATTATTAGTGTTAAAATGAACACAGAACATATTTGAGATGGAAAAACAAAATTTCAAATTTGTTTAAATTTCAAATACCTACAGTAAAAATTGATAAAAAAAGTATCAATTTCTCAGAACTTATATAATAAAACTTTGCGATACTTCATGAAATCGCATAAAAATATGACAATTAACCATTCGAATGAATAAATTATATTTAAAATATCATAATAATCATCAACAAACTTTTCATAAACTTTATTCGAATAAAATGTTTATTAGAACAATTTTAATATTTTAAATACATTTATTTGGTATTTTATATTACAACAAAATCGTTGATAGACGGCAATATTATTGGATTTTGAATGGTGCGGGGAATGCATTGGTTTTAAAATGATGCGTATTCATTTAATTTAAATGTTTTTCACGATTTTTTCGTATAGATACCTGAAGATTCTATTTCTTAGGACTGAATGCGATATGACATTGAAACTAACAATAACGTTTTTAGTTATTCTTTTCTATATTTAAAACAAAATGAACCATAATATATAGACTTGTAACTTCCAGCCATTACGTGTAGTATTATTTTCTATACACTACGAAAATTTCTAAATATTTAACTTTTTTAACATGAAAACCATTTTGCAGTACCTATATGTATGTATGATTATTTGTATAAGCGATGTGGTTGTTATAAATTAGTTTAATTACAATTAACATACGGTATTACAGTTATAAAAATAGATACCTTAGTAATATTATAGTAGGAATACTAATAAATAATAAATAATTAATAAATAATAAAATGTCCATAGAAATAAAGACAGCCTCTCATTCCATCTCCCCACAGAATCGTTTTTTGTATGTAACGATTTATCATTGAAATTAAATTTAACACATCCATGATTACAGCTGTGACCTACTCAATTAATATTTAACTTACTATTATAGTTACTCAACACCTACTATAATAGAGTAGAGCAACTTCTTTGTTTTTTTATATATATGTAATTATAGGTAGGTACTATTTTTAATTATATTGTATATATATATATAAGTACCATCTATTTTATTGGTTTTTAGTATTTTCCCTTACTGTACTCGTAGCATAATATGATAATAGAGGGTTGCCTTTAAAGCTTAAATATATATATATAACACCATTATGGGACGGCACTTGTCTTTAACACGGCTTGAGTGACTAACATTCGTACACAACACGGCACGTGCATAATACATCCATATTAATTTTAATGAATTCATCGGAAACAATTTTATGTCTATATCATAATAAGTAATAACAAAACATTTTTGGAAGAATTTTGAGCACCGATGGGTGATTTCAAAGCACATCTGAACACTAGTAGCCTCTTGAACGTTTTAAATGAGCAACAATCGATCTGCCAAATGCAGCGTGCGTACCCAACACATATATTATTTTTAAATAATTAGTGAGCATTGGTCCCATTAAAATTAAAACGAATATAGGAAAGGATCTGTAATATACGGATGAGCTATTCGATATAATTATATATATATATATATATATATATATATATATATATAGGTTCGATTCAATGCAAGTTATTTATTATTTGTTTTTGTGCCGATTCTAAAAAAGAAAATAACGACGAACAGATGGTTTTATTTTTTAGAAAATAACGTCTGCAGCAGACTTAAAAAAACATGGTAGATTTATATAAATTGTTAATGTTTTTAAAGCAAACATGCCGAGTGATCCAACAAAAATAATTTCTTAATAATATTAACTAATCTTTGAATTATGCACACACGAGTATATGCGTGCATTAATAACTATTTATTATTTAGACATTTAGTACTTTACCGTATTGAGTTCATACTGAAATATTATCGAATCGTCGATAACCATTAAAATCGTGAAGAAAACATTATGCGCTTTGATTCCATACCAATATTTTAATAACGGGTATTGGCTTCGTTTCATTGAAGCTTTATTTTATACGATTTTTCAACATTCGTACTTATTGTAAAATACGATCGAAAAACACATCGCGATTCGAGTACAGAAGAAAAAAGAATGAAAGTTTTTACTTGCTCCACGCGAAGAACTTATTGTGGTGTATGGATACTCTCTGTACAAATAACCCGATTGATATATTTTATAATAGTTTTCCCCGTCCAAAGCACGAGAAGAACGTAGGTAATGAATGGTATTTTTATAAGTTGCTAAATTTCCGTGACAAATGTTGTCGGTTACCTATTTGTCTGAGTTTAGTTCTAATCTTATACCGCGTATAATAAGTGCGTATAGGTATTATAGGTATGTACGTGAGTACAGGCTTTTTATCCTCTGATTCATTACGTCGATTTATTTATGTTCTTTAAATTCGGTACTTTTTCATTTGGTCGCACAAACATTTTTATCACGACTAAAGTGCCTAAGCCGAAAATCGGACAAACGTTAAAAGTATCCATTAACTTGGATTAATTTTTTTTTTTCAAAAACAGTAATCCCGTGGTGATTCTCTGCAGACTTTTATCACATAGTATGAATTAATAACAAAGTACCACAAATAGGTACCAGCAGGTCAAGATGATAATATTACAAATGTTTCACATTATCTATTATAACTTGCCAATATAATCAAGTCTAGATCAAATGTAGGTAAATGTATACTGTCACTAATGTCAACGGCACCGTAATATTATAACACAGTTGGCAAATGTATTAGTTTCAACTCCATTGTCAACACCTGTTTGATAGTACATTAGTACCTATCAAGCTCCAGTTATATAATTAATAATACTAATAATTATAACAAAGAAACGAGAACGACTATATTTTACCATCTGATTTTGTTATCTAAAATTTTATTTTCATTCGATATATTATGTAAAGATGTTAGTGAGTTAACAATATTTTTCAAATTACTTAACTACAATACAAACAATTTTAACACAATATTATTCTTCAATTATAATTGTAATTTAAGGAGCTATATTATTCTAAAATATTCCAGATATCAGATTTTGAATAACTGCATAATATTTGAAGAAAAAATGTCGGGCGATCATGCTGGGTGAATCACACTGTATATTATAATATATTATATTATATACTTTTTTTTAAAGATAATTTAAAGTTCCATTATTGGATAAAATATTAAAATAAAGTAAAATAAAATAATAGCAATAGCATATTGTTATCTGGATAGAGATAATAATATATTTATAATATTATGTAATGTAGGTACATCATTTTTCGATTTAAAATTTTAGTTTATTGCTTATGATTTAGAAATTATATAACTAATATTATATTTTCTTTTTAAATGGAATATTATTAATCAAATATTTTAAAAGGCCCCCATACTATGCTTTTTCATTATTAATTTTTTTAAAAAATTAGGAATGACATAATATAATAATATAATGTATAATAATATTATATTAATACAATAGATACTAAGTAATATACAGTAAATAATATTATTCTTTTATTTACACTTCATCCGCAATATTATCTAATTAAAAAGTGCTCTCGATTTTACTTACTAAAAGCTTACACAAAATGGTATTGTAAAATCGCGGGTACAGTGCACATATTATTATCATTATTTCGTAACGGAGAATGACATGAAAATAGTTTCTGTGATAACATATTTTAATGTAAGAATTACATTTGTATGTATCCTACAATAAAGTATGATGTCGATGCCTAAGTAATTTTAAATAGCCATAATATGATATAATTATGTTATCTTTATAATATATTTTATTTTTTACAATATAATATTAACAGTTTTGTGATAATATGACGGAATATTGTTTCCTTCGAAAACTCTCCGCCAGTTTCGCTCAGTTGCCCTGAATGAATAACTGAGAATTGCCTATTATTCTGAATAATCGTAGCGAATTATTACGTTTCAAACCAATGACCTCACAAGTTCACCGCCAAAGACGCTGATCTGGAAAACTAACATTGCATGCATAATGTACAACTACACACAGCGCCAGTCGTACTGATGAGTCTTGACAAAAATGTAAATTAAGATCTCCGGGGTCGGGCTTGAACAAATAAATGCGTTTAGTCTGTATTGCTTTTGAAATTACTCGCGAATTTATTCGACATCGATTTACATTAATCAGTTGCTGTAATTTGCCATGTTTCCGCGGACTGCGTGGTTATGCCTCCTATAGAATAACGCATAGTATTATTGAGCTCATTGTAAGCAGCAGCTGCTATTGTTTGAGAACGGAAAACAACGCGTCCTAAGCCAAATCGTTTCCGTGCGCGTAAATAAATTGTTATCATATCGATATTATGGAACATTCGTCGCGTTTGACATTAATATATATTTTATTGTTGCTTAACATAATATTATAATTTCCAAGTCGTTACGATATTATGCTATTATGCGTATAATAATATTTTGATAATATTTTTATCAGTGCGTATTTATAATGTTTACGCTTGCGTAAAATACCATATTCTCGACTGGCAACACCTCCAGGGTTAAAGCCATTTTTATCATTTTGGTGCCAGGCCGTGTATCGATCACTAGCCATATACCTAACCTACCTACCTATAATAATAATATAGTAATAATATAAAGTCGGACTGCGCGCGTGGCGGTAGGAGACATAGGACGGAATGATTTTATTTCTTTTGACGATTATATTCCGTATCATGTGCAAAATCGTGCTGTACTTTATTTATATAATATGTACAAGTACAGTATGCACACATATGTTAACGCGTGACGTGTATATATACATATATATGTGTGTGTGTGTGTGTGTGTGTGTATACCTACATCATATAAATACATGTATTATATACATTCGTTTTTACGCATTATTTATATATACACTCACACACATATATATGTATACAGGAATAAATTTATGTATTTACTTTGTGTATATATGACTTTTAGATACAACGTTTTGTTTTTCACCCTTTGGGCTGTGTAATAAATTGTGCGTTCTCGCGTGAGCTTAAATTCCAAAACAAAAAAAAAATAACAAAACAAAAAAACCACTAACTCATATTGTTTATAATCAGTTGATACAAATATCGAAGGTAACACAAGCACACATCATATTTCGTATTCACTATTCACCTGCAATACAAATTCAAATGTGACACGTTTGGCAACGATAAACAGCAATATTGTGTGCATGCGTGAAAACGTTACGATTTTTCGGTGACATAAAATCTGAATGCTACGAATACAGTATGAATGATACATAAAGGGGACATGGGAGTAGTTCAAAATAATAATGAAAACGAAAACTTGTACAGTAATATCTATAAAAAAAAAAATATATAATCATCCATATAGGTCATAAACTCGTAACAATAAATTGATTCTATTCACCCGACTTATGTTGTATCGTATGCTTGGAAAAATATTTCCTACCGTTTAATAAAATATACTTCCATAAGAGTCACGCAAAGCAATGAAATAATAAAAATAAATCAAACCATGACGTATTGTTGTTTTTTTATTGGACAGATGTCAATGAAATTGATTTACATTTTAAAAATCAACGGCAGCCCTAAGGGCGCTCTAATGTTTAGAAAAAAAATTACTATATAATAAATAGTGATTAATCAATAACAACAAAGAAAACATATTTTAGACATATATACCAGTTTCAGTTTCTATGTGAATGCTAAGATTTACTAATAAGTTTCAAGGATAAATTGAAAGAACATATTTTTTATTCGTTTTTTATTCATCTATTATATTATCTAAACATATGATTCACTTTTTTTTATTTTTTTTAACTGAAATACGCTCAAGCGACCCTCTCAAAATGTAATATTTATGAAAACTATAAAACAAAATATCGAATGTATATTATAATATTATTATTGTAGATATACAGGGTAATTCACCAAGTCTATATTTTGAGGTACTTACAATTTTTATATTCTGTGCCAATATAAATGTATTATTTTAATATAGAACCCTTTCTTTTATTTGAAATTTTTAAACAGATGATTTGTTAAAAATGTTGATGCGTATAATTTGAAATTTAAATAAATAGTTTTTATTAAACTTTTTTTTTTTTTTATTAGATTTTTATCGATAGAGTATTTACAATCTGTAATATTCGTATAACATAACAATATGTAAATTTGATAGTTAATATGGTACAAAACATGAAATTACGTGAGGAGGGAGGCCCACCAGTGTGGATACCATCTTATACTAAATTTAATTTATTAAAAATAGTAATATAATATTATAGATTTAATAATGTAGTACTTAAGTATAATGCTTAGTTAGTTTTTACAATTAATTATTAAAGGCCGATATTATTCAAATTGTCATAACCACCTTTAAACTTAATTATACCTATGGACTATTATCCTTAGTGCTACAGTTTCATAATTCGAGAGACTCATTAAAGGGAATACGAATGGAAGTAATTTATAGAAATATGATCTTTAAGTAATTACATACAAGGTTACTAGGTATCATAGGCGCAAATAGCCAAATTATTTTGAGGAAACTAAAACCCCTCCTATAATATTTTTTAAAAACTATATATGCTCAGTACTAATAACTGACTTTTGAACTGGGTGGACTTGACAGAAGTATGGGGGACTAAGTCCCCTTAAGCCTCCCCCCATCCAATTTGCGCCAATGTATTAACTATTAACAATTTCCAAAAATTTGAATAAACTTATATAACTCAAGTCAATTAATATAGGGGTGAGTATGCTTTTTGATGTCTATTCGTCATAGAATTTGTATAATATAGTACCCGTACCTAAGTCAGTATAAATTATTACATTTTTTTACTTTATTTGAAATTTCAATCTAAAGATTAGAAAATTTTTTTTGTGTCATATAATCGTATTTTCATGGCATGATATTGTGTTTTTACCTGGCTACCCTTATTATTTCCCAAATATAATTTTACAATGTAGTGCACCACGAATAGGTACTACATTCAAGAATTATCAAAATACTCAAACGGGCCAATGTAGAATAAACTCGAAAAATGCCTACAATTGTCTGTAGTTCTTTGTCTCTATAATATCTTAAACTCTAACACGAGCTTAGGTAATATTCTACCAGTTAGATTATAGTATTATATAGTGAACACTACAAAATAGCATGGATATTGTTTGATAAATTACAATTTTATTTTACCTAGTGAAAACATAATATATAGAATGCGCATTGTTAGTTTATTTTGCCACTAGGAAAATACAATTTGTTTATTAGATAGGTATATTAGACACTAGCTGCTTATACACCAAACTTGTTATATCGCGGAACCAATACTCCACAAAGGACAAATGTAAAAATATTTATTGCATGTGTAGTCTAGACTAGTACATTTTAAGTTTTTAATTTTAATTCTGATCTTTGATCGAGTAACGATTTTCATTGAACAAATAGAAAATGTCAGTATAAAACAGACTTTTTTGTATTCTATGATGTCACGGTTAAACAGTTTTGGTCGTGGTGCTAAAGTCTCCCACGACACGATAAAAGTTAAAATACATACTTAAAAAACATTTCAGAAACAAATAAAAAATATCTAAAAACGAAAGTTGCTATTACGATTATTATTTAACAGTTGTATAATGTATTATATAATGGATCTTATGCGATAGCATGCCGATATATAGGTACACTATTTGTTATAGCAGAATATTAGACATTTAGAATGTCAATATTTATGCATGTACGTCTATAAATTATAAAACCATTGATCAATCCTTATTTTTTTGTTATGAACAGTAATACATATTTGTACAACATACTTACATTTTAATTTATTTGTCCACATATAACATGTACATACAATGTAAAATAATATATAATGTCATATGTGCATTGTGCCTGCATTATTACAATACCATTTTGTGTAAACTTTTAGAAAGTAAAATTGATAGCACTTTCTAATTAGTTAATATTGCGGACGAAGTGTATATCAAAGAATGATATTATTTACTGTATATTACATGGCATTTATTGCATTAATATATTATTATATTATGTCATTCCCAATTTTTAAAATTAATAATGAAAAAGCGTAGTATGGGGGCCATTTTAAAGTATTTGGTTAAAATTAAATTTAAAAAAAAAGGTGGGCATGTACCTCTGCTGTAAAATAGTTAGTAGTTTACAAATGGGTCACTGTATTGGATTGTGTTAAATTTGAATTCAATGATATACAATAAAAAATTGTATAAAAAAAACGATTCTGAGCGAAGACAGTCAGTCTATGATATTAGTATACTATAATATTATATAATATGATGATATTATTATGAATAAAATAATTTATATAAATAACCTATTTACGTGGAACCTTTTTATATAGTTTCAATCACTAGCTAGAAATGTTGAACATTTTATAATATATTTTTAAATTTTAAATTTAATACATATTGTTAAAATTCAAAATTTAAATGATTGTAAAAAAAATGTGTCTATATATTTTTAATATTTTTCAACTGCCATATTAACAATAAAACAGGAACCTTATTAAAATTAAAAAAATTTTAAATTTTAAATGTCCACAATCCTATTATTTTCCTTATAGTGGAGCGAGTAAATCCCTTATATAGGTTATTTTTACTCCTATGATAATACACTTGAAAAATATGAAATAAATTTGAGGAGCCTACGACACCGGCACACGAATGTTCGTCACCAGAGTTCACCATAACGTGAATTACGTTACTACAATCATAATATTATTATATTATAATATTTATGTGACGTATGCACGATAATACAACACAACAATAACAATAGTAATAGTAATAATAATAATATATAATTTTAATCTTATATTTTATCAATTGGACGAGATTGTACCCCGCGAGAGTGTTGCTGCCGCAGGTTTGCCCAGGGGGTTTTGGAAAAAAGGTATTAAATTATTAGTAACAGGTCAGTTCAATATCTATTTCTGGCAAGTTTCCGCGGCGGCGTAGGTAATACCCGGAGATACCCATGCATCGGTCGACCATAGAACATAGTGAACAGACGAGACTTAACTCACATGCATTTATAAAGTATATACACCCATACATTTAAGGTACAACGTACGTAGGTAAGTAGCCGCCGGATATAAACGGATATACGTTTGAACGAGTTCAATTGGCCGGCCGGGGTGTGTGCATGCAGAGGGGCGTGTCATCTTCCCATATTTATATTTGCGTATCTAATCATTTCATCATGACGTTATATTATTATTATTATTATTTTTATTATCTCACAGCGTTTTGATTGCAGGTGTCTCGTGTGTGTGCGCCGGCAATATATTATTTTTCCGACGAGTGTTGGGCGAGTACTGCTCCTGTTTATAATAGTACCTACCAGTGATATCTGCGTATAATAAAATGCAAAAAAGGAAAACAAATCGAAAAGGTGAAAAAAACATTGCACAATAAAATCCCGCTATAACCCGGCACTGTATAATACCGTCCTATTTACGCGTTGCGGCGATCGTTACGGACGTTTATTTTTCCGTCGTGTGTGTTACCCAAGTTGACAACATTGTAATATGTAGAAAAACGCCAAAAATTGTTTACCTAGGTATCTATAACTTGTCTTCTAAAACTGCGCGGAAATCTGCACGGTATTTATTTATTATTTTTTTTTTTAGACTTGCCATAAAGTAGGATCACACGATTTTGTGTGAAGAAATCACGCGCAAATTCGTCCGTATGTTATATTTTATGATGAATACATACAGAGTGTAACAGAAAGTACAGACAAATGAAACATAAAAAATTGACAATATAGTTAAACTTATGAAAATTATCTCGATGGTAAATAATTAAAGGTTAACTCATATATGCAAATTCCCGAAAAGAATATTTTCAAAAAATATACTATATTTTGAACAAATTTACTTGATATTTACTTGGTATTTATAAAAGTAATTAAAAAAAGCAATAATTACTTGACGTTTTTATCGTTAATAGTTTTATAATTTGATTTACAAATTGGATATTTTGAACTATTCTAAAAAAATATAAAAATGTTCTCTTAGTATTAAAAAATAAAAATTGTATACTGTACTAAAAGTACTTGAAGCGCAAATGTAAATATTATATACATTATAGTATATATAAAAAATGTTTAAGCCTGTTACAATTTCGGTTTCCATACATGATGGTTTATGAGAATAAAATAGAATACAATTACTAATGAAAATCAAAAAGATAATTGGAACGTTTGTTTTTCCCAACGATCAGCTATTGATGAAATGCCAGCAATTGAGAAGATGCTTTTAATAGGGCTGGAGCGATAGGCGAAAATGAAGACCCAGATCCCTGTGTTGTGGATTGAATCCAGTATTTTTAAATGGGCTGGTTTTCCCTTGAGAAAAGTGGAGCACCATAATTGAGTTTGGAGAAGATAAAGGGGGATATAAGGGGTGAGCTAGATTTTTTAATATTATGTTAAGTCTAGAGCTGGTCGAGTTGTTAAGGATTGCGATGAATGGAATCATATAGCTTTAGCGCCGAAAGTAACTCCTAGGATTTTGACTTTGGGTTGGTTTTTGATTATGTGAGCTATTATGAGATGTTTTGAGATTTCCTCTTCAGGCTTAATATTAAGAGGTTAGTTTTGGAAAGGGAAAAGTGGAAGCCAGATGATTCCGACCAGGACATGGGTTTGTTTGAAGAGTTTTGTAAAAGTTGTTGAATGGAGTCAGATTCAGTACTGCAGTAGAGAATGGTGAAGTCATTGGCATATAACAGAGATATGCAGGGAGATAGTATTTCTTCGGAGATGTCATTTACGGCGATGATAAAAAGAGTGTTGGAGATGGGGGAGCCGATATGAAGTCGAGCATATTTCCTTTGGAGATGATTTTGTTGAGTATGTAAATTATTCTAATTATCCATGCCGTGTCATGCCGTATCTTTAGTGATATCAAACCTGATCATTCCAAGGTGTTGTTTGTTGAGTACTAAAGCTTGAATCTCCTTTTTAATGGTGAATAAGTTATTGATAGTACTCATGTGACGAAGTGGAAGCCGTTTTGTATTGGGGAAAGAAAATTAAAGTTTCCAAGGAACCATATAACGACGGTTAATTATTTTCTCAACTAATTTACATGAAGTATTTAAGAGAGAGATGAGCTGGCAGCTTTTAGCATTAAATCTATTTTTGTTGGGATTCATAATGGGTATGACATGCCCAGGTCTCCAAGAATTGAAAAAGGCTTTATTTTACCAGATCATGGTTTTTATGGCGAAGAGGTTTTTTTCTGTTATTTAGTTAGTTTTTTTATGAATGACTAGGGTATCCCGTCTGGGCCAGGACTTTTACTATTGTAATTGAAGAGAGAGTCTTCAAGTTCTTCGATCTTCAGGGAAAGTTGAGTTGGTTTGCTGGATGTCACGGGGTTTTTACCGTATTAATAAGGTTGTCATATCGATGATAAGAGTTTAGGAAATCCTGGTCATAATTGGAGTTACTGGAGTTTCCGTGAAATATAGTTCTGAGGGTATTAGCTTTACTTCTTTGAGTGACATATAAAGTGGTTTCTGTGAGTAGGTTTATGGTATTGATTCGTTATATTTCCTTTAATAGATTTGATCATTTTCCAGATGTTGGAAGTATCAGTTTGATTTCTGATGCTATTCACATAGTTATTCCAGGATAAGGCTTTACTGTTTTTTTTTTTTTTTACAAGGGTTCTAGTTCGTGCTTATTATTTATTTTTAAGGTAATGAAATCCTTTTGGGACTTGGTGGTTTGAAAAATTTTTAGGAAATTATTTTTTTCTTTTATGGATTATTTATTTGTTGGCTTTCAAAGCCATTGACACAATGTGCTGAAGTTCTTTGATATAATGTTCATGTGTAGACAATTGACATATAATAACTCTATAATATTATAACTATTATGTGCAACTGCTCAGTGGAATCCCAACAAAATATGGTTTACAAATTATTTGTAGCAATAATGTCAATAATGATTTTTTTTTTAGATTCTGGCCAAATTGTACAATTTATTGGTCTTACTTATTTTATATTTTATTTTTTTTTTTGTATGAATGTTTATTATACCTATTTTCTTATTTTAGTAGAAAGTATGCTATTCCCAAGAGAGGTAATTTTTCGATTTTTGGAGGAATTCCCTTGTAAGCATGAAGAAAAGTGTCAAAAAGATGCAATAGGTGAATCTGAACTACCTAGGTACCTAATAAACACTCAGATGGGTACTTTAGTACTTATAATTAAAAGAATTCTTGAAATTCATAATACATGCATTCAAAATTAAATTTAAGTAATAAACAACATATTATTTTGGGTTAGTGTCGCAGTGCTGAATGCACTGATTATTATATTATTATTACAGTTATCCTAGGTTTAAGATGATCTTAGCAGAAATAGTTGCAAATAAAATATAATTTTTTTTTTAAATACCTGTATTATTACAATTATTGTAAACATTATTTTATTACAAAATATCATGAATATTACTGCCATACACAGATTCTTCATCTAAGTGAGCTTGATAATAACTTCATATTGTTAAAATTCAACAACATACTGCTGAGAGGAAATTTTTACTATGAATATTCGCGTTATTATCTTTTCCACACTATGGAAATCTAAGAGTGACAAGAACATCATACATGCAAATTGATACAGAATAGGATGTGCATACAAACAGAACAAAAAGTTCTGACCATCACAATGTCATTCATACGTATTGTCATCATACACTCATAATTAAATTAAAATTAATGATATCATATCTAGTGTTAGTAATAATGACATTTCTAGTCTAACAAAGAAGTTAAATCCTTTGAATTGCCTAGAAAAATGCCCATAATATAACAATAATATATTGTAGTTCACAGTTTAAATGTACCCAAGCGCTAATACTATAATTTTAAAAGAACTTGTACGTTATTATGACGTTAAGAGTTCATGTATGATAATAACAATCGAAGGTCTCATTAAATATTAATTTAAATTTTTAAGATCTATAATTTATTTGGATCACTTACTTGGAGCTAGTTAGTACTTATACTTCTTATATCTACACAATTTTTTGATCTCGAAATTATAATATTATAATTTAATGTTTTCTCATTATGCTCTGTCCTATAATAAAACGTCAACACTTTAGTTTTAGTAATGTACAATCGCCATTCAGTGTCCTAGTTTATATAATGTACCTATATAGGCCTAACTTAACTTACATTAGATGAGATATAATATTTTTTAAATAAATACTATATTCGAAATATTTCCAAAATAACTCATTTTTTTCTTCACAAATATTTTACGTTTAATTCTACTTGCGATGGACTATCTTTCTAATAAATAGATGCCATTTGGAACATCATTGCATATAATAAGATAATAATATATCGACATTTCAATAAACGCTGTTAACATTCGCTTTTTAATAATTGGCTATAACTACGGCCCAGTAAATAATTTTAAATCTAATTCTATTGTATGATTTTAATTAGGTTAATTTCTGCAGTTGAATTTGTAAATATTTATCATACACTTTGTTTTTATTTTAGTAAAACACTGATATCTTGTATCTTCTTGACTATGACGTTATATACTCGATGCAACCACTCTAAGTACAGTTGTTGGATGTCTTCCACTAGTAGAGAATTCTACACAAAACTTTTGGAGCACTTGACATGTTAAAAATAATACCACTCGAAGTTAACATATTGAGGACAATGACTGCCAGTATATCCCTTGAGTGTTTCCAGAAATACAGACGTCAATAGATAATTTTTAATTCAGCTAAGTGTAAAAAATAACCTTTCAGTCGTATATTTTGATGCAAAATTATACAAGAGCACAGTTTTAAAGTTTTCTAGAAATAATAATATGTGAATATTGTTAACATTTGAGTTAATTTTATATAAGTGTTCCATCTCTTATAAGTTTTAAGAGGATTGCAATTTGATTTTAAGATACGTACTATGAAAGAGTACATGCATCCGTTTTTGAAAAGTTTCGTTTCTTAATTTTTCGTATATTTATTTACTTTCGAGCAGTTTTGTTTCTATTTAGTAACTTATCAAGATAAACGTACTTTAAATCAACTTGTAATAAATCATTTTTCCACCATTAATTACACCTGTTACATGATTGTCAAAAATAACATACAAATATTAAATTTATTAATTTTGATAACGTGTCGTCCAACACATTATCATTTTCAATTGATTTATTTATACATTGTTTATTAATATTATTATCTTATTCTCTGAGCCATCACGATACATTGATCACAAATTCGCACATTTTATTATGTGTAGTTCAAAAATATATTTTCGACGGAAACGATCATTACTTATACCTAGCACTTATTTACTTTGATTTTATGTGATATTATATATATGTTACAAATATTTGTATTTTTAAAGTCAGTTTTAAAACAAATACATATAAAGTAATATGTTTGTAACTTGGTTAACTGTTAGTGTAAACAATAAAAAAAACTACATCATGAATATTCTAACCTCAATTACAATCGAATGAGGTTAAACTTTCGTAATTGGCTACAGTGATGGTACCTAGTTTGTGTGTATCTATTTAATTTCTCGTGAATTTGAAATTATGATGAATACACCGTAGAAACATAATTCTTTGAATATTTATAAGGACGGGTAACCACACAAATGTATTTCATTAAATTTAATAGATATGACTTATAAAGTAAAAACCATTGCTAAACCTATATGCTAATAAATAATATATTAAAATATTAAGGTTTTTATGTTACTATAAGTTATGAATAATATATTAAAATTAAATTTAGTAAATAAACAACTTTATTTTATATATTTTTTTTTTTATTGAGTTATTCACAACAACAATTTATTTTCATATTGAACATTTGAAAAATTACTTTAATCTGAATTAGAGTATATATTTTTAAAAGAGCAAAATAATATGTTCGTGTTTACTATGAATACATTTTTTTTAAGAGTAAAATTTTTCAAAATACTTTGTATAATACACTTCAAAGGTTGTATACATTAGAAAACATTAGTGTTGCAAAATTATTGATACGTTTTTAAGAAAAAAATTAGTGATGTTTATTGAATATAACATAATATTATATAGAACATTTAGATGAAGTCCCTTTTTAAAAGTTTGACATTTATGTATTTTTTTCTTATAAACTTTAATACAATCGATCTGCATTGTAACCATTATATAAAAAAAAAAACATAAATTAACTTCAATATAACTCTGGTAAAATTTGTTTATGAAACGATGTTATATAATCATAAAAAAAGAGAGAAAGATAATAACAGTAATAATAATAATAATAAAAATAATAATAATAATAATAATGATGAATTATCAAGGGATGGGTATAATAAAATCATAATGATTAAACTCTTAAGAACTTATTATGCTACGCACTATAAAACGTATAACTATACTATAAATGTATTATAACACACTATGTAGTATAATTTATTGGTTGGTCAGTAGGTATAATATTTTATACTACGTGTTATATTTAATTTATTCTTCTGATAACAATATTTTTAGGACACGCAAAAATGTTCTTCACCATCGTCAAAAAAATAATCGATCGAACGTCGTTAATCGAAATTTTACTCCAATTGGATGCACATATTATCTGGCTGACAAGATAATAATATTATGAAAAAAGGGGGGAAACAAAATCATTTGTAATGAAATCCGATCACAATAGTTCGTACAAAAATAACCGGACCGATGAAATTAAAGTTAAACAAATGGACACACCGTTCAATAGGTATATTAATTATTATTATTTTGCTGAATGGTCAAAGGACAAACCATTTCACGCTTAGCTTTCGAGAGATTTGAACGACGTGCCTCGATCGATGAACGCATATTACAAAGCTTGTACTCAGTAGGAAAACCGCTGTATAGGTGTCGTTACAGTATATTATCAGAAATCTAAAGTAGGTATTATGATTTTCAGTGTTGAAAAATAACATTTAACGGAGCAATTTATAACTTTTATAATTATTTATAATAATATAACAAGCTACGGCCAATGACGAAAATTATGAAACTATTTAAGTTAAGCTCAGCTCATGTCAAAAATTGCCTAAAGCGATATAGCACAATACAAATGTACGCAAATGACCCCTTAACCCCATAATCCCCTTCCCCCTAAAACATTTCCTGAATTTTGATTCAAGGTTATTCAATACTATTATAGTAGGGCTTAGGCCCCCAAATCTCAAACGATATTTGTGCAAACGATGACCGGCAATTTTGTAAGTGGCAACACATAATGTTTAATGTTGTAAACATGGGTTTTATTTTATAATTCATGTAAATTTCCAACTCTTGTTGGACGTTGTTGTAAACTATACATTTATTTGAGTATTAAATAGGTACCTAAGGGTAACTGTCAATTACCTATCCACATACGTTAAATTACCGATAATCAGTGATAGTTACTCGGGAAACCCATAATAATATTAATACGTAACTGAGTTAAATAATGTTTTGGTTATCATACAAATTATCAAATGTATAGGTTATTTTATTTTATTGGATTATTTTCCCAAACATATCGTAGCTGTGTCAGTACCACTGCAAGTTCGACATCACTTGATTCGCAGTTCGCCAGTTTGCGTTTCATTAAAATTTTAAGTATTTATTTTTTATCGACGTAAAATTTTAAGAATGAATGTAAATTTTATGCGTAGTAAATTTAACTATTTATATTTTAATAAGTTGATTAGTCAAAAAAAGACTGAATATAATTCCTATTTTAGTTTATAGGAGTATAGTCAGCAAATTTCCAATGTTAAAAATTCGAAAAAATACTAAGTGCCATCGGATTGAAAAAAGTCGGTAAGAGATTACAGGACGCTTCGTAAGTACGAAATATTAATGGTTAACGGAAAATAACGCTAGATAAAAATAATATCAGAAAAGAATGATATTATACTTCATTATGTAGCAATTAATGAAGAGATATTTGATATTCTTCATACTACTCATTCGTCTATTGTATACGGTGGGAGAAATCATATGGTTATGGAAAGAAAAAACGAGTATTGCAATGTTATGAGTTATAACTAAGGAATCAATTATGCTATATTTACAACTTTGTTCACACTGCCAAAATAAATCTACTAATAGAAAAAGATATTATAATATTATACAATATACATATTACGTGGGTTACTTTGTCTGTGTTTATATAATATTTTATACAGCGAGTACCTATAATATTATATTGGGGATTTTACCTTTATTTAATATACACTTGTCATTCGTTTTCAATATCTAAAACGTATTTGAATTATACAAATCAAACCAAGGAGGAGGACGGTTATATAATAATTAATATAGTTTTAGTGCATTCTGCTTGACGGCGTATTATTTGAATATCAAAGTTTATTCAGCACAAGTAAAATAATATTGTAGTTGGCATTAAAATTATAATATTCGTACGGCATCAATATGCAAAAACTATTCGTTTTCGAAAAACATTAGGGTTACCTGTTTCGATATTGATGCGAGATGGATAGCATATTTTAAATTATGCTTTGTTTCAAACATTCAGACTTATCTGTCGGACACATAAAGTCATGAAAATAAAATAGAAATTCACAAACAATTTAATTATGTTGGTAGATGTTTTTAAATGGCAGATACTGAAAAAGTCCATTAAATCGTAGATTGATTAAACAAAAAACAATTCAATTTTCACATGATGGTTTATTAATTAATTAACATTCCCTAAGTCTTCATTTAATTTAAATACATCATCGTATCAATGTTCGATACTTCAACTGGCTTTTATTAGGTAACATAATTCTAATTTTCAAATTCATACGTGTGCACTGTATTTCGTATAATAAAGTGTAGGTATACAACATAAATATATAAGATAATAATATTATATACAGAACTACAGCAGGTAATTCGACAAGGAAGCTACCGCCATAATGCATATGTTTAAATTCTGATTTTTTAATTTTTAAGTAAATACCATACTGAAAATATTCAGATTTTTAACATTTAAAGAGTGTCTTGTGGTGAACTAAACTTATTTTTTTTGAAACCATAATTACAGGTTATTTTTATTACTACATAATAGTCAATAACTTAGAAGCTACATGTTCAAATTTTGATTTAGAATTTAGATACATCAAAATTTTAAAAACCTAATATGCTTAAAAATGTAGTTTAAATGAGTCGTTTTCATTTGAGCAAAATAATGTCTATAATAATCTTTAAATGTTAAAAAACTTAATATTTTTTAAATACACTAAACCGGAATTTAAAAAAAGTATAAAGGACGTCAGACAGCTATTTATTAAGAGACAAAAGTGCTAGAAAATTCCAGTTATGTTCTGCGGCAGCCATACTACAGCAGATCATAAAGAAAAAATGAAATGAAACCATTAAAACGATAAAAAAAACTACTTTACAGGAAAAACGATCACGTTTTGAAGAATAGTCTGCTTTGATATTATTTAAAGGCAAAAAACCTTATTCATACCGCGCATCTAACTCTGATTATTGAGTTTACTTAAAAATATAATTCCGGGAAAATAAAACGTGTTTAAATATTCCAAAATGCGTACAATTTATATGTTTAAGGGTTTTTAAAATAGTGTTTATAAGGACTCCAACGTAGCCTGCAAAATGTCATAGTATTTCAAGTCAAAATAAATTATCAAAATCTGTCTATTTCATTATTATTATAGACGTGTTGGTTTTTCATCTGAGGCAAGTTTTCGTACTAAAATTGCGTTGGTTTCTATCTTTTGACACCCTCAAAGGATAAAAGGTTGCTTATTGAATAAACTTATATAAGAATAATGTATATTTGAAAAATGTTTTTATGCAATTATTTATAATTTAAATAAGTACCTACCTAACTTGTTATAACATTTCAATATATTTATTTACTATTTAATTTGTCGGTATATCAGTGGTCTCAAACATGCCCCGCGAACCATTCCAGTTTGGCCCACAATAAACATTTATTTCTTCAAAACGGTTTAAAT
Organism: Metopolophium dirhodum; assembly: GCF_019925205.1. Classification (NCBI taxonomy): domain Eukaryota; kingdom Metazoa; phylum Arthropoda; class Insecta; order Hemiptera; family Aphididae; genus Metopolophium; species Metopolophium dirhodum. The sequence goes on from NC_083560.1 coordinate 72,032,067, forward strand.
TAGAAAGAAATTATTGTTAAACAAAAAAATCAATGTGTACCTAAATATCTTTGTAATACAGTTATGTTATAATAATTTAATAGTTATATTACATAGAAAAAATAAATTAATATGTTGTCTTCATTTATTTTAGCTATTTTGGATTTAGTATTAAAATTAGTAAAAAAAGGAGTTTTGCCCGTGAAATTTTAACGTACGAATATATGGCCCGTCGGTAATTTGAGTTTGAGGCCACTAAATATGTATATTATAATATATATATAAGTAGTATTTACTATACCATATAGTCATAAAAAATGTATGCCCAATCAAACAGTTATAACTACCTAGTAATAACATTTTAAGTTGTATTATTGGACACTCCCTTCACACATAAATATAAGGTCTCCCTTTTATTCTAAAAAACATTATGGGTACATTTACTTATTGTATTTGCTATATAATTTAACGGTTGCAAATTGTTATTAAATTATTTTAAGATAAAAAACAACGTGTACTAACTATTAATAACAGTTTTTATGACAACTATTCTCTAATTATTTTAAAATACGAAAATAATTAATACTAGTTTGGAAAATTAATATAATCATATTTTACGTGTTCTGGATGAATAACACACGCTTAACATTTGTCCACATTCATTATACAGGTCATGTGGAAGCTAATTCCTAATATTTTTATACATATCGATACTATATAAACGTATTCCATCCTTTGACTTGTTTATTGAAAATAAGTGGAATACGGCTAGTGACTAATTAGTAATTACTGATTTTATTAGATTACTAGCTGTCTTGATTGACATATTTTTATGTTACTGTAGATATACGAAAAAAGCTATACTGCGATGTGCTGAGGTGTATTAATTTTTTTAGTTTTTTATTATTGTTATTATTATTGGAAAAATAACTTTAAACCAATAATCTGTATCATAATAAGTAAATATTATCATGATTTATACATTAGGTATACATTATTAATTGAATAACATTGAAGTACCTACACATATGAGGGGAGCCTTCAGAACAGAATTTATTTATTTAATAAATTAATTTAGGAGGTCATGGCACCCACACCTTTTGAGGCGACGTGGTGGGTCATCAAAAGATAGCGTGGTAACAGTTGGTTAAGATAGTGCAGGAGTTTTGAGTGAAATCTTGTAAGTAGCATTTGTTTAACAGTTTTTATAAACTTAAGTATATGTGTAGATATGCATTGGTTACGTATCAGGCCCCGTACTTGGCCCCCAAGGTTATGAGGCGAAAACTGATTGACTGGAATACTTTGATGGTTGGGTTCGGCATGGTTTGGCGCAACCCCAGATTTGCATACCATAAGCCTTAATGAGCCTCAGTAATGATTTGTACAGTGTGGATTTTGTCTTGATCGATAGCTTGAATATAAATATTGGACGAAACGAAATGTAAGTAGTTATTGGGAATTTTGCATTTTGACTTCAGATGAGGACACCCAAAGATTTGTAGTCGTTTGTCCATTATGATTCCCACATATTTTACCTAAAACGTAGCACTGTTGAATGATTTGTCCTGGAACTAAATTATTGTGTGGGGTATTAAATTGGTGTATTGTATTAATGGTATAACTAAGTAATATTTTTTCAAAATATATTTCTTCTAAAACTGGCAGTAGATTTTGTAGGTTCATAACGATAGTATGATAGTGAGTGCTTTAGTGTATATAAAAGTATTACTATGGACATTTAAATAAATAAAAAATAAAATGATATTAAAAAAGCCTCAGCATAAAGTTTTAGATATATACGAGAAGTACCTACTAGAGTTTTATTGGGTAAGTGTTTATAAGTATCTTGTTTGTAATTAGATCGTATCAAGGCGATTTCTCTACTTTTAGTTTGTTGATTATGTGTTTTAGTTTATTCAGGGTTGTGTGTTTTTCCGAGAGACACATTGGTAATGACTACTAAGGAAGCTTGTTATATCATTAAGGTGTTCAGATTTGGGACTTATATATGCATTTGGTGGATATATTTTTTACAGACGTTTACCGAAATGGTCAACTTTTTCTTTGTCATAGACAACTAACACTCCGTCTAGGTCTTTAACAATGCGAATATTTTTAACAGTATTCCATTGCTATAATTATTTGCATACATTATACATTGTTTGTTTTCACACTATATTCAAAAACCAAATAATTTGTGAAAATTAATTTTTATTCTTTGTCTAAAAATAATATTTATTTAATTGTTTAAAATTATTGAAATATATTATAATAATATGTACAGTTAAAAAAATTAATGTTTTTATTTTAAAATAAATTATGGAGTATAGGCTGTGACACTATTTTATTCGTTTAAATTGTATAAGATAAACGAATCAATAAAATTAATTTGACCTTTTTTATTAAACTATGATATAAAATACATATTATATATAAATGTCGCATTTAAGTCTGTATACAAAAAAAGTACAATTAATATTTTACCTACTATATTAAAAAGCATAAAATTTTATCATAAACAATGACATACCTACACAAATATGGACTTTCATGTACTTACCTACCTCCTACATACAATTATTTAAAAGCATTTTTGAAAAGGTCGTTTTAATTATGATAAACTACCTACTCTATAATACTTTGCTTTAAAACACTTGTACCTATTTTAAAATTATCTTTGATAAATATACAAGTAATAAAATAAAATAAAATAAGTTATAATTAACTATAAAAATAATAGTTTATATTGAAGTGAAAACATACTGAAAAAGTATATATATAAATAAGTACATGGTTGTAATCTTCTAATGTATACAAATATCGTGTCTCAGTGTTTAAACTTTTCCGAAACGGCTAGACTGATTTTAATGGAATAAATTTGTATTTTGGTAGGTATGAGAATAGGTCGTAAAGTATTTTTCAACCTCCTAGGTCCAACCAAGAGTAGTGCTCAAACGGGGATTTTGAGATTTGAAATTTTTGTTTATAAATAGTTTTTTTTTGATTATGGGAGTCATAATTTATTATTAGAAATTAGTATTTATTTATTATTGGTTGCCATTGGTTATTTGGACAGATCAGGTACAAGCATGCATCAAATCAAATTTTCGAACATTGCCTACCAATGAGGATGAGTTGCATTTACTGAAGTTACACCTAAAAGGAGTTGAACAATCATAATTTTTTTAAGAGTTGCCATTTTTTACGGGAAATTAAGTGCACGGGATCAACTAGTATAATATAACAAACTAATCATACTAATGTAAATACAGAGGAACTTATTATTACGAGTATCGTATATAATAGTAAATGGTATCATAAAAAAAACCATAGTAGTTAGTAGCAATATTAGAGAAAAGAAAATTGACTGCATGTTTTGATAATTTTATAAATTTTATCATTTTTTTTAGTAACACAATTTTGAAACAAAAATATCAAACGGTTGAATTTTATTTGGATAATACCTACCTACCTCCTTTATATTATATTGTATATTATCATACAATTAAAATCACGTTTTAGTGTTTTACCAAATCACAAAATAATTCCGTGTGAATTATGTCCATTATAATTATATAGTACCTATACTGTGTATTGTATATTAGTAGCTGTGAATAATTTCATATTTTTCCATGAATAAAAATAGTTGGTTTATTATCCAGGTTGTCGTTAACTTTTTTTTATTCAACGTATTTTGTACAAAAAAAACTTGATTTTATTTTTCCTGAGCCTCTCATAAATCTTGTTGCGTTCATTATTGCATGATAATTAAGGTATAACATATGTTATGAAAAAAAAATTGAATAAAATAAAAATTCCCAATCAACCCGTAATACATATATAACACCATTTAATAATAATTTATTCATCAACAACCATTTAATTTGAGTAATGAGTTTTATGTGCGAAAAATATTATTATTAAAAAAAAAATGCACACCAATTCATTTTTTATTTTATGACATACTATTCTGCTCTACGCGTAATTTTTGATGTACCTACTCAATCGCAATATTATGTAAATAGAAAAAAAAAATCAAATTAAAAATAAATACAATCAAATGTCCTACCTGCGTTGTATTATATGGGTACTTTTCATATAATACATTTCTTTGTTGCATTGACGTTCAAAAATTGTTTAACCTTACTTGTATTGAAAATTATTTTCGTTATTAAAAATGAATAACATATTTTTACGTTAAATTATAAATGTCACTAAATATAGGTACAGATATAAAATATAAATATAGATACCTATAATGTAATAAATTATTATATTTCACTATTGTCGTCACATTATATTTAATATACGTTTAAAAAAAACACATTATAAACCAATACATTTATGCTAATACTATTTATAAGTAATTTTGTACAAAAAAAGTCATATTTGTATGATAAATTCTTTATCGTGAACCCATTAATACAGTGCTTCTGGACCTTTTTTATTACGACGACACCCTAATTTAGATCCATAAAAATAGCGACACACTTTAAATAACTAAGGGATTTTTGAAAAAGCAACACTTATATAATTAATATCATGTATTTATACTTTGAACATGTACAACATAAATAAGTAATTTTTGGCGACACACATGGTAATTTTCGACACATTCGTGTGTGTGGCGACAAACCGATCGAGAACCACTAACCATTAATGATTAATAAAATGCTATCAATACCTTATACTGTTTGTAAAAAAATTGGATGCTTGTATAATCAATAAATAACCGGTTAACAATTATACATAATATTGTATTACAGTGTTTGACCAATAATAATTATTGTGCAAAACAAGTTAGCTTAATGAGGTTAGTGAATTTGTGAACCATATAAGTGGTGAGAAAGATGATATTTTATCAAAAAAATAATGTCCTCAAACCTAAAGACTAAGAATACTAAGAACTCATATTTAATAATATTAATCAGGGACTGGAACCGAACCTAAAAAGCTGGTTCTGGAACCAGAACCTTAAAAATATTAAGAACCGAAACCATTATTTTGATAAATAAAGTACCGGAATCGAACCGGAGTTTTTAAATTAAAAAGGTACTTTTAAGTTCAAAAATAAAATAATTTTATACATCATAATTTACTGTTTTGTGTATAATCTATGTATGATCATATTATTATGAGTTTTCTAATATTTCTCATATTATTAATTAAATCCGCATTCTGGATAGGTATTAAAAATTATTATACCTTTCGGTACCGAAATTATGTGGAACTGGAACCGAAATTATTTGGAGCTTTATTCTTTTTCATCAAAGAACCAGAACCGAACCCGAACGGTTATTTTATTTTTTGAGAACCAGTACCGGAATCGATAACGATAAATTCAAATGGCTCCAGTCTCTGATATTAATGAGTAAACAATACTCGCGATTATAATATCGAGAACGCTGAATTAATAATAAAGGTGAGAATTGTTTTAGTTCATTGACTTTCATTATTTTAGGTATACCGATCGACAAACAATGATAAACGCTCACCTTTGGGTAATATTTTTTTTGCCTAATTTTAGTACATATTTTTTGGCTCCCCACTATATTATAACTTTTTCCGGTCAACAGCAGTGACAATATAATTTTCATCCCATCGGGGTGTTTGTGTGATGGTATAGGGCTGCACTACGACACGCGACGGCTGGTAATGGCCATACGGTTGTTTTTGCGTAATCATATATTTATAATATTTACTCGGTTAATTTAAGAGTTGAATTCGCCAAAAATTAAAATCGAATACAATTTTTATATTTGAACATTTTAAATGGTCGAGTTTGAAGAAATATTAAAACGGAAAACATGTTTAAAATGTTAGTATTAATTATGCATTGTTGTTTCTGAATTTAGAGGCCAGACTGTGCCTCACTCGCCTCACCCACAGGCAAACGACCACTGACTACAACTGTCAATTAATATTATTTAACCGGCACGATTATTAACAATAAAATATGTGCTAACCGTAATAGACTTCTACAGATTATAATATAATATGTATGCGAACAAATGGAATAAAAGTATGGAACCGTAAACGTTTAAAATAGTTTCACGAACCGAAGGGTGAACGCCTTCAACTTTTGGTAATCATCGCATCACGCGAGGTGAACGTTTTTACACACATACAGTTGTAAGTCACGTATTTTACTAACCGACTTAAAATCGACACTATGCTGAATATTATAATATAAATTATTAACGTTTAGTGCAAAGTAGCTTTTAAATATATTATTTTCGCCTAAAAAATAAACCGGTGCCGCACATCAGCTAGTAAACGTCTCGTGTGGAAAATTCCACTCATTTCTCATAACTTCCCTCCGGCATTGTATTACGTTTTCGATTTTCCTTATCCCGTGGTAAATCCATGTACAGCCGTCGCCCGTCGGAAGGGTGAGAGTTTGCTTGCTTGCGTGTGTGTGTGTATAATATAAAAAATAAAAAAAATTGTCGACACGTCAAAACGTTTTTTTCACTTTTAATATCACGTTTTGACAGCGTTATCGATATTGACGTCAACGCCACAGTCCTGGGGCTAAACATTTGTAAATTACCATAATAACGCGAATGCAAAATGTCAATAAAAGTCTCACGTAAGCGACGGATCTATATATTATATACCTACATCGCAGTTACTACCTAACGTGTGTGGTGAAAAACGATGATATATATATATTTAGGTACACGCGGATACAGGAAGATCGCTTTTAATGTGTGTGCGCTCGGAAGATGTGTGACACGTGTTTTTTTATTTAAAAACGACTCGTCGAGAGTATATTGTGACATTTCTGTTTTGAGATTTGTCTGCGCGGCGTTGAATATATATTATTATTATTGTGTGGAAACTATTGTCTGCGCAACCTAACCGTTTATTATAAAATATGTATACATATGCAGGTGTCTGTGTGTGTCTTTCTCAAATGCTAATATCAAGAGTTCGAAAAGAATCACCCCCGTGGCATTACGACTGCAGCTGCGATCGTATAAGAGAAGTGACGAACAATATAATAATATATTGTACACTCAAATTCTCTACCCACTGTATATAACTGTAGCACCGGATACAATTGATATGCACGTCAATCTGGGATAAGACAATAGACTGGGAGATCAAAATAGATGTGATTTTAAAATACTTTAATGCTACCAGCTTTTGTAGTATTGACGTTTGTATTGATTAGAATTCAAAAAATTCGCGACAAAAATAGCTCAACTACGTATTGCGCACAGCACACATGTGAGCGATTTTTTATTTATTTGATTACGTGACTTTTATAGGAACAAAGTATTATAATTTAAACTAGATTGACAATATTGACAGATGTTGTGATAAGTTATTATGCTTTAAAATATAATATACAATTGGGTACACACGATTAAAATTAATTTAATAGAATTTTATAAAATATAAATAATATCGTAATACGTATGAAATATGATAATTGGTCAGATACGAAAAGTTTAACATATTATTATTGGCTATCGACATCGTTCTTACTGGAGGAATTTTTTTTTGCAAAGTTGGTTTGATTTACTGGTAGGTAAATTTAATAACCCCTCATATCTGATGTTACCGGGAACACGATTGTCGAATTGTCCTAACCAACGAGGTATGCGTCGATGGACGTCACCGTTTTTGGCTGAAATGTACCCTTCCCTTTTCGGCCAGTGTCTCTTTTCGGCTAGTGTCTCTTTTCGGCCAAAACTCACCGTTTCCTTTTCGGCCAGTACCTACAGTTTTCTTCAAAATGTACAACTATAACAACCATCCTATTAACTAAAAGTATCAAAATTTTAAAAACCCTCGTGATGCGAAAAATGTGGAACGGCAACGACTAAATGAAGCTTACCTTAAAGACAACAAAAATGCTAAAATATGTTGTTATAAATTTGTCAAACAAATATCATAGAATTATAAAAAATAAAACTTAATCTTAGTTTTTGACATATTCGTGAATTCATATTTTTTTATCATAATTATTATTGTATAGGTATTATTATATACCATATTCATTTTTATTCAACTAATGTATTAGGAATTCTTAATTTTTGACATAATCATGAATGCATATTTTACTATAGTAATTATTATTATATAATATGTATTATAAGGCTATATTCATATTTATTCGATTGATGTAATAACAGTTATAACAGTTTATTGCCAATTGTTTTATTTTATTAATTTTTCCCTCAGTTGTAGGTAATAAAAATCAAAAAAAAATCAGATTTTTAGATACAATCATATTTAATTAATTTAAATAATTCTTAAGTTCAGTTTTACAACTGTAAATTTTAAAGAAAACTGTAGGTACTGGCTGAAAAGGGAAGGGTACATTTTGGCCGAAAAAGGGGCCGCCTGTGTCGATGGTTCCCTCGATATTGTCTATTCACAAAACGACAACTGGAGACGTTACGGCGATGTTCGTATAACGATTTAAATCTGAATAATATTATAATATCGCTGGTAGGTGTATTGTAGTAGTAATGATAATAATACTATATTAATTATACAATCACGTGTTACGAAATCAAAATTATTATTCGAATTCGCCGGTTTCCTTTCGCGCACTCGGCGTACATCTTCGGTATTATGCAATAAATAAACTTTTCGTATCGCCACCGACGACGCCACCGTTGAGATGTCTTATAACCCGAGTAATATTTCCGAGCGTTTCGCGAGCTATTATTAATTCTTCGCTTTAATGAAATTTCATACGTCTCAAACGACTGTTGCGTTCTTAATGACTTCGCACTGTAATATATAACATTATATTATATCGCACATTATAAGAACAATATAATAATATTATGACACACATTCCAGTGGAGATTTTTGCAATGAAAATGATTCGGACAAAAAGTTAATAGCACGTGAAATTGAACATCGTCGGGTTAAAGAAAAAACGTAATTATACCACCCGATGTGTTTGATGAATTTAGTTATATAAGTGCGACATAATATTATACTATACTGTGTCTAATAGGCCACGTGGTTTTCAATTAATTATCGTTTAATATGTATTATAAAGTAAATTAAATATGGTCTGTGTTAACTTTAGAACAACAAAATAATATTAGTTTGCAGCACAACATCTAAAAAAATGTGAATGTTTATTTGGCGATGGTAAAAAAGTTATAGGTACGATAGATAGATATTACATATGCAAATAAAAGAACACTATTAAAATAGTATCGAACAAAAAACAATATAATGATGTGGTAATAATAGTAAGGAAATTAAATTGTAGAAAAACTAGGTGTGAGATTGACCTACAAAAAATGTATATCGAAACTAACCTCCAGGTGTCAAGAAATTAAGATTGTTATAATGAGCATATTATAGTATTGAAGATTAACTGCGTTAATTATCTAATGTTCTACTTATTAATAGTTACAAAGCATAATTTTAATTATACAACGAATTTTATTGAGTTAAACAATTGTATTTTCTCCAACATTAAAACCCTCATACTATTATCACAACACAATCACGTGTATTTATAATGTCTAATTAGCCCATATTTACATGTTTGCATATTTTTATCGTAGCTTATCGCAAATAATTTCAGCAAAGCATTATTATTTTTAACTGATATTATATTATATAGCTAAATTATCAAAGTAAAATAACATCGTCTTTAATATTATAGTATATTATATACTTTTGCCACTTGAATATTTTCTATCACATAACATAACCTGATACAATATTACTGAATTCGTTTACGAATGCAGTTCTTGTTTTGTACTCATCGAGAGGATGCAGACGGCATGCGTTATTAATTATTCGTCTTACAAGTGTGTAACACACGGCAAATTTATGTTCAGAAATTCTCGTTAAGCTTCATTAGTTTTAATACAAGAGTACATTTACTTAATGTTACACAATTTTCTGTATGGTTAAATTCGAAAGAGTGTTTTGATATTTTAATTTTGAAACAATGTGAATATATAAGTGTATAAAATATTACAGTTTGAAAACACTCGATATCGAAAGAAAAAACACCCTGTCGAAAATGTTATTACTCTTAAGTCTGATAAAAAGTCATTTCACTTAAAATATTAATACCAATGAAACTAAAATGAGAATAATCGCTGGAAGAGACATTCTTTTAATATTATGACAATAAATTTGCACGGAAATGTTTCAATTCTGTTAATTGATATTATCCGCAGTAATAAGTAATCATTAGCATTACATTTATTGATGCTCTATGATTGATCACAAATTGCGGTATTTACATTTATTTGATATACTTCATAAGTATTTTAGTGATTTCAATTTAATACTCGTAACGTATCAATGCACAAACAAGGGTTTTAAAATACCGAAATAATTGCTCAGCTGAACTACATTGAATAAATTAATTAAATGAGAATTTATTTTGTTCTGAACTAACCATTATTATTTGGTTCTTAACTCGAACGTTTTAGTCTCTTTCTGTACTCATCAAACGCACAACGCACAGTACACAGTGTAATATAAACACACAAATAATATTATAATTTGGAATGACAAGGGGAAACTTATATATACTATTGAGCCCTTGTATTACGGCCAAAAACACGCCTTTTCCCATAGAGCCCCTAAAGTGGATTTTAATTATCTCCTATTTATCTTGGTCCCTCAATTCTGGTCAAATCATACGGGTGCTCGATTTTTGACAACACTGACTTGATATCGTTTGTCTAAAATGAATTCGCAGAAACATCCCTTTTCGACTCACATAAATAACGGCTGCAGTATGTAATTATAATTTTAAAGTCTTGAATATTTTAGTATACGTAATTGCATACCTTCGTCAACAACGAAAGCACCGTGTGAAGAATATAATGTACACTTTGTGTACGAATACCATTGCAATGGATCCAATTTTTCTTTCTATAATGAATTTTGTACGCTCGGTGCAATGTATAGGTATTTAATTGTGTGGAATACCTGCTACAAGTGTGTTTGACAATTATTATACATTATTACATATTATAATACTTTTTTAATTTTGGTAGGCTGCTATGTGAGTACTTAACCTAGGTAATTTTTACAAAATTTTCCATAAAATGAGACAGTATCGCAAACAGCATTTTATTATTATCATAGTACACCAGAACGAGATTGATTAAAACTCTTTATTTTTTAATATCTCCAATCATAGCGCGCAAAGGCGATTTTGAATTTAGAATTTTTGTATTGTAATTTATTTTACTGGCATGATAGCATTTATGCATGCAATTTATAAATATTACTTAATATTATCTAATTTTTAAACACGAATATAATAAAAACTTTGTCTACAGTTTGGTTGTCTCGATTTGGTTACTTAATGTTATGACAATAATTTTGTCACATACATTGTAAATTTTCAAGTCACTTAAACTAACTGTTCATATAGTAATTTGTGGAACATTTTCAATAACCTCAAAAAAATCATACCCATGGATATACAATTATATTACATTGTTTTTGTTCGAAACAAATACAATATTTTTTGACGAACCACAAGATTTAACTTGTTGTACAAAAAAGTAATCGCTGCCAGTACATTTCAACAACAGAAAAGCACTAAAAACGTACATTGAATCAATTTATATTGAAACAACCGTCCACCCTCCTATCAGTGCCGATGACGATGTCATAAATTGCGCCATGTCTCTTTTATTCATTACCCGTTTTAAATTCAGCGTATTTCTATGAAATCCATTACCATTTTGTATACTTAAGAGCCGACGCGATTTCAGCACAAACTCGATTCAGAGGAAACCCTCTCACGCTGAAATAAAATAGTCAGACGGTTTTTTTTTCGAAAGATGAAGACATTTATACATACAGGTCAAGTTTGGCTCATTAAAAACTCTGTTGGTTGTAATAGTATCTTAATAAACGCTCAAATGATACCGCGTTTTGTAGTTTTAGTTAAAACTGTTTCGTTTTATTTTGAAGACTGTAATCGTATGACCAACTTGCGTGTTGTAACTAAAAATGTCCTGTATTTATGAGCCTTATTATATACATATATAGGTATAGGTACACGTTATATTTTCTAGCCAATTTTTAATCGAAATGTCCACTACATACTCGTATAAGAATTCAGAATTAACTCTTGTAAGTACAAAAATATATTTTTATAATACATGAAAAGATTAAGTAAGTATAGTTGAAATCACAGGACGGTACTTCAAATTCGAAACAATTAAAGTAATTTTAAAATCTAATCTGCGTCCGGTCCGATGTTGTTCCATTCCTGTCAGTTAACGAACGAAAAGGGACATTGAAAAATAATCAACAAATGGTGGTTTACTTTCAGCCAAATGTAACCAGACATTCAGGAGTATTAAATAATTCAATGTCTTCTTGTAATCCAATCACTGTTAACTCGTGTGTATTCTACTAAGTGCAAGGTGTTACTCACATCGGACACAATGTTTTGGTATTTTACACGTAAAATGTAAATACTCAGTTTCTCTATGTGTTTTATAGTTTGAACAGTCTAAATAATTACAAGAATTAAACAAATATTAAAAATAAATTGTTTTATTCAAATTGCAACAGACAACAATTTAAATAAGTGGCAGTGTGATGCAATTTTTAAAAATTCCAAATAACTGTTCAAGTTGCAGTTGTTTACATATTTCGCTAGATATCCATGCACTCACAATATAATGTTTTCCGTTTTAAGTTGTCATAGTCAACAGAAATGTTTTGGTATTTCCAAAACAGTAATGATTTTCTATTCTGAAGCATTTCTGTCACTTTTTCCTATCTTTTCGTTTTATCATCCAATACCTACGCGAAAATGCCACTTTTTCGAATAAGTGTAGTTTTTTGTACCTATTCAATTGGCTTGATTGTCACGTAAAAAAACGTGCCTTGGAAAGTTCAGTAAAATGCCCGTAAAAACCACCTAACAGTAAACCTGTGATAGAATACCCTTACAAATATAATATAATTTACTATAGGTGACAATACTAAAATATACCTACTTTAATATTTCGATACATTGTAAGAATGTATAAATAATAAAATATTTCATATCCAACTATATTATATTATGTATAACTAATCCATATAAATATATTATATTATATTGAGTTCGATTTGCTAAAAAATAATAAAGTTTTTTATTGTTTATTATTTCAGCTCAAAAACTAAAAATAAAATTTTTCAAAAAAACAAAGTCAAAAAATGTTAGCCGAATTAGATTTTGTTTGTGTTTTGAGAGTGTATATAATTATAAGAGTGCTTTTAGAAACGTAAAGGTTACTTGAAAACCTAATTATTGTATCTCGTTCCTATATAAACTAATTCTAGTTATAATATTTTGGCACCTGTGACTGTACCAAACAATCAACCACCCCAACAGTAAATAATTTAGGTCTAGACGCATGGAAAACTTTTATCTTGTTTCAATGGTTACACTAATAACATTTATCTTCGCGTCAAAGGTTTTTTTTTAATCAAACATTTAACACATTTATTGTTATCGGACATTCAGTTGTGTAATCGTTTGTCAATAAAATTGTGTAGGCATAATAATATACACTCGTATAATATTTTATATGATTTATTACTTATTATTCATAATTTCCATCATTAACAACCTGAACAACAATATAAAAGAGTTAGCCAAGTGACATACAATTGAGTAGGATGATAAATGTATTGGTTAAACAATTATGTATGCGTTTTTTTCTATGGCTTCAATTTCAGATGAATAAATAAAATTGAGTCTGGAGTTGGTATTTTGAATTTTTCTTGTTTCTTATTCATTAGTGGTTCTCCTGGTTGTTGAGAAAAACTAACAATGTACAATAATAATACATTAAAAAATAAAAACAATACATCAACAAGGCCAGTTTTTACTAAGCGTTGACATTTCTGGGTTTAGGATTTAAAGACTTATCGTTTTCTTCAATTAATGTATTATACGCTATTGTATTATCAGCTGAAAATTATGCAAAGTAAAACGAACCAGCTACTTATACGTTTGTCTCTGTATTCCGTAATCAGGTATATTTTTAATATACATTTAAAAATATTTTAATTTTTTTGTTGGTTTTAACACTATAGTAAATATTATAGTGTAAAATTATTTATATTATATAATTTCACATTTTCACCTCTTTCTAAAAAAATATTTTAACAATAAATAGCTCAAAAATCTTGAAAACGATTTTATTGACAAATTAATAATATTTAAAGTTGTAACTATACTGTGAATTGTCTTGTTTTAAATGTCTTTATAAATATATTGTAGATGTGCACATTATTCAAATTTTAAACGTTACCTACAATGATTTACATAAATTATTTTATTTTATTTTTTTATACAAAAATACTTCAATAAATAAAAACAGATTTATTGTTTATAGACTATTTGTTTAACGTTAAAATTAAAATATGGAAAAGTTTAAATATTACTATCTACATCAAGTTCAATTTTATTCTTTAGATTAAATTTTATAATGCACCATATTTTATGATTAACTTTGTACTTTTTAGTATCTATTATAATTTTAAATTAGAATGCTGCATTATTTATATAATTATACAACCATGTAAACCATATTCGATACACTTTGACCAATTTTAATAATAAAATCATAAACGCCAATAATAATAATAACGTGCTCTCAACATTTAAAAACAAATATTTTACGAAGTATATAAGGACCCTAGCTTCAATAGTAAATGTATTTTTGAATCCGATTGATCATACATTTATTTACAGACCTTTAAAATACTTAGTCTACTGATTCACTTTTTTATATTAAAATATAAGGTACACGGATAAAAGTTGTTGCATTTTTGTATTTTAAAGTTATAAATTATGATTTCAATTTAAAAAAAAATTGCGAAAGGTACAATACCTATACATTATTTGTAAAATTAAAAATGCAACAATTATTAAATACTTTTTGTTCATTCTATCTCTTTTTAAGATTAACACAGACAAATTGATACAACACAGCAGTCGGAATTTAAAATTAATGGTCTTACATGCATATATTACTATGCATAAGTAAATAATCTTAATTTAACTAATGGTCTTAAGTTTAATAGTCTGAATTTAATTATTAAATGGTATACTATACAAGTATAATATGTATATTATTTATAAAGTAACAATCCATAGTATATTATATTTAAATAATATATCCATCGATCAAGGTTTCAAGCAAAATAAATTTATCTATTCAAGATAGGTACCTACTCAAAAATGTTTTGTCATTTCCACTGGTGGTAATAACTATAACATTTATACCATTCATTTTTTTTATATTTGTTTTTACATAAGTCAATTTCAGAGCAAATGGTCCCTCTCCAGTGTATGGAATCCAAATTGTTCTTATATAATATTATATAAAATGAAAAAAATAAACGTTTATCCAAACTCATACAACCTTATTCAAGTGGCTCTTATATTAACCATCAGTTCAGTCAACCATGAACATTTGTTTTCCTCTACACAAACCTATAAAAACATGGGAAACACAAAGATATTGATCTATTTATAAATCTCTTTAAATTTATTACGAGTATTAAATCAAATGGATTTGGTAAAGTTCATAAACGAAGAGGTCAGATGTTCTATAAATCAACATTTATTGAGGTTAAATAATACAGGTTATCCAAGGGGATTATTTGTCGTTGCAGCCAAAGTTTAATTTAATTATTTTAAGGTATTGGTGGTTCGGACATAATGCTTTTGGGGGAAGGGGTGGGGCCTACAGTAATAATATTATTGTGTGCCCAAAAAATCTTCGTTCCCCGACATTTAGCTGACTTATAAACTTTTTTAAAGCCTAAAGCCATTCTGAAAAATTGAAAAATGAATGATACTTTATGGTATGAGAATAACCTAAGGAACTTAATTGCATGAATTGTAGAAATATAAATAGTTATGAAACTGTCCCCATTAAATAACAGTAACCGATTTTATGTACCTAATAGGGATTTAAATAAAATGCTGATCTAGGGTTGATTAATTGTTTCAAATGTTTTCAACACTAAGTCAAAGTCAACTTATGAAATATCCATTGTGCCATCAATTCCTATTAATTTTGTTTTAATTTTTTTCCATATAAATTTTTTTTTCTAATAACTTATAACAATATGTTATAATATTGTAATTCTATTATTTTTTTAAGCTGTTAGTATAATATAAAGGTTTAGTATTTGATTTGAAGTTGTCTTATCATAAGGAAACATTGGATAAAAACATTGAATCCTACATAATTATTCTCAACAAGTGGGATTTTAGAAGAGCTGCATCAAGACGCAATGGTGTTTATGTGCCATTTTAATCGTTTGCCACTCATAATATTGTATTTTTGATAGCAGTTATTAATCATGATTTAACTACAAGTTTGTAATTTCAATACAATAATTTATTCCGGTTGAGTTGAGCGAGACGGGTGCCAAGTATACAATACAGAACATTGTGTATTTATATTTTATTCAGTATACCGTTTTATGTTTAATAATATTGTGACTTACTGTTCTATCATGATTAGGTACCTACCTACCTTCAATAATTGATGTGAAAGGAAAAAAACATAAAACCATATTTGCTTAAATTAATTTAGTTACATAATTTAATTTATTCTTAAAATGTAAAATACAGGTATTAAAACAATATATCTATACATATTATATATATATATATCTTTTAAAACATAATACAATATTATAATTACATTATTCGCAAAAAGTGTGCTTTGTTCCCAGCAGTCATAAAACTGAAAGGACTCCAAATAAAATTAAACTCAATATATTAATCACTTTATTGGTCGATATTAGTATGATTTTGAGCTAATTTTATGATCACAAAAAAATATTAAAATCAAAACTACAGAGATAATGTATAATTTATTATGTAGGTAGGGTATTTATATTTTATTCGTATAATTCAATGTTTAACTTTTTCCCTCCAAATAACACTGAATGATCGATGATTTTTTTTTTTATATTAATATCACGTTGAAACAAAAAAAAATAGTGTATATTATACATAATTTATTTTCGGAATAGTTTATCTGTTGTACTCGACTTTTCAAAAAGATTTTATGAATCTAATAAAAAATATTCTTATTTTTAATAATAAATGATATTTTTATAATTCAGTAATATTGTAAAGTGCCTATGACGTGTAGAAATACATTTTGATCATAAACATATTTCTATTTTAAAAGTTTTATAGTAGGTAAAATGTTTAGGTGGATAGGTATTTTTATAATATTCTTAATAAACTATGTAACATTATAAGTAGGTATGAAAGTGTTGTTTACTTCGAAATATCGGAAAATGATACCAACGATATTAACGTAACTTTCTACCCTTTTAAAATCCATTAACTATACAAATTTACAGTAAGTACTCGTATTATTTTTTAAGCTAGGTACTTCAGTTTATTTATATACTAGTATTGTTCATATCTCTAAAATATTTCTACTTATATCTAAGTGGTGTGTTTAATAGTATTACGTAACCATTTATTTTTCAACATCTTTTTAAACGTCAATATTGATGTTTTAAATTACCTACTAGGTAATAATAGATGAAACCAATATAAATTATTTTAAATGACTTCTTATATTGTACGTAATTAGTATACAACTGTCGTGATTGGTAAAATTGTTTGTCATCGTACTGGCATGATCAAACGTCAGACCATAATATTAATGATGTTATAAAACACATAAAAATAAATAAATAAAATAGATAGAAAATAATTATAACTTAATGGCTTACACCTATTACTGAATGGGTGCTTTTTAACTAAGGTGAATAACAAATACGTTACCTAGCTCGCTATTTATTTCAAAGCATCATTAATATCTTTTTAAACTTTTTTATTATCAGTATTGTTATTATTATTATTACTACTAATAACAAATAAAATGATTGTTACTATTGTTGACTAACACGTTATTTCACACAATCAAATTTATAGTTTCATTATTCATAGTTCTACATGATTATATTTTAAGCAATTACCAACGACGAATATATTATATTATATAGTAATAATGATATTTTTATTGTATAATATAGAAGAAACATTTTTTATATTTTTTAATAAACCATACCTAACTGAATGAATATTATCTATATACATAAATACTGTATTCAAAATATATAATATTACATTCCGAGTAGAGAATTTATCTAAGTGAAATTTAAAAACTTGGTTATAACTTATAATACTTGTATAATATAATAATATTATTATGTATAATAGTATAAGTACAACATTAAAATGTATGTTGTTTTTTATACAATGTCTTTATGATATTTGAATATTTTCACTGCCGAATATATCAAAAATGATGAATAAAATCCTTTATACTGACAATAATTCAACATTTTAAAAAACTAAAATACTTAAGTGTATAATAATTGTATTATCATTTGTACATGTTACTTAAATGACTAAATCTGTTAAAATTATCGTAATTTAAATAAATAATTTCATTTTTACGAAAGTATTCGCTCCATTTTTTTTACTTAGTACCTACCAATTTCATTGGGTTGATTATTATTAAAAAGATTCTGATATACGGTAGAGATGTGAAGATAATGTAATCGTTTTTCAATGATTTTGTTTTTTTTATTTTATCTACTGAATTAAGAGTGTATTAAGATTGTATATTTCTTTTGTTTGTCATAATTATATAAAACAAATTAAACCAATTAAATAATTTGTAGTAAATTTGTAGAAATAAAAACATTTTAAAGATAATAGTTCATCTAAACTATGTTACATATTATTTTAACATATCGATTTCAAATTCACGATTTATGATACTTAATTTTTGATAGAGTAACTCATATAATATATACGGTAATCTTCTACCCTTACGTCTTATACCCATAGCAATGATGAATCTACCCGATGCCGAAGAATGTCAGCTAAATCCTGTATGATACGTATCTTTATATCACTGGAATAAATTGTATTAGCTTCTTAGCTTATCACACAAATAACACATGTCTTGGGTAATATTAATGTACACTGTATAATAACATTATTTATAGGTACTTACACGTTTTTTTTTTTTGTATTAAGAGGACATCACACCCGCAAGTATTGTCTAGCAGACGCATAATATGATTGACTAATTTTACGAGCAATTTTACGTTTAAATTAACACATTTTACTTTGTTATTTTTATTATTTCAATGAATTGAACTGGTATCAATTTTTAAGGTAAGAATATTAATATTTACTGTCCAAATTAAGATGTTTTTTTTTTTATTTTAATTTTGAAGCAAGTTATAAGTGTTTGGACGTTTACAACTTTAAAATACTCATTAAGTACCTACTTACTTCAAAATTTAGAAAATATATTTAAAAAAAGACTACTTTAGGACTCAAATAATATTTTACTTTTAAATTATCTATCAATATTCACTATAATATTAAAAATTCATAAATAAAATGGATTATTCTAAACTTAAATTTATGTATGTAATTCGTTTGCGAGACAGTGATAACACACGAGAGTGTTACATTATCTTAAGTTCATTTATAGAAACATATTTTTGATATCATCAAAGTAAAAATTATCAAAAGCTAGAAATAGGTTGCATGCACTATTAACTGGTAAATAATATAAAAATTAATTAGCTGCTTTATTTTCATGCAATTTAATATTTTATACGTATTTATTTACTTTAAAAATATTAATTGAATTATATTTTCTTTGTAATTTAAATTTATTATTTATCCAGTGATATGATAAAAAATGTTCATGTTTTTTTGTTTAAATTATACATTTTTATTTTCAATCAATTCTAATTTCTAAATTAAAATCATTCAATTTAATACTGCTAATAATAAAAATATTTTAGAGCCACAAGATTATAAAACATTATTTCGCTTTATAAGAATATAATTTAAATAAAAATAATAGAATAATTTTTGCGTGTAAAATAATTTCATCTATCTTTCAAAAAAGAAGTTCTATAAAAAAAAAAAAAATTACTTCTTTTTGAAAGAAATAAACCAAATGCTACCATTTTATATAATATGTAATATTATATTTAGAATTATGTTGTATAAACAAGTGAGTGAAACTAAAATTGTACATATAACTATACATGTGCTTTAAAATTATAAATCAAAACTGTTTTAAAATTAATTTTTAATTTAACACACCGGTGAATCGTTATAATGTATAAAATATAATTCAAAAATTATGGATTAGTTTTAAGCTATATAGGGTTTACAAAAAATTGAGATAAAACATTATATTATTTATAATAGCCCATATTATAAGATAAACTAAAATAAATCCTAAACAATTTATATATTTAAATATTAATATGAGAAAATTAAACGATGATTAATCGATACTTTATAGGTATATATTAGACGATTTAAGAAAAATATGTTTTTCCAAAGCAAACTTAATAAGCAAAATGTGCATTTAAATCAGTTTTTCCCAACTTGTGGCTCCACAGTTCCAAAACATTCAAACACAGAAGAATTTAGATTTAATGAAAAATTATAATTTAATTGTCAACCAATTACAAAACTTATAAATACTCAAAAATAACAATACTAGGTTGATCTAAAATACCATTGATTTTATTTATTCTGAAATCTAAAAACTGAGAAAAAATGATTCTTGGTTTTGTGGAAAAAAAATGTTGGGAAAAACTGACTTAAATAGTTACACCTAACAATGAATTATTTCAAAAACAAACCCGTGCGTTTAACAAATTTAAAAACGTTTAAGCGAAAAATAATTCAATACTCACGCTAACACGATGTTTACATAATAAAGTATTATAATAATACTGAAAAAAATATTGGTCAAATGAGTAAAAATCAAAAAATTTCATTCACCACAAAACGGAATAGTAATCGTAGGTAACTTATTCGAACAGTGAGGATTTTCACTCGCAAACAGTCGCGGGTTAGCGCGAGTACGTTATACCTACGTATATTATCATCAAGCTTGCGACGAAAATTATTTTCAAAGAAAATGCAGGAGCACCGACAACGACATTGTGAACCGTTGTTAATAATAATAATAATAATAAATAATAATAATATAATAATTGGAGTTATTATTTTTTGCACTTACCGACGGCGAAGAAGAACGGCCACATCAGAGCGAGATGGTTGCACGCGATGAGAGCCAACACGATTTTCCACGTCCAACCGGTCAGTCTCAAGAAGGTGATCCCATGTGGAGCCATTTTATTATATTTTTTTTTCCTATCGACTTGCAGTGAGTAAGCTCAGGTTCTCACTCGTAGTTGGTCTTAACGAACGCGGTTCTTCGTTTTCACTTTGGGTTTTGTCTCGGAGAAAATAAAATGTCTCTAAAAAAAAAGATTGCCTCCGTTTCGCGCGGGGCAGACGACCACTCGACCAGTGGCGAGTGTTTGGGAATAACGATGGTGTTTAATACGACGCGTAATTCGTTATTGTTTTAAAGGGACCATTCGATCGGGTTCGACTAGCGCGGATAATATAATATGAGACACGACAGTAATATTATTGCTGCGTTCAGTATGGCGCGCGCAATCGTCCCGCCGCGGTTCGATGACGACAATAATATTATTATATTTGAATATTATGATAAAACAATACCGTTACGAATATTACTGCAATATATTTATATTTATTACGATGAAAAATTAACGGTCAGAGTGCACGCTCCGTCACATCGGTAGGTAGGTGTGCGTAATAAAAAGATCACGACACTGATCCGGCGGTGGGCGGCCTCGTCGTTTTGCACGGCCGGGGGAGGTTTAATTTCGGATTTTTTTTTTAATGTTGATTTTTATAATATTGTTACAACGACAGAAACGACGACGAGGACGATATTAATATTATTATCGACGGGCGCACACCGGCGTTCAGACCAACGGCGGACAGTCCACTGAAATGCCGAGTCGCGTGCGTCGTCGGGAAAACGCGGGCCGTCTGTACGCGAGCGGCGGGCGAAAACGCGGCGGCGCGCGAACCCCCCCGAGTCGGCGGGTGGCGCTTTGCGTGCGCTCGCCCGCCCCGCAAACCGGCAGTGCCATCTGTGGTTCAAGCCGCGCGGGTTATGATATTATAACATTATACGCTCGTCTGCACCGTCGTCGGACAACAACAACAACAACAACAACAACAACGACGACGACGTCGACAGGCGCGCACGTGGTGGTCGGGGTTTTAGTTGCGGGGGGGGGGGGGGGGGCTCACGAGTAAACGATATCACCACCGACATCATAATATTGATACGACAACGAAACAAATTGGATTTAGATTTTAAGCCAATATTCGAAATTCGAACTCGCAGTGCAATACGCGACGAACCGAACCGAACTACTGTGCAAACTGGACTTTCATGCCTGCACACCGCCACAGACAGGTCGGATATTCCTGTTACACCCTGTATTTTCCTGGTTTTATTTTTCAACGAATTATTATTGTTTCCCGCCTTCCCGGTATTATTTTCCTATATTTTACTTTTACCCGTTTTTGTCATTCCTATAAATAACTTTTTTTGGTATTTATAGCGCGTAATTTCGTCGAATTTTGACGACCGTACGCAATCTCTATAGTACCTAAAAACCTAGAAACCTAGAATTTTGAACGAAATAATCGATCGGCGATTACCACAAACCTTATCACGTGTGACCAACATAATTATGTCAAATTTGAAAGAAAATTAGTCGTGCGTCAGTATACACGCAGGCCAGAAGTGAGTATTTTTTGGGGGAATGTTAATGGCGAAAATGGTTTAGTTGATCGATAAAATACGAAATTAACACAACTTTAAATATAAAATATTATAAAATAAAAGTATACGCTTACCCATTGGCCCATTTACTCAGATAGCGTATACATATTTTTTCACATAGTATTCAACAGACATTTTTTCAATAAATTTGATGTATCTAGATCAAAATTCGATCGAGTTGTTTTTGAGATTTTTAACTTACTATTTTGTGTGCTAAGAATAGTTAGTCAACGCTCTTAAATGATTTTAAAATGTTAGTGATCAGTGATCACTATCGATCAATTAATTTAAATAATTTGTAAAAATATAAAAATGGTCCAAGTATAATAAAAACTAATATTACATAATAATTTATTAAAATTTAAATAAATAAAAATGTATTAATTACATAAGTGTTTTTTTTTTTAATTGAATAATTTATTAGTTTACTATTTTTAATAGTTATTTTTTAAAATCATAAGCTATGATTTTTGATTTAAATTTCAACTTTATTTTGCTTCAAAGTGTGCTCATGTGTGTGTGTTTCAATATGAATGAATATAATTAGCCATAAATGCAAAATTCAATTGTAAACACCAAAAATTGATTTTTATTTGTGATAGTTAATTAATGTAGTTAAATATAACAGTTCATTTGCATATAGTTCAAAGTCTAATGAACTTTCTGAGGTCTGGTTACACCAGCCGGTGATAAGTATAATATTCTATGATTTACACTTTACAATCATCAGAAATTAGATAGAAATTATAGAGGAAAAAAGATATCAAGGATACACATTTTATTGTATCAAATTATACAAAATTATAAAAAAAATATTACGCAAATTAGTAGCAATGACTGTATAATATAACATCTCATTCAATGACAATGTTTTATTGTTGATAAGTGGTTTAATAAAAATATGTGTTCACAATATAAAGACTGCGTTCTTTATATTCCACTCCGATATGTCACCAAGGGCCGAACCTCTGGAAATCCAAGAGCGGTGGGCTCGCAAAGAAGTCACTCTGGACGAGAGAATATTATCTGAGCGTGATCTTCTTACTATGGTCAGGTATGGCCATTTCCCGACAAAAACCGGGAAATCCTCGAAACGGTATATCACTGTATATGGCCGAAAAGTTATCGACGATCCATCATCAACAATGTGTGATAGGTACTGGCACAGTATTGTATACTGTTTGTGATGCCATTATGCAAACCATCTTGCTATTTATCCTGGTATTGGGCTGGAAAACTTTCAACGCCATAACGTCTCGACCGGTAAAAAGTATGGTTGAGGAAATTTTAAATTATGTTCGACTAGATGACGATTAATTTGTATACTGTATATACTCATTGATATACCTACAAATAG
Source organism: Metopolophium dirhodum (assembly GCF_019925205.1). Classification (NCBI taxonomy): domain Eukaryota; kingdom Metazoa; phylum Arthropoda; class Insecta; order Hemiptera; family Aphididae; genus Metopolophium; species Metopolophium dirhodum. Next base: position 72,056,157 of record NC_083560.1, read on the forward strand.
TTCAAAACCGATCTCCCATCGAAAGCCACCAGTATAATATTATATGTACTGCATCGCTTTTTCGTTAACAGTCTATTAATATTTTTTTCTCGTATCGTTACGCGATAATTTGTTCAATATTTTTGCGACAAATCACACCAGTAATAATCGGTGGAGAGCACACACGTGACACCGTCACCGCTTTATCGTACGCAGAGGATGTAAGTCTGAGCGCAGACGTAAGTTCCAATTGATAATCAGTGTTAGGAACAGATAACAAAAACATCATCTAGATAAAGATAAAGATAACAACACTACATTTTATCTAAGATACAGATAAAAGATAAACAAATCAAATTCATCTAACAAAAAGATAAAAGATAAAACTATTTTATCTAGATAATTATCTAAATATTAACATAACAGATAATTTTAGAAATTATAATTAGAACAACTTATTTAAAATAATTGATATACCGTCATGTAAGTACACAAAATAATACACACACAAGAAAACCCATGGCTAACGGCCGTTCTTGCCGGGCTGGTGGTGGGGTCACCGGCCACTTTTCGTGTCACGTACTATTATTAATTAACAACATTGAAAAGATATTTACGAATATTGTGTATTTGTGTATACGAAATAATGTTAATTATTATTATAAGTCATGTGCAATTAAAATTGGTTTAGAGATTGTTTATAGTATATAGATTTATAATATAAAACATAAAACTCGAAATATATAAATAGCATCTCATGTATTGCTCGTCAGACTTATCAATTGTCATTAATTTCAGACGCACTGCAAATACGGAAAGAATAGACTGCTGGTTTATCTTTATTTCTCAATGAATAATATTATATTATATGGAATTTTGTTTGGGACGGCGGTGGTTATAACTTGCCATCTGTTCTATTATTCGTATTTTAATTATAGTTGAATAATATTTATAAAATTCTGAGAATTTGACATATTTGTTGCGACAGTAATATACTAATATAGGCTAATTACATAAATTAATTAGTATATTATTTTATATAATATTATTAACCGAATACAGAATATTAATAACTTATAAGTAATAAGTACTAAATAGGAATAATTTATAGTCTTTTCAGAATAACGTCATATATTTTTAGCCCTGGATGTTATTTTACGTACAAATTGTGCCTCAGATAATGAGAATAAAAATAAAACATTTTCGAACAGATCTAGCTAATTTCCTCCAAGAAATTGATCTTATAAATTTATCTAGATAAGTTAAATTTTTATCTAAAATAAATACTTAGATAACTTATATTTATTTATCTAGATAAGATAAAAATAAAATAATAATTATCTGGATAATTTGTCTAGATAAATTTATCTAGATAAGTCCTAACACTGTTGATAATACTTACCTACATGTATTTGTATCTGTACGCTGTTGATGTGTATAACGCGAAATGGTCAACGAGTATAAGTGATTTACTTAAACTTTAAAGTATAATAGAGAAATAAGGTGAAATAGGTAAAATAGAAAAATATTAAATACAATACCTATCACAATATTTCGAAAATAACGGATAAGTATTGTGGAAGTGTTAGTTTTGTTTTTAGGATTTTTAGTGTAACAGTTGATATAGGTACTACCTAGCATAGAGATGGAACGTATGTGCCACACACGAAAACAATTTGAGGGCTTGAGGCTTGACACGTATTATATATTTTTTTTAAAATAAATAATTAGACCACAATGTAATCACGTCATCTTCATTATCATTTATGTTTTCTTTAAAATTTACTTCACATGTGGGGACATCCAAATAATTACAAATAATTAATTTTAAAAATAAATGATAATAATGGATGATTTAATGTAATATTATACAGAAACACCATATAAAACTAAAAAATCAATTAATAATCAAATATCAGAATGGCTCAGCTGTGAACGAATTTGGTATAGTAGCAGCTCTCTTTCCTTCAGAAACTACATTTTAACTGTCCACTGGAGTGGTACAATTTGCGTAGTCCACTTGTATTTAAGTAATTATATTATTTAATAATGTTTATTAAATTATATTTTAATTTTAATAAGAAATAATAAGACCACAATGTAAGCACATTTTCATTACTGTTGATGTATTCCAGAAGCATTGTCTAATGTACTACATGTGAGACATCAACTACAAGGTTTTCACTACGTATTATACTTTTATACGCACTAAGAGATACTTCGTGTGCTAAAAATACTTTTAAATATTTTGATGCTGTTATAAAACTCGTTACTAAAATATTGAATTTCATTACTCCGCACGGATTGAATAAAAACAATTTGAAAATGTATTAATACGTGCTTGAGAAGTTCAAAATGGCGATGCCAAATCTCGGAGGACATCGTATGTAGGTATCTAAAATTCCGAATGCTTCAAACATTTTAAAACTGTTTAATAGTTTTTAATGTCACAAACAGTGTAGGCAGTGGTGTATTGGAGGGTATACGCAGGTATACGTCGTATACCCGGATCCCTATTTTTGGATTTATGCGTATACCTTTAAGAAAATTAGTCTTTTATGGGTATACGCACGCTTCTAATTTATCATCAGACAATTTAGTCATATTATCACCAAACAAAAGTAAAAACTTAAAAATAATAATTAAATTTTACCCTACTACGAGTTCTTGCGAAGACGATCGGAAACTGCCGAGCGTATATACAATCAATGTACAGCGGTTCCCAAACTGCGTACCTACTAAGTTTCAAAAATATATTGTAAACCACTGCTTTATCGTGTATACCTATTACCTACACTGAATCGGTCGCGGTGTGCCGTGTATGGTTAATCTAATAGTTAAAAATAGATCCATAGTCAAAAAATCGTGTACGATTATTGATAATATAAAACAATAAACATACGTAATTTCAAACTAAATGATAATGACAAATTGGAATAATAATAAAATAATTATTGTTGATTTATTGTGTTATTACTTGTCATCCAATAACCAAATTATAAAATCGAACTATTAGTTTCTTATTATATTAATTCTATTAATTTTGTAAAATATTTTATATATAAATATATTATAATATTATATGATCGATAATGGATAATAATCGTACCGCTACTTCACAAAAAATCACTAATTATTTTTCTGAGCCATCGACGAAAAAACATAAACCAACACCAACTGATGATGAAGTTGCAATAACTAATAATCTGTCAGAAAGTAAAAAAGTAAGTTATTAAATTGTTAATGTAACCTATTATAATTAATTTATTAATTTACATAACTGACATTAAAACTGCCTTTTAAGATTTTTGTTTAAACAGTACCTAATATAAGTTCTTTATTTCTATGTGTAAAATTAGTTTAAATTTATTAATTGTTGCTTATTTTATTGGTCAGTGATAGTTTATTCTAACAATGTTACTAATTACTAATAATTAGTAATATTTTAAGTTTATAATATCTGTATTATGATAGGTACTGTACAATTTTTTTAAAGTTTGATAATAAAAAATTGTATTATTTATGATATATATGAATTGAATCAATTTAAAAAAAAATAATACATTGATACTTGGTACATATTACACACAGTGGAGTATCTGAGTATATATGAATTAATTTTATGGTTGGGGGTGAATATAGGGTGAACTGGGGGGCGTATATAGGGGGGTATATACGTCACTGCATATACATATACACATGAAGAGTAAGTGTTTGTAATAAAGTAATACAAGATTATTAAATACTAAATGTAATGATTTTTCGATCGGAGCGAGAAAATTTTTAAGGTAGGTATATCGTATATATAGGTATATTCAACTACTTTTAGGTGCGTATACCCATAAATTTATTTACCAATACACCACTGAGTGTAGGTATACCGTTACCGATCGGATATATATATTTTTAAATTTCAACGACGACAACAACGAGGGTGGTTAGCCAATCGTTTGTGATTTGTCTTATCACGTACAAATAATTATAATATGCATTTTTTTTACGCCTTTTTCTGCGTGTGTGTATGACAGCACACGCTAAAAACGCGTTTTAGTGTTGTCATCTTCATTTTGCCTGATTTTGTTAAGCAGAATACGCAGTTTATATAAAATATTAGTTAAGGCCAACTCGTGTCTCACGGGGCATATTTGGCTGTTTAAGGCATTTCTAGTATGGCCTGTATTCAATTTTCAAGTTGAAACAAAACACATAAAAAATCCATTTATTTCCAAGATATTTAAATTTTCTTTTTTTTTCTATTAATGGTGGCCTGTCGAAGAAAAAATCGCTGTTTGATATTGATAGTCAAACGATGAGGTTCGTCGTGATTTTACCCACCACATATGTCTACAACGGTTTCATGGACCAATATTTTCCTCCAATAATGAGATAATATTCACCTCCACAGTCTATTATCTTCCAATGAGGAATTAATAAGAAAATAATAAATATATTTGTATGGTATATTATTAATAATATGTTAACAAAAAAAAAAAAAATTACCTTTGAATTATTAACCATTTTATTTTGTCATATTATTATGTTTAACAAAATTTATTATAAGGATCCATTGTTTAGAACTCTTAATTAATAACTTTTATTAAGAATATTTTTTATGACATATTTAATAAAAATCTTTTGTATATGCTATATTATAGACAAAAAATAGTGACGAAAATAATTGCCTTGATTACTGGTCTTACACGTCAGTAAAAATCCACTCTCGAGTAGACTACCTAAATTCAAATCAAGCTCAAATAACCTACGGTAGTTTTAAGGTGTAAATGAAACCCGTATCAAATGCATTACAAGAAGTGATCTCAGATGATCTATGGACATTTTATTGTAAAAAATGGAACATTTAACAGCCGTCGCACTTATAAACGTATACTGTAATTTCCGTTCTCAGAATTCAGTTAATAATACATAATTTTTACGAGCAATGTAACCATCAGGACACCAACCTCTCAACAGTTTAGAAACGTACAGGTAAGTATTACCTTTTAGAAGTTAGTATAGGGTTAACATAATATTACGTATTGTTTTTGAGAACCATAAAAAATATATTGAGACCCCTTGTCTCGACAAACTTCGAATGGACACTTTTTGTCCCATTCTAAGAAAATAGGTAGTCCCGTAACCTGCATATTATATTATGGTATAATAATATATGAATAAAAAAAAACTATGCACATGAAACAAGTACATAACTATACAGTTTCAAGTTTAATATATTGAAATAAATATATAAATATAAATAACAGTTTTGGATAATGACCATCGAGTGTAGACAGACAATCGTCAGCAATAACATTGAGTGTATGATACATGTCATCGTATTGAAGTATTTCACAGTATAAGTATGAACCCATGTAACTTTCGCCCTATATAACCACTCACCTTATCTAACATTCAAACAATTATTAACAGGTTATTAAACAATTTTTGGAGGTATTTTTATTTTATAGTGTTCTGTCAAAATTGTTTCCCTGATTTCCAGATATAAAAATTAATATGTTTTTCATATTATAATTAACGAACTATATCAATACGTGGTTGGCTAAACCTCACTTTGGTTGTAGCCAATAGTGTAACAGTTGGAATAAAATTATAATATATAATGTATGTACGTATTATTAAGACATAACTAGATAAATATTTTCAAATTTCTTTCGTATACCCTAAGATTAGTATTTCTAGAAATATTAAAACAAACCTACTTACCCATAAAAAAAAAAATAATACAAAAACCCAAATATTATAGTATAGGGAAGTAGGGCCAAAAAACTTTTTTGTTTATTAGGTATTATATTTCAGGTTTTTTTAACACTATGCACAGTTATATTTTAAAAACATTTGGACACAATGTTCTTATGATGGTATCGGTATTGACTCAAATAAATATTATATAAGTAGGTACTGATATTGTCATAATAATTAATAATATAAAACAAATGCAACTTTTAAATGGATACTATATTATTAATAAACGTTCTGATAAAATCATATAATAAAAAAAGCATTTTCTTTTCAAACGAATATTGTAATTTTAAAAACGAAGCTTTGAAAATACAAATTGCGTGTACTTGTAAGCTATATTTATTTAAAGTTGAATAATAGCATGAGAATAAATTTGAAACAAAAGTTATTTGTACAAGTAAAATGTGTCACAAACTTAGAAAGTATATACTTACATATACATTTCTGTTTTTTCTTTATAAATGACAGTTTAATTATACACAAAATAACTGCCACAGAAGAAAGTTATTTGGTTCTTAATACGTATATCCAAAAAAACATTTTTCAGGTTTATATATCGACTACGATAATACTCGTCTTATTATATTTCTTCGGCACTTAATTAAAATTAATTTATCGTGAAATTAGATTGTATGACAAAACTACTTCGAAAGCAGAGCTGATATTAATCAGTTATTAAAATGCATCGATTCAGTTATAATAGAAATAGATACGCATTTGAAATATATAGAGAAGGTGAAAAACGTGCAAAGCCCTAGAAAAATGCTCATAATAATATATAATAAAAATATTTGAAATTGGATTAGAAGTGGGAAAAATGTTTTAACCTAAAGAATATAATCCCTATAGATCATTTAATTTAAGGAGACACATTTTAAATTCTGAGCGAAGCGATGAATGTATTGACTTTACAATGATGTGTCATTTGTGTGTCTGTCATCGCCTTTTGGGGTAGTACAAATGCTTTGATTTTCTTCAACAGTATCTCGTTCGACGTGAAAATGAATCTAATTTTTACATACAGAAAAACCTAACAGTTGAAAAATATTAAAAATCCAGTCACATTTTTTTTTTATAAGTATTTAAGCTTTAAAGTTCAAATGTTAACAAAATACGTAAAAATCACGAAAATTTGCAAATTATTTTGACCTTATAAAAAATATACATTGTTTTTGTTTATATTTATTTTAAGTTCAAATTTGGACGACATTTTATAGTAAGTAACCAAGAATAACGAACTTAGTTATTTTTGTTTTTTTGTAAGATTAATTAAACTTACCGGCTGTTGTATTAATAATAATTAATAAGTAATGACAATATAAATATAATATAAAATATCCTTGACTAACAAACCGTCTTTGGTCGTCTTTAATCGTTTTCATATTATATCATTGTATTCAAATTTATAATACCATCCATTACAGTGGCCCACTTGTATAATCTACTGTACAGTAGAGCGACATAATATGTATCGTAAACCGTAAAGCTAATCATCCTTCAATTATAGGAATGCATTATAAGCATTTATAACAAATAAACACAAATACTGAAATAGTTTTGATTTTTTTTCGGTAAATATTTCATATTTTATTAACATAAAATTGATGGTATATCAGTATAACAATGGTAGTTAAACCTAAAAAAAACAAAGGACACTAAATTAGAACTTGGGTGTGCTAAAGACTCTTTTAGTTGCACCAATGCCTACAGTGCGGATCGTACTTGAGAGTTGAGTTAGGTAGGTATATATAGCAGAGTCACATATCGGCAGAATGTTTCAAAAACAATAAACTTACATGGTCGTCCGTATTGTGTGGCATAATATTTTTTATTTTTTTTATATTGGGTAACCCGCGGCAACATAGGCCAATGGGTGTAGGTTTTTAAATTGGGTAGGTTGGTATACGTGTGTGTTGTGTTTTGGCAGAATTTCTAATGGGGCACCCGCGCGTAGGTTTCTGCCATGCCCTGGGCGGGGGGATGGCGGCACTTGTTCTCCAGACACCGTGACTTGCCCGAAGAAAAATGTCGCCCGCGTCCCAAGTATCGAACTCGGGTCTGCTGCGTCGCAGCCGACGCCTTAGTCCGCTCGGCCACTCCATCCCCCCGTGGCATAATATTATATTGATATAATAGGCAGTTTATGTATATGTTACGGGCAAAGTATACAATTTGGTCATTTTATACAATGGCCGGGCATTTTAAATAATGTCCGGGCGTTATGTAAAATGACCTTCATATGTTGGGCAATATGGATAATACTATGTAATTGTAAATTATAAAGCATTTTATTCATTATATTTTAACTTTATAAACATGGTAAATATTAACTAGGAGGTACCTATACTAATATTATATTTTATTACTATTTAATTATATTTCATTACTTATTAGTAGTTATTATTTATTACCATTGAGTAATGATAATATTTATACTCAATGTTATCAGTTTTTTACTTATTATCGCATGTACTACTCCCGTGGCATTTTGATATGCATAGTCGCTCCGCAGCTTTGCACTTGCACTTCCGTGTTTTACATTTTTGTTCACACGTACATCGGTCGTAGCCCTGACCACCCAAATTAGAAAATTTCCGTGCTGTCTCTTGGAGTGAAATCTTGGTTTGTGGCACATCATCGACTTTCAGAAATCTTTCCTTGCAAATTACAAATAGGTTTCTACTATACAAAGTTGAAAGGCGACCTTCCTAAGTCCCGATTTCGTACATGTCATTGTTAACTGTAAAACAAAATAAATAAAATTTTATTAGTTTATCTGGAATATTAATAATAAAAGTATAGTATTTATAGGTACTCGAAAGAATAACTCCAATAATATTTCTAAAATCACTACGGGCCCTATCGACGTCTGGAATCTTAACCGTTACTGACTGACCAACTTCGCCGGGATGGAAACGATTTTCAGAAGCTTGCTTCATTTTTGTCGCTTGAACTTTTAAATTTTTAAGTGATTCATTTCTACTCTCACAAATAGATTTTATTCTTAAAGGTATAGCTAAAATAAAACAAACACATAGAGTAATTTTAATAATATTCAACAAGAAATATTATTATTACCATTATTTTATTTTATACCTTCGGTATTTTCGATGTCGTTGTTATTCTTTGAAGTAGTGGAAATAGAATTCAGACCTGTTTCGAGGGCTTCTTCTGATCTTAAATCACGTATTATATTTATTGGCAGAAGTGTACTCTTTAATCCAATTTTTGCTTTTGTACCGAATATAGCTTCATAAGGTGAGCATTTTATTCCTGAGTGTAATGAACGGTTTTTCATAAACTGGATAAATTTTAACCCCTCACTCCATTTTTTAGTACGGTTATATGTCAACCAAGTAGCAAGCATATTTTCAATGTCCTGGTTAGCTCGTTCAACTGAACCCTGGCTCTGTGAGTGACGAGGTTTACCATGAACTATTTTAAGTTCTGGCCACATCGTACATATTTCAGTTACAACTTTATTTGCAAATTCTCGACCATTATCCGACTGTAAAATTGATGGTGCTTCGAATGTTGTGAAAATATCTAATAATACATACGCTACGTCTTCAGCACGTTTGTGTCTTAACGGTCAAAGTAATACGTATTTTGTGAGGTGGTCCTGGTAAACCAATATAAACTTATACTCACCATCCGATTGTGCTTGCATATCTATTAGGTCAATCTGACAACGAGAATTCATCTCAGAAGATATAATTGGTTTTACCACCAACCCTTTCTTGGCCGTGCTTCCTTTTTTTTTGACATGATTCGCAACTATTTAAGTATAGCATAATCATATCTCTAGTGATATTTTTGTACTTTGCATTTACCACGTGTTCCATTCTGTTTCGGCCACCGTGTCCAATTGATAAATGAACATCGTGTATAATATCAAATAACTCTTCATCGTGTACATAATATTTAATTTCATTATTTTCAGATACAGGTACAATTAACTTGTTAACATTAGTTACGTTTAAAACGTCGTATTTTTTTAAAAGTTTATAATCATTCGGTTCCTTTTTTTTTTAATTATTCTTTAGTTGAATTATATGTGATTTGAACCTTTTTTTTCTAACAAATCATTTAAGTCCACATTAAACTTTTCCATATTCGAAATATAACTGCACTATACAAACGATTCGCGGTTACTAAATAGTTAATTTTACGAGAATTAATCGATATAGGTAAAATATGATATCTATCTATTATGGCATTATACGATAATCACTACAATCAAATAATATGTGACTGCCCGATAAGTCGATAAGACCAAACCAAAATACCAAATCTACAGATAATAATCCAACATTGGTATTTTGACTATACTTTAGAATTAAATAGTTTGTTGTATAGGTATATTAGTATAGGTACCTCCTAGTTAATATTTATCACGTTTATAAAGTTAAAGTATAATTAATAAAATGCTTTATAATTTACAATTACATAGTATTATCCATATTACCCAATATATGAAGGTCATTTTACATAACACCCGGCCATTGTATAAAATGACCAAATTGTATACTTTGCCCGTAACATATATATCATCACTATGACCAGTCAACTCTACATATAAGCGATGCAATTCCTGAGAGGGAGAGGGTGGATGCGGTAACAGTATAGGGATGTAAGCTTGAAAATTTTTTTTTTCGCTGAAATTTTCAAATTTTGATTTCTTTGTTTTATTTTTAAAAATAATTTATTTTGTAATAATCGTATAAACGTTGTTTACACTGACTATATTGACTTACCTTCAAGTTGTCTAAAGCCTACAGAGGTACTGAAGTACCTAATATAAAATGTTAAGCTTGATGTTATAAACTTACTTGGCAGCTATAAATTATGAAATTTTCAAAATTTTCACAAAAAAAAATGTCCATGAAAATTTACATAATATCTAGGTAATAGTGGTTCAGAATTCGATGCTGTATGATAGACGACAAAGATTAAAAAATGTATATTTACATTGTACGTGATAGCGATAAACAAAATATAAAATCTCTTGGTATAATGTTGAAAAATGAATGTAGGTATATAGAATAATATTTATATTATAAGTGTTATTTATTTTTTATTGGTTTTGAAATTATAAATTTCTGCTTCAACAACTAAGGCCATCAGCATTATATTTGTGGTAAATAGAAGGAAAAAAAATTAATTAGTTAAATACATAATATAGTTGAGGTATTATTTTAAAGGTTACATTGTGACAGGAAAAAAAATTATTTTTTAGTACCCGCTTATCTTCATTTTATTTACTTTGTTATTTCGGTTTTTGTTTCAATTTAAAATTTTATTACGGGTCCCACATAAAAAAGTGGTTTTCAAGTTTAGTTTATTTATTTAATTTCAGTCCGTTTACTCGAAAAGCTTGTATTTTTAATTCTATAGGTAGGTAGTGTGACTTGTTCTATTGTTTTTAAGAAATTCATAAAACGATCAAAACAAATTAATTAAAAATTGGACAGGACAACGTCCATTGGATCAGTTATAGTAAAATAATAAATATAATATGCCTCTTTGTTTTCAGATCTAAAAAGAATATAAATTAGCTAATTGCTGATATTAGTTTTAAAACTTAATGCATACGGGCCGTGGACAAACAATGGTAGGCCGAGCGCCCAGTAACAGAAGATCGTATGAGCACATATAAACTCCCTCGCAAATACCTTCTTTTAATGTAAACTCTAACAGTAAAATATCAGGTAAAATTTAGTTTATGCAAAATTGGGCGGGGGTCATTTGAATTTTATGATTTGGATCGTATCATGTAAGGTGGGTGGGTCAAGTTCACAGACATGTAAAAGGTGGCTATAATCAATAGTTATTTTTATAAATGGCACCATTTGAAAAGATTTGTTTTAGTGTGTCACCAATGCTTTCCACTGGCCATATCTTATATTATTTGTTAAAATGATTAAAGTAGATTTATAGGTAATTGTATTGATTAGATTAAATTGGTATTCAGTTATATAATCAATAGAAAAAATAATACTTTTATAACTAGGTATGTTTGAACTATTTTTTCACATATATTTTTTTTTTAATATTTGAATAAACATTTAAAATTTAAAGATAAACACAGTTATGTATTATAAAAATAGTCTATCGTATAGGATACGAACTTTCAAATATTTATTTAAGAAAAAACTTACAAGTTATTATAACAAGTCTTAGCAATGCACAATATAAAATAATAATACATATAATGTCATAATACTATTATACGTCGTTCATAATATTTGTCATAATATTATTATACGTTGTTCATAATACTAAAAAGTGTAGTAATTATGATCTATAGTGTTGTGATCAAACACGTCATTATTGAACGGACCATACCTTTGTATTTTCTAGTATCTCATGATTTTAATATTTTATTAGATATCACTATTAATATAAATAATAATTTTTCTGATATATCATGGTACTAAAATGTTTTATTCCTTAACGTATAATTTCAGTTTTAACAAATGTTATTATGTTGTTTCTCTTCTTGTTCCTCTTAAGTTTTAACCCTTATCGCTGACCGATGATATTGAATTGAGTCCATGCTACTTTTATGTGTTTGAATTGAGTCCAGGATATTATCTTAATATCTTTGAATTGAGTCCATATAGATAAAATGTCATAACTACCTGTTAAGCCGGTGACCTTGAATCTTGCACATCATATTATACCGGATACGCAACGATAACGGATAGTCCCGGTGGTACTTGTTCAAAATCAATCAGTCGTGCCGAATACTTCATGAACACACAATTTATTAATACTTACAGTGAAAAATGGAGTGAATGTTAAATGAAAAACAAAAAACAATTAAAATTATTATAAGGTTTTAAGTTTCGATCGTGTTACGGAACAACTTTGCCACACACAACACGAAAACGGTTCTTTTCAGGACCAACAACCAAGATAAGACAGTTTCGACCAATCACAGGCTGAGATTGGTCAAACGAAGAAAAGACACTTAAAATCATGGCATATGGCAACAAGGGTGGTATCAATGGAGGAAACCTATTAAGAGATACCACCAAACCCACCAGGGAAAGTAGAGGCGACGCCCAATCGAGATAGTAAGGGAGTCAGTATTGCCGAAAGGGTGAGAGGGGAAGAACGAGAGGAAGACATGGTCCAAAAGGGTCGGGGATGGCAACATCGGATAGGGGAGATAAATACCTATCCATAGGCACCACCCGCGATCGGATCGGAACAGGATAAGGGGAGATATCACCGGATATAAGAGCACAAACGGACGCCGACCGAACCAACCAAAACAGGAGGTTTACTAGTCAGTATGGTGACGTGATTGAATACCGGTGTCCCACCACCGATAAATCAATCATAATCAAGTGTGTCATCCAGCATCATCCAGTATCATTCAGTGCGGACGTGTTTAACTTTCAACTTGAATGCGCAACACGCTCAGACACCATTATTCAATCTATTTCAGACCTACGTAAGTAGAAAACTTTATATATCCCCCCCTGCTCGATCACGAGGCAAGTCACCTAACGGGTGCCACGGCTGGGTCACGCACCGGTTGCCAAGGTTACCAATCCGCGCTTATCGTCGACCATGACTCACCACGGTGGCGTCGGACACAACAAACGCAACTCAACACCACCCTACTCCATCGAAAAGAAAGGTCGAACTCAGACCTTCTCACCACCACCATTACAACCAAACCCACAACTCAAGGACCTATCCTTCACGGGGAAAAAACGCAAAGCTGATATAATCCAGCTCAACCTCACCTCCTGAAAATCCAACAACTTCAAAGAAGCTGGCTAAGGCACCCAACTATTCACCAATTGCGGATACGAATATTACCACCGGCGGCAACTCCCGCTCTCGTTCCGCTTCTGCGGGCGGCTCCGAGCATGCCAATTCTAATTTCTACAGTGACAACTTGTCCACCTCCTCTGGTTCTTCGGACAACGACGAGACAAGCAAAACACCACTTAAAAATGACCCACAATCCGACAATAAACGCTCGATTTGCATACCACCGATCTTGATTCAAACAACCCCTGACCATCCATGGAGAAAAATAGCAAAAGCCCTGTACAAAACTCAAGGCCTCGATCAAGTGACCGCAAAAACTACATCAATCCCACTACAAATCCAAATAAATTGCCCTGAAAAATCCTCATTCAGAATCGTTCAACAATTCTTGACCATCAATAAAATCAGCTTCCACACGTATGCACTACCCGAAGAACAATCCCTCAAGATTGTTATCAAAGGCGTTCCACTTGACGTTACCAACGAGAGCTCATGGAAGATCTTCTAGAAGTAGGCTTTAAATCAAACTTTGTCCGCACCTTTATCAAAAACGATAAAAGACTTCCCATCAACATGGTCTCCCTAAAACGCACAGTAAATGCGAAAGAAATATTCAAAACCACTGAACTTTTCTACGTCAAAGTAAAAATAGAACCATATAAATCAATGGGTCCCGCTCAATGCTTTTAATGCCAGAGATTTGGCCATTCATCGCTTCAGTGTGGTCACCCACCTAGATGCGTAAAGTGCGGTGCAAATCATCCAAACAAGGAATGCAAGAAGCCAAAAGATGACACTCCAACCTGCTGCAACTGCAATGGAAAACACACCGCAAACTATAGGGGCTGCCCATACTACATAGATCTCTGCGAAGAAAAAATAGATCACTCCAGAGAGACAAGAAACAAATTTGTACAAAAATCCGTGCTGACAACAATTCCAACACCTATAACACTACCCATAACAAACGAAGTCACCAAAGAAACAGAAACCAAATCATACAAAAGAGTAACAAAGCACCAAACAGAAAAACTTGAACCCACAATAAACGCACCAAAGCTCCTACTAATAATTAAAGATCTCCTAACAACAGCTCAAGAATGCAAAGATGTCGCATCAAAAAATGCGATCATCACGACAGTCCTGAAAATCATAAACGCCATTCCTACACTCCATGATGAATGATCTCAAAATCTTATCATGGAACTGCAACGGTATCGGAAACCGAATATCAGAACTGACAACATTTATAAAAATGCACAACGTAAACATCATCCTGCTTGGAGAAACCCGCCTCGACCTCAAAACACCGCTCAAAATCCCAAATTTCCACACTTACCGCACAGATCGCCAACCACGGCCAAGAACCCCACCGAACGGGGGAACCGCAGTGCTCATCCATCGTGGCATTGTTCATCAACACGTGAATACCCAAACCGAGCTTGACTCGACCTCGGTTAACATAAAACTCGCAAACAACATCGCCCAGATAACTGCGGTATATAAAAGCCCGGGCGCAACACTCAAACCAACAGATTTGGACGCGCTGACCAACCACGACGGCCCCCTCATAATTGGCGGTGACCTTAATGCTAAACACACAGACTGGCGTAACCCCCAATGTAACAAATCAGGCAAGATTCTCGCACAACATGCCGATCGGACAAACTGATACTCAGTTGTCGCCTCTGACTCGCCAACCCACTATCCTTACATCGCAACTCATCGACCAGATATACTAGATATTTTCTTACTAGACTTGCCAAACATGCACTACCTCCTCACCAATCACTGCGACCTATCGTCAGACCATAACCCCCAGATATTAAATCTATCATTCCGACCTTCTATGTGCGGGCCACCATCAGCAAGGAAACGCATAAACTGGAGAAAGTTCGAAACTGAACTAACTCCCCATATAAAGAATATTCGCATCACCACTATCGATGACATCAACAAAAACATCGATCAACTCACCCAAGCCATCCAATCAGAGTTCAAAAACTGTTCCTATAAACCGAGACAGCTAGACCCCCCGAAATCACTACCTGATGACATACTGCTTGAGTTTGATACCAAGCGCTTACTACGGAGAAGCTGGCAACGCACACGTGACCTTGGGTGAAAACGCTGTACAATACACAGACTTCCCTTGTCAAAGATATCCTCACTCGTCATAGACAATCTGAATGGAATTCTTTCACTGCCACTCTCAATTTCAAAAACAAATCTATATACAAACTAAATCGACGACTCCTCCATAAACAACCTGCAAGTCAACCTCTCAAAGCACCTGATGGGAAAAAAATATACGACACCAATCTAAAGGCAGAACTCTTCGCAGACACAATGTCAGCCCAGTTCCAAAACAATCCGGGCCCACCATCACCTGAAGTCACAAATTCAATCCAAAGACTATGCACCCTTGTAATTCCTCCATCAGATGACTATATAACACCCAAAGAAGCATCTGACATAATAAAAGGACTCCCTTCAATATAGAAGCGGGTGTCCCTCAGGGGTCACGCCTCTCACCGCTCTTATACTCGGTCTACGTAAACGATCTCCCGACCGTAGGACCAGTCACACTGGCTCTCTTTGCGGATGATACGCTCCTATACACAAGCGACCGAAACTACAAATATGCAGCCTACAAACTACAAAGGCAACTGGACGTCACGAACAACTGGCTCACCAAATGGAGAATCCAATTAAACGTATCCAAAACGGTAGCAGTGATATTTGGGCCTCGATCCAAAAAACACAAGACGACGTTAAAACTACAAAATCAACATCTTAAATGGAGCTACCACGCAAAATATCTTGGAATCACTTTCACCTACGATCTAAGGTTCGACAAACATATCCAAAATACCATTCGCAAGGCGCGCGGTGCCCTTGTCGCACTATATCCGATCCTAAACCGAAACAGTACCGTTCCACTGGCCAACAAACTGACAATATATAAAACATACCTCAGGTCCATCATTTTATATGCAGCTCCTGTTTGGAGAAATAAAATTCGCCAATCATCTTGGAAACAAATCGAGGTCTTCCAATCCGTAGCACTACGTACCATGACTGGCGCCCACTACCTGGTCTCAAATCAAAACCTACGAAACTCAATGTCTATAGATACCCTTCAAGACGAAGGACTTTATCTCTCAAAGAATCTTGCTCATGCACTTTCACGGAGAAAATATCCCCACTTATCATGCCTTGTCCCATGAACAGACCAAAACAAATCAATTAAATAACCTCATTCAGAGAGAAATGGCCCAACCAGGTGCTCTTAATAGGCCAAAGGCCGCCCCATCAAAGCAAATTGCAAAAATTGCGATAAATCAACTTATCCTGCCAACAGTTATCCTATCAAGACGTCTTCTACCAACTACTACTCCGCAGCCAGCGTTCATTGACAGCTCCTTCATTCAGCCGTTTCTCACCGCTCTCAACAGGGCATCAGCGCCCACTGGCTCACACCAGTAAACCCGTCACATTTAAACAGCCGTTCTCACCGCTTTCAACAGGGCAACAGCGCCCACAGATCACACCACTAACTTACAACCTCGAAACAGCTGTTTCTCACTGCTTCAACAGGGCTCCAGTGCCCACGGTTCACACCACGAACCTTCAACTCAAACAGCCGTTTTCACCGCTCTCCAACAGGACACCAGCGCCCATAAGTAAGCCGTCGCGGAAGCGACGTCCCTCCGTTTTAGCTTTTGTGGGGCTGCGCCCTCACATAGCCACAGCATCCCGTCCCAAAAAAAAACACACCCACGCCCATCACACATGGGCAAAAAACGCAAAGGGGGGTAACCCCCTTACCATCCACTTGCTTAAAATTGCACGTCAACGTTCTGCTCCCCCCTCTCCAACTCCATCAAAAACATCCAACTCTGAAACCTTAGACTCTTTCTCTGACTCGAGCGCTTCGACTCAACGCTTACGGTCCTTGCTAACTCCCGTGCACTCAACAGACACATTGCTTTCTGCGGTAACCAACACCCAAACTCCTTTAAAAACCCCACCAATATCAAGATCAACACCCATCGTCATGAGTTCCGTCTCCTGGCGTAAGGTCGCACCCATAATCTTCTCTCTACCCAACTTGCAACCGGGCTCCGTGTCGGCCAAGTCCTCCGGCGAACGGGTAACCTTAAAGGCCGCCGATGCGACCCAATTCCGGCTAATCCAAAGCATCCTACTGAAACATGGGACCGAGTTCCACACTTTTTCTCTCCCCGAGGAACGTTCCCTCAAGGTTGTTCTGAAGGGAATACCTAACGACATAACTCCGGATGAACTCAAGAATGAACTTGAGTCCCTGGGTTACTCCGTCAAATTCGTCCACCGCTTTGGCACCCCGGAAAAGCCAATGTCAATGTGTCTCGTGCACATTGCCGCAAACCCGACTGCTAAGGACATTTTTCTCCTTACCAATTTATTTTACTTGGGAATCTCGGTTGAACCTCTAAAACCCTCCGGCCCTGCCCAGTGCTTCTCATGTCAACACTTTGGCCATGGTTCCCGAAACTGTGGTCACCCGCCACGATGTGTTAAATGCGCTGGAAACCACACTGCCAACGTCTGCCCCAAAACCCTCGAACAAGCTCCGACTTGCTGCAACTGTAGTGGTCCACACACGGAAAACTTTCGAGGCTGCCCACAATTCTTAGCGCAAAAACAGCAGGTATCTCCATCACCGAACCAAAACTCCGTCCAACAACAAGCCTCACAACCAATCCCGACCACTCCACCAAACTCTGCAATGACTTACTCCGCAGCAACATCTTAATCAGTGCACACTTCTTTAGTTTCTCCAGTCCCACAATTTAAACTTACCAATGATTCTCAACCTGCTCACCAACCTACTGACTGCACTATCTAACAATCAAGATCCAAAAATACTTATAGAAACTACAATCAAAACATTCCTGTCCATACTCTCACCTCAAGATGAATAACTTAAAAATACTATTTTGGAACTCCAATGGTATTAAACACAAACTCAACGAACTACGTTCCCTCGCACTTCTACTCAAATCCGACATAATCTTACTTAACGAAACCTGTCTATCCCTTTCTACCAAACTTCATATTCCTAACTATTTCACTTACAGGAACGATCTGCCACCCATCCGCGGCTCGCCTGCTCACGGTGGCACGGCAGTCCTAATTCACCGACGCATCATTCACCAACCTACCACCCTTAACACAGTCATTCAAACCTCTTCCGTCCTTATCCAAATAAATGGCCACGAAGTACTTATATCAGCGGTATACAAACCACCTGGCACCACACTCACGACTCGCGACTTAGACTTCCTAACCCAAAGTGCTGAATGGCAAATTTCAGCAGGTGATTTCAACGCCAAACACCCTCTGTGGTTTAGCCACTCGACAAAAGCTGCCGGCCGCGTCCTCTTTGACCACGTTCAACAATCAGACTATACCATTACAGCTCCCTCATCCCCCACACATACTTCCCGACAAACTCTCAATACAGACCCGACATACTAGACATCGTTCTTGTTCGTTTACCATACCCTACCCAAATCGACAACCTCAACGAACTATCTTCTGACCACAACCCTATTCTTCTGGAGACCATGTGTACTCCGGTATCACCGTCCCCTCCAATTACTAACCGCTTCATAAACTGGACAAAATACAAAACAATCCTCTCAAACTTGCCTAACCTAACCGAACGTCCGACCAACAACAGACAGTCCATCGATTCGGCAATCGACAGTCTAATTAAAAATCTACAACACGCGATCGCAGCTAGCATATTTACCCCTAGACATAAAAATTCATCCTTCCGATTACCCGACTACATAAAACTAGTAATAACGGAAAAAAATCAGCTACGCCGTCACTTCACCAATCCCACCATTAATACTCGACAATCATCCAGTGAACTGGTCCAATCACGCAAAATACCTTGGCGTTACAGTCGGCCGCAGACTCACCTTCGATAAACACGTCCAAAACACCAGCAAAAAGGCCACTCGCGTTCACGGAATGCTCTTCCCCATACTTAACCTTTCTAGCCCCGTCCCAAAGACTTCGAAACTCAACATTCTAAAGCTCTACGTCTCTCCAATTCTCTCTTATGCAGGCTCCTCTTGGGCACCCTTTATCGGTCCCTGACACTGGAAACGCATCAAATCTGTCCAAAACATCGGTATTTGCACGGTAACAAGCATGCCCACTATTGTCAAAAACTCGGTCCTTTTAAAATCTGCCAATTTCAAGTCCATCCAAAACTCTATCCGTACCCAATCTAAATCGATGTTCAACAAAAACTCCTTCTCTGTTCATGCCCACATCCGACTCTTAGGTAAAACTAACCCCCCCCCCCCCCCTCCAACCACTAAAAACAGGATCAAACCTTACCCTCTATCATGGGTAGGCCAACAATTTAAAAATAATCACCCTCACAAATTTTCATCCACTAGTAGAGGCAAAAGCCTGGTATAGTTAACGGCATAGGCGCCCCTTCAAAGCAAAAGCAAAGCGATAAATCAACCTTTTTCTTCTCAACACTTTCACACTCATTCAAACTTCAATCATCCACACATAACGGACCGAATTGAAAGATGAAAAGAAAGAAACCTGAAGAAATAGCAAGCAACGACAATCGACGAAGCGATGCAGAACAGCCAGCTGGTGAATATTATACGGCGACGCCGCCGTTACGATTACAGCTACCAGCAGAACCGAACAGCAGACGACGCCCCATCGGACCAACGCCGCCGACAACGAACTCGGACTCACCCGGCTTACTACTGTTATTGCAGTGACGGTAGATTGCCTACACCAAAGACCATACGGCGCTCTCTTCTGAGTGTTCGGTGACTTACGTGTCTATACGGTGCGACACCCGCAATTCCCGACCGATGAATCACTCCAGATTGGACGCCCGGAGACCAGCGAATGACAGACCGCGGAAGCGCAGCCACCGATGACCGAAGCCCCGAGAAAGCGACAGATCGTCTGTCCGGCGTGACACGGGTCATCACCGACCGGCGGAACTCCCCGGTGACCAACTCATCCATCAAACGCTCGGACTAACAGACTCAAGGACTCAATTCTGACGACAGCAGGCCGAACCCCGAGAACGATAATCATACCAACGCTTGACCGGACGCTGCCGTCATTCAAGATTACTTTTTTTCGCGACCTTACTATACCCACGGCACTTATTCAAGTTGACCGTCCCGGATTCGACTCGCCACCGGAGTACCGCTTAATTAAGCTTGTACCGGCGACGGTCAATCTCTGATCCCTCAATTGTACGCATCGTCTATTATGCCCCGCAACTTGTAATTAGAGTCCAGCCTCGGCAAGTAAGCATCACTGACTGTTCCGGTCCACTTACTTAAGTCTGATCGGAACAACTTACTCGACGCTTTACTTAACCCTATTCATGTAAATTTATTAAAGTTAAATGAAAATACAGGAATGTAATTACCATAAAACACACGTGCGTTCAAATTATTTCACGACACGGGACGTTTTAGTGACGCCCCGTAACAATCGAAAACTCGTGTAAGTGTTTTTTTTTTAAATTAACATCTAATAATGTTATGTCAGAAATTTTCAATGAACACAGACATGATAAGTGTGACGAAAATGTACTTACTAGACAGAAAATCAGTAACGCTGTTAAAATGAAAGCTGTGGATGATATTTCTGTCCAGCCATCGAAGATTTTACATAGTGAGTTTAAAAATGGTGACATTTCAACTCTCACGACAAACGACGTTATTTTAATCAAACAAAACATTCACCATGCTCGTTCGTTGCTTCATCCAAAATTATCCAAAAGTACCAAGGAGACTCAAAATGCATTAAAATTAATGAAACAAATAAAGACGGGAACTTTATGTTTTTGAACGATTTCGAAAATTTGTTAGTGGGATTTTCAATAAAAATTAATTTAGATGTTTTGTGTGATGTAAAAAATATATATATTGACGGGACGTTTAAGAGCTGTCCTAAATACTTTACCCAAATTTTTACGATTCATGGTTACTATAAAGATTCATATGTTCCTCTTGTGTTTTTGTTGTTGCCCACGAAAGAGTCGAATATTTATGTAAAAGCATTTCAACATATTATTAACTATTGTACATCGCTAAGTTTAGCATTTAGTCTTTCAGAAATGTATGTAGATTTTTAAAATGGAATCCACAATGCAATTAAACAAGTCTGGACCAATGTTAGAAATAAAGGGTGTCGATTCCATTTGGATCAAATTTGGTAGCGTACAATTCAGAAGTTAGGTTTGTCTAAAGAATACAAGTCTGATTCTGAGAAAAAAAGATATCTCAAGTATTTTTTTAGATTTCCATTTTTAAACGAAAATGACGTAGTCCAATGTTTCACGGAAGATTTGATGGCAATAAAACCATGTGACGACGAAAAAATTGATAGTTTTACAGATTACGTTGACAATGATGTTTCACAGTTTCCCCCCAAAGTTTGGAGTGATTTTTCAGCAACCACTAATCAGACCACTAACAGTTGTGAAAGTTTTAATGCAAAATTAAATGCCTTTTTTCATTCGGAACATACAAATATTTTTATTCTTGTGGACACTCTTCGGGGAATACAGTCAGACATATATATAAAACTAAGAAGCAAAGCAAAGAAACCATATAAAAAAAATTAGAAAAAGAACATTTTGTACGGGAGCAGACAAACAAATACATAAATAAGCTAAATGGCAGAATTTACTTTTTAAAATCTGTATCATTTAAATTTTTACCAGCAACTATTTAATTATTAACATTATTATACTATACATAATTTCCTTTTACTTATTATTACTATATGATTAAAAAAAGAAACTATTTAATTATTAACATTATTATATTACACATAATTATTATTATTTTGAATTGACTGTTTGTATTATGATTAAAAAAATACAATCACTCACATTTTTTTTCACTACTCAGCCATCCTCCATGTGGTGTCTTCTGGGTAACGCTAAAAGGCTGAAGAGACTCAACTCAAACAACCTAAAAATATTGGTCGGGCTCAACTCCGATAACCCAAAAGTATTTGCGAGACTCATTTCAATGTTATTCTCGCCGACATAAGTCATTTTCTTCTACCTTTATAATATAAGTCTGTAGCTATTTTTATATATTTTCTCTGTACCACTTAACAACTACTTTTATAATCATCTTCCAATTTTTTTTTGGCTTTATCGTCAATACTAAATTATCTGCACAACTGCACTTATTTTTGTGTACAGTGTAATTGTATTTTGATGATTTGTTTTCGAGAATGTTTTTTTTTTTTTGATGTCTGTGGACTTTTTGAATGTGTAAAACACTTCTGCAAAAATGTATTTGATTTAGTTGTGATAATATTATTATTCGTCATTCAGGTGGATGACTTTCTTTTTTAATAATAATTTATAATGAGGTTTTTTATGGATGGTTCTTCTGTGTGCACACTGCCGACAAAGTATTTTCTTGGTATGTTCCTTACTTGGAGTATATTTACAATCTTTCATATGTTCAATATTTGGTTTTCGTAGATATTCTTATTATTAATGGTCTCTTTTTGTAACCTTTGGTCTCATTTTGACTGACTTACTTCACTTCTGATTTTAATGTAATTCATTGTATTTAGAGTGTCAGTTAAATATTTCAAAATTGTATTTCTTAGATAAGTATTATTTCTGTTTATTGAATACTACTACAGTAGTATGATTTAGTATGTTCTGATGTATGATCCCTTGATCCTTATTAGAGAGTCTTGATCCTTGATCCTTGTTGGAGAGTCTTGATCCTTGATTGCATACGTGTGTGACGTATATTTACCCCTCCACCTGAACCTGTCTACTCATCACGTGACTGATACATATTTTTTATATTAACCCCCACCCCTATCCCACTGATCCGCCGCCGATGATCGCGTACGTATGTGATGTATATTTACCCCATCTCCCCACCACCACCACCGAGTTATCAATTATACATTTATCCTGTAGACTCTTAGATATTATACTTAACAATGATTGCATTTAAACATATTGAGTTTGTTTAAGGAATAACCGAAAAATATTTTTTTATAATATTTAAAAATTAAACACTGTGAAAAAACACGTAGTGGTGTATTGAAACAATTATATAAATAAATAAATAAAATGATTAATTAATATCACAAGAGTTCTATGCGTCATTTGACGGTAGGGTTAATATTTTAAAAAACTCCTATGACTTATTCATAATAAATTAATAATTAATATATTAATAAACTTGATCCTGTTCAATAAACATAGTTAAGAGTCCAGTTAGGTTAGGTTAGGGTTGAGATGATAGGAATCACAACACAAACAAACACTTAATGCAGTTATTATAATATGCATGTCAATAAATTATTTATGATACTATACCTAACCGGTACCTGAAGCTGCGCGGGCGATACTTTTTATGTCGGACGATGTGCTGTCGGCCCGATGAAAGCATATTATTTGACCAGATTTTTCCACCGACCATACGTCAAACGCGACACGTCCCACCTTATGCCGTGATACCTCCACGGTGGGAGAGTCGACGGGGTCGCGCTGCCTGCGACCCACAGATGGGGTTGGTGATGATATAGACGGGCAGGCGGTCACTATATTAATATTAAATATGTATAGTGCTAGTACATTGTACTTGTCTTGTTACTACTGCGGGTTAGGTTAAACAGAAAAAATCGTTTAAAAAGTCCCAATTGCGTAATACCTGAATCCAAAGTTTAATATAAAATTGTTATTTATTATGAGAAACATAAAAGTAATTTCATCAATTCAATATATTTCATAACAACGTTCTATAGTCAAATATTAAATATCGTATTTTTATTATTACAGAAAGTCCTAATACAAAATATTATTCCGTAATACATACTTCTTCCATCTTTGTTTAATGGAGACTTCAATGTCACTGTTCGCCAATTTGAATGCCAGTGAAAGTAGGACGATGATTGTTCTGCATGTTTCCATTAACATTTCCAGCTATGTTAACTTAGCAGTCATATAATATTATCGGTTGTACTAACATGACATGATGGTACCAACATATATTTTATGCTGTTTTTTATGAGTTTAATTAGTTTTGAATATTTAAATGTATATATAATATTATATATGTGTTATGTATTTATACATAATACCAGCTAATGTATATAATTTAATGCAAAAACTACAAAATCTATTAAAATAGGTAATATTATTATTGTGAAATTGATCAGCTTACATTATTATGTAATTATTAAATTATTATTTGTCAAAATATAAAAAAAATTTTGTTTGAAACGTTTGGCGTGTTTCAATTGTTTTTTGGAGTTCACATTAATCATTAAATTTTGAACTTTTTGTTCGAGTTCGGTTCGGCTCGGTTTATTTAAAAATAGTTTCGAATTTCAAACCTAAAGTTTGGTTCAATTTTTCGAACTTTAAACAGTTCGATCCATTTCTAGATATTTTAGAATATTTCATTGGTTGGGAAAGAAGTTTTGTGTGCTTGGAGGGAGCTTAGTAAGTCCTTAATTTTAGTATATTATGTTTCCTGAGACGTTCTTGCTGTTTGATATAATTACTTTCTAGATGACGTTGCTTTCTGTTGTACATTTCTTGTATTGAGAATATAGGGCTTTTAGCAAAAAGTTAATATTTAATAGTGGTTTCTTCATGAATAACTACAAAGACTACTTCAAGTATGGATTTTTATGCATCATTATATATTTTCTTGAAGTTGTATATTTTTTGGATTATCCGAATAAGTAAATACATAACTAAATCAAAAATCAACTACAAAATGCAAGACTCAATGTAAAACCAAAAAGAGCATTTTCAAAATTGCACAAGCCTTTGTGGGATTGAAAGGAATGTTCAAGTAAATCAGTTCAATGGTTCACGAGAAAATACGTCACAACTAAAATCGTCGTTTATAAAATAATATAATAATTAGTTAATTTACAATGAACATATAAATTTAAAAAAAGAAACATATATCCGATTGATTCTTGGAACAGTTATTTATTTATTTATTTAGAACATATAAATTCCTCAAAATTTATAAAAAAAAATTATAAAATGGTAGGTACCTATGAAAAAAAATTAATTATGCAGTGAATTTAATTAAAATTCCAATTTTTCTTACAAATAATAATTTAAATCAGTTTATACTGCATTGGCAATATAAGAGACTAATTACATCTTTATACAAGATATTTTAAATTTTTAGGAAAAAATTAGAACTGAAATAAAAAGAAAAAATACGTTTTTATTATTATTCACATTTACCAGTTTATTAATTTTACTTACGTAAAAGAATATAAAAATGTTTTTTAATAGTAAATAATTCTCATTTGTAAAATTAGTACTTATATGCCTATTTTTTCTATAGTTGTATAGGTGCTTATACAGTCAGTATAAATACATTAAATTTCATGGTTAACCACTTACACAACGTGTTTGACATTGCATGATCGGGTTCTTCTCAAATTTTATAAAGGTTACCTATTTGGTTAATTAGACTATTCGTGCGTCCACTTCTAAAATTGTAATTTGTGTTCTATCGTTCTCTTGATAACGTTGTGTTTATGCAGTCATTAATTAAGGTAAGATCGTTCAATATATATTTTCCATCTAAAAAAGTTCAACACAGTTGTTCATACATACCGCATGCATTAACTATAGGTACACTTATAAAATACAATTTTATGGGTTAATATTAGAATTTGTCCTTACAATTTTTTATGATATTTATGATATATGGTTTCTGATAGGAATAGTATGTATTTGATACTTTTAGGAGGTAAAAATTAAGTACTTTTAAAAACAATTTGAAGACACAAAAAAAACATTAAGGAAAAATGTAAGTACATTTTTATGAAAACCAGTTTTTTTACCGAAATCAATTTTCTTATTTTGTTGTACTTCAAAAGTGAAAAACCGTACTTATACTTAACATTTTAATTAAATACTGATAATATTAATTTCTTCATGTGATAATTTTCATAATATGTTACTTTTTTAATTTATTTACAGACGTTTTGAAATATGAATTATTATTTTGCTATTAAATTATAATATATGTATATATATTTTATATTCTAATCTTGCTCATAAGTTATTCATATTATACTTATTAAAACACTTTGAAAATACATGGCCTAAATATAAATTTATAAGTTTTTCAAGTTAGAATTTAGACGAATTTCGTCAAAATCACGAAAATGTATTATACACTATTATACACATTAAATTATTGTACACTTACTTGATATTTTAAAATGTAATACAAGGTTATTCAACATAAGTTGGTTAACAATGTTAAAGATACCAAAAATATTATTCGTGGAAACTTGATTTTTTAAATTACCTCTAAATACTGTTATATTTTACTATACGTCAAGTCGTTTTCAAAATATTTACATTTATAATCCTCCATAATATAACATCTACCATATTAATACTAGATATATCAATTACTATAACAGTAAAATAAATAAATCTTAATATATTCTTTGCTGTTCAGACCATCTTCGCTCAAAATCGTTTTTCCTATGTAATAAGTTATCAATAAAAATAAATTTAACATAATACGTTTATATGCATTTCGTGGATTTACTAAATGACGGGATAACTTACTGTACAGCAAAGCGGTTACCTACTTTCTAAATAAATTTCAAATTTATAAATCGTAAAAAAATGTTAGTACTGTACAGTGTGCACGTATATAATACTATATAATTAGAGTTATGAGTTCCTATATTATACAGTTGTATACAATTGTATTATACAAAGTATACACATGGTATAAAATTATATTACACAGGTTATTTAAAAAAAAAAAAATTTGGTAACACTAATAGACAATTAATTTGGTATATGAATAAATTTTAAGGTTAATTACCTATAATAACTGAATTATTTTAAATTAAAATTATTTCTATTCATAAATAAAAAATAACTAATATACCTTGTGGCCCTGGATTAAACACGATATTATGCTCAACGTAGATTTGGCGGTGATTGAGGGGAAGTTGACTTTGAATTAAAAACTGATTATTAAAATAATTATTTAGATATCACACGTAGGTAATAATATTGTAATACAATAAATTATGATCTACTTAGAATTTTACTTTAATGACATACTGACATTCATTTATTTTTAATACGATGAAGTCTGATTAGCAGGGACTGGAACCGGTTCTGGAATCGGTTCTTGGAGAAAATCTAAGAACCGGAAACGGAACTGGAATCCATATTTTACAATGCTTAGAACCAGAACCCCAATTTAATATACAATAAGTTTTCCGGTTCTTTTAGGTTCTTATCGGTTCTAAGAAAAAGTCCTGTATTTCAAATAAATGAACATTTTATTTGAATTGGATTTTGTTGTAATCAAATAATTATTTTTCATAGAAATATTTTTGTTTTGTACATAGTAAGATGTGGTATTTTTAAATTTTAACACGAAATAATCGTATTATAGGTATGACCGAGACTGATTAATTTACACACATACGGGTTGTTTTTTTCATTGGTAATGTACCGAGAATGGTCCACAACAACGATGTGTTTTTCTACAATCTTTACCAAATACCTACGACCATTACGAGAAATAATATTTATATAGTTATTTATAACTCTGTCTCACAGTCTCAAACACAGTCACACACTCACACATTGAAACATACGAGTAATTTACGACTTATTAATCTTATGGTCATACTGTAATTTTATGTTTTGCTTATTAGTTATTAGCAACTTCTAAGACCTAAACCCAGTACACTTGTTAATCAATTAAAATCATTTTTGAAAATTGAATACACTTCTTAAATTAATAATTTTTTACCTAGTAAAATTATTAAATTAATTTCTGATTTTATTAATAACAGTTTAATTCTTTAATTACCCACCTACTAATAAATGATTTCAAAATTATTATATAGCCAGTTTTATTAGTTTTTATTTTCCAGTATAAATTTAAGAAGGAGGTTCAAAAAGTTCTAATAATATCTAGATGAATGTAACAAACTAACATTACACTATTTTAAATTTGCAATTATAAAATTAATTTTGCAAACTGAAATAAATTGAGTAAAATTAAAAAAGTATTTGAAATGTATTTTAAATACTTTTTGAATGGATGTATTTGTATTTGTATTTAAATAAAATTTTAAAAGTATCTTTTATAAGACTGGGCCAAGTTATGACTTAATGAGTAAAAAATCTACCTAATAAGCAATAGGTACCTAATTTTTGAAAAAATTCATTTTTAAGAACCGGAACTAACCGGAACCAGAACCCGTATTTTGTAATATTAAGAACTGGAATCGGAACCGGAACCTATTATATGTATTTTATAAGAACCGAACCGGAACCAGAACCGGAAAAATCCTAAAGGTTCCAGTCCCTGCTGATTAGAATACCAGGTGCCCCGTGATTTATTTTACTGACTCACAAATAAATAACTTTTCTTTGATCTACCAGAATTATAATATAATATTATACTATTAATAACTATTATTAATTATTTAACTTTAAAATGCGATGTCAAATAAATGAGTACCAATATTGAAGATACATTTTATTTGTTTCCGATTATTATGGGTACATTATGTTTATTACATGATTATCATACACACACAGTTTTATAGTTTATATTATATTATATTATAATTATGATTTTAATCATTAATTTAATCACTCGTGCTTAAAACGTTCAAACAAAATTTATATTAGGTACCTAATGCATATTTTAATAGTAATATAATATAAAAACGATTTATTTCATTAACTAATTACTGTGAAGTTTATATGGAGGAAAAAATTGATTCTAGAAAAAATACGTATGATTGAACAACATAATATTAAACGTAATATATTATAGAATATTCTTTTTGAAATAATGACATACAATGATCACGTAATAATTAAGATATTATAATCTCCTACCTATTAATTTAATTTTCATAATATGACAATAAAATTGGCTATAATTAAAAACACGATATCAGTATAATATAATAGAAATTACATATTATACACATTTAATGATACAAATCTAATTTAACCTTAAATAATAATTAACGATAGCATCACTTCCCGTATCGTACCGTGCATACATGATTTTTTTGTTGCAATAACCCAATGCCAGAGTTATGGTCTGCTGAGTATGTACCGTGCCAAGTGCCTTGTGCTTAAAGGGTGATTTAAACTAAGTTAACCTTTAGTCCGTAGGCCATAGGTGTATCAATATTAATAAGGTACCTAAGTTAAAATATTAGCTTATCCACTATCCACAAAATTTCGAGGGTTTCAAAAAAATCCCACGATCAATATATTATATGTTATAGTATAACAGGCGATTTGTACCTAAATATACTAGAATATATAGTTACCCCCCCCCCCCCCACCATAAAAATGTAGTGTTAGGGGGTCGGGTGGAGGGGGGGGGGGTTGTCAAAATATTCTAGTATATAATTACACTTCACTTTACTCACTCAAAGTACCGGTTACCGTATTTCACGTAGTACCATGCCACGTATTATTATAAATATTATTGTACCTACCTATATGTTTTATTTCGATTTCGTTATTTCCGAAATAACCTGATTGTGGTCCATACGCACTGTGGTCCGAAATAATATAATCTCAATGTGTAAAACAAACGATAACATCATTTTATATGAACCAATAATAAAATATTATGATAATAATATATTCATCGCCAAAATATAAAAACATAATGAAATAAGACTCATACAAACGGTCATCAATGTATGCAAAAAAACATTATCGCGTAATTAAATTGCACGTTAAATTGTCACGACTTACTATAACATGTTTATCTGTTTTCAAAACCAAATATTGCCCAATATTATCGTATACCTTTGCTATGGGTATTTTAGTTTGCCATGTTAAGCGTGTGAAAATGAGTAAAAATGTTCAATCTTCAAATTCGGGAGTAATTTCTGTCCCCAAATTAGGTGAATTGTATTTAGTTGTGACTTTGGGGTCAAAGTTATAAAATTCTCAACTATTTTCAAAAGAAAATAAGTACAAATAAATAAATAAAATGAAACTTTTTACGCATAACCATTTCGTTGTAATTTATAAATGAATAGTTGCAGTGACTTGAATTTTTCACCAACTATTTAAATAAGCAGTTATTAGACACGAATTCCAACATATTTTGGGTCTTCTTGTGTTATATATTACCATAATATGTAAATCGTATATGTATATAATATATTATCGTAACCTACTCAATGACGAGGTAAACTCATCGCCAATTTTCATTTAAATATATTGAGTTAATAATTATTATTTATTCATATAACTTATACAAATTCTAATTTATGAATTATGAAAGTAATTTGAGTAAATTAAAAACTTAAAACTGTCTATAAAGTTAAATTAGGTAGGTAATCAAAAAATTATTAATAAACATTTATTATTTAGAATATGTTTTGATTTATGAATAACTATTTCAGACTGTATACGTTTAAGTAGTTAATCGTTAATCGTTATCATATCATATGAGTCCTTACATTTAAACTATGGTACCTATGATTATCACAGCTAAGATATTCAAAACAGTTTTACTCAACTAGTGGATATAATATATTACACAATCTCCCATGTAGCAAGTATAAAATATAGACATCCTTTACATTATTAACTTATAGGTAAATAAATAAAATTTTAACAAAAACAATTATTTTTTTTTTTTTGAGTGTACACAATATGTTAAGAATTTCGAAGACTATAAATTATATCGTCATATTTTTTTTCTATACATGGCCTCATAAAACATTTTGCCAGCGATGTAATTAGTAATTACTATTTAGTATTTACTTATAAAAAATATGTACTTACCTATATAGTTTATAATGTACAGTTTATTAAAAAAAAAAATTCCTAGATCAATAACCATTAATCGGCAATTCCGTTTTTTACATTTCAAATACAATTTTATTGAATATTTAAGTCTACATTAATAATTATTATCATAAAAATGCTCATTTGAGACTACTGTGCATTAATTATTGTAATACATTAAAGCAATTTATTACTCATATAACACTATTAAAATTATTAACAGAATAATAACTATGCACACTAAGAATGGTTGATTTAATCATAGATGATGGACATATAAATTATTTATATGTCTTATATGTCTAAAGATTCAACTGTATTAAAAAAAAATTTACTGTTTGTAAAAAAGATAACTCGATATTTTTCCTTTACTAGGAAAATCTATAAATCATAATTATGTTTTTGTTTTCGTTTTTTTAACCCTTAAATCTAGGAAAATCTTACAAAATTCGGTCAGAAACAAAAACGTGTATCCTTCAAAAACATATTTATGTTAAAAAATATCGTACGATTAGTTAACAAACAGCAGATAATACATCGATAAGTAATTACTTTACACCCGGCAGTGATATACTATATTGTTTAAGTATAGTGACATAATGTTTTTGATAGATTTGGGTTGATTTCAAAAATATAGTCTCCAACAGAACTTTTCATATTATGCCAAATTGAACTTTTTAACCGTATATGTCCAACCAAACACGAACCAAACAATTCAGTGTTTATGTCAAACTATTTTGTAGTTTGGGTTAATTATATAATTTTTGAACTTTTAGTTCGGGATCGGATTGGTTCAATTTTTTTAAAAAAGGTTTGACTTTCAAATTTAAAGCCGAACACCTGAAGTTTGGTTATGTTTTTCAAATAGTATTCTAATTTTTGGATATAATTGTTTCACGTTTTCCTTAAATTAATAATGACAAATACTATTGGTTTAAGATATTACAAAGGTTTAACATTTTTTTTAATTGTGCCATGAATATTGTCAAATAAAATAGTAACAATTACACTGGATTAAAGAGATAAATACTTTTAGAGCATAATATCCTAGAGACACGTAGGTAAATAAACACTGTAACAATTTAATTAAACCTCCATGTACGCGTACATAATAGGTATCCCGATGACAAGCTTCTGCCTAAGTTTAGCTATAAACAACTATAAATCATTACTAGGGCTAGGATTTATATGAAATGACAAATTGTAAAATATGCATTTTATTTACCAAAAAATGCAAAACTATGCAAAATAAATTTTTAATTTACTATTTGACCATCTGTTTTAAAAACGTCACTGCAAAATTCTTCAACAAAATGACGTAACTTGGTACTTTCACTTTGGACTTTCAAAATTTTATAAAACTTAAATATTATTAAGTATAAATGTCCGCACATTTACGCAACACATGACATACTAGTGAAATAATTTTGTGCTGTCTCACTGTATAACAACGGGTAAGTAATTATATCAGTCAGATTAGATAGGTAGTATTTATACTATATATTACGACAATTCAACGGATAAACCAAAAACTATCGATTTCGTGAAATAAACACCGTTTAAAATTCACAATAACTTATAATAATTTAAAAATTTAAGTTGAAAAAATCAAATTCTAAAAAATCTATGAATATGCAATTATATGTAGTAGGTTCCAAATATACAAAAATATGCAAACAAAAATGTGTTCTATATAAACGAGAATAAGCCAAATCGTGGATAAATCTGACAACCGATCAATTTGGACTTAAGGAAAAAAACATGCAAATGCATATAAATCCTAGCCTTAATCATTACTATCGAAATCCAATTTATCTATTTACGTGAATTTTCAAATTAAAAATATTGAATTGGTTTTAATATTTATAGACGTGTGAGTGTGCTTAGAACTTGTTAATAATATTATGAACCTCCACCGATTTTAATTTTAAATTTTATCATGAATTCGATCAAAAATTTAATTTTAGATGAATATAGTAGTATAGGTCCCTATATATTATATATACCTATATTACCTACACGTCTTGTAAAATAAATAAGCTTTATAACAGAGTGATATTTAAAATTTGTATTTTTATAATATTATATGATATTGTTGTAACTTTAAAATTATTAATTGTTTTTAAAACTTTATAACTTTATTTAAGTTTGTATACTATAAAGATTTATATATTGAATAAGATCTGTAATAACAGCTTTTAGTTCATAGTTGGATTATAGTACGAAAAAAATATTAAACCTTTACTATACAATCTTTATAAGTTGAGTAGTAGGCAAGTACTCATTTTCACTTTAAATTATGTCATATTATTTAAAGCAATGAAACTTTTGCAATTTTGTAAATTGCGTTGTATTTAATTCCTTGTTCAGAAACAAAAGATACGTAATAAGTAAAGCTTAAAAATGTCCTATACTTTAAAAAATTCAAAAATTATCTGTTAAAAACACTTTGCTGTAAACAAAATAATGAATTTCTCCTACAAACTAAAATAAACCTGATATAGTGATACAAATACATAATTTATATACATTTTGATAGGTATAGGTAAAAATTAATATCTACCTGATAATACAAATTATAACTTACGCTCGAAATCTTTCAAAATGATTAGGTGATTTGAGGATATTTCCAAATACTCTCTTTCAATATTATGTTACATGAAATTGTACACAATAATAATTATATGGCGTTATATTATCAATAATAACAATGCATTATAATAATATATTTTATTCAGATACAGACATTTCTACCGGGTCATAAAATGATAAAAACTACAACATTATTCGAAATCTACATAATATTATTATGTGTTAGGTTATTAAATATTATTAGTTAAAAAAATATTCGGAATATTGATACTGTGCACCAAAATTTGTTCCAATAAAATAAAATAACTTTATGGTTATAGAATTTAAAAGTTTTGTTTTGAAACTTCAGTATTTATTTTTTCTAGTATTCACCATACTTTATTTCAGCACTAGAGACAATCGTTTTGTTTTTTTTTTTTTACATTGGCGAACTGTTAGTACAGTTAATTTATGCTTAGCGTGTATGGTAAACTTAAATCGTACGTTTCAAATTGCGATAGGCGGAGAGTGGAGTGATAGACGTCGTCGTTGTGTCGTACATTGCACGGAAATAACTTCCGCATCGCCTTGTAGCACGTTATTTTAATGTGTCAACGCCTAATTAAAGCGCACAACTAAAAAAAAAAAAAAAAATCCCATGTTCAGTCACACATAACACCATTGTTACGTCTATTGTCATTCACGACCGGTCGTGTTTACAATAATATTGTACGCACGTTCGCGTGACACAATGTTTTCGTTGCCTCGCGTGGTCACCATGACGTTTTGAACGGACCCGCCTGAAAAATGTTATCCTTTTGTTTGAGTCTCGCCAAGTGTCGACTGGTTTGTGTGGACGTAACTCGTTTTCTATACCTCATTAATTCGACTGCAGACTGTATAGCGTGAAACAACACGGGCCAGTGCGGTATAGACACTGTACTGCCGTGCCATGAATAATATTGTTAATTAATTTCCGATGTGACTCGTAATATTATTTTATATTATATCATGTCTACTACAATAATCAATTAATTTGTTTAGTAAATCAGCCGATATTTTAATAAGATCGAGTCACCGTCAGCTACTATCAATACCCGGTGTAAACAGCGTGAGTACTTTGTTTTTGTTTTTTTTCCCTCCAGTTTGATACTACGACTTTTATAAAATATCATTAAATTGATAATCCAAACTGTCGTGGCGTGTATACCTACGCACTTTTACGAGCAAAGTGGACATATTTTATCGCGGGCATTCACTACGGTACCTATACTGCCAGGCCCGGATTTCGGTGGGCCGGCGGCGAGAGTCGAGTCGTAATTTTATTTTCTAATGATAACGAGAATGATAATAATGATAATGATAATACTATATAGTAGAAAACATGATTAAATCGAATAATTAAACCGTAACAACATTTGTAGCTTTAGCTTTAATCATGCGTTTGAAGTCCTAAGACTCGGGTGACCGATACCTATTATAGTCTATAAGCACTGCCTATTGCCCGATTTTGATGGTAAATTTAGGCAACATTTTTAATTACCTGGACTAGGTACATAGAATTTCTGAGCCCATAGCTCAGGCAATGTAAACTAAAATGGTTGTTTGTCAGGTATAAATATAAATAACACTTAATTTCGGTCAAATAATATGCACTTATAATATTTCATTTTTTAATACAGATATTATTATTATTACCTAACATTTTAGTTTTATAAGTAATTCATTTTATTTGATACAATTTTACAGTATAACATGTTTAAAAATTTAGTTAGATTATCTTAAAAGTTGGAGTCGATATTATTGATCACTCAATATTTTATGAGCAGTAAAATTATTTCAATAAACCGATATCTATCTAGTTTTATAGGATTATCTTAATAATTATTTTAACATGATAGTTCTGGAATATTAATTTATAGTAACACGTGTAACCAACGACAGTAATAAATCGACAGGAAACGTAATAAACAAAATATAAAAATTGTGTTTTTTTTTTTAATTTGTTATGATAAAATATCAATTTTTTTTTTTTTATGTTATAATGCCTAATTTATTACGGGAAAATTATACTCTTACCAAACAATAGATCCGTATTAATACCAACTAATACATATTATTTTAACGAGATCCTCAAAAACCCAGAAAAATCATACGTAGTAGGATAATATTCCAGAAAGCCTAGCAGTACATAAGATTGCAACACATTGCTCGTAAATTGGAAAAACTATTAACTATTTGATATTTTGAAATATATGATTTCCTTGCGTAATATTGCGAATTTGACATCGTAGTGTCATTTAAATAATATTTTTATACCTACAGAGAGGTTACAGGTACATAGTATATTTAAATATATGTTCCTTGGGACAATCAAAATATTCATTGGCTATTTAAAAAAATATTAGAATTGCTAATTCACATGAATTAGTCAAAAGATAAAAAACATAATATAATTAACAAATGGCTTTAAAGTTTAAACTGTAAATTGACACATTGTGATATTAGGAAAATATTACGTGTTTGAAATTTTGTATCATTAGAAAATTTAAATTTAAATACTAAATTATTTCTTTATTTAAAATATTATTACCATACCTAATACATTATTTTCAATTAAAGGATATTATAATTAAATACTTATCAACAATTAGGTAATATTAATAATAATATAAAATTATGAAACAATTAACAATTGGATCAGATATTTATTTTTAGTCTTTACTAAAAATACTTAAAACCTTGTAACTTGTGACAGTCGCCAGTCGGTGTCTTAATCGTATGTTTTGATGCATATTTTACAGTAACTATCTTTTTCGTAAGTATGATATTTGTGAACGTATACAATGATAAGTGATATTTTTTCTATTTGATTTAATTTGGTATTTGACACTATGTGGTTTTCCGTGAAATTAATAAAATAATAAAAGTACCTCCTCAAACACTATTAGTAATTTGTATAGATTATTTATTGTAATAATACCAAAAATATAAATCATATCATTGCAGTTCGTGTAGTATTATAATATTGTAGAATTATTGTTTTATAATATAATATTATAAGTAAAACATTGTCAGGTAATGGGCCTGTTGTCAAGACTTATCTTAATAAAAAAAAAGTATCCATATAGGTAAGTAACTTTAAAAGTGACTAAAAATATTGTATTTAATAAGATTTAAGAGTGTATATGATGCAATCAAAAAATCAATAAACGGCAAATAATTTGACTACCCACGTTTTTTAAGAACGCAAAGTCTCACTATTGAAAAATGATTAATAGTTGTATACCTACTACTATAAAAATAAAATTAGTATTAAATTATTATAATATTTTAATGCTTTCCACTAACCCTTAAACACTTTAATTTGTATTTATATTTCAGTAGACTTAGTTAAAACCATTAGAGTACCATAGGTACATAATATACTAGTATAGTAAATGTAGCTCAACAATTATAATTTAAAACATATAGCATACGGACAATTTAATATTATTATGCTTATTTACATAATTATAGTGAAACATAATATTAATTATATAATTATAATAAAATATCCGAGGTCAATTAAAAGTGTACTTTAAGGTAAATAACGATTTCTGTGAGTTATGAATAATCCTCGATCACTTAATAGCTAATCTGAAACCAGCAAATATTACAAAATTATGTAACATTCTTGAAAATAGTACATTATTATTTTTAATACATGATGATCAATGATAATGCGAGCTGTTTAAAATTAGGTGGTCCTGTTTTTGAGCATCATATCACATTTTCAGGATAAACTTCGAACAGGAATCTTTTTACCCCGTTTATGGAAAACAATCCAGTTTTAACTCGTTATCTTAATTTTATAATAATACGTGCGTAAGAGAAAAAACCTTCTACATGAAGTAAACAATAACCACTTTTTCAGAGTTAAATATTAAATCATTGAAACCAAATAGTTAATATAATATTTTATGAATAACTGTTTTTGCACAACGGACGTTAACAATTGTGAGCAATGAGCATGCGACATGTCGTCAATCGTCATGACGTTCTATCGTATTTGCGTATTCCACAGTGTGATTATGAATCCACACGATCCAACAACTCACCTTAATTACCAAACGGGAAAACATTATCTCTCGACATTTTCTGTAAAATGTTAAACAATTTTTGAAAGCTGTTTTATTTAAAATCAAACCAAAATTGTATGTACTTGTTTTTAGATTCGGAGCAGAGCAATAAATGGAGTAGTAAAAATACTTAGATTTTTAATAACTTTTCTGGTGGAAAAGTGAATCTAGTTGGTACTTAGAAGGGAATTCTAAATTAAAAAAAATCGTAATACATATCTTAATAACTGAAAAAAACTAACTAAAAATAAGGGAAACACGGGAATTTATTATAACCCAATACCAGTTTTGGACCAAATAAATTTCACTATTTGGTTATAATTTTAAAACAAATAACCGTAGATACTTGAACTTTTCACAAAATATTTATATTACAATTTCCTATTTAATATTATATTATTAGACAGTTAAAGTACATTTCAGTGATTTACTCCAACCCGAGGTACACTCGACACCTACGACTGCACATAACAATGGTTACCTATTTACCCTTATTTTATATATGAATATTGTCACCCTATAAAATTAGTACATTATTAAATTTAATACAAATCGTATACCTACTAACAATATTTATTTTCTTTGAGGTATTTTTATTCGGGACGCTTTACACCGTAAAAATATTTATAATTGAGTAATTTAAACGTTTTTCATTTAACTCAAATATCGATAAAATACAATAATTATAGAACTGTTAAGATAGAGCTAAATTATATTTATACGTTTTTATATAATTATATTATATAAATGTATAACTTTGTCATTTGAATTGTTATTTTTTACCTTTTCAATATGACTATAATATACTTGATCACTATCAAATATTGTATTACGTCCTGCTATCTAGCGGTTATTTCATACACTTAATTTTTACAAATAATTTTGAAATATAAAATACAGCTGAATTATAAATCACGTTTCCAGATTTTAATCACGAAGCAATTTGAAGCATTCGACAATAATTATTATCAACGTAGTTTCAATTCGTAACATTTATATACATTTTTTTTCATTTTTTCAGTACCTAATTATGTTATATTTA
Organism: Metopolophium dirhodum; assembly: GCF_019925205.1. NCBI lineage: Eukaryota > Metazoa > Arthropoda > Insecta > Hemiptera > Aphididae > Metopolophium > Metopolophium dirhodum. The sequence continues at coordinate 72,095,338 of NC_083560.1, forward strand.
GGTATATTCAAACAGGATGTCTATCATATTATTTTATTAAAATGTACATAAATACACTATAGAATAAATATTTTATTATGAAAAACACATAGAATTTTAAAACTAAATGCTATGTTTAAATCATCAGAGCTTGCAAACGTTATAATTACGTTATATATGACAAAAAAACGATTGAAATTTGTAAACGTAATTATAACGGAAAGCGATAATCAAAAATAATTAAATACCACAAAACAAAACAATACGATTAACAAAATAATATATTATATATCATTAAGCAAAACATAACTTTCAATAATTTATAGAATCGTATTGAAACAAAAATAACGCAAAACGAAATAATTTAAAATCCATTTATTCAGATGTTAATTGGTTTCGTAAAAATATTTTTTTAATGCATACGGACATTACAATTGATTTTATTATATTCCGTATCTGGGCCATTATCTGCCCGCATTAGTTATTAATAATATATTTAATAGGTACATATTAACACTATTCTAAATAGGTAATGATAAACGCGAAACTTGTGTAACGTTTTAATTATAAATAACGATATACTCAAAAATTGTGTGACGTTTTAACTGAAAATAAAATGAAACGGAAATTTTTTTCCAAATGCAAACTGGTTTAAATTGTACCTAACTGTCTGCTAATTGCTATCGATATGTATATCTTTCATTATCTACCAATATTCCCGAATACTTGTGTTCGTCAGACGGTGATCTTACCTGGCAGTCAACCCTGACGAATCGACCTAATTTGACTCGGGAGAATGTTAACAGTTATAAAATTATTAAAATACAAATACAAATAAATAATAATAAATCAATCAGTTAATTATTGTTCAATACATTTTTCAAAATATTATATATTTAACTTGTGCAACGCGAAAGAACAAACACCTACAAATAGTACTATGTTTAATTTTTTTAAATAATCAAATATTAAAATGAATACCTCACTATTATTACTGTAAGATGAAAAATGTAAACAAAATTGGGCAAATTGCTAATTTAATGTTCTAAGAAATGTAAACTCAAAGACTTATATAGTCGAATGATATTTAATGATCAATGCTCGTAATAATAATATTGCGATAATATTATGCACTGTTAATTATATGTGTACATTGATATTTTTTTTTTTTAGACAAAGATTCAAAGATGTTTATTAACTGCAACATGAGAAAGTAAGTAATCAGATAAAATAATAATGACTAATAATAAATTGTCAATGATATGCTATTGTTTTAATTCCTATATAATTGTATGCATACAATTTTAAATCTATTAATTAAAAAAAAAAATAGTCAGATAATTATTTTAATAGGTTGTATCTCCTCAATGGTTTTACAATCTTTATTAAGTATACTACAGAATATATTTAACACATAATACATTATTACAAATTATTACACGCATGTTCGAAAATTTCTAATAATTTTAATTATGTCATACAATTTATATTCATGTAATTTTGTTTTAAAACCCATATTATTTATTTCATACTTAGTTCATACAGAGCAGTATATCGTGTCGTGTTTTTGTGATCATATTATTGTGAGTTTGTGCCATGCCTTTTCTATGTTTATAAGAAAATACAATACCTACCCATGGTATTAAAGTTACTATCAATTATATAAATATTAACCATTATCGCACTTTGTTAGCTTCAATATATCTGTGGAGCTGTTATACAAATAAATGTCACCATACAATCATAAGTTGAATATTATATTCAAGTCTGCGGTAATGTTGGTGGTAACTCCGTGGTATCATATGATAAAATAATAGTGTAATATAATTATGGTATATTATATTTGAACGTGGTTCAGCCACTCAGAGAAAATTATTTTACACGATACAACACAACACGATGTATAGTGAACCTCTCTTTAGTACCTATTTTTATTTGTGGCATAATGTTATAATATACACTCTATATCTCAGTACCCTATACATAATGTTTTAGAATTCTGTCTGCAAAAGATTGGTAACTTGATGGTCAAGTTTCATTTCCTGCAAACAGAATTAAAAAATTTGTATAGTGTAAGTACTGAGTAATATTGGCAGTTTAATTATACAGTGTTTTCGTGGACACACGCACGGTATTATTGGAGTTGAATAATCACATTTTTTAATTTGTTTATTTAAAAAAAAAATACTGTCTACCATTTAATTAATATTGAACACAACATTAGTTTTAGTATTTTTGTGGAAGCATATTTTTTACATGAACTTGACAAAAAATCAATTTTCTATTATACAGTTGTATATAAAATAAGTCAAGTTATGAAAAGTAAATATATTTTTCTAAATACATATTATAATTACTATAGGTACTATAGGTATGTGTATAATATTTTATATTATTCACCTATAACCAATTTGGAGAATAATTACGTTTTAAACTATCTTTAGTCTATTATCCACATGAAGTTTTCAAACGATTATTTAAAATTAAACAAATTAAAGGAATTATATAAGCTCTATTATAGTGTCCACCACTTAACACTGTAAAAAACAGTAATACAGAGTAATGGGCAGCCTACACACATAAGAATTTTCCATTAGTAAAATCATTTGCGTATAGTAGAACGTTTTGTTTGTAAAATAAGATATTCATATTTTGGATAACAATTTAATCATATATTTATGTAAAATGGCCCACAATATTTATTGCAAATTGTATTGTTTAAGGGCATGTGGCACGACGGTGGGCTTTTTCGGTATCGCATTCGTCATAATTTTCTTACTTATACCTACTATTTGGCGTTATTCACCTTCAATTCAAAAGAGTATGATATTCCTAAATCATGGTAATTATGAAAAAAAAAAAACATTATTTAAATACAGTGAATCTTCCATATACGAAGTCTCGCGACGAACAAAAAAAATCGTAATACAGGGGAATTCATTAAATATACCTTAAGCATTAGTAACAAAACACAATGATGGTCATGGTTCTCAAAAATGTTTCGTTAAACAGAACATTTTGTAAAATGGAAGTTTCACTGTACATTGTTTTAATAGCATTATAATTTTTAAATACATCAGCATTGTACAATTGAAGGAACTTGGTAGATGGGTACAGTATGTAGAATATAACTACCTAGGTAATAATAAAATAATTACAAACATTTTTGAACTATTATTTTTACTTAAAAAAAATATACGCACTCACTTGTGAAATAACAAGGGAATTGGAGCTATATTTGATTTTTGGACTCAATGGAAACGATGTTCTTTATTTGTTGAACCAAACGAGAATGTCCGTCAGGAACTGGGACTACCTAGGTTGTTAGAACAATATGTTGTGATCGGTTGATGTTGAAAAATCAATATATTATTACTTAAATTTCAAAAAAAAAAATTTTTACTGGGCGTTTTTTAAGTTTTTCAGCTTTACAGCTTTGTAGTGAATTAACAATTGGAGATAAAGTTCTGAACATTTGTACTGCACTTCTCCTATACTTGATAATCCCTTTTTAATGAGGTATCAACCAACTTTATAGCTATCATAGTTTAGGAGAAAAGTTAAAAATAGAAATTTTAGGACTGTTCACCCCGACGTGTTTATGGATTTAAGTGGTTGTACCGCTTGGATGTGATATCAAATCTATCTTATTAATATTTTATATTAAAGCTAGCTAAATTACTCACCTACTCATCGTTACTGAATTACATTTTTATTATTTTCCTATTTAACACACATTCTTGAAGTTTTCAAAATTCAGACTTTTTTCATTAAAAATCAAGAAAGTAAAATAATATGACATAACCGGTTTCCTTATTACAATTAATATTATATTTTCCAGTACTGATACAATAAACAAAATCAAACATCACACGATGGTTATGCTATTTAGTGCCTTCAATTAACACAATGAGTACACGGTGTTTGAACCATTATTCTCATTATTATTTTACAACAAACGGACAGCATGCATTGTACTATAATATTGTTCTCTCGTATTTTATATTATAGTTAATTATATAAATTATTACCTACGTAGTTAGGTCTACATTCTTACATAAATTATATTATTTGCTAAGTCACTTTAAGTGAATTGCAATATTATAGTTGTTTAATTTTCATCGCGAGCACCTTACTCAATTTTCTTTTATTTTAGACCATATGCCTGAGGTACAGAATTATAGTCATCCGGAAGTTTATGGCATGGATGGAACGAGAAATTTTTACATTGATACAAAAGACAATGTAACATTAGGAGTGTGGTAAGTAATTATTTAATAACCAAAAAATAATGAAACTGAATAACTTATTAGGTAACATTATGATTACAACAGGTCATCTATGCGTCAAGTATATTAAGTCAGAATTGTTTAACGAATTGTAGCTTATTAATATTCAAATATGCATAATCATTGAAGCGCTCGAAATTCTGAACTCTTTAAAATTATATAAATAAACTAATACATTTTGATTTAAGTGTTAATATTTTCAATCTTCAAAATGGAGTACCAAATATTATAATAAAATACGATTTGACCTAAATTGTATTTGTTGATTTCGTTGTGATTGCACAACAATAATGATTATGCTATAGGCACTTTAAATTATCGAATGGAAATTCCGTTGTATTCAATTTCAACTCTCGACGATTTTTCGCTGTTAATTATTTTAATTCAGAACAACATGCCTAGGAATATAAAATGAACAAACAAAAGTGCTGGTTTTTTTTAACCTTTTTTTTATAACTCGTTTAACAAATTAATTTATTTTTTTGAAAATAAACATTTGCACGAAACAATTTTAAATTAATTCACAGCTGATGATAAGTTTACTGGTCATATTAATATTTTACTAATAAAATATTACAGGCATATTTTACCAAGTAATTTGTTCGTAAAATACGGAGCAAACGAATCTAATTACGAACAACTTTTGAGTCACGGGGAACCGATTATTATATACATGCATGGCAACTCTGGTGCCCGCCCGAACAATCAACGGATAGAATTGTATCGCAAGCTCCGGGACATCAACTGTCACGTGATAGCCGTAGACTACAGAAGTACAGTACAATTATTATTATTAATTAGTTTTGCATCATTTCGTCGACGTATGTCTTTATTGTTTTGGTTTTAATGAAAACCTTTTCGTTTCAGGTTATGCCGATTCTACAGACGTCGAAATCGACGAGACCGGCTTAGTATCGGATGCGATGGAGACATTTAAATGGGTTTACAAACGCGCACATGGATCGCCGATCTTTGGCTGGGGACACTCTCTGGGCACTGGGTAATGTAACTATATTGCATCTATATCCGTATGATTATGTAATAAACAAAAATATAACAATATAAGGAATGATAGTGTTATAATGGTATACAATAATAACATTAAACATAATATATGCGATGAGCGGCTGTGAATTAATAACTATTTGTCACCTTGGAATTACGTAACTACAATAATATATGATATACTAAATTATATTATAATATAGTGCACGCTTAAGCTTCATTATATGAATAACATAAATGAAATAGGACAAGATTTAAAAAAAACCCTCGATTTGCAAGAGTTTTTCACCGAAAGCGTTCGCCGTGTTTGCCACCACCGGACATAGTATTTTAAGAACAAATTTGTTTTATTTTCGGAAAAACTAGTAAATATTTTATAGTTGTGCGACATGTAACTGCCACTCCTCATCCATCATAATTTAATTTAAATTTTTGACGAGATAGATAATATTGTAAAATCAATTTTAAAACTCACTATTTTTATATTGTAATTAAGTAATAAAATTAATATTTATAATCAATTTTAGATTCTGAGTATAGCAATGAAGGTAACTTATAAGTTACCTACAATGATGTGTGTTGTGTGTATGTGTGTCGGTATGTCTGACGTCATGTTTAGGAACAATAAAACCACTGGTATAAAATTAAAGACTTTTTAAAATATCCAGGAAGGACAAAAAAAACTAGAAAATGGAAAACGGAAAACGGGAATATTAATGCAAAATTAGATGTCGGAAAAATATATTTTGTATTTTTGTTGTAAAACAACTATATATAACCATGGTGACTTGAAATGATTTTCAATTTTGGTAAATTTTTTGCCATTTATAGACATAATTTGAAATGTTAAACATTTTTTAAATTTAATTATTTACTATTTTGTGATCAATAAGTTTGATAATTTGAACGGGGTTCCTCTGTTCCTAATAAATTTCTCTCGAACCATTTAAAATATATTAAAAATGTATGTACCACAATATTGACGGAACTTCTAAGATTTAAGAAAATTGCAAAGTAGTTTGTAGTTCAAAATGCACAAACATTTTAAATTGAATTTCTTAAATAAAATACCTAAGTTTCGAATATTTAGAACGAAATTCTTCATACATTTATTTCAATAGAATAAAAACCGTTTATTTTTCAAAAAATATTTATTTTCAAACAATTTTTATTATTTATTTGTAATTTAAAAACTATTACTTACCACTTAAAAGTTAAAACTAATAATAATTACGCTATACTATAGACAAAAGCTTCTTCTTTTTTTTTTTGCTGGATAATTAAGCTTACATTGTCCAATCAATTAATTTAAACTGAATATGTTATTCTTCGATATAAATTGTATATATTAACAACAATTAACAATCGGCATACTTAAATGATACAATGATTATGACTAATAGGATTAGGTATTTACATAAGGTTTAAAATTTAAATAGACAGTGTACCGATCATGTTTACAATAAATTTCAATAAACTGCATATTTTATGAGCAACTATAATATTATAATATGTCAATACGTTCATAAGCTGTAACATTGGCTACATAGCATTCAGTTTAATTACTCGGACTAGAGGTTTATCAAAGTTTTGGTTATATACTACCAACAGAAAATACATGTTGAATAGGTTATAGCAGTAGCTATATTAGAACAGGTAATAAATTATTTAATATTTAACGACATTTCCATTTTTTTAACATTTTAATAACTTTTTATAGGACCCTAATTATATGCTAACTCTTTAAAATGTATACCTACCTATTAAATTATTGGCCATGTGGCGTACTCAACACAAATGCTTATTTTGGAGATGTACCACATTAGATTTTTAATGCTGAGTTGAGAGTGTAAGCTTTTACTTTACAACTGTGTATAATTTCCATACAAACTTTTTGAGAAAAGCTTTTAATATTTCATACATTAGCTTATCAATACGCTATAATATAATAAACCTATTCTATGAAGTTTCATTGAGAAATAAAAAAACGAATTATTTTTATTATATTATTAGAATGATGTTTGTACTATATATTTATTCTGTATGTATATATTTTTTTACATTTATTTCCTTAATATGACTGCAATCTTTTCTTAAACACTCTTCTAATCTGTTTTATAATGCATTATTTTGAATATCATTTTTTAATGGTGTATTGTTTTGAAAAAAATATTTAGTTGGCAGTTATTTCTTATCTTACCGTTATCGAAAAAAACCCTATTTTTAAAAACTACTCTTTCGAAATCTGCCTCACGGTGTATTTAGAACAAAATTCTACTCTACATGACGTTATTATTCGAATTTCTTAAATTCATTTCAGAAAATTACAAAATTTGTAAGTTAATTATTGGAAATATATATTAATAATTATTTTGAAATATTGTAATTGATCATCGTTAAAAAGATATTGGCTATTTTTGACCGATGGACCCTGAACTTTACACTTAGGATCTTTCGTAAGCTAATAATCACATAAAATGTAACATAAATATTTAAAATAATAGTATTACACCGCTAATTCGTTATTTTACTTTCATTTTATTGGATTCAACCCTGCTGTCTGGCTTATCCAAGCAAACTATCATTATTTCATTGTTGATATTTATGAGAAGCGCGTATTAGTTAATATTAAAGTGTATCGATCAATCTACCATTCCACATTATTATTTTATATTTTTAAATATTCAAATAAATTGTATTATATTGCGTCTAATGTATTGGTTGTTTAGTAGACATGTGGTTTGAAAATGTATTTGTATAGGTATTTTAAAACAATACCTAAAAATAACAAATTGTATGCAATATGTATTTTGTATAAACAGTCACAAGCCATAATTAAGTAATTTATAACTGTTAATTGCTATGACCGAGTTAAACGTCTTATAGTTTTCGTTATGTCTATAAGAATAATTTATATTATGAACAACACAATACGTCTTAATAATAAACTCATGCAACAAAATCGTAATAATTTATTAAACAATTTCCTGCACCCGAGGAATAGACATCTCAAAGGATTTATTAGGCTGTCTAATAATTCAATAACCATGTTTCATTCATTTTTTAGAATTGGAGCACATGCGTTTTCGTTATTGGAAAAAGAAAATATCTATCCCCATGGACTTATTTTAGAAGCTCCATTCAATAAAATGAGTGAAGCAATTAGAGAATATTCAACTACTAAGGTAATTTTAATACACGCATATTTATTAATAATTACCATTCTTAGCCCAATCCATTTACCTAACGAATATAACCGTAATTTGATCGTCCATTATATTTTTAACTATTAAACTGTATTCTTTAATGAGAAATTACGTGTTTTCATTAGGTTCTTCGATATTTCCCTTGGTTTGATTTTTTCATAATTGACCCAGTCATTGAAAATGGAATTATTTTTGATACAGAACAAAACTTAAAAAACGCGAAAGTTCCGGTGCTGATATTACATGCTCGAGATGATATTATAATACCATACCAGCTCAGTGAAAACGTAAGTGTAAAAATATTATTTTGTTTGAATGTTTAACAATGTAAATTTTATGTATATACATGATACATGGATTTAATGTAAAATGTGGACCTTGTATTTTTGTAATGATTATGAGTTATAATTTTAAAATTATCAAAACATAATTTATTTATAATATACATTTTTGTTTTAATTAAGACAATATTTTAAATTAGAAAGTATATATAATTAGTGTAACTGGCAAATGCACACATTTCTAACTCTGTTATTGATTCGATTTTTCTCTCTTTTTTAATTTTCTCGATGAACAACCTAATGTTTTTTCCATATTCATCCTCTTGTTTGTTAATATATCTACCCGAAGACCCTTTTCAAGAAAGATTTTTTCGTAAATCGTTTTTTAAGTACTTTAGATTTTAATTTTTCTCAGGAAATGCTACTACGAGCCTAAAAACTGGTCAAAAACTTGTCAGAAAAAAATTTTACTTCACGTGGCTGTACGTATTCCACGCCAATCACTAACGGGTTTGATCACTTTGATGTAAATAAATATTTAGGTAGAGCACGCACGCTTCATGGTCAAAAAGTCCGGGCTTTTAGAATTTCGTTATTTTTTTCAAAAATATGAAATATTAACCTAATTCAACGTAGATACCTTCTAATTATGTGATAAACTAAAATTAGATACAATTCCCAACTGTATACGATCTGATGTCAGTAATTTAGAAATATTCAAACTTCATTACCAGACATTACTTATAAATATACGGTCAAAAATACCGTGTGCGTGATCGTAAAAAATCAATCATTGGTTATTTCTAAATTGTGTTTCTAATAATTGCTGCTCGATAAACGAAATTGATAGTTATGCTTATGATATTTTCATTGTGACTGGTGATATTATTGTTAGTTGACTATGATTTTCGCCATACTGTGTGTAACTTAAAATACCGTGTGCGTATATTCTCATGAGTATTTTAAATACGTGTGGTTTAAGGTTAAAATCATAGGTGGTGCACAGCACTGAGGCCCGCCGGCTCAACAAGTGTTTCTGTTTTTCATTTGACCTTTAATTCGATTCATAATAATTATTATCTTCTATTTAATTGTATATAATTTGTAAAATCCTGATCCGTTCTGACTTGTAATTGTTTATTTAAATATTGGGGAAATTACTCAGTCTAGAGTGACATAAATACATTTGTTGATTGTTTTTATGATGAAATTATATGTTATCAGTTCTTTAAAATTCAATATATCCACCAATAGTATCCTATCTAAGGAGAAAAGAATGCCCATGGTGTGAAGTAGGTCCGTATCTTTTTACATATCCATTAATTTTATGATGCTCGAAAAAAAGGGACTCGTACACATTGCATCTGGTTCATTGGATCTCTAGTTATACTGGGTAAACTTGTTAATTGTAACAAACGCTTTTAACGTTGTTCTTCAATAAAGTCAGCAGAAATGTTTAAGCTCCTGACTATGTTTATGAATGAAATATTTTGTGTTCGGTCATCACCTTTGTTTTTACATGAGGATGTTCATTCTATATATTTCAATAGCCATTCCCTATGCTGTAACTACATATATAAATTTAAAAGAATTCAGACGTAGACCTGACTTGCATTATTTTCCACCGTCTGCGATTCAAGTAGTAAATTTTTCTGCTTACTTAATCGGTTTACTGGTCGTAGTTTATAAACGGACTTGACATTATTGGTTTTTATACTGACGTCTTACTTTATTTTTGTCTTGGGTGATATCATAATATTTTGTTTTGCAATTACTTTTTTACACGTTTCCTCTACACAATTTTTACTATAAATACATTACATTACAAATATCTGAAATTTCTAAAAACAACTAGTTTAATCGTATTGCCGATTTAAGAATGTAATATACAATAATAAATTGTAAATAGTAACTGAGACATGTTTTGTAATGAACTTTGCCACCGAGTGTATAATATGAGATCGATAAAAAAAAATAGATTATTCTTATGGAACTTCACAATAATTTGTTCACTTTTATACTATCATGATTATTTACCCTCATAGATTTGTCATTCAAATTAATAACTATATAAATCAGAGATCATTTCTCAGAAGAAATTTAGAATAATTAAGATATTTTATTACAAATGGGTTTGAAAAAAAATAAATATTTATTTATTTTATTTCCATGTTCATTCCCTATTTACATCTCTTCAAATTCATTATAATCACCTTCTGTTATTCTTATATTTTTCATCAGCTTTAATTGTCTTATTTTCTTAATAATAATTACATATCATATGTATACATAAGATAAATTAAATCCACTTTGTTCCCTATATTATGTATTCGAAAAAATAGGCATTGATAAGAGCGTTTGAAGTTCAAATTTTCACAACATTGGATTTTCACTCGATTTCTCAAGTAGTTATTTTCTAATTTTGTTTTAATTCAAAAACAAATAAATGTAGATACGTGCAATTTTCGCTGAATGCTTATATTTTCATTTTTTATACACCTTAACATTTTGAACTGTGTTTAGACAATTTCAAATTTCAATTTTTTTAGTTTTATTTTTATATAAATACCAATAAAATGTTATTTGTTGGGTCAAAAAGCCAGAAAAACTAATACAGGGCTCCTGATATATTTTAACAATAGCAGATTAAAAATATGTATTAAAAAACGCAAGCACGCGGTTTTTTAAATTTTGACGAAATATAACAAATTGAAAATTTACGAATTATTTAGCAGTTAAAAATTTATAAAATGTTCAGCTTTTATATCTAAGGGTTAAAAATTTAAAACAAATTTCCACGTAAATAGGTTAAGTATAAATCACTTTGTTCACAATAATATCATCAAATATACTAAGTAACTCTTCGCTTAGAATCGTTTTTCTTATACAATGATATTATTATACCATTGAATTCAAATTTAACACAATACATGACAGTGACACACTTGTACCCTACTGTACATCAGAGTGACAACCACTTGCCCACCTCTTTTATATTTAAATCTATTTCGCAATATGTAAACGCATAATGATAGTAAAAAAGCATATCAATTAATATTTAACGATGAAATATTTATAAATAATATTATATTCATTATATAATATAATATATGTTTATGATACAACACGATAATGTGTATATTAAATGATCTAGTTTGTGATTTATTTTCCTTTACAATCGGCACATGTCTATAGGGATATAATTATTCGTATAATATTTATCATAAAGTTTGTTATATATTATATTGTGTTATTTAATACACTAATTAATAACTATATATTGGTTGTAATTGCTACTATCTGTGATATGTTATTATTACATATTATTATGTCATGATGTTTTTATAATGTAAAAACATTTGTTCGTAAATGTATAATACTATGGAATATCTATGTAGTATGTATTAATCATTATTGTTTATATTCTGAAATTAATTATTTTATCTTTTAATTTGAATTTGAAAAGTATGAAAATATTTTATATTACACTTATTTATAAAACTAACGAATTTTTAGTATTTTTTGTTATATATTTCCGAGTAACTAACCGTTTTCCACATCTGACTGGGTTGGTACACCCTCGTTTATTGTGGTATATACATTTGTCTAATCAGCATAATGTCCTCTTTGCCCACATCTATACAAATGCATTATTCTGTTTGAATACCTCCTTTCATTATCTCTTCTATTTGTTATTTTATATCTCTCTTATCGGAAATATAATATTATATAGATACATTCTTATCTGTGCTAATCCGAGTCCTTCAATTTTGATTATAATAATAGTTATAAACCTTATACCTATCAATTCTTTCTCTAATTATATTCAAACGTCAGTCATATCTAGTTTCTCTTTTGTAATAATATCTATCCTTAATAATTATTTGTTTCTAGAATGTCTAGTAAAATAATCTTTCAAGTCTAGTTTGTGTAACTTCTGTCATAACATTTAACTCTACTGCGGTGTTGTGGAGACGGAATTTTATCTCAGTAGTCATGTTCCTCGTCATAACGGTCTCTACTTCTGTCGTAAACGTGTTCTCTGTCTTTGTTATAGTAATCATTTTTATTACATCGTTTTTCATTTTTATCATCATGAAAATATATGGATTTATTTTTACCTTTTTCTATTATGTGTAATAGCTATTTATATCTTCACTTAACTGATTTATTTATCTTATTTATTTTGTATAGGTGTCCTCTGGTTTTTAATCTTTGTTAACTAATTGCCTTTTTTATTATTTGATGGCTTTGCCTTTTCCAGTTTATTTTTCATTTAATTGAAATACTTATTTGCTTATGGTTTTAGTACCTATATAATTCAATATTAGTTCTTATCTGTATTAATCATTAGTTCTAATTTATTCCAATTTGTCTTCAATTATTTTAAGCTTCTTTTATTATGCAACGAAATAACACGTACACGTCTTGTTTCTTCTGATCCCTTTTAAATATATTTACAAATATCATATTTTTCCATGTTTTTATTTAATTTCCAGCGTACATTTTATATTTCTGTTATAGAACTCATTGCATAATATTCTGTTTCAAATTGATATCTACTTTTTAATTATGTTTTCAAAATTATACTGTAACCGATTGGTTGAAACTTGTGAATAAATTGTTATATAATATAAGACAACGTCTAATCAATGTGTTTGTCATTAAGTTCTTCAAGAATATAATACTTCCCATATATTTTACAAATAACAATAACAATTTTATTTTATTTGTATCATTACATTAATTTTTTTCTGCTGAATTCTTGTACTGTATAAAAGATTTTCGCTCATTTTCTTCTACGGAAAAAGCGTCTTGTTTTATCATTAAATTGTTCATGATATATGTACCATCTGGTAATAGTTTATCATTTAACTATAATTATTTTAAGTTTCAGGAGAGTTTTTTAACTCTCCTAATGATTTATTTAATGGGTTTAGTTACTATTAAAATTAAGGAATTTTTTTAAGTGATTAACTTCTTGAGCAGTCAATATTAATTAAAAATTATCTTTGTGCACTGTATTTTGATAAAATCTCTGGTTCGAGTTCAAAAGTAATTGTATTTAGTTATTATTTTTTTGCACTATTATTTGCTTGAATACGATTGTACTGATCTAATAATAATTTGGATTAGTATAGTCTTACCCGTGGCACGCAAAGTTTTTTTTTATGATCCTCCCAAACATATCGTACACTGATAAAATCTGACTGAAATTTGAAAATATTCATAGGACTATGTGCATCCGGTAACCCCGGATCGATAATATACTATAAACACTATACAGTATTTATACACTTAATGGGTCACAATCGTGTACTACTAATAATAATAATAACCTGTAGTGAATTATAATTAATTAATATTTTCATTTAAATGTTAGTTGTTGGTATACTATGTCTACTAATATTGAATGCATACATATTCCAGCTCACTAAAAAAGGTTTGAGTACTTAAATGTGGAAGAATTGTACCTTCCAATTTTTATCTTGGTCGGAATATGACGTGTGAAAATGTACCTATATTTAATTCTTGCTTTAATAATTTTGAATGTATGTTACAATATTTTTTTTTTTTAAAACAAACATTTTATTTATTTCTGCTAGAGTTAAATTGTATATACAATAAAAACAAACCTGTGGTAACAATGAAATACTGGACATACCTGAACCTAACTTGGCATTGGTGTACCTAAATCACCTATCCAAAACGCCGTGTCATCAATATCATAATATTTATGTATTAAAAAACAATATGATTGGTTTCATTATTTTACATAGGTACGAATACAATTATTTTGTTACTTTAAATATTTGTACTGATGAATAAACAAGAGTTTTCATCATCAGGACTGCAATCATATTTTTACGATATACCTATCTAAATAAGTCAACGAAATTCGTTTGCCAGCTAAAAAGATAGAGTGCCTGTAATATTATTTGTATAAATATTGGTAACTCAAAGTTAATTATATATAATAGAAGAACATAATTTATTACATATTATCCATAATAAATGTATTCTATATATTATAGTAAATTATCATTTGAAAAAAATAATACAGTTAAAAATAAAGTTGATTATTGTAATATAAAATAATATAACTAAGAGTGCCTCCTTTATTTACACTACATAATATTTTAGCGTTATGCAAATATTATTAAAATAAAAAAAATTATATTTACATAATATTTGTTTTCGTATTTACAGTTGTATAATTACATTACAGCAAGTCGGAAAAGTGAACTGACTGAACTCGTTTTGTATGACACCAAGTATGGCTTTGGCCATCAGTTTATTTGTCGGGATAATGAAATCGAAAAAAAAATTGAGTGAGTATCATCTGGAACTACCTTGGTTTAAAACAGTTTTTCATAAACCTGTAATAGTATTGTATACTTTTTAATTGTCTCATTGTGTGTAATAGTTAAGAGATACTCGTATTTTATAGACCTTCACACCAACAATTTTTTACTCGGATTTTGGGTTTTGATAGCCTAGATGTATAATTTAAGTGTATTTAAATAAAATAATAAATGTTTGTAATCAAACATTTGGGTGCTCATAATCGATATTATTCATGGGTTGGTATGGGCTATAATTAGTACAGAAAAAACTTAATTTAAAAACGAAGTATGTACTAAAATTATATAATTTGTTCTTGCATCAAAAAATATTTCTGTGAACAATGATTATTTTTATTGCAAGAGGTCCATTTAGATAGTTTTCTTTACGTGTCAATATGCAATAATGTATTATTATTAAAAACAAATTATAACTGAAAAATCGAATAACCCACATAAAACACATATAAAAAACCATTAGGTATAATAATTAACGATATTTGTATAATAAACAATGTTAACGGATTCGGTTCAACCAGAATGTTTTTTTCAGTTTAAATTCGTGGGTTATGACAATATATGGGTCTTGGGTGTACTGATTTCTAAATGTTGTTGTGGGTGTTAGGGTCCCAGTCGATTCAGGCATAAACCCTTGGTATTTTTATCTTTCTTGGAATTTAACACGTACTTTTATGTTTTATAATTTTCAGGAAATTTATACAGAACTGTCTAAAAATGACGTCTTGATCGGTGGAAATACATAAGCTCGTCAAAATTGCCATCGTATAATACGTATACATAGTTATTACAATATAATATATAGTATATTATTATACGTTATAATACAAACGTCTCAGTTTTGTATCGGATTATTGAGATCATGAGATTATTTATTATCTTTTTTGTAAATTGTATCGTTGTTAAATATTATTTATTTTAAAATATTTCAACAACGTACTTTTTAAGAACTTTACTTTAACTATCATCCCATACATATTACATATTTATTATATTATGCTATGCTCATTATTATAGTCAATAGATGTATTATCATAGTTGTTTTGTTCTTAAAAATATATCGTGTTGAATACATTTTTAAGGTAATACTTAAAAAATGCAAAATAAAATGTTAAAGTGTTTGTGTATTTTATCCCCAGCATCATATTATAACAAAAAAATAACAAAAATTTGTATTACTCTTAGAAATCAGACGTGGATATTATAAGACAATAATAGCTATAATTATTACGTTACAATTTTAATTGAGCTTATCAAGTAACGAAATGTTGTACCTGAAGACTTTAAAAATAATAATAATAATAACATTTAATCATTATTATTGTTATTGATACTGTTTACTAAAGTACCTACAACTTGTTTTATATAAAATAAAATATGATAGGTACCTAATGCAATTTTTAATAACTTCTACACATAAATTTAAGCAAAATAGGACTAAGTATAGAAGTTTAAACGTGTTATTGAGAAGTCAAATGTCAATAATTAATCTGGGACGGTGCCAATCAAACGACGCTCTTCCTTTAATCTCCTGTACGGCTGCATGGTACAATATTAATTGGTCTGAGTTTGCGGACGGTGTAAATCACCTTGCTTGGTTATTTGACTTCACTTGATATATTTGTACATATTAATTAATACTTTAAAAATTTCTTCACCTCCATATTTTGCTTGTTATTCCATGATATCTCATTTTTTCTACTATGATTTTCCTAAACTATACTGTATCTCTTTCATATACATGTATAATATATTGAACTCTTTCTAACAATCTTGGTCTCGCGATGATATGGTGTGGGGTGTGCATATGTCTGTGCAATTAATATGCTGGCCTCGAGCGATCATTTCCACAGGATAAGGAGACGTTCACTCAGAGGAGCAAAACAATAACTACTGAACCAGAGCAAATAATACACAGTGACGTATGTGGACCAATGGAAGAGAATTCATTAGGATATCTTATACTCCTGAACAAAAGAGCTGAACATTCAATGAGGACTATTTGTGAGGCAGCCAGAACGATGATATATGCCAAGAATTTTTCAAAATCACTGTGGGCAGAAGCAGTCAATACAGTAGTGTTCTCATTAAATTAAACTGGTAATTCAGGGAAAGTATGTAAGACTCCATACGAGTTATGGTTCGATAAACTTCCTAAAATAGAAAAGTTCGTAGAATTTGGAATAAATGCATATAGTTTAGTTCCGAAACAACGACGAAAGAAATGGGATGCAAAAAGCCGAAAAGGATACTTTGTTGGATATTCAGAAACTTCAAAAGGGTATCGTATTTGGTATAAAGAAAGTAACGAGGTGTCACTTAGTAGAGACGTTATTTTCAAGGATGAAAGTATTATAATTGACCAACTTGTAGAATGTTCTAATAATTTAAATGATAGTAATAATATTGATGTTCTTAGCTTACACAAGGACGGCTCATTAGAACACAGCAATAAATCAGAAGGAGATGAAGTCAAGGAAAATGAATTTGGATCAATAAGTGTAGATGACAATGAAAATCAAGGACATGAACAAGAAAATTGGTCAAATGTCAACGTGTACAACTTTCGAGACAGAAGTACTATTAAGAACCCATTAGGCTATGACAATTCAGCCTTTTTCGTAGTCGAATCCAAGAAAATTAGAGAATTTCAAGGAAGCTGTGGAGTCACAAAATTCAAAAAAATTGATAGAAGCCATGAACAATGAAATGGAATCTCTTGAAAAAAACGAAACACGGTCTCTCGTAAAGTTACCTAAGGACAGAACTATTGTAAATTGCGGTTGGGTGTATAATATAAAATACAATGTTCATAGACATACGAGGCTAGGCTAGTAGCAAAAGGGTATAGTCAAATATTCGATACTAATCTAACTAGTAAAGTCCCATATCATGAAGCTTATTATATCTAAGTCAGATTACAAGACCAGACATAACTTTTTCAGTAAATCTAGTTAGTAGATACATCGATGATCCAAAGGAACAACAATGGACAGCAGTGAAACGAATTTTAAAATATTTAAAGGGAACTATTAATTTTGGATTGATATTTAATTTTAGACAAAAACTCATGTTAAAGGTATATAGTGATGCTGACTATGCAGGTGACTTGGATACAAAAAGGTCAACATCAGGGTCAGTTTTACATTAGGATCTGGAAGTATAGCATGGAGTTCACGTCACCAACAGTGTGTTAGCCTTAGCACAACTGAATCAGAGTACATAGCTTTAAGTCAAGCAGTACAAGAATTAACTTGGTTAAAATGGTTTTTAGGTGAATTTCTGGACCAGCCAAAAATGGTACCAACAATGTATGGAGACAGTCAACATGCGATTAAACTCGTAAAAATCCAGAGTTTCATAAAAGAACAAAGCACATAGATGTTCGCTACCACTATATAAGAGAAAAGTTAAATGAGGGATTGTTTTCATTGGAGTACATATCCAGCAAGGAGCAGATTGCGGACATTATGACAAAGCCAACTTCCACGAACGTGGTTCAATGAACTAAGGGAGATGTTAGGAGTTATAAATATTGATGTATAAGGGTATATTGTTTAAGGGAAAGTGTTGGAATTATAAACAAAACACCCTATATACTGTAGTGTATAAGTAATATATTTTACTTTTGCACTGATATCTTCACGGCAACAGTACGAAATTTTGTTAGAACTTTTTATATTTTTCCAATGATTGTTAACAATCATCGTTTGTTATAAGTTTTTTTATATCACGGCAGCAGAACAAATGTTTAGTGACTGGTGAGATAATTATAACCTTTTTGTCACTATTTTCTTACACATCATTTACGAAGCCAGCTAATGTTTAATTGTTTCACTCCCTATTATTATTTACGATTGTGAATGATGAATCTATTGATTTTATAATGATGTATGTTTTTTTTAAATTTTATATTTTTTTTCTTCGAAGTTTGAGGTAGTAAAACTGCTTCGATTTTCTTCAACAGTATAACTTTTGATGGGTAAGTCAATGTAATATTGGTGCATTCAGAAGATCCAAATTTAAAAATTTGCAATAGTTTTTAAAAATGCATGGAAAAACAGAAAAAAAATCAAGGGAAAATGGGAGTTTTTACGAAAATCAATTATCTTACAGAAGAACTCCACCAGCAACAATAGGATAACTAAATATAAAACTATTAAAGTAGCTGAAAGTATTTTACCCACATAATACATTTTATTATTTTAAATACTGTAATGGTGCATGACAATAGCAGAACCACAACATATGATAGATACTGCTATGATTATCTAAACCATTAACAGACATGACACGACAAGGGTTTTACATCGATAATAGGGTGAAAATAGCTATGTAAAATAACACCGTATTGGAGAGCAATAGAACGGTTTCGCTGTCATAATTATATAAGCCAACAAATCATGATGAAGACTTGTCAGAATGATATACTATAAATATTAAATACTGATCGATATCAATGTCTGGCTAACTTCTTCATCATTCGTAATAGAAATAATTTTAATGAAAATGTTTGTTCAATTACATTTACAAACGGACAATGCACATATTATATTATGCATTGTTTAAATCTTTGTTTCGTGAATTATTAATTATTTTATATTTTATGTTGTGAATCATGAAAAATTGTCTTATCTATTGTTTTCATTTTGCTATAATAATTTATGATAACTATAGAAGTTACAAAGTTATTTGTGTTGTTAAGGGTGTTGCATTATATATCAATTATTCGTAAAGACTTAAACGTCTGACAAAAATTAAGGTACTTATAGTTGTAGGATTTTAAAATGTATAAATATTTGAATTGTTTGATTTAATAAGTATATTTGCATCGGTTGGAGCATTATTATATTTAATATTTTTTAATTTTTAAATATATTGAATATTGCAAATTGACAAATTTATAACATTTTAAAGTTTATTATCGTCAAGTATTATCGTCAAAAATTGAAAAAGTGCTCCGACCGATGCAAAGTAAACTTGTTTATGTATTCATACATCTTTAATTTTTTTAAATCGAATCACTGGAAGTATTAAACTTGTTGTCATGCGTATAGCTACTTTACACATTGTTGTTGGTATAATACACCATATAAACCTACCCTAATTAGGTATTGCGTAGTAGATTATTAGATATAAGTATTATAACTAAAGTAACGAAAAAAATATAATATATAATTTTCATATTTTATAGAATCGCGGAAAATTTGGAAAACGGGCTCCGAAACCTTTAAATGTTGGATTTCTTTTTTATCATTACAACAAGGTTTGTTTAACTTATAATTTGACTATGTATTGTATTTGACTAAATGATTTTAATTAAAATACACCATTGGTTTACATATAAATTAATACATAGTAAATAAATAATAAATAATTTAATATAGTATACCTAATGAATTATTTTGAATATTTCGATATTCATTCCTATGAAATATCATTAATCTTAAAATATTCCAATCCTATCGAACATAAAAAAGTGTAATATACATTTTGTTGTAATGCCTGTTTCTAAAATTTCACTGAATTATTTAAGTTTTTTTTTTTTTTAATCGTTGGAAAATGTAAAAAAATACTTTTATTAAAGCCATGCATATACGATAACAGTTGTAGTGTTCATAAAATTGTCTGTCATCAAATAACACTATCGTAAAATCAATGCACAGAATTGTAACACACTAACACGCTATTGGTCGTTACTTATTATGTGTAATTATTTCTGTTTATGAAGTGCATTAAATATTTTAGCTGAGGTTTGCTGACCACTTGTTTATATTTTTTATTATTCCAGTAATAATTTTCTTGTATCAAGGTCGTGTTGAAGCTTTACGTTGTTTGAAAGTAGGTTATGAAATATTCAAAAAAGGTTAAGCGGGCCACAATTATAATGAGACATCACAATATGTTGTCGTACTCCAATCTTATGTGATCAAATATTGAGCAAAATTGAAAAATAATTTATTGATGTACACTTTACAATAAATTATTGCTTAAAAAACATGATGTAGGTGACGAAAATCTTGATTATTATATAATATTATTAGATTTATATCGAATATTGCTATCGTTCGAATTGTAGGAGCTAAGACAAATGATTGGGTTATCCCCACTGTTATGTATAAATTAAAGCGCCCCCACCCTCAAAAAAAAAAAGTTATTATATAACAATAAAAAACTCACTCTGTACTCTTTTATGAATATCAACTTTCGTTATGCCTGAATGTTAATTGTAAACAATAAATGTTATGAAAAAAGATTATTTAACATTTAACACCTCCAAATAAGTTTATCAAGATCCGTACACAGTCTTACAAAAAATAAATAATTGTAATATAAATAGTAGATGGCGTTGCTTCTTACGAGCACACTTCAGAGGAAGAGCGGTAGAAAAGCAATTCTTAATCAGCATTTGTGTAAATATAATATTAGATACAGCACCATTTCCGTGACACCTCGCGAGACACCGATTAAATTATTATAAATATAAATAGGATAATTATATTAAATAATAATCAGAAAAATATATTATTACCTATTCATTTATAATGTTATAGTCTTATATTCGTATTTTATTTTTATTATTAATTAACCTGCGGAAACTTAGGCCATTGGGTGTATATATATGTATTGTAATACATTGTAAAATGTACTAAATTTCGATTAAAATAAAGATATAACGTATATAACGTATTTATAATATATATTATATTCATTAAAACGTCATAACATATATCTTCATAGAAATTTGCAACCTCACACAGACATATACATTTAAAATCTCTTGACAATAACAATACAACTACCATTTTCGCGTCTAAACAGGCGTTGATTTTTTAAAAATTAAGAATTTGAACATTATCCTTAATAATATATTAGAATCTCAATAAGGGTTCTATCATTGGCGTTCCTTGCTGTCATTTGTATGTCCATTACATTCACAATATATTATATTGTTACTTTTACTGTAATTACCTATATACTTATAGAATATATTAGGAATAAATTGTAAATATTCAGGTAAAATAAAAGTATAAATTATTTTTAACTAAGTTAATTCACTTTTATCAATTAAACTAGTAACTTTAACCAGTTAAAGAAGTTTAACTTAAAACTTCTCTTAATTTTTTGTACATTAATAGAAGTTACCGAGTTAACAAAATATAGTTTACTTGACCAGCCTTGTCTGTTTCTTTATTTTGGTATTGATGTTATTATTATTAATTATTTAGTATTTTACAATGCATTTTGTAACAATAATTTATTATTTTAAATCATTGAAGTTATATTTGTATTATTTAAAATCATTGATGTAAAGAAGAATTGTTATTAAAACATGTCAAAAGTAAAATTTTAAAACGTAAAGAAAGAAAGATAGGTGAACAATTTGTGAAATATCTAGATAGTAATTACAAATAATAATAATATTATTATAATATTATTTGCAGTTATAGGTATTGCACATTTACACCAATGACCAACGGTGCCCAGATTATGACTAAACCTCATTTTGTTTTAAATTGTATTAATTATTAAACATTCGTGAACGTTACATTCAAATAATGAAAATACACACATTGGAATATTCACTCTGATAGATTTATTCAATAATATTTATCAATTATATCATAATAATATTATAGGTTAAGGGCTATCCTATAATAGCCTTAAATATTAATGTTTTACTACTTAGTAGGTAGGTAACTATTATTTACACTGTACCTACTTCTATTTTATTTTTACTATCCACTAAGTATAATTTAAAATTAATAATAATAATAATAATAAAAAAAAAATACATATAATAATAATAAAAGAAGTAGCAGTAATAGTTATTACATTAACAACAAAAAGTCTTTAGATACACATAGATAAAAAAAAAAATAATAATAATAATAATTATATCTACTTATAATTTATTATTATGATATTATTCAAAAGGTCCATAAGTTTAAATAATAAAAAGTAAAATACACATAATATATAACAATCGAAATCGTTTTCATAATATTAAATTAAGTATATTATATAAAATTAAAATTAAAAAACTACAAACGACTCATGAAGAATTTATTATTTAACGAGAAATATATAGGAGGGGGGTAGATAGTTGAATAAAAAAACAATTAATAGGTCCTTAAATCTAATTTTTAGACATAATATATTTTTTTATCTTATAGTAGAATATAATATAATATGCTTCTATTACTATGGACATAGACAGTTTAATAAAATATTATGTCCATATTTACTTAAATTGTACAGATATTTGGATATAATATAAATAAATTATTACGCAAGTTTCTTTATTGTGTTTCTTTATCATGTTTTAGATTTATTTGTAAATTAAAAAAAAAAGGTGTAAATTGTATTCTGCCAGTTAAACACAGAAAATATAATTGAGAGTTGTATTATTATTTTGTTGATTTTAACGTAAGTTTTTTGAATCGCAATTCATCGTTAAACATAAAACTGCGAATATTATTTTGGAATAGGTACCTAGCTATGTGTGTTTCGACATTTATAAGTATTATGAAGTATAATATTCTACTTTAACATAATATTATAATTTAATGTTTAGTTTAATTATAAGAATAACATCCATAATAATAATGTGTATAATATACTCATAATAGTTATATAATTTAACATTTAAAACATCAACACACTAATTATATTTCAAAATTGATTAAGTTTAATTTACGAATCTATTGTAACATATTATAATATTAATGACTTATATAATCGTAACAACTTAAATATCATTTAACATACTCTAGTATAAGGTGATACAAAACCCCCTCCAAACATCTCACAAATCTCGTTTTATAACGGATACTTATCAATGAATCCAAATTATGATAAATGTTAGTATCATTAAAAACAATATTTTCCTTTGATACGCAGTAGGCTATAATATTTTTATTTGAGCGTAATGTGTTTAGGCGAATTATCTTTTTACCCGCATAAGAAAAGCAATGTGTTCGGTCGAGTTTCCAATAATGTGTTTGAGCGAGGAGAATAATATGTCAGGGCGAAGAGAAATTTTGTTTCATGACTGAACGGAAATATTGATCAATATAATATTTTAAAGACTTTCTCAAAATAAGTTATACGGTTGTAAAAAAATGTATTAGAGAACGAACAATTATTATCATCTGTGTTTCAAAATTTGAAACGTAAAGTCGTTATAGCATTAGTGTTATTAGTTGTACGTGTAGAGTATCCAAATATGGACTAATCACACCAGAGTCCCAAATATCCATAAAATAATAATTTATGTATTACAATAAATTTAAATAAATCGATAATATTTATAAACTTGGTACAAGATGTAATATATGAAATAATAGTTGTTGGGTATCTAAATAAAAGGCGTTATATTATATTAAAATGTCGAAGCAAGACAATATAATTTTAAAACATTTTATAATACGGTTTTTAATTTAAAGAAAAATCAACCATTGGCCGAATAATTTTTTATAATAATTTAAATGATAGGGTTTGCTAAACTCGATTCGTGATTTTCAATTTAAAAACCTAGTTTTTAATCATACCGGAAGAATTTGTGAACAGTCTCAAGTCTGGTGAAATTGGAGGAAAAATTAATTGATAAAATATAGGTATTTCCCAAACACATTATAGCATAATATTGTTAAAAAAAATCGCACAAATACATTACAATATTTTAAAACTATTCACTCAAACGCATTGCAATTTTCGTTAATTCGCCCAAACGCGAACCGTCCAAATTGTTTTAATTAATACCTACATATTCTCAATTTTCATCAAACCATTTCACTTATTTCACAATAATTTCAATATTTAATTTAATTACAGTTGCAAGTAATATTGTACATATTATAGAAATTAAATTTCTTCTATCAATGCCGATTGAGGACACCACCCCGTTCGTATATTTTCTACGACGATCATAGTTAAACACCGAGCTCGTATTTTATTCAAGTTTATTCATGAAAATTCGCTAAGCCGGGTATTGCGGCAATCATTTGCAATTAAGTATTTAAATTAATGTGGCAACATTCCATTTAAGTAGTTGTGGCAGGCACCAGTAAAAAGTCGATTACAGATCATACACTTTCTCGCTACGAATTAAACATGTTCTTTACGCAGTATAATATTCATAAACTCATGTCGTTGATGGTCGTACGACGTAGGTTCAATGTTCCTATACTTATTTACAAAATAACTAAAGCTCTAGTTTAGACTACGACTGTCAGCTATATAATCCTATAATAATACTTATGTGATAATGATGATCATATGTATATAGTATATCCGTGAACAATAATATGTGTACTTAATATACTGTTCATGAAGTGCGATTCCTTAAAATTAATTTTAATACATAAAACGGTTATGGGTAATATTATAATAATAATGTTGTTGTGTTCAAAATAATTTGATGCGAAATATATTTTAAGTATATTATTACGATGGCATTCTAAATATGTCATCCATAATCGTGGGCATGGAAATAATTTTAATAAATTTACTTCATAATCCAATTATTTAAGGTAGGTACTAAAAAATAATAACTTCTTAACCATATTCGATAGATATAATTAGGTAGGTACGCATATCAAATAAAAACACGGTGTCATTGAAAACACGCGGTAGAAATAACATATTTTTGTATGTTTATATAATATGTCCGAAAAGCAGTTGAAAATTATTATTATGTTAATCAAGACAGTGAAACATCTAAACTCTATATTGAATGGCCGGGGAAATAAAAATAGCTGTCACGCACGTACATTTATACATTTAAACTGCTATTTTTTTTATATCTATGTATTTAGGATATTATATTTAAGAACATTCACGTTAAATTTATTAGAAAATATTGATTAATACAACAATAAAATATATTGTATTATGTTAATTCAAGAACTTAGTTTGTGGATAATTTGGCACGATTTTCTGATGTTTGTTCGACTTTTTATTTTCAAATAAAAACACAATTAATTTGACAAAGTTACATCCTTAAGTAACCTTCTTCTGGAGAAATATATCTGCTGGAATGTATGCATTAATTCATTGTTTAACTGCATAATTGATAACTAAATATTATTATAGAGAAATAACTTGTAATCGTGTTACAACGGAAGTTGGCTTTAGATTGTGTCACTTCGGTTTAACAATTGGTAAATAAATACATATTAAGACATAGGGTTATTAGTTGTCATTATAAATAACATAATCACTAACGTGAAAATTACTACATGGATTGGTTTTTCCTATGAAAATGAAAACGTTTTGTTTGTTTCTCTACATACATATCATCGCTACACTAACACTAAAGTGGACATATATTCATAACGAAAGCGTACTAAATAATTTTACGGTGAAAACGTCATAGTTATTGTTTAGGTATGATCGGGAACCAATATTATTGAAGGGTTTTGTGAATAACAATTTGAAAATTAGGTCGGGACATTCAATAGTGATTCAAAAATGCTATCTTATATTAAATTTCTTTGACAGAAAGAAACTGTGGCTTTTAACACGTAGTTTATAATTTTATCGACTCCTCTGAATTGTTTGACATTTACTTTGACATTCATGAACTCTAATTAGAAAATCATACTAAAGAGACTAGAAACAGGTGTCTGTGTACATTATCATAGTTTAAAGTTAAAATATTTGTTTTTTCCAATAATGCCCATTTTTTTTGTTCTTACTGAATGGATTGTTAAATATTCTAACCTATGGTACGCCTTTAGTTTTTGCAGTTATAAATTAAAATGTGTGTGTGTGTGTTTTTTTTTTAAATTCTTCACTATGGAGTTGATTCAAACTCATCGGGAGTATCAAATGTATAAACTTCGATTAGAAGGGTTTACTATTGTTCTAAATAAGGTGTTTTTATTTCTGTGGATGATAAATTATGAATTACCTATTGTTTACTATTCAATCGCAGTGGTAAAAGCAGTGGCATATTCACTCATTCTCTCCCCCCCTATTTTGTCGTTAAAAGTAAAAGATACACAGTTGAAATTTATAGAGATGACTTTTAAGCAAATAATGTAAAAATTTAAGTTAAAAAGATGCAATACCCCTTATGGAATTTTTGCTTGCCCTGTATTACAATATTATATTTATGCCACTGCTTCGATGATTGTGGGGTTTTAGGGATTTAAACAATGGTGTTAAATGCAAAGTACAGGGTGGTGAAGACGACGAATATGATGACGTTGTAACTGCGTTTGGTGAATCCATTGTATGAAGAAGTTGAGCCAAGATCGCGAGCTTCAGCATCTGAAAAATAAACGTATACACTGTTGTGAGTACGGTTACACAATATAATATACAATTCGCCTATATAGTATATGATAATATAATATAATAACAAAGTGTTAACGATAAAAATAAATGGGCAAACACCATACGGGATATAGACGATTTCGGGGTGCATATTATGCGTTCACGCAAATCATTTTGTTTCTATTAGTAAAACGCTGGTCGGGTGGGTGGAGGACAAAACAAAATATAATATAATATATGATAAAAATAATAATAATAATAATAATAATAATAATAATATACAATAAAATATAAGAAATACACACTTGATGTCATTGAAATACCATAGGATGCTTGATATTTTGGATTCGATTCTACTCATGCCAGCCAATGAAAAAAAAAATAATAATAATAAAAACCATGCAAAAATAAAAAATAAAAACAAAATAAAATAAAAAATATATCTTGTGTTTTGTGTATATTTTATAATATTACAGTATCGTGTTAAAGGAGTGAATTGGTTGTAAGTAATGCTGCCATTTAAATAATTCGGTTATGTCATGAGTTATGTGTTCTTTATCTCAGACCCATCGGTCGGCCGCCGTAATAGTGCTCGGTAATTAAACAATTAATACACGTCAAACATTTTTTTATTTTATTTTTCGTATATGTGTGGCATTGCATAAAATCAAGCAATTAGTAGTCTTTCATGCAAACACGCCATATTATTAATATATTTATGTATGTATGTATGTATGTATTATTTATTTTAACTACCTAATAAATTAAAAAATAAATAAATACACATTTACAAACGTAGGTAGGTAGGTACATTCAAAACGCTTATATAGCATGCAATTGTGTTACGCATCATAAACTAAAAAAAAAATAGGAGTATGAATTATAATTTATCCAAATAAAATTATATGCAAAATATTATTAAAAAGTTTCAGGAAATTATTCTGAATCGATGTGATAACAATTAATCTAAAGTTCACAACATTATTAAGTGAATAAAAATGTATTGAATATTGTATTTCTTCATAATAAAATATCATTAATGAATGTCATGAACTATTTTTAATATAATTCATACTAAGTATTTGTTAAAAATAATATTTAAAGCATTTATTCAAATACATCACAGTTTACAACCGGTAATAAAATTAAGAAATACGTTCACTTTTTTTGTGTCATTAATATTATATTATTATTATGCGACCCGAATTCAAAATACGACGTTTCTATAATACTATAGAATATATGACGCTAAGCATCCTAGGTCAAAAAACATCAAATGAAAAACCAAGAATAACCTTTGTTCTGATAAGTACGGTTTTGAGACATCGAGGCAGTATTATAATAATATGGGAAGAAGTTTTCAAATCGTATTCTGACCCTCTACCGAATGTATTCTTTCTCGGGTGGTTTTACTCTCTATATAGATATCAGTCACCCCACAGAATACAGGGCGCTCTGGTGGTGAATTTTTACGCCCTAAGTACAATTGTATACACCCAGAGTACGCAAGATGGATCGTCTGAGAGTGGCGCAAAAAAGCAGATGTTGAAACATTTTTTAAACATGACAACTGCGCCGACATGACAGCAGTTTCCATCTCTATTCGGGAAGTTAGTACCTATGTATTTTGTAACTTGACCGCGTAATCCTGCACCTACTATGATATAACACGATCGGTAGATAATGATTATTGTCTATAGGTTTTGTACTCGAAGCATGTTTTTAAATTAAAATTTTTTTTTTGTTTGAGCTTACTATAGTAGGTAGTCGTAATTGTAAACGTGTGTTGGTCACATTAAACGGTCCATGTCAAAACAATTGCGTTCGAAATAATAATAATATAATGATTACACGAACTAGTATTTTACCGTATACGGTCGAACTGTTCACCATCGAACTTAATGTATTATGGTAAACAATGGTGATGTTTTTCTGTTTCGTTTGATTTTTTTTTTTTTTTTTTAAAGGTAGGTACTATTATTATTTGAAAAATGACGCATGTCCTTACCGATTTCTGGTGTGGCGGAGGTGACGAATTTGAATACATCGGACATTGGGGTCCAGCCGAATCGGTTTTTGGCCATGACTTTGGCCTCATATTCAGAAGCGGTGTCCAATCCACGGATATTGTATGACATGCGGTGAGTGAATTGTTCGCTGGGGACGGCGGGAAGGATCACATCGTTCCATTCGTTTCGCATGCTGTTGTAACCGTAAATCGGACTGCTTCCGTATCCCTCGTTGTCCTGAAAACAACCCATCCGTGGTCAGTTATTACAATATGGCCGACGATCGATAGGGCCCGCGGCCGATGTATCTCATCGAACGAAAGAAATATCGTTCTCGCCGCGGACGATTTCGATTTTGAATTGCATATTATTATTAACTAATAATCGTTTCACGCACGTTTCGAGTTGGGGGCTTCTTCGGCCATTGGTATTGAGTTCGCGTGTCAGCTGGTGACTCGTCTGGAAGCGGAACTTTTCTGTAGAACAGTTTGAACTCTTCGATGGGAGTGTAGCTGTCCACCGACCAAGATATGTTATAGTTGTTCTGGTGCCGTCCGTTTTTGTTGCTGTTTATTTTCACAGGATTTGGTTTTCCTACATCGACACCCAAATACACATTTTAATAACACAGTATATTTTGGAGTAGACATTTTTCTATTAAAAATATAGAAGGATGGAGTAAAAAAAATATATGTAAATTGAAAACAATAGTAATACATATTATCTTACTTATATTTGTATCAGTTCACACCTGGTGACAGTTGTAGACAATAAAAACAAAAAAAACTGTGTTGTAATTGATTATTTGTATTCACCTGAAAGTTCGACGTAAGCTCTGCTCTTTCCAACGACGTTGTCGGCCACGCAGCTGTAATTTCCGAAATCACTGGCCTGCACCTTTCTCACTATAAGGGTATGTCTGCTTCCTCTAACTTCAGTTATGCGACGCTCGTTCGTGTCCAACTTCAATGTATCTCTATACCAAGACACCTGTAAAAAACCCGTACTCAATTAGACGTCAAAATTACAAATAATCGCAACAAAATATCATAAGTCTTAAATGTTTTAAATTTAATCTAACCGCGGAGTTAATACAATAATAATTCAAAAGCGACCCATATAATTTTTACTGATACCCTGCATGATAGCCATGATTTTCTAACGTGATGTAATCACATTATACCGGACATATATATAATGATAATATCAATCGTGTAATTTATGACATATTAATATAAAATATTAACAAAATTAAAGAAACAGCTCATCATAGACACTAACGACAAGTCGGTATTACATAAATACTCACAACGAATAATTTTCATTTACAAGTTATACATACCACATACGTTATATTACATACTATAAAATATGTTTATGTGAGGTCTATAATATATATTATGTAGCTTAATATACCATATATACGTTATACATGTATTTTTACCATACCAAACAAATGTTCACACCGCACCGCAAATTGGCCACAAGAAAACGGTAAGGATGTAAGTCTGCCCTCCTAACCAAACATTTAAAAAGGACCTAAAGAGCGCAAAAAGAAAGTACGTCGGCTGTCAACTTTTTGAAACACTCTCTATAATATAGTAATTAAAATTTCATTACCAACCTTTTGTTATTTTTTTCTCGTCTCAGTATATAGCTTAGATATAAATGCTCAAACAAACATTCAAAAATCACTCTACGGTCTATGCGAGCAAACTTAGGTACAAATAATATCACCCATCAGCTCTCGTCCACCTTGACAGAGACTTAATAGGTAACTATTCAATGCGCTTTCATTCAATTTAAAATTATTGTTATTCAACTTATTCAAAATATAAATAATCCCGCCTATAATCCATCCATCTATACCTATAAATTATAATCTTGGGTCCAATGCATACTATATTATATACCTACGGAAATTTGAGATTCAGTTGAACTCGATTGTAGAATACTACAAATCGCGTACTAAGCGAGTTCTCTGTGCCTTAAGATTTATTCATTAGATAAACATTCGTATTGATCTCAATTTCAATATTAAGTCCGTAAAACAAACTATTAAAATATGTTGGCATTTGAATATCAAATGATAATCTAGACTTTCTAGTATAATATATGTTGTTTGTAAAGTGGCGTGTATCAATAAGTTACGGTGCCTTTGACTCGCTAAAACGGGAAATCTCGTTATCGTGGCCTATACACTTAATTTGTTTTACGCATATCACAACTACTTCCAAAGATTAATTATTTCAACCATCAAACGTACGATATATTATCATATAAAAAACTAATCATTGAAGTAACACGTAATATTATTATTCCAAAGTAGAAATATCAATCCGATAATTATATCAGTCCTTAGGAAGCAGTAAAAAGAACAAATAACTATAAACATTATATTATTCATAAAAAAAACCAATTAAAATTATATTATGAGTTTGCCTACATAACATAGATATAATATATCTACGCATATAATAAATCACACCACCAATATGGTATTGGATTATAAAAATATTACCCTGACGCCTATAATAGCTACCACCATAAAATTCTGAGTGCACAGAAGATCGCCAGAAGGTTCCCTGTCACTTTCGGACATAGTGTTTGACGTCAGACCTTTCCGGTCTACATACCCGTCAATAACACTAATAATAATCATTCAAAATCAAAAGAAATCCTTCGTGATACGCACCCAGAAATAATAACTGTAGATTTCATTTCTGCTGCTCGCCATTCTCCTTACCGTATTTATTATTTTCCCTATATAAGCTATACTCTATTAATGTAAATACATAAGTACTTCAAAATCAGCTAAACACAAAAATCGATACACAAAAAAATATTATTTTCAAATAGTGTCATGACGTTATGTAAGTATATAATTATTCTAAAAAATAAACATTAATTCGCAACGAGAGCGTGAAACCTCGTATTTACGAATGACAGGTTTGAAAATAATTACGACTAGACTGTACGCGTTAAAAAAAAAAAAGGTTCGAAAATGCCAGAAAATGTATTAATTTTATGTGAGTGTGTGTGTGTGTGTGTGTGTGTGTGTGCGAGTGAATATTATATAACTAATATAAAATATACTATGCGGTTCTTTTGTTGACATAATTAATGTTCACAAGATAAACTACTGTCGTTTTTTCCCGGGGCTTTTTGTTCGTGAGAAAGTTTGCCGTGTACACAACGACAAACAGTGACAAATACTCGACGCGTGGTGATTTTCACCGACAAAATTCGTAATTTAAAGGTGGCCGGAAGGGACCAATTCACAATTTCCGAAAGTGAAGACGTACGGGAGACTGCCGTGTGCAACAATGAACGGCCGAGCAGAACTACTACGACTGAGCACCGGCCTGTCAACACGCTGAATCCCCCTGAGGTATGTGGCAGTTAGTAGTTCGTTCGCTCTCTAATTGTCCTGCGAGTTTCGTCAAAAGTTTTCGACTTACGAGTTGTATAATACAAAGTAAAAAGCGGGTTCGCTTAACAATAATAACATTAAACGTGTACTATTAATTACAATATACATTGGCGACAAATAGGTAGTCTGTATGTGTGTGTGTGTGTGTTTGTGTGTGTGTGTGTTCAAATCGTAAATTGTATTATTCAAAGTATAATGTAATAGTGAAACAAACTGTTTCTGTAAATCGATATTTTCTAATATATATATATATATGTATTTATTTTGTTTAAATTTAAACCTGTAATATTAATACTGAACTAAGCCTCTTACTCGCAAAATATCTATCCTCTAAAAACTATTAAAATAATGTCTGTAAATTTTTTGTTGACTGCGAACTATATTAGATAATATTATATTTCTGCAGCTGTAAAACCCATAAGGTCAGACGAGAATAAACAGGATGCGTATGACGTCAAAATAACTTAACTTTTGTAGTATACTGTGTCGTTGTTGTAGTAAACACAAAGCTGCGATACCTATTATAGTTGTGCCTACTACACGACCTGTGCCTATCAAAATACTTTCTACGTCGTAATGAGTCGGACTGGTAATATGCACAAAATTCACAATAATTCGTGTTCGTCGATCAACCACAGAAATTTATTAGTAAAGGACTCGAATAATGGAATCGGGTAGGCAGTTTAGTTATCAACTGCACTGCCCTTTTACGACGGATGATATCGAGTGTTAAACCTGCTGAAAGTTAATTTCTGTTGTTCACCACAACGTTTGTGTGTCTGGCCGACAAAGTGTTGTACCCCACTCAAAGTTTTAGAACTTTTTTAAACGTATAAATATACAAGATGTTTGTCACCATGTTTGTCCTGGCAAGGTAACCTCAAATATATACATATTATAATCATCTACCCACCAGTCTCCCACTTAAACTTTAAAACCAACATAACACTATTTTAATGGAGAATTGCACGTTTAAAATAATTAAATCAATATGTGCTTTAAATCGGATACATTAAATTTTAAAGGAGCTCAAATAGGTACAATTAAATATCTATATTTAAAAATTATAGATTACTGACGTAAACAAGATGGTGAGAATTTTAATTGTTGTACACAAAAGTATGCTAATTTAATTGTATAAGTACATGTTGCACTTATACAGACAACATTTTAACGATTTTTGTTTAACTGATTTTTATAGTTCTTACGAAAATTGAATTCATATTTTAGAACATCACTGTAGTAGTTATAGAAACTAAAAATATAAAATATGAACGTTGCAATTTAAATATTTGAACTTCAATCGAAGTACTAACTCCTTTATAGTGTAAACATCAAAAAACCAGTTTAAGCAGCTGGTGTTAAATAAAAACTGATATCTCATGATTTTGTTCCAATATTATAGGCATAATAATATTTACCTCGGCATGTGGTTCTGCGTTGACAATGCAAACTAGCAGTGCTTCGTTTCCTTCACCAGAATGAACCCATACGCGTTCAACTTCAATCTCCGGAGGATCTAAAAATCGATTATGATTAATTTTCGTGTATTTTTAACGAACAATTTACTAAACTATATTTTAGTGTACTGAACAATAACTTGTAGTGTCTAAATCAAGGAGACAGTGGACAAATCATATTAATACAGTTTAACAGGCATTAGTATATTAAATACACATTTTAAAATATATAAACGAGTACCTGTAACGATAATATCTGTTTTGAAATTTAATTTTGCTCTACAAGATTTTGAGTTCATTGGGTTTTTTTTTTTTTTATCATCGTAGTTTTATAATATTAACTTAAGCTGGAATATAAACTATTTTCGTAGTGCAAGTTCCATCAAAAGTTGTCAGGTTATAATTGGATTCATTAAACAATAGGACTAGAAGATTCAGTATACTTATCTTTAATTGAGGACTATTTCAGAACAGAGGCTCTTCGGGATGAGGATTTGTAATTAGATTCTTTTATGAACTGAACAATAATAATGTGTGTATTTGTGTGTGATGAAAAATAAAAGATAACAAAATAAAGTACCCTATCCCTTCGGGCTCTACTTCTAGGCCGTTCGAAATTTATAAATACTTTTACAAGGAAGGTGTAATCCTTTGCTTTACCTAATAATAATACTCATTTTATCCTCTCGTATTATTATTTAATTTTATATTTTTCATTATTATCATAAGGTAATTAAAAGTAAATCGGGCTCGGTCGCTGCAGACGGTACTGCTATATAATACCACGGTCAGTGTAAATTATTATTTTTTTTTCTTATTCTTAAGTAGGTTGAAGGCACCCTTGCACGGCGGATGAATAATTTATACATCATTTTTACTACTTACACGTTTTTAAAAATAAAAATAATATATTATATGAGTTAAGCTAAAGTTGATGATGTTCAATGAATGAGCGCGTGGTTTTAATATACGTATGCGTCATTATTTAGACGAACACGAGGGGAATGTGCACACGAGTGGAATGTGCACAACCCTTATCATGTGCTTAGACAATGGTAATTTAATATATGAGAATAAAGTGTATTCAACAGTCTGCGAATAATGAAATATAAATAAAACGTGTAATGATTATTATTATAACTGCATACAGTGACTAGAACCTATATCCACGTATCCATGTGTAATATTATGTTTTGTATACATTGATCGAGCCCGAGTCGAGGACTTGATTTATTTTATTGGTGCGAAATGTGCAATTTTAATTATTATAATAATAGACATTTTTGAATATACGCCCAACATATTATATTTAATATTAGTTTATCGGCCGTAATGGATTTTATTATTGCATCAGTGGCCGCAAGTGCGGTAAGTATACTTGCAGTGCATTACTTGCATTCCCCATTCACTCGATATGGGTACTTATAAACTACCGACCAAATGATTTGTTTAATTTGTTCGATTTGTAAACAGCAAGTATGTATACCACTTTTATTTAGTGAAAATAAAATAACAACACTGTAGTTAGTTTATTAATATTGTTTTTAAAATACCTATGCGATTACCTTGCATAGGTACCTATATCATATTTTATCGAATTTCTTCTTTAGACTTTTAAGTCTTTTAACAACATTTATTTTTGTGAACATCCAAAGTTTTAAGTGTTGCTATTTTTTTCGTTTTTTATCGATATAGAGAGTTATGAAATAATAAAACAACGTGTTAAGTACACAACAATACGCATTGTTATATTCGCATTAATATACCTATATTATATATATAGTGTTTATGGGTTGTTTTTTTTTTTCAAATAATTTAAAGTTTCAAGTTGTAAATTATAGTGCCGAATATAATTATTATTATTATTTAATAATAGGTTGGTACAGTTGTGGTCATTTTTTACGAAAACGTTAAGTATATACTCACATAGAATGTTAACTGTAATAGTTTGTTCAGCAGGTTGTCCGACGTCGTTATAAGCTGTACATATGTACAATCCTGCGTCGTGACGAGTGGCCGATTGAATTATGTATGTATCGCCAGTTGCATTCCTCTCGCCATTTGGCAGCACGTTGTTCTAAAGTGTTAAAACGGACGTTAATGGATTACAATAAATATCCTAGTAAAATATGGAAAACATAATATTTTTATTATTATTATTATTATTATTATTATTATAGGGAAACACGACGAATGTTGCAATGCGGACTACGCCGTCAACGAGGCTGTATTGCGACGATTGCACGGCCGATATATCTATACGTTCTGTAAAAATCAACGAAATGTTATAAACTAATGTTTCTCTGATCAGCAGAAAAGTATAATTTCGTTTATAATTTAATCTCAAACTCGGCGTTTTTATTTATTGTGAAATTCGCTCAAAATTAATTGAGAGGGGTTTAAAATTATTCTCGAACGGATTTTATTGTATTGTTAAAAACTTTTTAAACATTTCGATTTAATTGTTCAATCTGTACCGTGCTTTTTTCATTATAGCTATAGACGAATAGTAAACTAACAGAGCTTACAAATAATAATTGTTACTTTTAATAGTGCACTTATTTTTGAGTGTCCGTCTAGATTGTCGACTATTCCGAAGAGAAATAAAATGTTCGATTCATACGGAATAGTTATCGTTTATTTAAAACTAGAGTTTTAATTATTATTGATATTCGTAGTTCTATAGTAATAAATATAATCGTATTAGTTATTGTTAACCGAATCCGATATGGTATTTCACAAATGTTTTAACTAATCGTAAAAATTATAAATTAATTAATACAGCATGTTAATTGATGATAGTTTTACAATAATATAATAATATATTACCTTTCTTGTCCATGTTATATTAGGAACAGGATTTCCGTCAGCTTCGCAGTTTAATTTAATCATAGAGTCCTTTTTAGTGTCGATATTTCCTCCCGACGTCACCGATTTAATTCGTGATGGAACTGTAATACAAACATACATCAATATTGTTAGTTTAACATAACAATTTCCATAATAATAATATACAACCATAAACAAATGAATACACCTCGAGCACGTGTATGTAATACGAATGTTTTTGAATAACTAAACTGCACATGGAGGTTACCAGAATCAATTGGTTCCAAAAAATGGTGGTCTTAAAATTTGAAGACCTAAGAACATGGTTTGATACCAAATTCTTTGCTGCACTCTCGACATAACAGAGAAACCTTATGAGACGGTGTTTTTATGGAATGAATTTCGTATAATATGTTGCCAGAATAATAATATTTCTGTATGAAAAAATCGGGATTTATGAAAAAAAAATTTATAGATTCAGTAATGATTTAAATAATTGGTCTCACCTAAATCGATGCTCAATAATTGTACGATAGTCATAAAAGTGAAGAAAAAAGTAGTGGAACATATTATATTATATGACAAGATTTTAGCGACAAGTGTTTCATTATTTTAATGTTATTTTATTTAATCAACGTTTGTCAGTTGTTGTGAACTTGATTTTCTAGAGCAAAAATTGTATGAGATTAAATTTTAAAATAAAAACAAATAATAATAATTATTATTAAAAAATAAATAGATTTTGACACATGAAGTGTATACTATTACAATGATGTGTTTTTTTTAACACAGAAATATAGGTCAGTTAAAATGTTCTAAAAGTTTCACAAATGTGCTTTTTTAGCTTTAAATGAATATAAATGGTGCATGGGCGTATCCAAAGTTTTATTTTGTCGGTGAATGGGGAGGTGGAGAGGGGAGCTGATAAAAGTAATGAAAATGTACAGCACAAGACATGAAATACCTATCGAAAAAAATTGAAGAACAAACAATCAGTATAAAAAAAAGGACTATAATGTTAAACTCACCGAATGTTTAAAAATAAGGGTCCATTAGTGTATATATATATACAGATACGTAAGGCATCTTAAAGTAATAAAAACATTTCTTACTTAAGATTTTCGGAATAGTTCGAGTTTAACGAATTTTAATTTGTTCAAATTATTATACGATTATAACTACAATCTAATTATACCACTTCAACGTAGCTTAAATTCTAACCTAAACTGATGTGTCACATCATTTTTGTTATTTTCGTCACCACAATTATAGTGGTTAGTAGTGCTGAAAATGTAAAACATAATGTAACAATATTGTGTTTGACAGATCATTTTAAAGCAAACCATTATTTTTAGTGTATATTATTTTAGTAAAACTGTAATTAAATTTACTGAAGGTAAGTATAGAATGTATAT
Source organism: Metopolophium dirhodum (assembly GCF_019925205.1). Classification (NCBI taxonomy): domain Eukaryota; kingdom Metazoa; phylum Arthropoda; class Insecta; order Hemiptera; family Aphididae; genus Metopolophium; species Metopolophium dirhodum. The sequence continues at coordinate 72,133,891 of NC_083560.1, forward strand.
AAAGTATTAACAATTTTAGTTTATGTCTTTTTTGATACTTCATAATCTGTATAAATATTTCATACACACATTAAATTCAAATATGGTTTTACGCTTAAAATATACATTAAAGAGTAATATAATTTTCTGAACCATTTGTTCAAACTTAAATTTCTAAGTATGTGAAACGAGTGAACAATTTTACCCAACTATTATGTGTTACCGTATTTTTACTGGTAGAATAATGTTCACGTGATTACAAAGTTATGTTAAATATATTATTGGAATTTGAATTTTATTGTCTGTTTAGCCACATATTATTATGTATTGATGAGAAATGTTATAGTTTGGTTACTGAGATTTTCTTTCTAGGAAAAATATTTTGGGGGAAAATCCAGATCCTTCATCCATCTATAAAATGTACGCGCTTAAAAAAGTTTCTAACCATGTAAATAATAATTATGTTCTTCTGAATTGTTTTAAAAAAAAAATTGTTTTGATCGGTAACAATTTAATTTATAATAAACGTACTGTGGGTTCCCCAACACAAGTATAAAAAACGGAGACTTATTTATAATTTCGTTGAGTTCAACATTAGAACGTTTTACGGACAAATTTAATGGTAGGGTTTCTTTTGTATTATGAATCATTACACGCCAACATTCGTGAAATGTCCACTGCTTAGTGTTTAGTACCATCATTGTTTGTAGACTTATATTGTGCTGATACTCTTTGTGTGATTTGTTTACTGATTATAAAACATTAAAAAAACAATCAACTCAATAAGTCAGTCGACGAGCCACGGTGTCGTATACAAACAACTATATTATCAAGTTGTTTTACAACGCATTGTTATTATTGTTACCACCTCTTATCTTGGTTAAGTTTTGCCCACGAAATTCGACAGTTATAGTATAATAATATTATAATGGAAGGACATTGTCATATCATCAAACCCATATTATAATATTGTTATCGAGTCTTTCCGTTTTTAAAAAACTGATTACGAACGAAATATTTTTGGTTTTCTAAACAGAACAGTCCAGAACTATTGGCGTTATCGTTAAGTAACATTACGATTAAGAGCCCGCCGAAGTGTGTGACAAAAAAAAAATAATCATATATTATCGAACGTGTATACGCCATTAGGAGCAAAACCAAGTTGTATTATCTGCAGTGAATAGTGTGTACCTCTACTATTCTGACTTAAGCTATTTAAACTTTCCTAAACTCGACTAAACGTGCTACCTACTGCGTAAGGCAGTTTCAATATATTATTATTAGCATTTGTGTTATCGAAGCGTTACGTTAATATTAGGCATGAAAAAGGATTACTCGAAGACACGAAATTATAGATAGTAGATGGGAACAATGTTAACAATCATATCTAAATATTAAACGTACCAATCAAAACCGCGGAATATGGGTGCTGGGTACGAGACGCCGGCAACTAAATCGAAATATAATTAAAGTGAATAATATTAATTCCTACATATACCTCTACATATTATTATTGTATCGATCATTATAATATAATTTAGGCCGAGCCAAACGCTGTTTTAAAATAATCTTACTTGCCATATTATAGAATTGCGATTTTCAACATTTTCTTCTCAATAATTGTCCATATTATTTCTCCCGACATGGAACTCGATTAAAGATTATTTTTTCCACCTTTCCTTTATAAATGCTCTTTCAGCCAATAATATAATCGTAGTCAAACATATTCTCAATTGTATATTACATACAGGTCTAAGAATCCAATGGTGTGAGCTTTACTAGTCTATCTTCTTTGTTTTTTGTTAATCTAATGATGTTTATACGCTTCCGTCAATAATTGTTGAAATACAATAATTTTATGTTAAAAGCTCAATAAAAAGCAACAAAAAAAATATTAGTCCACACGCAATTATTTTGTTATCGCATCTCGTTTTAACGTCAAAACTATATATATATATATATTAATTTAGTCGTAAACCTTGTTACTTTAATGTAAGTACTTGCGTACTATGTAATTTACGACCGCGACTTCAATTACTTATTGAAGCCGGTGTTGGCCCCGCGACGGCACCACTCCTCAATTTTAACATTTCCGAATTCGACCTTGCGATGTGTGCACAATAATATGTGACGGATGATGTTTTCTTATGAGCAGCCAACGAACACTTGTAGATTGAGAGAGTTTCAAAACGCGGGTCGGCCTACAGCCCAAATCCTGCAGTGTCCGTGTGCATGTGTATAATATTATATAAGTGCGTGTATAAGCTTTACGTGTTATTCGGTTGTCGGGACGACTAAGACAAAGGCGCAGCCGTTGCCCCGCCACCACCGCAACAACGTTTATCGTTAATTTTTCTCTGGAAAACTGCCAACAATGCCCCCTAAGGGATTATTATTTGAATAATGGTCTGTTGCACACGGGAGACGCAGTGTTTCAAAAGTGCTTTTCGTCTATCTCTTTTATTTTTGTTCCAAAGTCTGTGTGAATGTGTGTGTGTGTGTGTGTGTGTGTGTGTGTGTGTGTGTGTGTGTGTTGTCGGTCCGTTCAGCCTGTTCGCTAACCACCGCCATCACCCTGTTGACAAGATAGTCACTTTCGGCGGCGATTTGTTACCGAACAGACCTTTTGGCATTCGCGTCCGATTTATCTTGTAGTGACACACAATTTTTCTTCATCAAATTACCTCTACCGCCCTATAACCGCACCACCGTGCACCTACCTACCTACCCACCTACCTATACTGGCTACTACGATAGGTATAATAAATAACAATATTATGTTTTGATACTAAAATATAATAATATTATATAAATTATATATAATATTATTTTTACGACTGCGTCAGCAGATGAGATATTTTATATCTACCTAGCAAACGGCAATCGGTAACCGCGCTAACCCAAGGCCCATTAGTCCCGTTATGCTACCTAGAAAACGATCCGTTGTTATCGTGCCGACACCTTTTAACGCCCATATTGGAACGTTACCTACGTTATTCTCCGAGATAAATGTCTTGATGGAAACGTTATTTTTCTGTTTTTACGGTGTTTTTTTTTCTAGTTAAAATTAAACACAGTCGATTGAACCGAACGAGAAAGGCGGTAATATCGTACAAAATAAAAATAACCTTTAGACTAATGATAAACAATGAGAATAGAACATATTTTTATACTTATTATTGTCCATACTTCATAGGTAACCTATATCTAAAATATCTTGGAGCATTTTTTTTATGTGGACATCAAATTTTAAATTAATTTGATAAAGTAATACGCTAACAGCGATAGTTATTTAGAACGTGATGATAGGAATTTAATTTTAAGCTTAAAATAGTAATCAACTTTGTATGCAAGAAATCGTGGTATTATAATATTATGTTATTAACTGGGTTAAACGAAATAAATGTCTATTGTCGCTAGATTTCGGTTACTTGGCCGGTTAGTTAAGATTAATATTAGTTTATGGAACAAAAGCATGATAGGTTTAGTTTATGAACATTGATACCCTATAAAGCCGCAAAGAAAAAAATGCATTATAGAAACATATATATTTCTAAATTAATTGTATACGGTTTGAAAAAGTTTACACTTACATAAAAATATATAGGCTTAGATACTTATTATGAATTGAAAATATTTCGTTTTGAAATTGTATGCTCTAAATGTCAAATACAACAACAACAACAAAAATTAACAAAGTAAAAAATGTAGAAAAGTAACCTATATCACCAAGCATATAATATATTTGTTAAAGTTTCATTGTAGACGTCCCGAAAAAATATAAAAAGCAACAACACTTTAGACCTTATGAGTCTTCTGGTTTTTAGTAATAAAAATGTAAATCGAACCCTGACTTTATTTGTTTTAATAATAATACATGATTTGTTTTCAACGTTATAAAGGTTATTGATTAAAAAATATTTTCAGATAATAATATTTCAGTATTTTTAATTATAGTAGTTCTTTTATTTTATATATTATTATTAATATTTTATGTAAGTTTCACGGTATATCTATATTATAATAATTATTTAAAAGCGTTTTTACATAGAATCTCATGATAAAAGTCTCATTACTCGTTGGTACATTAATTTCAAAATTAATTAAAAACTATGCTTTTAGATTTTAGCCTCGTCATCATTATGGTTGTCATGTAATCGTCGTACCAGCACCTGACAAACTAGAACGTTTTAGAAATGAAACTAAATTGTTATTCCTCACAACGTACCTATAGTAAGCCACACCACCACGTATTTCACCCCCCGAGGAAAAGAAAGCAACTTAAAATAATCGTTAGCCAAGAATGAGCTTTTAAGTTGTCAACTCGCCGACGCCGGCAACCACACAGCCGCGTGGTATAGGAAAGTAATCAATTTCACAGATTACATCCGCGTTTCGGGTACATACCGGATTTCGGAAGATTTCCACGTGTTATACCATGCGTAAGGTCAGTGGCGGATTTAGTGGGGGGGGGGGGGGGGGGGGAGTTAGCTAATGCACCCATCGTTCTGGAACTTTTTTTTTTTTCATTTTAAACTAACTCCTTATTTAGATATCAGTTATTACGACGTACGACTAAAACGTATTACATTTTGTAGACTGCGGCGTACTATCACAAAATAGGTTAAGTTTGTTTTTACCACGCGAAGTTGTACGTACTTAAGAGCGGTATTATTATAAAAATACTTCCCACTATACGGATATATTATACGTCTTGTTTATTGTTTTTCTAGGTTATTTTTATTTTATATACGATATTACCGTCTTTCTCGTACAGTTCAATCGACTACGTTTGATTAAAACTAGAAAAAAAAACATAGTAAAAAACAGAAAAATAACTTCCCGTTGAGACATTTATGTCGGAGAATACCATAATGTACCATAATATACCATATTACACCAAACGTACGCACCAACCTGTGCGATCTCATATATTATCCGACAAGTTCGTCATACTAAACTTAATCTTGTCCGTTTACTGTTTGGACGGAGTTAAGGAATACAACATTCGGCGCGACAGTATGTGATGATTCATCATCGGTACTATTATGCCTTCTACCTTCACTACTGTGCCGGTGTCGTTTCGTCGTCGCACCTTATAGTACTGCACAGTTAAATATTAATATATTAATGTTTTCCTGGAGTATTTGGTGGCGGTGTGAGGCAACAATGCATTATAATAAATAATAATACTCTACCGTTACATACGATAATAATACGTATTACGTCATCGTCACTACTCCGTTGGACTGTCGAATATTATGCGTCGGCGTGCGTATCGCGTGTTTGCAATGTTTGCACACATTTGACTTAGTACGATCTTTGGACTGCAGAAATTTAAAAATATGCAACAATAGTCAACAATAGTCAAACCGGGAACTGTGGATATGATTTTTTGGTTTGTTTTTAGAGGACCGTCTTTGAAAAATAAAAAACACGTCGCTCTTTTCTGCATCTACTACTCAAAAATGTTCGTGAAACTCGTTGCTCAGGATATCTTATTCGTTCAATGCATAGAATACTTGATTTCTAATTTGAGATTAAAATACTCATTTTGTCATACCTCATAACCATCAGAATCCTCCAAAACTCCTAATTCTATGTCTCAAAGTCATCAATAAAAACTCGAAAAAATAAATCACAAATATGTTATTATTAAAAAGAAATTTTCTGAAAAAAATATATCTATTCTAGGTAAAAAGTTTAGTTGTTGATAAATTTCTGCTAAAATTAAACTGTTTTCAGATTTGTTTGTGTTATATTCGATTAAAAAACAAATCGAAAGCCAGTGGAGAAAATCGGATCTCCATACAGTATAATGGGACACGGCAAATCGTCCATTTGAAATTTTGTTACACTGCAAAATGTTGACCGCAACGGGACGTAACGCTGAAATAAGCGAAAATCCCGTAGGTATAAATGCGAATTTGTGTCTCTGGCCACAGCAGCTTATACTCGTAGAACCCAAACCTCATCTCGTCGACGATAACGTAAGTGTTTTTAAAAAATGTTCCAGCCATTTCGTATATCTTGTTGCAGTTTACGTCATGGACACAAACAAACCCACCCGTGTTGTTTTTAGAGTTATTTTGGAAAGACGGAGAGTGTGTGTATGTGTATGTGTTTATATATATATTATATACCTTGAACCGTTTCGGCCCTCCTCCTCTTCCTCCTCCACCTCCTCATTTATACGGTTCCATTACCCCTAATAAATCGTAAATAAACAAATAGTTTGCCTCGTACCTCGTATAAACAGCGGTGAAACTATATAATATGTACGAGGTCCTTACACGCCACCGAAGTCAACTTAATGCCGCCCTTCTTACCGATCCAACCCTTTACGCGCTATCGAAAAACTTGGCTCCATACCTGTCTTATAGGTTAGTGCATGTAGTTCCGAATCCGAAGTTTATGTCGCGAGCACACAACAACAAAACCTGATAGTACCCCCATGTCCACCGCAGAAATGGATAAACAATAACGATGAATGTGTGTGTTCACTGTACCTTGTATGATAGTACCTACATACATATATTATAATATGTGGTCACCGACAAATGATAGAAGCATATTATTATTCAAGAATAACCGACGAAATATCGAATTTATCTGAAATCGGCTTTATAGTTGTTGTAGCCGGCAAGGTTTTCGTCAAATTACTTGATAGGTACACACTGCGCAGGGCGATGAGCATGCTCACACTCGTTTTTTTTTTCTTAATAAAGAATTCATTCCTATTTTGAATTTTTTGAATTTTTAAGTATACTCTAAGACCATATTTTCAAATAGTTACACTTTTGTTATGCCAATTTAAGGATTGTCCTGTGACAATATAATCATGTGTTTTTTACATTCGAGGATCACTCGCTTTCACAGTTAAGCGTGTTATTTAAAAATATATGTATTACACAGTAAATCAAAATTCAAAAGAGTAGGTAGTTCTTAACATTATTGAGCTCTATTATGTGTCGGGGATAATATTCCATGGTAATAGATTTAAGTATATAGACTTAATATAATATTTTAAAATGTATAGTAACATTAATATTGATAAACTAGCATTTCATGTTTGGAAACATTGTCAAAATATAATAAGTAAGTAGCTTCTTGGCTGATTATTATATATATTTTTATAGTTAATGTACCTAAAACCATTAATAAGTACTCGTAGTAAATAAAGTTTAGTAACTGAGAAACTATTCGACTGCATAATGAATGCGCCAACATTCTCGAAACAAGTGTCTGTTAAACAATTTACAGCAGACAAAAGTGTTTCTTATGTGTAAAAAAAAAATACTGTACACAAGATATATTCTCCTTAAATGGTATAAACAGTTTAAGAATACGAAAACGTGGTTTTTAAAATTATTCTAAAAATAAAACGACTGAATTATAAAAGGGTAGGACGGGTGATGCACCGTGAATCATGCTTTGTGTATAATATAATATTATTATGTCCATAAAGCAATCGATCGACTGCAGACAACGGTTTATCTATAATATTATAATAATGTAACATTATGTGATATACAAGAACATAATAATAAAATGTATTGATTGTGTGGTGATTGAAATTGAATTTTAGATGTTGTGACTTGTGAAAAAGTATCATATTATTATTATCGTTTTTGTTTTCATTTAATTTATACGAATTTTTAACAATACTATGAAAAACATTAATTGTGTGACGTTGAACACGAATTCATATTATATAATATAATAAATCTATCGGCATCTATATCGGTAAAAGTCATATCATTATCAATTATGCAAAAATGTAATATTATTATAATATACGACGCCCACACAGGTACACCGACGTCGTAAAAATATGATAAAAGCTCCAAATCGGGACAGCGCGTGGATCGTTTCGAGATAGGTTGCGCCGTATCACCTGTATTATATTCGCCCCCTCGTGAACGGGAAAATGCAAAACCGGGGAAAATCAAGACAATAATATTATATTGAACGTCGTCCTCGTGGTTGTCCACGGAATACCTTCAGATGCAGTGTGTATACAGCTGCAGGTTAAACAAATGCACGGTCCAACGGCGAACTCGGATTACCATTAATTAATAATGTTTTAATAGATATTGTAAAGACGTTGTTGTGTTCTAGGTCATGTGGCCGTATTAAAATCATCCCTACTTGGACCACTGTCAATATGAAAATCTTATTATTGTGTGCCCGTGCGCGCTATTGTGTTGAGTGCCTTTGGGTCTTGTCGTCCAGTGTATATACCTATATATTATACAGTTTGTGTCACGGTTATCCGTTAATAATGGCGATGGCGCCCGAAATTTGGTTCCCTAAATAAGTTATGCGGTTCCAAAATGGATGTTAGCATCAGGCGATGTTCGGTGTTTCGAGGTAAATTGTGTATGACGTATATCATGGAGGTATATAGGTACCTAAGATTAATAAAAACAATAACCAGTACACAATTCGCACACACATAATATTATTATGTCATAATAATGTAAAGAGCAAAAACACTAATGATTGGTCTACAACGAAAGTTTGGTTATTTCATAAAAAAACATATCCTTTATTAATATTTATATCAGTATAAACATTTCAACTTATATTAGTTCATATTTTTTCTTTTGGGCTCAGAGATTTTTTTGGTCAGGAAAACAAATTGTCACAAAATTGTTTTTAATTTTACCCGTTGAATATCAATTGGTCATTTCATATGGATTCACTTCATTATAATATAATTACGGTCATTGGAAAAAAATGAAAACCTCGAAACGTACACAACCCAATTTATGAATGATATTTGACAAGTAAAAAGGTGCGTTTCTCTAAGCAAATATTAATACGCATGACGGAATGAGAGCATATTAATATAGTTTATATATAATTTTCTAACTAGAATTATATAGTATTCGATGCGTATGAATTTCGATACAATCTTTTCGAAGTTAAAACGAAAACTATATAGGTAGTGGTTTAACGGTCGTCGTTGGACTAATTTAAATTCCTCCGTCGACACTACGGTGCAATAAAATTCAGTTTGATACCTATTCATGGGCTTAAGATTTTTGACCATTTTGCGGCGGTATCGTTGCGTGACACGCGTCGTCGTCGTAAATCGTCCTAATATTGTACGCAACGAAAACGTCCAGTTTCCGTGGCACTACCATTATAGTGATTATTGTAGATAACGTTACATTTCGGTATTTACCGCGAATACCATAGCGTTTCGCTCTGCTCAACACCAATCGTATGATTGATTGTGCCCGCCACCTATAATCGCGCCGGAAGAGCTTAATCATAAACACAATCAGCATTTTTATGTTGCGACTAGCGTTTTCCGTTTTCCCGTTAAATCTGCAGCACGAGACTGATGCAGCGACTGTGGCTTAGAACAACCACAGATGACGCGCCCGGCGCGTTTTTCCTAAACGGTAGTTTGCCCCGACCCACAGAGACGACCACAGCTGCAGCTGACGAAAGAAACGAATCAAGTAGAAAATAATAATGTCCTATATAATTTTTAATAATATTGCGATTATTACGTTCGAGCATATTATTATTATGACGCACGCTGCACATTTCTGAGTATAAAAACAATTTCTCCCTACTCTACAGAGTGTAGCTGACCGAGGAAAAAATTAAATACAAAATATTATATTTAAAGTATATTATTCGTGATGACAACGGGGTTAAGTTCGATACGCTGCACATTTCCGGGTGAAAATAAATTTCCACAATGTGGAGTCACGTGGGAGTCGTCGGAAAGACAGCGGGAAATCCCGTATATTGTAACATCGCAGAGAACCACCGAACTCCTTTCTCGAATTATGGTCGTGAGTCATGACACATTTTCCTACGAGCTAAGAGCAGGTGATAACGTGATAATAATGTCGTGTTCTATAGACACACCGCCGCCGCCACGATTAAGTGCGGGAAACTGCGCCGCTGTAGAATTTCGGCCTGAAATATTCTGAGTTTTCCGTTGTCTACGGAAACCGACGAAGATGATTTTCCCGGAAACGATGTCGTTTCTTAGGATATCATAACAGCTCGTATCCATCTTTATGACATGGTGAACGATAAAAAACATTCGCGGTCATTTCCGTAGGTGCGACAAAAATTCGTTTTGATGTTCATTTTGGTAAAATCGCAAGGATGAGTGTTATTAATATTATTATTATTAGTATTAAAAATGTAAACTTAATATTTCGAAGACACTTATGGTTTGGATATTAAACTTAGAAATGGCGTTAAACGAAAAATGTGACGATCTGTAGACGATTTAATTACGAAATAAATGCATAATTCATGAATTCGTGTTACAACAGCTTACACGACGCAATAATATTATTTTTATTCCGTAGGTTTAACCGTCACATCTCGTTTATTGGTCCGCTAGGAGCTGATTTCAGAGAAAAAAAATATATACACTTATGTGTGTGCCAGCTCAGTGTTATGGTCATGAACAGGGCCTAAAGGGTAAGTTAAAGAGGGTTTCGACTTTAATAGTAAATATCAGTTTTTTTTGTTTTTTTTTTTTAAAGGGTTTCTGCTGTATTCATTAATTATGTAAGAACACTAAAACCGTCTATATGGTCGTGTGAATTTTCGATGATCCCTCTCTCTCTCTCTCTCTCTCTCTCACACACACATATACGCTCTGTCTCTCTTTCTCTATCGTTTTCTCCGAAAACTCTGTGGGGAATCATCGCAAAGTATAGTGCTCCGGCAACTACGGGGGAACACGTCACCTCTGCTCTCGGCCAGAAGCTTCGCATAAATATTAAACGCCTTGCGGGGCACTCGTGTCAAATAATTATTCGTACCAATTGTTCTATTCGTCCCTACAACACATGGACGCCAACGCTAAGTGTTCAGAGATCGCTCGCTCCCAGAGGATTACTTTTGCTTTTTAATCGGCGTTCGATTTGAATGCGATTGAGCGAGACGTATCACGACGTGTTCATAATGTATTATTACTATCATTGTTATTATTATTAATATATACGACGTCCGATAAGATTTAGGTGAGCGGTAAACTCGTTCAGTACAAGTGGTGCAGTTTTGAATTCGTTATTTACGTAAACAATTTTTACGGCTGAGAATAGTTACGTCGTAATTGTTGTGCTTTTTTTAACTTAAGCTCTGACTTTTTGCGATCACGACCACCAAGATATTCGGTTAAATGCCCTAAATAGATTGTTTGGTTTTTTTTTTTTAATAATGACGTTCTTTGTGCTTTCGATGCATTCAATAATATTATATACACTATATTATTATATACACATGAGTACGTATGTACAAACGACATTAGATCGTACCGGTTATATTATTATGTACCTACTATGTTTTATGTTTACTGAGACCTATAGCTTACCCAATATCTCGACAGTATGTGATATCTCCCTGGGTTTCATAGTTGCTATTTGGCACACGTAATTTCCTGCGTCGTTTGTTTGAATATCACGGATTTCCAGGTTATTGCCGTCCACTAGACGTATCCTTTCGTCTGGAGACACCTTAGTGCTTCCTGCTGTGAGCACTGCAATTCCTTTTTTCCACGCCAAAATGAATACTCCTGAAAAAAAAAAACATAACCAATGCGTAACTATGTATGTATACGATAATATTATGGTTAATTCTTGGCAAACACAAATACGATAAAATAATATTATATAAGTACGATTCGTTTTAATGGGAGTTATTTTCTTTCAAATGCCGACATTTCACATTTCAGCACTTTTGAAAGTTGCAGATATTATTATGTAAAAATGCTTTTATAAATCTGCCCAGTTGTAAACATTTTAGTCTATATACGTATAATAATAATATTATATACTTTCAAAATACATTTCTTCGATTCCATTTCGAGTATATAACACTTACGTTTTTTTTTTTAAATTTACAACAATAATTATTACATAAAATGTTGATAATTAATATTATATTATATCTTTGATCGATACAAACGTATAGACTTCAATAAATAAATTATGTGTGATCATTTTTTTTTTCTAACGTATATAATATTGTTTGTGCTTAATTTATGTGTGTTTATTATTTTATGGATTGACGATTTTTATCCGAACCTATACATTTTGGATTTAATGTTTAACCGTAAATGAATAACGTAGAAATCGTATTTAATAAAAATATATATAAACTTTATTGGATCGTATAAAAACGCAGACTTCAATATGAAAATTCCAGTTTATGGCGGCGACAAGAACTATTATTTCAAAAAAATAAACAGAACGTTAATAATAATATAATTCAATACATTGCTGTTGGTGGTTTATTTTTATGCTCTAGAAAAAATTGTTTGCCTAATTAGAACGCGGAAAACTAGAAAGAGTTAAAACTGTACAGTTCAGTTGATTGATGGTAGTTATACGTTTAATAAAAATGGGTCAGCCAGGTTTTCGGACGGATGTATAATTAATTACAGATGTTCGCAGTCCCAACAGATTTTATTATTGCTCTCGATCCGTCAACGAATTATGGAGAAAAAAATGTTTGGTTAGGTATAATACGAAACAATACAAATAGAGTTTAATTAACGTTTGTGTGACAATATCGATAATAATTTGTTGACTCGCGATCACCTAGTCATCATTTCGATTTATTTTTACCTTTATAAAAATAATTTACGATTATGCAATCAAAAAATTTCCAGAATATAATATAAAGCCGAAATTTTTTATTTGTTAAAAGTACCGATTGTAACCGAGTTTGGGCCTAATTAAACGAATTTAATTGATACAAAACTAAAAAATAACAATGATCGTGTATAGGCATATCGACAAATTTAACGTTATTAAAACCTAAAAGAAGCCCTAAAAAAATTTTAACTTCTGCTCTTTCATAAATATTTTAACATACAAATTTTATAGTTACTACCTAAATGTAAAAAAAAAATAACACATTTTAGAATAATAAAAATAATATAAAACTAAAATATTCTATAGTTTTTACTAAAACATTTATATAAATTTAACTCCATTAAATAATAAAACAAACATTTAGTAGTATTATGTTTTGAATTAAAATAAAGCATTTTTTTGCCAATAACGTAAATATTTTGTAGTTTAAAGTCCAAGGACTGGAACCTTGATGATTTTTACGGTTTCGGTTCTGGTTTGGTTCCGAGAAAAACTAAAAATTCGGTCCCGGTTCCGGTTCGGTTCCCGGAAAAACTAAAATTTAGGTTTCAATTTTTTTTCGGTTCTTAAAAAATAAAAAAATGTTACCTGCAGGTTTGGTTATATAATTATTTAAAAAAAAATTGTTAAGTAAAATTATCGGTTCCGGTAAGGTTCCGGTTTTTAGATTAATTTAAATAAGGGTTTCGGTTCCCAATATTCAAAGGGTTCCGGTTCCAAAACCGGTTTTTTCGTAAGGTTCCAGTCCTTGAATTTTAAACATTGTTTTTCTAACGAAAAAATCTGACAATAAAGTGTTTGCATTAAAAATGTATTTCATCAAGTTTTTGACACACTATACAATTATTATAATGTGTAATGTGTAATGTGTATATCCATTATCCATACACTTATTATTATGTAATGGATATGGTTTTTGACCAGAATACACTTTTTACATGGCATACATTTTTTTTTATAAACGTGCTGTGGTTGAATAAGTGTAGGTGTATGGTTATTTTAGTATTAAAAGCGAAACTTCTTAGAAGTACTATCGTGTAATGGCCGTGCTATACTAAACATAAAAAAAGATGTCGACAATTTTTATCGAGAGAATAATACAAACTTTAAGTTGCAACAGTTAACAAAATAGTTAACCTATACCAAAAGTTGGTATAGTGTTCAATCGTCGTATTGTTAATATTTTCCAAGTGAAATATAATTGTTAACTTCCAAGTTATTAGACTTTACAAATTCTAACGACTACTCAACCAAAAGATTTTGGAAAAAAGCGATTAATAACTTTCAAACTTTGGACTACATTAATGCGATAAAAATCAACTCACTAATTCGGTAATAAAATGTATTGCATGTCTTGATATAGACATTATATATTTATTTTTTTAATATACTCGTGGACAGTCTTCGCGGAATCTAAACCTGGCTGTCGGATTCTTTACATTCACCTACATTTTCAAGATATCGTTATTCAGTCTAACTTGCTAGTTAGTAAGTTAGTAAGTTACTGTCCATTAAAACGGTCAAGTAAACGGAAAAATTAATTTTTAATCTATTCACTATAAAAAAAAATTGTAATAACCAACGAAATCAAGACGAGACAGTTATTATTCGGATTATACGTATATATTACCTATCGTATGACATTATATTCAAACTCTTAACAGAATATTATATTATTTCTGAATAGTTATGTCTAATACGTCTCTAGAATATAAAAGTCGACGAAATGTTTAATAAATACCAGTGACTGCATATAATAAATATATACTGCAGACCGCGCGCGTTCGAGACTTCCAATTTATAAATTTAATAAAAATTGTGAGATTTACTCAATAGCTGCTGCTGCTGCTGTGCGATTCAATATCCGCCAGTCCTCGACTCCACGATAGCTGATGGTACGACGTAAGTACACATAATAAATACGACGCGTATGGCGTGAGTGCCTATACATATACAACATGTAGGTATACCGACAACCGGAAGTATTCCGGGTAATATGATTTTCTAATTAAGTACTGTTCGACTATTTACAGCTAGCTCGTGGGCGCTCTAGCCGCCGGTAATAAATACAGTGGCAATAAGGGACGATGTAATGACGAATATTGAAAGTATGCAGTTAGCTTTGTAATATTGTAAATTGCCGTGGGTTTTAAAACACGATGAATGAATACGAAAATTGCACTTTTGATGGATGGGTTTTTGATTCACCTCCGCCTGCAACGGAGCGAAATAGTATGGTGGAAAGTGTGCATAAATTCGTATAATATTACAGCGGAAGCCTTACTATTACTACCCCCCCCACCCCACGCCCTTCAGTCGCACATTTTTATATACTTATACATCGTATATATATATATATATATATATTTATGTATGTACGACGGATGGCTCTCGAAATGAAATATACTTTTTTTTTTTCTTCAAGTCATCATTGTGTAAATACCATCGTGGCTGTGCGCAACACCAAGCGCGTAGTAATATCTTGCGTGGGCGAAGACGTTTTATCGGGCTAAGGGAGGTGTGATGGAGGTTTTATACGAAAAAGTGTTTAGAGAATATATATATGAAATGTAGACTCGAATATAACGAAAATCTAGCAGAGGCGGTATCAAGAAAGTGTTGGATTAAAAAGGCACTTATGGAACGAAAAAACCTAAACGCATTACGGTTTGGACATAACTTTATCCGAACTTGGGTCATGGTACGGTATCATTTAAAGCTGTCAAAGTCACAGTTTTAATTTATATAGAAAAATAAATGTACTTACATATTGTGTATCATAACACGTCTTATGGTTCTGTGAAATATCTTATAACTCGTTATTAAATTTGTAGAATTATGTATTTTGGAACGTAAGAGTTGATTTAGGTACCTACTCTAACAAATAAAATATGTATTTTAGCCTTTAGGACCTAACCTAAAGTTTAGGTTAGCATTAATGTTCTGTAATAGTTTAGATAGGTAGGTGGGTAGGTAAGGTAAGTTGGTACCTATTATAATAAGTTACTAGATAGATTAAGGTATTTCGGTAACAGTATTTATTGAGTAAATTATTTTGCCGTTTTTTATACAACCGTTCGAACATGGTCATAATACCATAGTTGTTTCGAACAAAAAACAATTTTGTGTCAATATAATTATACGGTGATTTTATGCGTCTAAATTGATAAATGTTTTCCTTTAAAGAAAATATAGCTGGTTAAATGACTACCTAGTGAGTTGATGGGATACCGTTAAATGTGGTGGTTTTTTTTTTTAGAGTTTAAGTGGAGTGAGCGAGCCGTCGTATTGGATATTGGTTTATAATGAAGCATTTTTCGGAAAGCATTTTATGACCGTAATAAAACTAAAAGTTTTGAGCCACAACTTTTTTAATTTAATTGAACACAGATTTTAGTATAAAAGTTATTAAAAAACCTAAATAAGAAAATATAAACATTTAAACCTATTAATAAAAAAACTTTGACCATTTTTGAGTAAACACGGAATCTTTTCCATATGGGAACATATTTATTTTATCTAAACTGGATGTCGGAAAACGTCAAGGCCCTGCATGGAAACACATCAAAATATCGATTGAACGATATTATTGACACTCCAAAATATGTACATATAATAGGTATTGTAGGTGCATATTATTATATTTCGAATCTAAAAAATACTGACAGATAATTTTAAAATGTAAATCTAAATAAAGTAGGCTAATAACATTTGTAATTGAAGATATTTTATTTGTAATATAAAAACAAAAACCATGTCATTCAAATCAACCAACTGTCGCTGTTTTCCGTGTTTGATAAATTATAAATACATATTAATGCATTTTGTGTACACAAATAAATTCGTAAATTCCCCGATATTATTAACGATTTACGATTAAGCTAAAAAGATTATTTAAAATGAGAATTCGATTTATTTTACATCACACGAAATGGTTTCTTGTTATTCGATGTATAATAATGTTTAAATTATGTAATGCATTTGATTTGTAAATTTTTCTCATTTAAATAATGGTATTCCCATAAGAGTTTCAAGAAAATCTAAGGATAATATAAAATCCGTTGAATATTTTAGTATCGGAATTTTTTAGTAAACCCACAGCGTCTTCCATTACATAATTTTCGGCTCTAATGACACTATACATAATATTATTATTATTATTATTATTATTACGTTATTGTTGGGTATTTCACCACTGGACGGTGGACGCCATCATTAAACACAAATAAATATGAAACAAAATGAAAACCTTTTGCTCTTTATATGTCAACCGAAATTGTTTATACCAGCGGCGTCAGTAAACCTTATCCGCGTGTTACACATTATATTATGATAGCAGTACGTGACCGAATATTATATAGAATTGCAAAAGGTCTCGCCGGGGGACAGTGAAAAAAAAATGTAATTCCGCAGGTAGGAGGGTGTACAACACATGTACGACTATAAAGAGAGAGTTAAAAAAAAATCGGAGCGTAAAATTAAGCTATGAAAAGAATTTTTCATTAGGCAGGTATTATTAGCATCGAGAAGGGGGCTGCGTAAGGTAGGTATGATGAACTTTTATTGTTATACTACTGCTGTTTTATTATCATTTTTTTTTTTTTTTTTGTGTGTTCAAGTTGCCATAAGTGAGACCCTCGCACAAATGAACGGCGACATGGGGGAGATTTTTCATCGGGGCATAAAAATATTTTTTCTTTTTTTTCCGTGTACCAGAGCGTTTTCTTTTGTTTTGTTTTCGAGAGATAGGTATTAATGTAATTCGAAAAACAATGCCGACGATCTTGTTAAAATTTCAAGAATAATTACTATCCGAGTTTTCGGGTCTAAGTAATTGAAAATTACAATACATGACGTACAATAAATTGTATACCTACGTTGAACACTAATGCACGTATATTTATGTTGTAAATTACATCGATTAAAATATAATAATATACCAAATGTTATTAGTATTTATATATTTATTTGTTTTTTCATTAACCCACGGTAACATGGGCCATTGGGCGGTTATTTTTAGTAGGTTATTAACTATGGGTGAGGGTACGGTTGGATAGAATAACACGTGTAGATAAGTGGCGAGGATTTGTCACCGGAACCCGGGTGGTCACTCATCCTGAAACTAGTATCACCGGCCGATGTTTGACTTCAGAACACGTTTTGTGACTGAAAACAACCCACCAGGCCACTGTTATTTGTAATGTATCCTGTCACACCATAATATGTCTATAATAATAATATAGTTTCAATGGAAATCAGCTGGACAGGAAATACTTCACGATATATCTTAACTTTGTAATAACCAGCGACCGATTTCTTAAAAAAATTAGGTAAGTAGGTACTACTTAGTCAAATAAGATTTTTGTTGTATCCACATTTATGGTAATATTTTATTTTTAAAAATCAAAATGATCAGAAGGATATTGTGATGAATAATTTGCGTGTGAATAGATTATAATTGAATTATCAGTAGTAACAATATGGTCCACAATATATTTTAATATAGCAATGATTTTGTAATATGGATTTGTTCTGAAACATTTATTTTATTTTTTGTTGAGTTCTCATCTATAGTACATATTCAGTTTTCAAAATTTTCAACCACTTGAATTAAAGAAAAAAATTACTTGTTCGTCTTTCGTATAAGATTCCCTCCCAAATTTATATAAAAATAAGCTTTTAAAAATAAACAGTTTAAGTCCAACTCGTTTTAAAATTCTAACCTTAAATAATAAATATTATTTCAAACACCCAATTAAGAGAGAAGATCAGGAGTCAAGACATTAGGATATATTATTATATGCGCCAAGTGCACAGAATATGAATTTAACCACTTCAGCAGAGAAAAAAATAACATTTGGTATTGTCTTCTGAAGTATTTTTGGATGAGGCTTAAGCATTTAAACAGGGTATGAACACTCTGTCTTTTAAATGTTTATTGTGAAATTGACACAATACCGTTGACATAATTTCATAATAATAATTAAAACGTTTGTGTTTTTTTTTCATATGGTTGGTATATTAATAACAATTATTATAATAGTTATATTTTAGAACAATTAATAATAGTATAATACTCTTGCCCAATGTTGTTTTATTTTAATTTCAGGTAATATTATATTATTATTTTATACCTATCCGTTTTATTTATGATGAAATAAGTGTTTCACAAAAATAAAAAAGACTGTATTCCAGAAAAAAAATTCGAAAAATTTTTTGATTTTATGGTTTTTAATGATAAATTAAATATAAAAATAAATATATATACACGAATAATGACTATAACATTTTATCTATGTCCATAATTTGTGTAAATGTAGTGTTAATTTAAAATTAAAAAAAAAAAATCAAGGAACAAAAAGAAATTTATTTGAATCGTATTTGTTTTTCGTACTGTAAGCTTTGGTTCAGTGGACAATAGTTTTTGTTATTCATTTATTTTTCAGTCTGGTAAATAAGTCTATTGACTATTAAAACTAAGAGTGTCGAAAAGGTTTCGAATTAAAAGAAAAAAAAAGCGCTATCGTTATAAAGCAAACATTAAGACAATGGGTTTATTTTATTTTTTTCGACTTAACTGTTCAATATCATGTGAACGCTTAGAATACCAATGGACCTACGCAGCTACTTTTTCAATACATTTGCATTTTACACACTGGATGAACATTAACGGATTATCCATTTCCACGAAAAATCAAATACAACTCTAGCAGAGAAAATACCTAAAAAAATATCTGTTCAGCATGGGTGAATTATATGGTGACGATCTTACATGGTGAACAATAACTTCTCGTCGATTTTTTTCCTACTTCTTAAACCCGATACGCATAATTATTTAATCCGATATTTAGCAATGATTTGCCAAGTGTAAGTGAACATCACTTTTGCACTTTTTAAATTTCATTACCGTCCGAAGACGGTTTTTGAATCGATCGTTTAATAATATAAGGAACGAAGTGGAGAATAATATTGCAAATAAAATATATACCTGGAAATAAATACGTGTACATGATAAGTAGAAATATATGAGGGGAGTTATTATCTTGTGGTGAACTCTTTAAATCATTCTATAGTTAAAAATTGACAAGAATTCTCGAGATGTATTTCAAACTTTTTCCTTATCACATTTTTCCCTATTCTTTATTTAACAAAACCATAGAAAAACTTTATATCTGGTACTTAAAGATGTACGAAAGATAGGATTTTGAATTTCGGTAAAAACGCATAATAAACACGGCTACATAATATAAAAACATTTAAGTTCGTCACGTAGTAGCTGTACCTATCATTATTCATTATAATAATATCAACAACCTATCAGATTATAATGTAGGTATTCACATCGAAGATAAACGATTTAGTTTAAAGCTCATGTTATTGTCCCTATAAGTTTAGTTGGTATATCAATATAATACAGGTATGTATTGTAGCTTAGAGTAGCTTTGAGTTTATTAATTATAAAAAAGGGTTTTCATATTATTGTACTCGTCAATCTAGTAATCAACATACTGTGAAATATATATTTTATCAACTTTGAAGTAGGTACACATGAATTATTTACCTTGTAAAAATGATCAATTTAATAAACGGATAACTGAACATATTATTACAATCATAAATGGTTTTCAAATCAATAAAATTACTATTATTATTAATGTCCTAAACCTGCATTGCAATTTTAAGTTTTGTTATCAATTCGATTATGGTTTATATTAAGTAATTTTCTCAGCCATGTATCATCAACCCAACATCTAAGGTTAAGTTCTGCGAAATTATACTATAGTAATAGTGACGAACTAGTCAATATTATACGGATATTTCATTAGAAATCATCACATTTCAATATGATGTATAAAATAATTTATTATAATATTAATTGTAGAATAAAGTGTCTACTATGACGTATAGCAGATTCCTGAAATTAAAAAAAAAAAGTTGTACACAGATGTTCTACTTTTTGAAAATATACTTGGGCATCATATATTATTATGCGAACACATAGATTAGGTAATTCATAATATTATAACTGTACCTATATTTAGTTTGATTTTATACCATTAACAGATCATTAATAACAATAATACAAATAATATGCTCTGCCTTAAGTCGTAATAAGTCAGTGGAAATACACGTAGTTATAGTGATTTGCTCCAGTCGACTCTAGTGGGTTCACCACTTGCAGGTCTCGGTATTATATTTTACGAGACATCACATTACTTTACCAATATTTAATTTAGATTTGTGATGGATCAAATAGTTCACGAATCACGATAAACCGTAATAACACAAATAATTTTGCGAATGAAGGTACGTTATGATAATAATATTGTTGGGTATAAGTTCGTGACAAATTATGAAGACGAGACATAAAAACAAAACGCTCGTCAAATTACTGCGCGATGAAAGTATAAATCAGTTAATTAGGAGATTAAGACGTCATGAAGTATATTTTCAAAGTTATTAAGTGCCTATTTAATTAAAAATGAATCAAATTAAAAACGTTGATACTTCAAAAGAAGAAGTTATGGTTCGTATGGTATATCCCTGCGAGGATTCGTTGGTGTCCTCTTTGTAATGTACATAAATTGTTTATTTAAGCAAAGAATTAAGGGACGATTTAAGTCCATTTGTGGCCACATCAAACTGTTTTGTCATGTGATTTAAATTCTGAACATATTTTAAGTTCTAAGTACAATTTTGTTTACATTTCACAGAGTATAAAATTATGAAAGACGTCATATATTATTATACCAACTAAATAGTACGTAAATAGCTATTGAGATTTTCTTATTATCTTATAAGTCAATATTTATCGACCCTTCTAAGTATTTTAACTTGCATGTACAGAACTTGCACGTTAAAACAATATTGAAATCAAAATGAAAACACATTACATTTTTTATATTATGATAATAGTTGTATACCTATTATAATATTATATCACTGTACACGACAGTGATACGTTTGATGTTTGATCGTCTAACGGTAGGTATTAATTACAATTTCATTATAATTACCGTTTTTCATGAATAAAATAGTTGATCATAATTATTTTAATTGTAAGTATGTAATACAATATATTAAGGTAGAGGAGGTGTAAAAATAACATTTCCCATAACCCTTTCAAAATATAGGTACTACCTGCTGGTAGTGTTTCACTATTTTTCGAGCTCGCGTGTTTACCCAAGCCGTTTAATTTATTGCATTTCTAAGTTTGTTTCTGCAGGCGAAACGGCTATTTTTTTGTTGTTATAATGGTGTAACAACCTTAAATATGTAAATCAGAGTGCATGTACGAAAATTTTACATTGGAGACCGCCGAACAAATTAAAAATTAAAAACACCCGTCGTTCTTTTTAAATGTCTTCGGGACACGATTATTCACGATCATTACCCACAAGTTCCACCTGGTCCGACCGATATTTATTAAAACATTTTTACATTTTACTTTACGGTTATCGTTTGAAAGGAAAAAAATGTACTTAAAACGCTGAAATATATTTTAATAATTAAAAATGTTTCAATATTTAATGATAAACATCTCATGTGGCACTCACCCGGGTTGATAACGTCACACGGGAGGACAACGGTGTCATTTGTGACCACTCTGAATCTTCTTCCTTGGGAACCAAATGTCGGCAAGGGATCCGGTTCCGGATTTTGAGTGGGTCTCTTAGGCGAAGCAAAACCTGTGAACAATAATTGAGTTGTATTATAAGCGATAAGTCAATGAAATTCTAAATACTGTAACCATATTATAATTATTATTAAATCACGTCATAAGTTATGAGTAAACCTATCTGATATAGATTGATAGCCAACATATTGGTTGTACTAAACGAATTCCATTGTTTTTCAACGTTTTTGGAAAGATTGAATTCGAAACGTAAATAGTATATTAAAAACGAGACATCCATTACGCAAAATTTATTTTTCATGATGAGCATTGGCAAAACATAATAATATACTAATTATTATCATTATCATAAACAATAATATTGGATAGTAATATTATGTTGTGTTGGAGGTGAACATAATCAACAATGTTTATGGCGCCCATACAATAATATAATATATTATTTATTATAATACAATATCTTTATTATAGTTCTCACTTCAACTAATTCGAATCCCTTATTTAAAGTGCGTATTAAATGTTTAGGGACGCGCGGGAAATGTACCTACCTACCTTATTCGCGCCGCCACTGATGGATAGTCGTTTTCTGGCGTGGAATGGAGTCAAAACAAATTTACACTGGCCCCCGCGTTCGGTTGTTTCCGAAGTTTATGACTTCTACTTAACTCGACTGACATTAATAATGTACATTATTGCGCAATATTATTCATTGTCACGTATCAAAAACTCATTGGTTTGTGAAGTTTTCAAAGGTATATATAATTTGATGGACTGCTGAATTTTCTGTTCATAAAAAATATATATTACGTATTCGCCTTAGCCCAATGTACGATCGTCTCTGTGGCGTATGGACCTTAATTCCCATCTTTTCATTACCTCGGTAAGTACAAAACACGACGGAAACAGTATTATTGTGCGAATGAATGGTTCGGTGTCGGGTTATTATTAAATACATGTATCGCTTATTTACCTTTCCCATATAAATATGATAGTATTGAGTATACTCATAGTGACTGACTCAAATTAAAGTTATCTCTTCGAAGAACTATTCAAATACGGTGTTTGCAATCTTTAAAGTAATAAATGTTTGTAACTATAGAACTATATTAATTACGGAAATTTGTTCAAAAAAATAAAAAATAAAAGTAACATAATAATATTATTATAAACGCCAGTGGAAAAAATAGTAGAAAAAAACGCATATAATTATATTATGTTCTTTAATTATTAGGTGTGGTAGGTAAGTTAATTAAATTTTTTCTCGAATATGGTACCTAATCAAAACTAAACGAATATGTCTGACGAGAATTTTGTTTCCTTTATTCAAATCTTCTCTTGTATAAAGGATTCCGACTTTATCAACTATATTATTCAAATTTTTTTTTTAAACAGATGAAATGACCAATTCATCTAACAACTTTTCTACATTTTTTATAATTAAAAAATAATGTCCCTGAGGTACTGTTTATTTTACCAAAAATAAATCACTTCTATGTAATATTCAAGAGTCTAACTGTAATATAATATATAGTACGTCTTATTAAATTACAGCTTTCACGTCTGATGTTTTGGTAAGTACTATCCATTTGTATTATTTAATTAGATTTTACCTACCTGCCAAATACCCATATCAATTATTCCACGTATTTAATAAAAGTGGAAAATGTTTTGCAGTTTTTCAATATCAAAAACAAAACATAATATTATACTTTGATAATAATCCTCCATTTAAGGCTTTTAATACAATTTATGTAAATATAATAATGTCTTTTAATGTATAATATATAAAATATATATTTTTGCGTGCGAATCTCATTTAATATGTATATTAATTCGCTTACAGTAGGTAATAAGTTTTTAAGTTTTTGATTCATAATACCAATCATTATTCGGGAATAATTATTACTATGCGTTTTTTACGACGTTATGTGTTAGGTACAGGAACAATGTGTTTTTTTAAACATTTTTAATATTAATAATTATAGTAATAATTTCACGAAATTGCGAACATAAAATTATTTACGTTTAAGCAAGAAAATAATGTTGTGAATGCAAAAAAAAAATTTTTAAAAACCGGCAATAATGCCCCACGCACACGCCAATGGTGTATCTCGAGTGAGAGAAAAAGAGTACCATTAAACGCGTGTGTCTGTGTGTGTGTGTGTTTGTGGGTAAGTTATTTGACACCAGAAATGGCTTTAACTGGTCAGAACAGATATATTATTCACTACAAAGCAACTTCTGAGCTTATAATATGTATGTATATATTTTTATAGAAAAAAAAAAAAAAAAATGTTTTTATCTCACTTCGGTTGCACCCTGCTCGTGGTATTCTTCGGTATACGCGGTAGCGACCGGGGAGGAGAGCGAATCGGTAGCGCGGACACGAACACACAAACATTGAAAACGCTTTTATTTATCAGAAAATTGAATCCCTACGTTCTCTCGCCGTAATGATCGCCACCGCCACCGAAGAGATTTATTCTCTTCTCGTTCATCTTTCGCGATAATAACAATAATAATAATAATAATAATGTCCTCGGGCCACCGAATATCTGCTTCGCGTGGCGTCGTAGTGTTTACTATAATAATATTATAATGTATTGTGCGTTGTATAGACGTATATATCATTATTGTTATTATTATTATTATTATTATTGTAGCTATCGCTGTTCTGCCATTCCGCTGCGTTGTATGTGTACAGACCGGAAATCCACGCGAAATGATAACGCCGAAGTGTGCATTTGCTTAGGTACGACGTCACACCGACGACGACGACGTTGAAATTACAAGTGTTGTGTTTTTAAGCGAATTTATTCATTTAATTATTTAAATCTTATCGAGTGCGTGCGAGCCGTGAGCATGTTCACCGACTCTTTTGTGTGCGTCTGCTGCAATAATAACGGTCGGGCATAATAAAATAACAAACGAGTAGACATTATTACCTATCATACACCGAGATAATAGTTACAGTGGTATAATATTATTATTATTTGTTTCATCAATCTTCGAAAATTGACTTTTACGACTTGTCTCCCGAAACTACGTGCGTGAAGTTGCTCCTCCCCCCCCCCCCCCGCCATGACCATTTTGATTTAAAGTTATGTACACCTACTCGTTTTGTAAATATTCGCGAATCGGTTATTAGAATTTTCAAATAATTTCCCAGCCCAGTATACGAAAATAAGACAGGAGGCGCCAACCTCACGCAGCACCCTCCCCTGTTTGAGCTATGAATTTCAAAATGCTACCAAAAGTTTTGCAAATGATTTTAAATTAATATTTGCAAATCAGTTTTCACAATTTACAAATCATTTCCCATGAATATTGGCAAATGATACCTATAAAAATTTGGAGGTTAATGGCGTCCATTATCAAATGATATCAGTCAGTCAATATAAGATGCTCACCGAGTTGGCCACTCTCTTATAACATTGAATCCAGCCGTTATAGCTGGACAGTCGGTCGTACTCATCACTTATAACCGTTTGGTATACGGTATATGGTATACCTACCGCTGGTAAGTTCCCCCCCGTGAACAGTATACTGTTGAATCGCTTTCTATTCGTTGCCATTGGATGCGACTTCCCGGGACGCTGTTTTTAATTTTTATACCAGACCCGTATTTTGGTGCACGAGCGGTGGGCGATCAATTTCTGGATATTGCCGGTTTAGTGGTATTCAACCGAATATTAAAATAATTATGTAACAATACACAAAATAACGGATTTTATTGCTGATATATCATATGGTGGCTATACCTACCTGGAACTTTTGAAAAGAAAATGAATAAATCTATGTAACCCATCCAGCAACCCCAAATGCCTTATAATACACATAGCTATACCTACGTCGTATTATGTAGGATATAATGCTGCGACGATAGCGAAAACTTTATGGTGAATACTTTTCTTGACAAAGAAGTTTTTAGTGACCTTCGCTCATTGATCGGTAGTTTTAAAAGTTTCTTGGTTGGAAATTCGTTAAAAGCATATTTACACACGCTGGTACGCGATGGAAGTTACGGAAACTATAATGAAACCATGGCCTTCTAATTAAACCATGATTTTGGCGCAGACGGCTGTGTAACTAACGAGCGACGAATGTTTAAGCCCCGGCCACTTTACCGCCCCGCTGTGGCCGCGTTTTAAGGTTGCGGACGATCGCATTTTGATTTATTTTGCATAATATTATACGTATTATTTGGAAAATATGTGTCGTGCACGTGTTTGGATCGCGTAATCCTTTTGAAACAGGTGGCGAGAAGACACACTGCATTCGACTAAGCAGAGGCCCTGCCGGATAACAGACTATACAACCACAGGAAAGTTACGCGTGAAGCTTGCATTGAGTGATAAACTTTCTGTCGTCACGGGTCACAGTTCGGTGTGACTGAACATCCAAAATAGAAAACGATATAAAATTAAAATATGGATCTTTAATGCAATTGGAATAGGCGAAAAGTCTATACTTGTTTTCCGGTCCTTTCCTTTATACCGTGACATGGATACCGTCATTTTGTTCACCGTCGCGTTCAGCTATTTCCATTCTTTTTTTTAGTACTCTACGACACACACCCTTCCACATGATGTCCCTCTCATTTTGCATTCAAATTCAGTACCGTATTATACCCTCGCAAATCGTATACCTAACCAAAAGAAAATTGGAATTCTTAAAAGGGAATTTTAAACATTTAAAATACAAGAGCATTTTTATTATATTATAATATAATAGGACGTATTGATTTTTCACCGATGAAAATATTCTCTATACTACTGTGCAATACCGGGGAGACAAAAGTCAACCTCCTGCAGCGGGGTTCATCGTCGAAAAGAAATCGAATGCGTATAATAGTTATAAGCGATTAATGGTCCGCACGTTTACTATACGCATTTTGCGATGTAATAAAATTATACACTATGACTCTCCTAACCATCCTTATATTTTGTTTATTGCGGAAACATAATGATGTTGAACGAAGGAGTTTTTGCATCTGACATTTATTAACGATTAAACACGACGACGATAAATCATTAAATGCAAATAAAACTCTAGATTTCCCTTTCTTTTAATTAGTGTTAACGTCTGTACGGTTTCTTTTTAAGGCCGAGACATTTTTGGGCGTATTACTTAGCGCATTCAGACTTTTTCCTACGCAAATACGCGCCTGTATAAGGACCTCTGGAATCGTAGCTGGTAAATTTGATGTAATTAAGTATTCAGATTTTTTTTTTTTTATCCCATTTCCCACGGTTAATTTATTATCGTTATTTTTGCTGCAGTATAATATATATAAAATAAAAATAATAAAAGCGGCTAATGGTGAACATTGTCTTTACGCGCAGGATGAAATGACGCTTATAAATTTACAAGAAAACGAGGGCTGTCTCGTGCAGGCCACACCGGTGGATATGGCGGTTCTGTACTATTTTACGCAATAATTTTTGACTTTTCTTTTTTTTTTACCGCGTATAGTCTTAAACACGAGAATTTTACGGGCTGGAAAAATATCTTAAAAAAAATATAACAATATATATACAAAATAATAATCGAAAACGGAAGCGATTCCGCAACAATAGCGCGGGCTTACCGGGATATAGATGTTACGTATTACAATGTAATAGTCCGAACGACAACTTTATTATCAACAACTACCAAACAATCACCGTGCATCTTAATAATAATTGTATCGTATCTATATTATTTTACGGCGGCGGCGGGGCACCCGTGAATGATTTTTTTTATGTATACCGTAGTTATTTTTTCCGACTCGATTTAAAAATTATTTATATTAATCCACCGTCGCTCTATTAGAACTTATAACTCACAGCGTTACGACGACGAATACGTTTTCGATTGATTTCATTTGTCATCGGCTGCATCATATGTCTCCATTATCGGATAAATTAAACAATACTGAGCAACACGTACGTACAATGACCGATTTGTATATTACCAGTCACGCTGATTTATATAATTTGAATCACATTGAATAATAAACGTATTGTAATATTACACGAAAAGTCGATTGATCTACAAGAAACAATCCCGTGACCATCGGACGATATCATATATTATAGACGATTACTTAATATACTCTCAGAGACCGATTTGAAAGCGCTGAAGTAGGTAAATCTAGTATGGCGGTTAAACGTATAATATGATGTTATGAGTGCTGTTTAAAAGTGGCGTCTATTTTCAACAGACCAGTTGAAGACAATTTTCTCAAAAGACCAAAATGTTAGTATGCGTGTAATTTAGAAACTAAATGTTCAATATCTTTGCATAGTGTACAATATTGTATGGTGGAGACGGGACGCTTGGGATATTGGAGAAAAAACTATTTTTAAAATATTTATGTACCTATACCTACTTTTAACTGGACTTATTTATTTTTTGGAAATATTTTGAAAAATCTGTAAACTTGTATATTACCACCACCTAGCTGTGCGCTTGCTTTTAAATATTCTCAAGACACCATAATTCTGTCACAAATTCTCGTATTGCGACGCGCACGTCAGACCGAAATGTCTTTTTTTCTGATGATTATTTTATTCACTTCCACTTGCAACCCTCGTGCAATCGAGCATAGTGTTGTCAAGCCGTCGATGTCTAAGACCAGAATAGTCTCAAAGCTGAAAAGGTTATACGTATCTATACGTATCTACACGTCACTACATAACTATCACTCATCAGTGGCCAATATAGGTTTTTGGATCGCATTATAAATAATTTAACCGCACGGTGCGACTCGTCGGGGTAATATTATACGATTTAGACTTGTGCAGCCAACGCCAATGACGACACTTGGAGCTCTTCCATAATGGTGTACGACGGTCGAAACACTCATCGGCTCTACTAGCAGACATCTTTTTGCCACCGTCGTCGTACCGTTAAATAATTTAACTGCCGTGTTCACTTTTGCTCGGTCATCGCCGACGTTTTATCCTTCGCGGCGGAACTTTGGAAAAACTGTCACCGTCCACCATGACGTTATTTTTATACAGGAAAAGTCCGATCGTATTATGCAGAACATTGCTCTGCTCGTTTCCGCCCTGCAATGTCGTGTACGAAAAATCTTGGAGGAAATTAAATCAGACACGGGCGGACTAACGAATCGCAGTGCGGTATGACGAGACGAGGGTACTGACGAATCCCACGACAGTACAATAATATTATCTCAAACTGTTCGTTTTTATTTATTTTAATATTTTCGCGTATCAGCGAATATTTGCGAAACCAATATAATACGTGGTCGTATATAATAATGAACAGGTTAATTTATGATTGTTGGTTGAATGTCGAGGTATTACCTTTTTGAAAAATGTGAGTATCACGCCATCCCAATCGTTTATATGTGGCTCTTATTTTATTTGTTCATCCTTATAGTATTTTATACCTATATCATGTTTGTTGGTTAATCTGTCCATCAAATATTAATTTTTAAATATATATATTTTTAATTGCATAGTCTGAAACCGAATACTTTTGTGAGACTGCGGACTGTGTACCTACGTTCTAGATCAATTTATGGTATTAGAGTAAAATCTATATAAAGTTTTATATTAATAAGCATTTTAAGCTTAGACGAGCTTGCAGTGTACTAAACACGATTTTTCTCGGTGCTTAAGCGCCTATAATATTTATAGACGAATTATTGTGACTGTAGTGCAGACACGTGCACCATCAGCTACTATTAAAAAAAATTGCCCAGAACCAAATATAAAACGATATTTCTCCGATCAAATAATATATTATTATGTTTTTTTTTTTTTTTTATCTCGGTGGTTGAATTGTAGCTAATGAATGGGAGTTTATTTTTTGAATGACGATCGATATTTGTCCGTATGGAGAAAATCAATTCTAAACGTAATAACACATTTAGAACCGTTGTTGAATTGGGGGAATAATATATAGGCACTATACTGCGGTTCATACAGAAAATCGAATCAAATCGCAGAAAACATGTTAGACGAGTGATTGTGCGTGCGCGTGTCTGTGTGTCTGTGTGTCTGTGATGGAGAGAGGGTGGTAGAGAGAGACAGCGAGAGAAAGAGAGAGACTTTTTTCTTATTTCTGTGCATCGAGTAAAATTCTCAAAGCGCTCGATGTTTGGATTATATTATTTAAACAAACGTATATCGCGGCTTTGTGTGTATTGAAAACGACGTCTATTGTTAGTCGTGGCCCCAACATCTTACACGAAAGTTTTGGTTTGCTGTTGGAAGGAGAGTGCCAATTGTTCAACAATGACATTTTGGTCGGCGTGAAAAATTCGGCCATAGACAACAAACGCACTGTACCGGAGAGACTATAGTATTTCGTTTTCTCCTTAACAGTCGAAACAAGGGTCTGGTTTTTATCATATTTTATGTTATTACAAGTCACAACTTACAATACGCGAGTAAAATGTATGGCGATAGTAAAAACACGAATTGATCGATTGTATAATATAGAACCAATAACATTGTGTGGCGCCACTGATAGTTAAAAATCGATAAAAAATCATTTTAAGGACTCGATATATTATAATATTATAAAACGACAATAGCTGATACGTCAGTAACATAATACCTATAGAACAATAATACGGTCCACTAAGTAGGGCATCGCGCCTTATTTGTGCAGCATATTTTGTACATCGACTTAATACGATACTGTGCCTATACGATGAT
The DNA here is from genome assembly GCF_019925205.1 of Metopolophium dirhodum. Lineage (NCBI taxonomy): Eukaryota > Metazoa > Arthropoda > Insecta > Hemiptera > Aphididae > Metopolophium > Metopolophium dirhodum. Next base: position 72,164,829 of record NC_083560.1, read on the forward strand.
AGTTGAGATTATATTATTATTATAACAATTTTTTTAACAAGTTAGCGCATAAATTATGTTTGTATAATATTGGAGTAGGTAATTCTGCTGTAAATAACACTATATCTAAATTTCTCATAAGGAATGTATTGCCTTACCTTAAAGGTAAAATGGAATTCATATTATCTCGTCTCTGTGAATATTATGTAAATACCACAGTATTATTTCGAGTTCTTTTCCTCTGTGAAATTCCTAAAGTCTTGGTAAATATAATATCGTATAAGCACGGACTCAATGATATAAAATTGGAACAGAGAAAATTTATATTTTCTCTAAAGTGGGTTGCATTATAAACGGCAGTTTAACCATACAAATTTGTAAAAAAATGTCTAACGATTATAATTATTAATATAGGTACCTACCTGCTACAACCAGCCATTTGTTGTTATATTACTTAATTTAAAACCACCGCCGAGCATTGTTCGAAGTTTTCTACAATACATGTATACGTACTCAATGTGAGCGTGTAACATGTTTCCGTAACTCTACGCACAGTGCATTTATATATATGTATGCATTGTCACGCAAAGATAGTGTCTACAATATTTTCTCGTACAATTTCCATTTCCGAGACGCGTATGATTAGTAGCCATCGGCGTTGAATGTATGAATATAATAACTGTATCTAAATTGAGTCTATATGTTTTTGGATTGGGATTGTGAAGAAAACTTTATTTCGGTCCTCGGAACGAGTCAAAGCCAACGTGAATTCACATGACGTGTATTATAATACATACAGGGTGATTCACCTCTTTTTCCTCAATAATGCAGTTATTCAAAATCTAATTTTCGGAATTCTTAAATCATATTATACTTCCAGACCATTTTATTATTTTTTAATTCTTGAGATTTTTTGTACAGCTTAAGGATTGTGTCCTGCGGAGATACAGACTTCTGTTATTCAAATGAGAATCATTCCTTTTTTTACTTTTAAATTATTTAGTAGATAATATATTTTCTGAACGTTGTTGTGTACGTCTGCACAACTAAATAAATGAAATACGCAGTGAGGTAGTTAACCACTATACTTTATTTGAACACTATGTTAATACAAAAATACACGGATTTGTGGAGGCACTGTTGGACTGACAACGAGTGACTCGCCTTGGGGACGAGCGCGGTTGGGCGGGCCCGCTGTGGCTCAAAAGTGCCCTTGCAGCGGAACGCCATATACGCCGGCCGTGCTCGTTCCTACGGCGGATACAATATGGTTACATGTCAAAGAAATGCTTATATTACAAATACTTATATTACTAATGAAATGGGCTTATAACACCCCACGACTTAAACGAGAAATGGGGGCTAAATAGTCACAATGTTTCTCCTATGTTCTATGTAAAGAATAAATTTGACTACCAGGGTCGACATTTTAACGAGTAGTTTTTTAGTTATTGAACTTTGTGTACTAATACAATTAGTATTGATTTAATAACTAAAGGATAGTAGGATAATAAGTTACGGTAAAAAATGGGAGTTCTCATTTGAAAGACAGAAGCTTGTATCACCACAGCACTGTCCATAAGATGTAGTACGGAAGAATTCAAGAGTTTAAAAAAAATTATGGTCTTTGAGTAAGCACCTATAAATTTAAATTAAATCCGTTACTAAAGGAAAAAACATGGGGAAGACCGTGGTCGGTGAACAACCCCGTATAGGTATAGGTTATTGTATAGTGCGGACTACCGAAGTATACGAATTCTCTAAAATCAACAGACTATAGGTATAATATAATGGTATAACCTAACCTATCTGTATAAACACACATATATATAATATTATGTGTTATAAATTATAATATTTCTGACGCAGCTATATATATTAATAATGAGAACACTCGCGTCGTCATCACACCGATATACAAGTTACGTGGTGTCGATGTAAAGTTAAGTTTTTTTTTTTTTTTTTTTTTTTTTTATTTTATAAACATACGTAGAATAATAAATCCCGTTGGATCCATTATGGAAATGCTGTAGCAGAAGGGACATAACCTGCAGGCATAAATCGTACAATAGAAAAAAAAAAAAACAACCGAAGTCGGGTTGGGAAAAAAAACCTAACACTTTCGCATAAACATCAAGCTATATGCGTTTTCGGCGTTTTGTTATGTCATGTTTTTTTTTTTTTTTTAATACATAAATATTTTCTTAGCCGAAAATATCTTTTAGACCTTTTCGGTAGGGCAGGGCCGTTCGGTTGGGGAAAAAAAATAGTTAATATTATTATATTATATCTTTGGACGAAATCGTTGAAATCGGAGAGAGATAATCGTACCAGCCCTATAGTAATAATACTAGTATGGACCGGAAGCGTTACAAACGGCCGAAGAGCAACAGATATTATTGCAATGAATTTAAATGCGTTTGTAAATATTTTACAATATAATGAATACGAAATGTCTAGCAAAACGAATTGTAAAAGGCTCGCAACTGGACACGGTATCCAAAGAAATATGCCGGTGGACAAAACTGGAATAACAATATAATAAATATTAGATGGGTTGAAAACTACTACACTATAATTTTCAAAACAGTCGCCCGTCGTTCGCCTTATATAAACGTCAGGATCTATACTGTTACCTATAATTTATAATAAAAGCAAACGATATAAATATATAACCGAGTAACTGATTTGATAATAACGTAATATTATTCTTTGATAACATTATTATCGAGACACTCACGAAACATTCCATTGCGTACGGAAATAATTTGAAATCAATAGTAATATTGTTTTCGAATTATGGCGCGTCCATAACAATATTATGAGACAGAGATCGACCTGACGTTGATCAAAACTGTCACGATCAGCAAATCCTAATCTGAAATATTGTGTTCAACGTTTGTTAATAATATTATTGCATTGGGTACCTATTACAGGGTCGGAGTGTATCTAACCATGGCCGATTTATCTAGGAAAATTTGATATTATAAACGCGAAAGACGTGGGCCGACAGACATTGTGTAGTGATTCTTGAATATAATTTAAGTAATTAGTTTGATGGGATTTAACGTTATTTGCGGTACTGACACGCGGCACAGATCGTGTGAATGTATTCAAATCTTAAGGTTTTAATTTTTCGATTTCGTCGATGTTTCCAATATGATAATATAAAAACTCTTAAATCGGGTGTTTGATTTTCAATCCATGAACATATTTTTGTTATTACTTTCTATCCAACAATGCAACGATAAAGGTAATGGCAAATGCTAATAAAAATAAATACCACAAAAGACGATTAATTTCAGAAGAAAATATTACTTTTTAGGTAGGTTCTTATCAAATTTATTAGTTACGGTCTGTTTTCATTAAAAGTTGGTATTTATGAATTACTTGACCCATATTACATTTTTAATTTATTTTCTATTCCGATATCTCGATAAATCATTATTAATTGGATAATATCTCGGAAAACACATAATCGTAGGTAGGTACTCGAGGTAGTAACTGTACAAATAAATTTGTTTTCCGAATGCAATAAGTAGTACATATAATTGTATTATAAATAAAATAAACAAATAATAATATAAATAAATATTTACTATCATTAGAAACAGTTCTTGGTAACTATCGTTAAAACTCGTGTTTTAATAAACTCAAAAAGTTATTACGATATTATGTATATAAACTTATTATTGAAAATCATTTGAATTTTTTTTTCACAAATTTAGGAATGCCTATACTATAGTCTGAGAAGAACAAAAACGTAATTCAACAATAATTAACTTTAAATATAAATCCTTAGTACTTACCATAATTACATATAACTATATACAACTTGTTAAAATTTATTAAAACACATTGTTATACCTAGCTATGTTATTAATATTATTAAAAATATTATGTCTTTTGAAATTTCTAATTTCTAAATTTCTAAATCCATCTGCATATTACAATAACAATTTTAACCATTTAACCCTTTTTTTTAATAACTGCTATTATAAGTCCACGCACTATAGTTTATGTATTAAATTAATATTTTTGGTAAATTTTATTTTAAAACAATGCCAGATTTATAAATGGTCAATGCCATAGTATATGAATTCCATTGTGTTATTATTATAATAATTATTTTTTGTAACAATTTCAATTAAATGTTATCGCGTTTTTATATGGAATTTTAAAAATTATTTTATATGAATTTATTTAATTAACTACAAGTATAGACAGTGACAGTACGGAACCAATGTACTAATAATGTGAATCGTTTACTTAATAATTAATAACCAACATTGTAATTTTTTACTTAATATACCTAATATTACTATCGTCTAGACATTTTAAAATAGACAATTTAATGAAATAATTTCTATTCTATCTTAGCTTACGTCTTATTTACTGCCCGTTGTATATTTAAGTTTGGGCTTATACTCAATACAATGCCATGTTCAGTTTTTTATTTTTCTAACATTTCAATACAAAAATATTTTTCATGATAGGAAAACTATATTTTTACAAAAACCAAATTCTATATTTTCCAATGCTTCTAAAATATAATATTATTAATATTTAGTGTGTTTTCGAACGTTATAGTGTTGGCGTACATCGGCTGTGTTTCTGGAAAAAACTCACATAAAAGTTAGTTTGGTTGCCTACTTTAATTCCGTGTGCGGTGTGCACAAACACTAAAATATCACAATAATATTATTATAACAATATTTTTATTGTTTGTAAAAACCACGTTTTTCGTCGTTCCTCCTCCAAACAGAGATTGATATTTGAAACGCCAAATGTGTCACGGCAGTTTTTATTTAAAATACTATTATGATACTATTATTTTACTATCATTGTTTTATTCGTGTACGAGGCAGTAAAATATCTCTCGTTAAAAACGCCCAAAACTATTGTGTCGGATGTATTGTGTACTCGTGTGTCTGTGTATAATAATATAGTAATACGATTTCGCTGCCCGTTGGTCGTATACTGTCAAATTTCATACGTCGTCGCCAAGACGTTACAGCTGACGTCGAGACCAATTTCGATTTATGTAGAACGTCTGGTTTTCACTTATGTTTTGAATCTCACCGACCGAATACGATGTCCGGCGTTGTTGGTTTTCGAACACGTAATATTGATGAGATTTCGGCAGATTTCGTTCGGTAAAAAGTGTGAAGCCACAAACACCGATTCAATGTCATCGGATAACATAATAATATTATATAATATTATTATTTTGTTATAATAAAAATTACCAACGACGAAAAACTAAATCCAAAACATCAGCATTTTTTTTCGACCGATTCCAATGGAAAAAATCCGCAACAATGTGCCTATAAGGCCTTATAATGTAATTCATTTTTTTATTTCGTATTTGGTTATAAATGTTAACAATATAAAACACGTTCCCTTTTTAATATACGAAACGTTCAAATAATATATATTTTTCGAATAATGGTTTCCTTTTTTTCATATGCTTATTTGCCCATGCTTTTCATGTAAAAATGATGTATTTTCCTTTTTTTGTGTGACAATCACTGACCGGAAAAACCGTACGGATGATAATTTAGTAACCGTATATTTAATTGAAGAGATTTCCAAACTTTTTCTTTAGTTATACACATGCGTGTGTTTTATTTTATTTAGTGCGTTTCATTTTACTAAACAAATCTTAATGCGATAAGTTTTTCAATTTATTTACAATATCTGTATACAATTTAATAAATATTGGTTATGAAAAAAAAAATGATAATACTACTTTTAAACCCAAAATATAAAAAAATATTTAAATCGTTTATCGTTTTATTTTAATAATAATTTAAGGTTATACGCAGTGCGAATAATTTATTTGCAGTTGACTCTATTAATGTTTTTTTATCTCTTTCACAACCATTGAACAAAAAATGAGTTCCATTTCAGCTTGAGACACTTTGGTGGACACAAAATATGATAAATTAAAGTGATACCTAAAATCATCGATAGTATCGAATATTTTTCACTAAATCATTGATCAAAACTATTACATCATTTTGAGCTTAAAATTGATTTTGGTCGATGGTAATTAACGGCTCCTTAACGTTCGTGCATGGTACTTTTTAGTTGAAACAATATTAGAAAAAAATTAATGCGATTTAATGATTTAGTGTGGGTATAGACATACTCATAATAGGTTACTCATATTTGTAGATTTTTTTTAAATATTTTAATCTTCTCGAAGTGTGTTGCTTCATCCACGCCATCCAGTCAGTTTTGTATGTTCAAATCAAACAATTTACTTAAGGTTTTCAATTTTACAGGTTTTAAATTGTAAATTTTATTCGTTTTTAATGAAAAATAAACATTTAAATTTTACCTCTACCTATATATAAATTTGAAATCTGTTGTAATGTTATTTGCGTTAGTAAATACGAGTAATAATAATATAATACCATTATGTCGCCTAGACATTCAGTAAAATATGTCAAAAATATTTTCCTTATTTTTTTGTAATTTGTGTGTTACTCTATTATGATCTAGGCACCCACGTATACATATTATACAGTCGCAACTGAACTCGCGTATTATCCAAATCGTTTTGTTCGAATGAAAAATATGATTTATCCGGCTTTTAAGCTGTAAATAATAACACGGCACTGTCTTCGGTGAGCGAAGCGAGACGAGTGATTCGTCAGTGCCAAAATACCACCAACACTATATTTTACCGTCTGCGCGATGTGCAGAGGTGCGAAAGAAGCGTGACGGCTGCGCAACGCCCAATCATCGTTTCTGTGCGCTATTATTTTCGTTCAAGTGCATATTATACTACGGCTAAGTAGGTAGGTATATTATGTGTATAAAACTCACTGCGATAATAAAATTGCTGCAGTAATTTTAGTAAAATATTTTTTTTTTTTTTATTTTTTTACGCAAAAAAGCCACGCTACAGTTTCGACGTGATATTACAATAATATATTTTTCTTCCTCCGCAGAACAATAATTACTACAAAATTATATATATATATATAGGTAGGTGGTATACAGTCGTCGGACATTTTTTTTTATTCGCTGTGCAGTGCACTGCAGCTGTAGTTGCAGTTGTAGTCGTTTGCTGCAATAAAATTCATAGAAGCAGTAATAATAACAATATTGTGTACCTATCGCAGCTACGAAAAAAATACGAATACGACTCGCGCCGGTAGAATCGATTGGTTTTAAGAGAAATCAAATTCCCAAGAGTGGTTATTACAACACAATTCGTCAATATTGACAAGCGCGTTTACTTGAAACGTTTGTTGATATTATAATTACGTCGGAAGAAATCATGTTTTCCGTGGCGAAATTTGTCCATACCAGTAGTTGGGTAGTAGTTGGGTAGTAGTTGGGTAGTATTGCACTGCTTATACTATAGTTAAATAAAATCATAATATACCTACCTATGTAATCCCCACGCGCGTCTGTATTTATTCTGATTGAAGAAATTGGTTTAAAACGTTTTATTTAACTCCCGAGTCCGACTAACTATATTATATAATATAGACGTTTCCTTTTTTTATTCCCCATGCTCGCCCGTCGGGACCGTTCACGGTTATATGGCTTTGTTTTTCCACAAACGACGAAGGTCAAGTGAAATATGCTATATGGTAATATACACTATTAAAAAAAATAAACGTTATGTCGTTGCATATAATATATATATATCACTGTACCACTGCAGCTTGGAACTGATACTCGCGATAATAGTATTGTACAATTATTATAAGTCGACAACGACTTAGGTGCCCACAATTTCGTGTCGTGTACAACTCTCGTGCACCTATATTACTAGTCCTTGCGCGGCGGCGCGGCTTAACTCGGAGTGGAAAAAAAATTAGTAACGTTTGGCTATGTACGAGAAAGATTTATATGAAATTGTTCGTGTTAATTTTTTTTTGTTTCAAACGCGTTATACGATTAAACGGCGTACGCGTTGTAACACAACAGTGCGTTGTCGAATGTCGTTTTTCGTGTTTGTATGATATTATGTTCATAACCATTATATCACCATAGAATTCCCGGGGCTCATAAACACGATGCGAGGTTAATTCAAAGTTATTTCAAAACAGTCGGTCATGTCAAATGTATAATATAAGTACTTAACCGTATATATACTGGTACGTTTGTACAGTGTTCGCGGTACACACATCACAATAAAACTCGAATAAAAAATAATGTCGGGTAAAGAAAATATTAAGGTTACGTGAGGTGCAGAGAGATAGGGACATTAATAAAGAAAAATCATTTTCAGTAAAGTAATTTGTTGTATTTTCATAGGTATGCACTGCGTGTATACGTCATCGTCGTGTGTAATATATTTTACCGCTTGTGGTCTGAAAAGCAATAATCTCGTAAGTCGTAATACGATTCTGTTTTCTCCGCGGAAGGGTGAGAGCGGCCGGAGAGGAAACGGAAAGAGAGACAGAGAGAGAGAGAGAGAGAGAGTGAGAGAGAGAGATAATAACGTCGAGAGGCCAAACTATATATGTTATATCACAAGCATGGAACGCTGCAGCAGGGACCGCCACCACAGACCAAAATGTAATTACGTGATAGGATTTTTGTATGGGATTATTATTATTATGCATCGATAAGGACGAAAAAGAGGAACGGCCGAGGGGAGCGGCCGCGGCGGAAAACTGGCTGGCTGAGCCCTAACTATATAATACGAACACGCTACATATATATATATATATATATATAATACATATTATATATATAACTAGTTGTGGGTCACCGTACAATAAACTTGAGATAATCGCCGTCGTCGAACGACGAACGACGACGACGACGAATCTTTCTCCCCGCGTACGGAAAAGAGTCACGGAGCGGGCAGCGGCGCGAAGGAGACGCGACCGCGCGGAGAAAACAAAATAAACTCGGCTTTCCCGAGTGCGCCAAACCGCCGCTGCAAGACGATCTACAAAAGGTTTATAGTATTATACGTATCGTGCAGCGTACTATATAATAATATATACGGACGGGCATAATATAACGCTATCCGATCCGCGTACGCGTATATAGGGGGTGATTGCGGCAGGTTTTCCAGCGGGTGCGCCGGGCGTGGTCGTCCGAACCGCCGCTGTGGCGGCCCTCCGAAAGGATATTATATTATTATACTATAATATTATTATCCTGCCGACGGGAGAAAAATTTGATTACGCCGAAATCGCGCGGACATCCAGATGCGGACCGGACGGTATGACGTGTCATCGCCCGACAGCGCCAACATTAGTCCTCAGTCCTCATACTACCTATATAAATACATCGTACCCTTGTACAACAGTTATATGCGTAAACGCGGTTTCTATACAATATCCGGGCCTGCAGCACCGTCGTCGTTCGGTCGTGATAATAGTATATTATCATCGTAATATGATATTGTTGTGTACCTACTGCGTGATGAGTGGTCGGTTTGACAGCATGGCTCGTTATTTTCATATTCGATTTTCGTACTTGAAAACTAACAACGTTTTCATCAAGTTTGAACAAGTCCTTCCTCCGACACTGTATAATATCATGTCTTATAAAATATACAAATATTTTATTTCGATTTATTTTAAATGGGTTTTTTTTTTAAATGTTAAGCACACCGTGTGTGCCTCGTCACTTTAACAGAATATCCCTTGCCATTTTTCTTTGTTCAGTTACGCTTTAAAATAATATCACTGATAGTTATTGATAATATGTTTTCATTTAAATTATTGAAAAAATATTCTGTTTCTGATTAAGAAATTAAAAATATAAATTATCATTGAGAACTGAGAAGTAGGTGCGTTAAAACCACTGCCTATCTACGATAAAAAAAAACACATTATATTACAATATCAAAATAAATGTAGTGTTATAATTACTTTGAATTACGAACGATTATTTTTACTTCCTGCGAGAAAATTAGTATAACCACAATGGATCACCCTGCAATATACCTAGGTCCCGGTGAACGATATACGAGGAGTTTTCTACCGGTGGCGTGTATTTATACCACAAAACGCGACCTGGGAAAAGCCCTATTGTTTGGCGGAATAATAATAATAATCGTATAGATGATAATGGCGAAGATGACGATAATATTATATTATTATGACAATGATAATAAATTATAATTTTATGTGACTGTCACGGAATCGATGGCTTATTGTTTCAGATAATGTACGATAATAATAATTGTAATAATAATCATTACAACTCGATAATATTATCACATTATCACGAGGCGTATAATAATATAATAATAATTAATAATATTAAAATCAGGGACTAGAACCTTACCGAAAAGAACCTGTTTAGGAACCGGAACCCTTTGAATATTGGGAACTGAAACCTCACCGAAACCATTACTTAAATTAATTTTAATAGGTACTGGAATCTCGCCGGAACCCTTATTTAAATTAATTTAAAAACCAGAACCTTACCGGAACCGATACTTTTACTTTACCAATTTTTTTACATTAGTATAAAACCAAAACGGGTAGCAAATTTTTATTTTTTAAGAACCGAAAAGAAACCGAAACACAAATTTTAGTATTTCTGGGAACCAAACCGGAACCGAAACCGAAATTTTAGTTTTTCTGGGAACCAAACCGGAACCGAAACCGAAATTTTAGTTTTTCTGGGAACCAAACAGGAACCGGAACCGTAAAAACCATCAAGGTTCCAGTCCCCGATTAAAACGTTATGTTCCTGGCAGATATTTTATCCGTCGGAATCGCATAATATGTTTGCACGATAATTATAATCAATTTACGAAATAGTACAATATATAATATTATTATAATGATAACAATAATATTATATTATTATGTTCTTTCGGCTAGCGTTCCACTATTTTCATACTACGTAGTACGAACCCGGCAGCGTGCTGCAGCGGTATCAATAATTAAACGTTCGGCGTTTTTATTGACAGCAAATTATCATGAATCATTTATAATCGGCGGACGAATAAAACACCCCGACGGCTAAACGTACCGTCCTATATACCCGACTCCAACGTGTGTTCGAAACGTTTCGGTCGCTGAATAATGTCTGTTTAACAATTAGTATCTATATTTAAATTTAATTTCCGCTAGTCGTCCGCAATCGTTTACGCGACGATAAATAATGAACTCGTCCCACCGATAAATACGCGATTGAACGCATAGGTAAATAATGGGGAGGAAAAAAAAATGAAAAAAAAAAAAACCAAAACGCCAACACATCACGCGCCGCATCCTCGCGGGCACCAGAGGCATTCGAACTGAACAATAATAGAATAATTGTAATTATCGACGTTTCGATGTAGGTAATAATTTATTATAATATTATTATATAATTACGAGAGCGTTGTGCCGTTTCGTCTTGGTCGTAATAATTAAAACACGTCCTATCTGTACTCAGGCGTGTAGTTAGAAATTTAACCTAACCATAAAATATTTCGTGGAAATGTGAAGCACATATTTCAACAAGTATATTTTTTTGAATAAATACGATTGAGGGGGGGGGGGGAGGGGTGATTCAAAACTCAAAACACCCTCCTGGATATGACGACGTGGCTGTAGTATAAAATACATCGAAATACCGGTCGGCAAGCGGCGGTTCTTTGGACGGTATTTTAATAATATACGATAATAATAATTTGATAAACTCATCATAGATGCGTGAGATATAATACGTATATATATATATATATCTATTATATTATTACATAGACACGCGGTATCGCCGTCGCCGACTTGCATACTAATCGTGAGTTGAATAATACAGATGGGCACCTACCAATATAATATCATTATGTTCAACTTCGTCGTAATAAAACATAAAAGGACGCATCAAATGCATTAACATAAGCGTGTGCGCGTCTCCGATAACCACTTTCAACTGCACTTTGTCGGTAGATGGGTACTTGGTGTATTAAACGCGCCCAACCCGCACCACCGTTTGCGCACACGAAGGGGTTGGTGCGGTATCCAGATTACCCCCCCCCCCCCCCCACCCCCAATTATCTCTTTTTTTTTCGCTCTCCCACCGTCATATTTTTATAATAAGCACTACTTTATTGAATCATAACAATAATAATTACAGAATATTAATTATGGCTCGTTGCATAACATTATAATAATATTACTGCACGGTACTGCGTATGTACAAAATTAAAAAAATATAATTTATATTTATTCATAATATTAAATTACACGTAAAATAAACTTTCCATGACTTTACTACCTACGCTGCTTTGTTCACGTCGATACTTGCATTTATATTTCGAAGCTGCGTCGTGTTTTTGCATTCAAACATTGAATTTCAAAGTAGAAATGAGATTGGTTTGGTTTTGAATTATTATTGTTTGGGTGTTAATCATAGACCTTATACTAACTTAGTATAAGGTCTATGGTGTTAATATAGACTTGCGAGTTCCATCTGACACACACGACGTGTATCGCAAACATTGTGGTTGGCATTCTCAGAAATCAAACAAATAGGTTTTCGTATAGTCTGTGCAATGTTTTTTTTTTAACTAGTAGAGTTATTTTTCGTTGACTTTAATGACATGATAACAATATGTATATTACAACAACAGGTGAATTCAAGTTAGTGTTAAGTTAATATATATATTTTAAGATATTAAATTCGTTGTCATCAGCCATACCTATAATAATATTGTATGGATTTTATTTTTTTTTAATCATCGATCCCCCTCCCCGATCCGAAAATCACCTCTGCTCAGCTACGACCGCGGTAGGTAGGTAGGTATACGACAATAATAATATTTTATTATTATCATCGACGTCGTCGTCCGACTGCCTTAGCCACAGCTGCCGTCGTTGGCAGCGGACAGCTACTTCTCGGTCTGCGCCCGTATGTACCAGGTATACGTTAAATACCGCCGCGGTCGCATCTCCATCTCGCAGGTGGGCCCGACAACCGAACACTACTATGGACGTATTTTATGCGTTTTACATACCACCCGATGTCTCGGACCGTGCGCGTATATATTATAATAATAATATTATTAATATAAGTCGTGTGTGTGTGTGTGTGTGTGTGTGTTGTAGTAGTATGGTGCCGATCGAGCCAACATGCGCATTACAATAATATTGTAGGACGCGGCGTCATATTATTATTATTATTATTATAAATACGAATTTCGTAGATTAACCCGGTCCCCTGTGAATAATTTTAATACGAACGGGCCAACGCGTAAACTCGTATTATACGCGTACCTACATCAACAATACTGTTTGGGTATACCTGCGATGATAATATTGCGTATATGGAAGAGGTGGACCACCTGTACATAAATCAGTGCCCGTAACCGTCCCGCGAGCACGGCCGCCGCGGGGGGGAGGCGCTCGGTTTTTTGATATTTTACAGGAGCTATTAATCAAACGATACCGAGGCGTATCCTTTAAGGACGCGCGCGTTTTCTTCACGACGATGCGTATACGCGCCGCGGTCGCCGCCGCCCACCGCCCGGTCGCCGGACGAAAATGATTACTGAATCCACAGAGATGACAAATTGCCAGTGGGAAGTGCACGTATTATGTGTGTGTGTCTGTATCGTACGGTATGGTATTGTAACACACCATGGTGTATGTTATATTGTCGTCGAGAACCAGCTCCGGCTGTGTGTGTGTGTGTGTGTGTGTGTGTTGGCGGGGGAGGGGGGTGGGCCGTAGATGATTGTATCATGTTAATGCGACGGCATTATAATAATACGTCGTTGTGTCCCTCGTATTATATTATACCTGTATCTATAGATATATATCACATACGAGCAGGTGGAAATATAAATATTATATAAATGAAAAGAACGCGGCGTGAACTATGAATAAAAAAAAAAAAAATGAAAAAAATAAAATAGTTATAATAATAATAACTACCAAAATGCATTTGAATAACATTTATTCACGTCCGCAGTATACAAACGCATACAAACACGTAAATAAGCGTATAACGGACGTCTGTATACGAATGTCTAAATATTATGGTGACTGGTCGTCGAAACGATGACAAATCGGCGTGTATTTAAACGGTTTTTTTTTTGTTTTGTTTTCGTTGTCTTGAGGTTATTATGACATGCATAGATATAGGTAGGCACTATCGGCAAGACGATATCATTATCAGCGATGTTTATGCGCGAGTTGACTCGATATCGATACTCGACCATTGGACCTCTGAGCATGTAGATTTTTTTTTAAACCGGAACAAACGTTTTTTTTATATAATTATTACAATTTGTATGGCAAATATCTATTATCACAACTCCACGACATCCGCAACCAGTTTTTAAATTCTATTTTTTTTTCGTAACTGTTATACCACACACATAATTTTATGTTTATAAGGTAAAATCTAACTCAGTATTACAAATCGGGATGAGTACATTACAAGATTATTATCAAATAAGTTATAGAACGAATTATTGTCGTCGGAAAACGGAAAGATAAGAAGATTTCGTCAATAATCGTCATCGCCGAGCCGGGAAAATAATTTTAAAACAGATTTCGTCAGTCAATCAAGGCGTAATCAACTTGATTATTTTATCATATTTGAATATTTATATTTTATCAAAAAAATATTTAAATCATTATTTTTTTTATTTTGACTTCTACTTGAAATGTTTAATTAAAAGACAACATTTTAAAATAAAGCATTGAAGTTTAATTCCGGGATAATTATTGGCTATCCCGAAATATTTTATTGGGACTCTGCACCTATATTCGAAACCGGTACAGTCTCGGCAAAACCAGAAAGTATGTCAACCGTACTATATATCGAGCTTGGAGTGAGTCCAGTTTTACATTTTTTTCAATTTTAATTGTCCCATAGTGTGTTCATAGTCGTATTGCTGATATTTTTGGTAAAACCTGATATTCTTATATAGTAATTGTAACATTAATTCGTAATTTTATTCATCGTGTAAGATAACGATTGTAGATTTATGGATATATTATATTCAGTTTTAGAATAATCAAATAAAATTTAAATTTATACACAATTTCAATTCAATTTCCTTATCAAATACACAAAAAATGTATATCAATCAAACAAAAAAAAAACAATACATTCATTAGGTAAGGATAATATCAGAAATATAATATGTCATGAAGATGTCAGATTTTAAGAATCAATCGAAATCAAATTTTTTATGTCATCATCAAAAGAAATAAAGAGTACGGATCATAATTATTTTAAAACGACATAATTATTGAAAATAACTTGGTATAACATTTTAAAACAAAGATCACATAAATAAATTGTGTGCGTAAATTGGCCAGATCACCCCTTCGTGGTGCACTTTGGCACCCTGGGGAACGTAGTTTGTTTCATCTGGTACGGACATATTATAATTAACTAAGTAAGATACAAATAATTTTCAGTTTGGAACGCATACACCACGGGTCATATACTTTTTACAGAAGCACTCTGAACATTATCCTGGTATCATAATTTTAGGACGCACTCGGAAGATCCCCCGTAGGACGATCTCCGAATACAACTACAATGGTTGTGGGAAAACGATATAGTAATTATATTTCCCCAAGGTAATAACCGTGACCACGGTAATGTGGCATGTATAATATGCCATCAGGTACGAGGCGAGTGCGTGCCACGCAACTATCAAATGAAAATAGATGGCTTCTAATGCATCACGTCATATAGCAGGACGATTGGTTCGTATGTCGCGATATAAAAATGTATACTTTTCCCGAACGGACTCGATAAATGCAAACGTAGTTCGTCTGGAGGGAATATAATTATATAATATATTATGTATATTATCATAAAAGGATCGATGATAATGATTAATAATAAATATTATTAGAAAAAACGAAATTCGGGCGGTGACGCGCGGGTCGCCAGCAAAAAACAAAAACGAAAAAAAAAAAACGTTTAATCGCCAACGCACCAGTTATCGAAAGAGACAGCTGCTAGAGAAAAACGCGTTGACCGAATTTTTTTCTATGCGTTTTTCCCGTTCTGTTCCAAAAGTCGTTCGGTAATACTATTAAAAGGAAAGTTATTATAATTATTCAGTCGTTCAGTTTTTCAAACACAAAATTCCGTCTTAAACCATCTGTAAGTGAATTAGCTTATATATTTGTATTTTATGTATTAAGTAATTATGATGGTTTTTAGACGATAAAAACTATGTACCTACGTTATTATTCACGAATGCTTGGCCACGTTTTATATTATGATACTATGTTACCATTAACTTGAGCGAAAAAAAAATATAAAATTTAGAATAGAGGAAACGAAAAAATGTGAACTTTAATCTTCTTAATATGTTGAATTATATATGGTTTAGAAACTTGAGAGCAAACAATTAATATTTTATTTTTTCATTTATATTATTATATTTATATCCCATAAACATTGTCTGTACAGCTTACCGATGAAAGGTTTATCCGAGCCAACTACTGCGTTTCTAGTAGATACATCACACACACAAAAAAAAAATAAAATAAAATACGGGCGCTTTGGATTTTCGCAGAGTATTTGATATTTTCTCATTGAGTGCTTCGAACCCTTTGAATACGTTCCATCATCGTTAGATAATCGATTTTCATTCGCAGATAACTTAAAAGCATTTATTTGATGGAAATTACTGTGCGTCGTCATAAAGGAACGCTGCACCGCCGCGTGTATGGAATAACGTTTTTACGTATTCTGTCGATGATAATATCGCCGTCTCACTTTCCTGAGGGAACCAAAGGGTTCTCTTGGCTATGCAAACATATAAATAATAATAATACAAAAAAAAACATGGGGTTGTGTACACGATAGTAGATTAAATAGATGAAAGCGTATCGAGTTGAACATCATATTTTTGAATAAAAGTGTTTTTCATAAGTCGTTACTCATTAAAGTGGAAATAATACAATATTTATGTAGGTACTGCGATGAGTGGTAGTAACTGATATAATATCGGTAGTTTACTTAAATACCAGTCATTTTACTTTGCAAGTCTTACATATATATGGAAAACGAGTAAGGTGGTTACAAAATAATAAGTAAAGAAATTATAAGTATACCTAGGTACATTAAATGCGCAAGATTGTATTTCATCATTATTTGATAATTTTGTTATATTATCAATATCCAATTTTTCGATATTTTTCAGCCGATTTGTGTAATATCGATAATTTCCATTTTGTTAAAAATAATTACACATATTATAGTACACGCGTGATGTAAGGCATTATATGTATATACATCGATGTAATGATTACACGGAAGGCCAAACACGACTGATATTCAGAGACGATGTACATCGTACTCAAAAGCTATTCACTATAGTAAAAGGAAATAGATGAAACACGTTTATAACATCCATCCCTCTCCGTTAAAAGGGGTATTTTATCGGTTCACATCCCACTCTCTCTCTCTCTCTAATCTCCAATACCGATTACGGTATATTATACAACATCAATTATTTTTATTATTATTACTGGGCTTGGCACATCTATACATACAGTTATAAAACTACATGATTCAGATTTACGAACCCCTAAAAACCACTGTTAATAACAACAGATGGTATCATCTCATTTGCTTTTTGTGTATTAATTATTATGACTGTATCGAAACCGTTTCGATTGCGTAAACGACTTCCATAAAGTCAAACCGTTTTTGTAGAGGGTTTCAAGAAAATAAATTGCATCGAGATATACGACGCGGTTGTTTTGGGGCATATACATCCGTTTATATATGGACATTTCATTTGGTGAAAGTCGGAAATTGATAATAATGGTAAATAGACGTGTTTTGGTCGGAACGAAAAAAGTTTGTTTACATAGTCTGCTTTTAAAAAAATAATACCACACATATTATTATAGGTATACTTGTCGAACAGATATATAAAAGTAGAAAAGGACACGTTCGAAGTATAAACAATGAATTGAGTAAAGAAACTTCAATAATACATGTGGTGGTCGAACCTCGAGGGACTAATACTGTCCACAACGTACACTCTTTAATATACATTTGAACCAAATAAATTATTAGAATACACACGGAAAACTAGCAGTTTGTTTTGCAGACGGTACAGGATTGTTTGTTGAAGGCCAGTTCTGGGACGAAAAATTCGGTAGCGTATACTATATACATTTCGGCTTGAGAAAAATCCCGAAATTCCATACCTTCGTAGAAATAGTTTAAAAAACTACAAATATTTAGGTATAGATATTTGCCGTAATATTAAATGGAACTACCACGTCATCAAACTTGTAACAAATGAATAAATAAAAATAACGTATGCTTTCAAAAATCCATCAGATAATTTAGATCATAAGAAAAATTTGAATTATGTAATGTGTATCAAACATTAAAATAATCAATTATTAACTACTAATATTACCAATATTAATTATTGTATTTTTATACAGCTAGTCAGGGCGGTACGCATAAAACAAGTATTCATTCAAAAAAAATACAAAATAGAATATAAAAAATGATTCTAAGAAAGGACTTCAAGATACCTTCAAAATACTTATATAATAAAACGATATAAATGTACTATCAGTAAAACAATTTTACAAAGCTTCTGTACTTTACATAATTAAAAATAATCTTTCTTTTAAAACTGAACACGGATACCTATAATACAAGACTATAATATCTAATATCAAAGTACCAACCATGCACACAATTAACACACTCCACATAGGTACTTTTATATCGCTCCAAACAATCACAATATATTACCATTGTAAATTTACATTATATCTCTTTCGAGATCCTCAAAATAATAAATTTACATTTTGGCTACTACAAGATCAAAATATATAGACTTGCATTCAAAAAAATTATCGCATCATCGCATTACTTATTAGTTATTATATTAATTAGAATATTCAATTATAAGGTGTTTTTAATAATTATTGGTAATTTAAGTTGTATAACTTTAACATGAATTATTTTGTATTATTCAACTACACGATGTGACACATAATATTACACCAGGTATGTAAGTAATACTTACCTATAATTACAGAAATATAGAAAAAAATATGTATTTATTTATATAGATATTTTGAAGTTATGTGAGAAAAAGTATTGTAATTATTTATTAATTGTATTACTTAACTATTTAATGGTTCTGTATTTCAAATCATTAACTCTTGCCCCTCCCCTCCCACGTATATGTTCACTTGGGCCCATTGTCTTCTTGGAGAATAAATAAAAATGTAAACAAATATTATAATATACTAATTTTAAAGCTTTAACATTTTTTAATCTAATCGTTACATCGGTTCACTTATCACGAAAAGCGATGTCTTGCGTTTATACCGATTACCGGGTATAATCATCTGAACATGCCGTTGCGATGTGTAGTATTATATAATATAATATATCCTACAGAAATGACTAACATTTCAGCATAATCTATCGTATAGAGAACACGAGTGTTCATTTCCACGCGATGTGTACGACTACAGACGAATGAAATAGTATGTTCAGTTACACAATTTGTTTAATGGATTTAATGAGGGCAGCGCAGTGAACATTAGCGATGGTATTGCGCCATACATATGGGGATCATGGCATGCCCAAAAACAATACATTAAACTGCAATAATATTTGATAAAAAAAAAAAAAACCCCCAAAAAAGTAATAATAATATTGTATAATACATTTCACTTAATAATATTACAATAATAATAAAATGTAATGCTTAAGCGTAGACGATATCGAGTCGTATAGTAATATATTCTAATAAGCCACACCGATATTGGCCGTCAATAGAGAGAGAGAGAGAGAGAGAGAGAGAGAGAGAGAGAGAGAGAGAGAGAGAGAGGGAGAGAGAGAAAGAGACGGAGAGAGTTTAACGAAAAACGCATTTGGCATTATATTATTTTGTTTGGCTTTTTTGGCCGAAAAACGATTCAACGCAGTTTTGCCCTTTTTTCCATCGTCCCCCGAACGTTATGGTCACTATGGCGTGTCCGCCTTTAATATACTGCAGCAGCCCAAGTGCCCGACTATGTATATACCATCGTCGTACCTATATACAGACGGCGATAATATAATAAGGGACGGGCAAAGCGCCGACACGGCGTTTTGTCACCGTCAACGGGCGGGTTCGTCGTCATCCTGCGAATGCACTGAGGATACACTGAACAATATATGTATATTATGTATTATTATTATTATTACTATTATTATCTAGTGCATACGCCGAACGTACCTAACTATGTATGCAATTATATCAAAAAGAAAACAAATCATTGCGAATAACCTACAACGGTCGACCGTGTTTTCGGTATATATACGGCGACGACTGCATAGCCTGTGTATATTTATTTTACAAATCGCTGTGCCGAACCGTTTGTCCGAATGAAACAAAAAAAAAAAAAACAAACCCGAAAAACCCGAAAAACAAGAAAAAAATACTAATGAAACTCGACTCGTGCAGAAGCACCACCCCACATCCCCATCGCACCGAAAACCGTTCGGATATCATCGCGGCAGTATCCGACGCAGTATCCGACGCTCAACGTATACCCTTGCTCGGTGCTCTTATGTGTATGTATAATGTATGTATGTAAGTACGATGTATGCATGTATATAATGTATGTATATATTATATACCTCTATTGGTGATTTATCAAAGCATCGCCATCTCTCCCAACCCCCCCCCCCCCCCACACCATCAACCCGTCGCAGCCCCCGAACCGGGGCATTTTATCAAAAGATTAATTATGCTGCCACAGTTAATGTTATACCGTACCCGGCTATATACCCAAAAGCCTTTCCCCCGCGCCGTCCTATCGCGGGACGTTTATAGAATAACAATAATCCTCCCGCAAATTACTCCGGGCCGTTCGTCAAACCCGCGTGGATTAAATCAAATTAAAACGCCCATTAGTTATTTACTGAAAATGCACGACTCGCGCGCGCGACCACTGTGCCTCTCGGAAAACACTTCGGGGCACGAGACATATTTTTCCGGGCGAGTGGTATAGGGAGCGCGGTGGTATCGTCGTTACAGTATCACATAGCACCCAGTCGTCATAACTATATAACTATATGACTAATATGACATGATATATAACTATAATATATAGTTATTACAAGACGTATTGGGTATGTATACCGCGGTCGTTCCGCGCGGTCATACCGACCCGTTTCTGCGAGCGTCGAATTCGTAGGGGATTCTTTTTCTTTTTCTTTTTTTATAAAATACGCTTTTTCGAGTCGTCGGGAAAAACTCGTAAAGTCTTGCGGTTTATCCCATTTGTAGATTGAAAATCGAACACACGCGGACGTTACTTTAAACGAGTCGATTTTCGGCGTATTATAGCTATATATTATGTCGATCAAAAGTTACTGCGCGGGGGCAAACGTAAACTAGATTTTAATTAAATCTCCTCGCTACATCGTGTTTTAATAAACAGAGTTCAAATCAGAAATGCGTATCGATCGCAACGATTTTTCATTAAATTTTCCAAACACAATAAGACACCCTACTCATTGTCGACTGTTTGTCTAACTAAATTCCAGCGTTTATAAGTAGATCGTAAATTAAAAATAAAATCAAATTTAACGGTCTCTAAATTGTTTGAATGTTTTAATATTAATAATAAAATAGCTATAGGTATAATTATAAAAATATAATTTATAATCATTATCAAAACAAATTATCCGATATTTTTTTCACTATTTTAATGAAAATTAATTAACACCAATTATTATCTATTATGATTTTGTTTTGTAGTTGCAAAATTACATTTTTTGTACCCTCAGCTAAAATTGTTCGTATTTGTATCATTATAAACGAATGTTTATACATAAAAAATGTATTGAAATTAGGTATATTTTACAGTTTATTACATTTTTAAGGTAGATGAATTATTAAAAAAAATATTTATGTACAGTTCAGTGTTTAAAACACATAAATACATGATGATTTTTTATTTATATTCAAAAATACTTGTAACTATTATAGCCGCTTTTTGATGAATTGATTACTTACGAATCTTTATGATGTATATTGTATATATATAGTGTCATACATGATAGGTATATGTTCGTGTTTGCTTAATACAATATTAAACAAGTTTTAACTATTTCAGTGAGATTAAGTTCAGCAATTTCATTTATTTTATTGTTTTTTTAAAACTTTTATACAATATTAAAAATAATATTGGCGTACACATTGTTTCCATTATTCAAAATAAGTCCAATCGATGTCTTTTTATTTTATTTTTTTGTTTTTTTTGTAACCACTGAGTTTTTAAAAACATTTGGAAGGATATTTTACAATGAATCTATAGGATAAAATACAATTAACAGTTGAAACTTTTTTTCCAATTCTAGAAATGTTTAGCGAAAATGTACGCAGTCCCATAATGTGTAACATATTTGGTCCTTTGTTCCATCTTGGAAGACAGATGGGAAATTATAAAGACCGAACGTTTAATGTCTTATTTCTCGCTTCCGCCGGCCGTTTATGGACCAATAATCAATATAAAAGGACGATTCTTCGCGGCATTGACCAGCAGCCGACGGATTGATTGTACGGACGAATCGCGTAAAAATAATTAATCGCAGCGATTTTCTACAGATTTTAACCGCCCACTCTGTGTTTCCGGAGTCTGCCCTCATCGGACGAACGTCTCTCGTCGAATGTTTTCGAGGCAACAATACGTACACATAATATTCTAAGGTGTATATTATAGAGAGAACGCTATCCGATAGATTGCCTCGGGCACGTATCGAAGTCGTCGTCGGCGACGGGTGCGGCGACAGTTGTAAACAATTTAACACGTCACGCCGTGTAGTTTTCCAACTGCTACTTATCCGACAAATCGGATTAATATTGTCGTACAGTATCCCTTGCCGGGAGCCCGTGTATATCGATATGCTGTCGAGAAGATACCGCGGTGTCTGCTCTAATTATACCTAGCAGTCGCGGTTGCCGCGGTATATACCAAGCCGCGGCTACCTATAATAGGTACAATATAATATGCTACTCATCTATAACGGCGGCCGATACGTGGTTCTCATATTATAAAAATTACCGAAGTTTATACGATCGGCGTGGCCATCGGAATTAAGTACCTGCTCGCAGCGCACGCAAAAAGTACCTAAATGTAATACGTTAATAGGGACAGTGGCGAACGCAAGTCGAGCGCAGGTTGTTTATGGCGCCGTACAGGAGGAACTATAATAATACTGCCACTGCACACAATATAAGCGTACCTTAGTGTCCAATTACGTTTAATTGTTGCACGCACCCTATTCGTCTTGCTTTTCGCTATTCTTCGAAACGATATCTTTATATAGGTACGTCGTATTATATACATGCACGACTCGTCGTTGATGCTCTGACATTGCAGCAGCAGCAGACGTCATTCGATAAGACCCTAAACTATTTCTCTGCGTGGGGGGACGATCGGTGGACTTTCATGCTGCGATTATAGGCGCGCGACATATGGGGCGAGGGTAGATTTTTTAGTTTATTTTTTAATTCCGATCCACATTCAATATTGTACATAGACGGTCGTACGAGTAGAGCGGCGAGAGAAACGTTTACGAAAATTTAGTCTCATACGATGATTATTATTGTTTTGAACTGTACAATAACAGGTTCACGACAAACGTAATAATATAGCGAGTGAAGTATAAATGAAAGGGAGATTAGATGTTGTACGGTAAGTGTTGGTAACGATTTGGTAATAATGTGTATTATATGAACCGTTGCTACGTAATAATTCGTTAAGTTTTACCGAGGCGCCGTTTTACGTACGACATTATATTAAACGGGTTCCAATTTAAAGGTCACACGAATTGACTTCAACGCGTTAAGTAATGTGTCCAATATTATATTCGCCGGCGGAACGAAATTGAACGATATGGCACCGATCACGACAACGACTTTTTATGTACCTATTACACTTCGCAGCGAAACATATGGTTCAATTGGGCAGTAAAAATGCGGATTGTGAATAACTTGCACGACAATGCCGCTGGTCATATATATACATAATATTATTATTACAGTAGTTGGTTTCGAGTGTGTGCTATTCAACCTCAAACGGTTAAACGTGTATATTATTATGATTTAAGCACGTCGGGTGGCACGCAGGGTCAAGAAACTTAAATGTAACGATATTATGTATAAGTATATGTAGGCACTTGAACTTATTCACTCACGTTTTGGTGTAACAGTTTTTGGCCCTGGACACAGCGTAAAATATGTCCATTTTATCGATTATTAAAACACATTTTGTTCGTTTGGCGATTGCGTAAGATATAAATACTATCGTACGATCCGTCAACCGAACGGATATCGTTATTGAGTGGACGCTTATTTTTAAAGTGAATAATCAAATAATTCAAAAAGTTTTACCACTTGGAAGTCATATAAACAAGTAATAGCGAAATTATTCGATACCTATACTTGCGCGTATATAATTAGGTGTCGGAGATCGGAGCGATAACGATAAAAGCAATTACGTAGTATTATCTGTTTCGAATTAGTTTTCTGAAAGTCTGAAACTTCTCAAGAGTATAACATAGTAGGGAAACGCAGTAGAAAAAATCAGTCAGAGACGACATTAAGCAAAGTTATTTTGAGAAAATCCCAAGTGGGATTACATTGCTGAAAAAAAAAACAACAAACTTTATGAATAAACGATTGGTTTAATTTATTTTTTGCTCAGGCCGTGCGACATATCTCGGAGGGTTTAAAACTGATTTTTTACCACCAGAATATACCAGTTGAAAATACTCGAAATGACATTTTTCGCCGGCAGTATTATTGAAGCGTTTGGGGATATTTATTTACATTGTTGACCGTTTGGCGCCCATCCTGCGGCCCAGACGAAGTGATAAAGTCACGAAATAAGAGGGTGTGTACAGTCGTGTTGCGGTTTGAGAAATAGAGTTCTGACTGTCCACGGCAGACTCCGATGGCGACATATTTTGTGTAACGGCGGCAGTGAATAATGTTTCCGAGTGTTGTCACATGTTTTTGGCCACTGATCCGTTTCCGATTATTGTCGAAGCCAATTTTTTCCCGTCCATTTCCGTCAGAAAAACTGCCGTCTTATCAGTATTGTAATAGTTTGTAATATACAGAAGTTTCCTGTTGCTATATTATCACGATAATATAATACTGATGTAGGTGGTACCATGATTACAATGAAAATTCGCGAGAAAAGTACAAATATAATAAATTAATAATAAAATAATATAAGCATGAGCATCATAATGCATTGTGGCGTATTTTATCGCTTTTCAATACCATCTCATAATAATATTATTTTATTACCTACAATAATACGTAACTAACCACATACCACAAGAGTAAAGATAATATATATATATATTTTATCGTACAGGTACATTTTTTCATACATCATTATAATATTATAATATCATAACCGATTGCCAATCTGTTTGACAGTGTCGACCGAAAAAAATATAATAATTATATTTATCAAATAAACACAACCGATCAAAAACATATTATATAGGTATACAATACAGCGTAGTATTATACCGCACAACTATGAATTTTTTTTTCTGGTTTAAACATCGAAAGCGTTTATTATATCGATTTACCCTTTAATAAGTAGGTACTCGATAGATTACGTGTAATTTTTGTGGTTAGGTATATAAAAAAATGAAGTTTAAATATTTTTTTATTTTCGCATCTGCCTATGCCTATACCTACTTGAAACTGCAGCATCCGTCATTTGGTATCATTAGTACAGCAACTCGATGATTATTTTTTTGTTTTTAGTTTTACATTCATTGAGCATCGATGCGCACGTGAGTGCATATTGTGCCGAACGATTAAAACAAGTTGACTTAAACGAACACAAAATAATAATAACAATAATAAGCTGCACTCGCGTTTTATACGTATTTCCGACTTTTCCACCGACCTTTCCACGGCGTCCAACCGGTCGCTGAAATGCAAATTATTTTATCTGCAGCTAAAACACGATCGTTGTTTTGCGACGATGAAAACTTTGGGAAAGCGTCGCGACGGGGGGTAACGCGCAGTACGTGTCGTGATTAGCTGTATGTTAGGTGCGATCAGCGGAATATTATTAGAGATCGTATAGGTATAAGCAATATATTATAATAATTATGAAGAGAAAATTCAACGATTTCCCGGAAAAATACCGATATTGTAGTAATAGCGTGGTAAATCGGAAGTTTCTCGGTTTCGTAAGTCATATATACCAATAATATGCTCTCCATATCCCCGTCGAACCTCCTGATTATACCCCTGTTCCTACTTATTTCTGGGCATATTTTCTTTGTTTGGACGTAGGTATATATTATATTAGCCCGCTGCAGAGGGTATTCCACATTTCCGCGGCGGGTTTTCGATGGGCTGCTGTTGAAGGGTATATTATTATCGATTCGCTCATCCCCTACAATCGCAATTTTATTCTATATAATATAATATGGTACCTCCCTCAACTAAACATCTCGACCGGTCCTCTGGTAACTTTTAAAATATTATTCCTCGTGCCACTAAGAATTAAATTTAGGCGATGAGCTCCTGACGAGAAGAATCTCTCATGTCGAACCGCTTCTATCACTTTCCATCGCTTTTATACCTATGTTTAATGTGGTACCTCCATCATCCCGTCCGGTCCTCTAGTAACTTTTTATAATATTATCCCTCCCTCGTGCCACTACGAATCATTTAGTCGATAAGCGCCGCTCAGACGAATCGCGTCGAACGCCAATGCCGAAATATATTTTCTTCTTCTTCCACCGTTTAACTCTGCGCGTATCTTGTAGATTCTGAGTGTAATCTCTTGAACGCCATAAGGCTTATGCTCGTATTTTATAGTTCTTTACGGCACCGAATGTTATGCCTGTATATCTGTTTTGTAATTCGTTCCGATTGTTATGCTCACATAATACAATATCGTACCTACTTCACTGCAACTACCTACGCCCACGTTTACGTATTATACTATTAATAAAATAAAATATAAGTAGTATAGACTATAATAATAATAATAATTATACTCGGAGAAATGTGAGTCCGACACATTATTGTAATATATTATATCACGTTGAATGCTCTCATAATATTATTATCATGACGTATATATAATATGCACATATATAGGTGCACAAGACGCGTTGTACAGCGAGCACCGCCTATACAGAGGTACGCTGTCGGACCACTGGCGGTCGGGGCCGACACCGACCCGACGCTTAACGCTGCCGGGCAAACATCAATAAAACATTTTACCACAGTGAAATATTATTGTTATTAAGCCCGTCGTGTCGGTGCCCGGTAGATCGGCGGTGATAACGCACACGGCTGTTAATAATGATAAAAAAAAAACGAAAAAAAAAAACCCCATCGGATATATTACGCCACTATGGACATTAATCCCGTCCCGAGATGAGTATAGTCATAATGATAATAATAATATAATATAGGCAGGAAGAGAGGAGGTGGACGAGTGATAACGATCGGTTTACTTTTCGCACCCGAAACCGGATTGTCTGCGCAGCAACATTATCGCCGCCGACGCCTCCGCGGATACATCCGAATGGCAACGACGACGTCGACGACGCGACGAAGAGATTTGCATAAAACGTTTTTATTTTTTTTTTCCACTCATTCATAATAACAGCAAAATAATGATATCGTTTCTCGTTTATAATGGCCGTCCTTGACGCATGTCGTATAAGCTTTATACCCGCGCGCACTGTCTTTGATTGTTACGCTGAATGTATCCGCGAATCAGGGACTGGAACCTTACCGGAAAAAAACCGGTTTTGTAACCTGAAGCCTTTGCATATTGGGAACCGAAACCTCACCGAGACCCTTATTTATATTTTTATATTCATTTTAATACCGGAACCTCACTGGAACCCTTGTTTAAATTAATTTAAAAACCAGAACCTTACCGGAACCGATATTTTTGCATAACACATTTTTTTACATGAGTACAAAACCAAAACAGGTAACCATTTTTTTATTTTCTAAGAACCAAAAAGAAACCGTAACCTAAATTTTAGTTTTTCTGGAAACCAAACAGGAACCGGAACCGTAAAATTGTCAAGGTTCCAGTCCCTGCCGCGAATATTTCGTTATAACATTTTAGGGTGGTAAACTGAACGAATTAAAATCCTTGAAAAGTGCACCGGAAACCACGAAAAATGCATTGTATTAGTGTAATAACGAATAAATTGATATTATATTAAAGTATAATAATACATATTTTAATAAATACCTATATGAAAATTAAAAATATTTTTAACTATCTAAAGATATTATAATAATCTAGTGCGTGCAAAACTTCAATGTAAAATATTTATAGGATGGAAATTATAAACAATAATTCATAAAATGTGTATAAGCCGTTTTAATCGACGGAATCATTAAAAATCAATAAAAAAAAAAATGAAAATAAAAGTTTAAAAATTGGATTCATTAGTATATAGGTAAATTTTAAAGTAACCCAAAAAATAACGCATTACTCTAAAAATTCACAGCATTATATAGTTATTATAGAATACAATAGTCGAATTGTATACGTCATTGTAAAAATATTTATCATTACAACCGACGGTGGATCGGACCGAGTGCGACGCGTTCAGAATAACGTTTTCGGGTAAGTATGTATTTTTATTTTCAGTTAGCGAATTCCGAACTTCTTGCCGTATTTCAAACCGATTCCGATATGTAAATTGAATTTAATGAAGGGGACACTAATGTTCGCGTGGGCCGTTTTCGATTTTATGCAAAATTATGCCACTTTAATCGACGGAGTTTAGTCAAACAGTGTTTCTTACGACCGAGGTTTGTTTTTTAGTCGTAATTACATCCACACCGTAGAAGTTTGTTGGCGTATTAACTATTAAATTTCACTGTAATTGAATACATGCTAATATCACGTGAATATAATAAATTCGTGAGTAACACGTTTGCAGGATGGGCTTTGAACACACAATAATAATAATAATAATATTATAACGATTTCCAAACGAGCTAATATACTATCGATATCCACGCGCGTATTCCTACACCTAATAACTATAATATTATAGTATTATGTTCCACCCACGTCCTCGAACACTATCTTTTAATGATACCTACACCTATAATTGTACGATATTTGATTAAGAACCGTAAGTCCTTCCACCGTAATTTAAGATAATACACCTGCGAATTTCCGTCCGACGCAGGGTAAAAGATGTAAAAATGGCGTTCACGACTTTGTAGGTACCTGTATAGCACGTTTCCGGTCGAAATGCGTAAATATTTGTAAGGCCGTTTTTTACAAGAGCTCGCTGTTTGGCCAACTTGTTCAGTACCATTTCGATTTAAACATATAAACACGAAAAAAAAAGTATACAAATATTTAGGTACCTATTATAATAATTTATTTACAGAAACATAATATTATATGATTGTGCTCGAGTATGCGGCGACCATTATACCGTTAAGACGCACATGCACTTAATAGTGATGGACAGAATACTACGCTTAGTGCTTACTGTGCACGATCGTTAAACACATAATAATATTAATAATAGGTATCTAAAATTCTATTGTATATATAGGTATAAGGCACCTATTATACAACTACGGTATAAGTCGTCCTATATTAATATTATAATCGTCACGAGCGAATATTTAATACCATATAATATCACGAGTGAACGCGCCGTGATGTGTCAAAATCATTCGAAATCATATTTTTAGTCCTCTACTGCCGCAGCATGTGCCTACAGTGTACGTCCAACAATAATATATGCAAACGAGACGTTAATAATAATTAACTTTAAATTTATTATCGAAAGTGAAAATATATATAACGAGGTATACCGTATACCTATGTGGAAATCGAGAGATAAACGCCCACGCACACACACACACACACACACACACACACACACACACACACACACACACACAGACGCGGCAGAGAGATATTTAATTTAAATATATTTATATATTGAAATCTCCATAGTAAATATTGGTTCGAGTTCCGTAGACTCTTACGCGTCAACAGTTTTACTTAAAATCTACTCACCGCCACAGTCGCATATTGTACTCCGCGCGGCGGTATCGGTTTCGAATAGTTTAATATTATATTTTATTATTTTATATTATTTATTATTTTATTCTATTTCGACGATGCCGCAATGAAAATCCGTAAAACGTATTATTGCAGTAATATCGGAATGGCGCGTTATACCGCCGCCGCCGCCGCGGTGTCCAAACAAATAAACGGTATAGGCGCGACAATAATGACTACAATTTAAAATTGACTATAATGTGCCCATATGCCGTATAAATAATATTATTCTAGTATTTCGGCGACTGCCATGTTGGCTGGAAACCTCGAGAAGACGGTGGTCGTAGACGCGCATATATATCGTCGTGCGGGCTGCGGTGTCGACGGGCTTATACTTCGCGCGAGTGGCAGCGGTGGCGGAGTTCTCGCTAATTAAACGTTTAGTTCCTGAACGGTTGTGGCGGCGTCGGCGTCGGCGGGGGGGGGGGGGGGGGGGGGGGGGTGCGTCTTGGCGGGGCTTTCTATCTATGATACCCGCGGTGGCCAAGGGGGTTGAAAGGGGGTGCGGGCGAAAGGCAGCGTATAACGACGGAGGAGACACGGCGAGGAAGACTATACGGCGCGACACGGACGGGGTAATTCATAAAATATGCAAATTTCTGTTCTAAGAACGTGGGGAGATACTAACGAGATTTCGGGTGCGTCTACTGTTTTCTATTCAAACCGGCTGCAGGCTTGTGCCATTGTCAACACTGTAAATGCGCTCCGCCACCTCACAGTCGCATTTATTTATGGGCTTAACGGGGTTGCGCCATAGTCGAACACCTCCGCCGATCGGCAGACCTTTGAGAGAAACCACGGCGTTGGATGGACGCGGTGGTGGCGAAGGAGAGGGCGACATCGAAAATCATGACAGTAATAATAATAATAATAATAATAATAATGATAATAATAATAATGATAGTAATAATAATAGCATTGCGCGTACCTAGGTATATAATATACAATAATAATATATTATATCTATGCTCGATGGTAATAGTTATATCCCTACGGGTTCGATGACAACGATAACGCCGATGATAATAACAACAGCAGCAGCGAGCGGCGCCAACTACACACTGCAGGACGAAGAAGGCTCACGGGATTTTTTTTTCCCCGACAACGCCATAATATTGTTAATAACGTATAGGTATATATTATACGCATCGCGATCGGTAAATTTTTATTCAAAAACTTTTTTCCTATATTATATGATTTTGTAATCGTAATCGAAAAAAAAAACGTATCATAATACTTCTCCAGCGCAGTTCACGAGCCCACGCCATTTGGCGTTTCCAGACGGTATTTTATAATGTAGAGAAAGTTAATTTTGTTTTATGCGATATACATATATATATATATATATATATATTATAATATGTTCGTATCGTTGATTTACGTTTTATGCAAATCAAATAGGTAGCTGAAAATAAACGACCGTCACGTACCTATACGTATTATTAATGTAAACACACAACTCGTATCGATTTTATTAATGAAACTCGATGTATATTGATCGACCAATTATATTATATTATTATAATATGGTTTTTTTTTTTTTTTTGTCGTTGCTGTTATTTTCCACGCTACGACATAAAATATTGAGTATTTATTTTAATATATTCGCTAATAAAGGTAACCCAGCTACGACGTATAAAAGGTTTGGGTACAAACTGCAGAATACGGATTTATCACTATTGTCGGCCGTCGCGGTGTTTATGTTATACATATATTATACTTAAATAGGATACCTACGTTGTCCAAGAAGACATATTATATTATTATTATAGTGTTTAGCATTCGGGCGAATGGGCACATAATATTACGTATATTGTTACATTATTACAGGTTGATGCTTGTAATAATGTCACGTGTAATTAGCATATGACATGCGAACAATACGATATTTAATGTGATCCTCTCGACGCGCATACAATGTATGTGCACTGTACAATCACGTGGGCAATTCCTTGATAATGATAGTACTAAATAATAACAATTAAAAACACGGATCACATTACACTTCAGTAATATGTACTTACTCGCAGATTAGCCGTGCAATTACCATTGGTATAACTGTTACACTATAGGCTGCGGACTGGCCATCGCATAATCTTCTACCCAATGATCATCGATCACGGTAAATATTATCGTACCCTCCCCGACTACAGCATGTGACTTACATGACTTTATAATTAATTGTCCTGCTCCACCCCATTAGCCGACTATATTACATAAAATACATTTTCCCCTCTGTCGGTCTCAATGTTTCATATTATAATCAAAACTTTCCCCCATTACAGTCTCCATAATATTGGCTCCAACATTGAACGTATAATAATACACGCTTTGCGCGTTTCCTATACCGTTCTTTTATTTTTCTTTATTTACTTAATTACTAAATGTCTACGATTAAAAATAATACCTGAAATAACGCTGATCTTCGAAATTTGAAATACGTATAATATAATCATCTCAAGCGCGGTGTTACGAATTATAATATAAACCAGTGTAGAATTATACTCTGCGTGTCAATCAATTAATACGCTTTTAGTAGGTAATACAGTATTAAAGATTAGGTATTTTACACATATATTCAAAAATTATTTTTTGGAAAAGTTATAATAGTACATAGTATTTTATTACCCTGCTATGGATCACATAGAAATATATTTTTACATAAACATAGGTGTCTATAATAAATTACTATTATGATTTATTTTTTAGAAAGATTCTATTCTCATTTTAATTCGTTTTTTATCAGACAGAATGTTAAGTAGCCGTAGTGCGTTTCTATATGATTTACTGTAAGCTCGTGCTTACATTTCATTGTTAAGAAATAAAATATATAGGTGTAAAAAATTGTGTTTCTTTCGAGGAAATCCAAACACGTATAAAAACCAATCGTGTAACATTGAGCGATGATTATTCCATTCATTGCATTTGTTGGAAGTAAAAGATTATTTATATAAAAAAATGTACGAAAAAAAAATTTATATTTTTGTACGATCAGAGCTTAAAAACGGCATTATCAGTATGTTGCAGTTTATGAAGTCAGTAAGTTACCATTACACAAAACTAAACCATGACCGTATTCATATTTCAAGGTAAATATAAGTATGTTATTTTATCATTTCATGTTTTACAAAACTATAAATGGGTTTAGTTTGTTTTTATTTATTGTAGATGCGACGAATCAAAGAAAACAATCAAGTCAAAATCAATCAAATCAAGTTTCAACAATAATTATTAGTACCGACGACTAATTTTTAACATGGACAATATTATGTCTGTACAAATCTATACAATACTGTTTTTATAATATTATTATTATATAACTACCTTTATATCCAGAACAAAATATCTTATTAATTATTTATTTGAACTAAGACCTAATTGTATACTTTATTCTATTTATACCATTTTACTACTTTGATTAAAATTAAAAATCGAAAAATATCACACTTTCAATATTTTGTGATAAATCCACCGGCGCGAGAGATGTGTATAATTCTGGTATAATCCAAGGATATCGGCCCAATTGACGAAAACCGAATAATAAAGACATAAACCTGTATCGAAATATGAATACTTGTTCAGTCGTACATAAAACCAGAATATCGTAACCGTGAAAAAACGTTCATAAATCCATTGACAAAATATTATTATTGTTATTGTTATTATTATTTTTATTATTGTTATATCTCCGTTTCGTGAGAGTCGTAAATTTTTGTTTTCGGCTTCTCGTTTCACAACGGCTACCAAAGAATTTAGTAAGATTAGAACGGGTTCACCGCAGTGGTCGACGGGAGGTGGGGTGCACAGAAGGGGATTGGTATTTAAGTGCTGACCCGAAATGGCTAATACGATTGACAATTTATGGATAGTAAATCTGTCCAGTTTGGTCGAGTAAAAAAAAAAAACAGATTTTTTTTCTTTTCATAATACATATACCATGCTCTTCCCGTGCACGGTAAGGCAGCAATAAGCATACAACGTTAGCCTTGCCCTTTGTTGTGTGTGCCCCACGGGTGCAGGACGACAAATTTTTATGACATTTTATTTATTTGATTTTTTTTCTAACTATTTGGTCAGCACCGTGGTATTTGTCGGTCTTGTACAATGGCCTCGACGCATTACGACCCAACATAAATTATTGGGAAATTCGTTTTCCACATGGCAGTTGGGGGGATTTTTCACGAGCTTATAATAATTTGACGTGTTTTCCAGGGGCGTGCAGAGCGAAAACCAAATTAAAACCTCATCATAATCAGTCGATTATTTCTGAGTAAGTATATTATAATATTATTATGCATCGTTATTTGTTTATCATTTTACGGCCTGTTAAGCTTAAATAAATCTAATCAAAGTAATATTGCATTGTAAATATAAAAATTACAAACATATATAATGTTGTTCTACATGCGATGAATATTATAAGGGTACTCGCGGTTCAAATCGATTATTAATCATTTTAAATATTACACATTTTAATTGTTACAGAGGCGGTCTGCAATCAAAATTCTCTTGATGATAATTTAATTAAACGATGAATGTTTTGAACTTTGACAATATTCTTTTAATTTAATTAAAAATACAAGTTCTTTTCAATCTTCAAACCATTTTTTTAATACTTTTATGGCTCAGATTAAAAAAAAAAAATAGTAATAATCTGTATCTATTTGCTGTGATCTAGTATTTAAGAGATTGCTGTAAAAACACAATGGACGTCTATGAGACATAACTTCCAAGCAATGTTCAAAGCCTTTAAGTGTTAAACTATAAGAGCAGCCGAAGAAACATATTTTAAAGGATCAAAAGAGGGTGCATTATAACTGATATTAGATTGAATTGTGATACAAAAAACTCAGTTTTAATACAAAATATTAAAAAATTATAATATTTTATTGAAACTCTTTTCGCCACGTCATTTATATTATAGTTGTTAATTAAATATACAGATTATTGTTTTTGACATTAAACATAATATAATTAAAGCCATTACCAAATGATTCATAAAAGATTGTTGAATATGATTGTCGTCCAAAATCTTATACAGAAAAAATATAAAAAGTCAAAAATTTCACGTTTTTTAGTAACTCAACATGGGCTCTACTAAACATTAATTACTCAAATTGAAAATTAAAGGTTGATTTGTCTAAATGCTTTAAAAAATTAATAAACGCAAAAATATTTAAGAGTTAGGTTTTTAAAATAAACAAAAATCCCGCTTTGGGATGGTAGTCAATTAACATCGACAATAATTATTAATATAAGCGACTACAAGGAGAATACAATTTAAAGTTTGAAATTTTAATAGCATATGGTTAATCATATTACCTACAACCGATGCGAATATTACCCACATTTTGAGCAAAAATCAATGTATGAAAGCGTCACTACAATAATAACAATATAATATGACTTTTGGTCTGACTTCGTATTATTCATACATAATATTACTAGTTATATTAACCACCTGTCGCCGTTTTAATGTTATATTACCTATATATACATCGAAACGCTTAAAACAAACGTCGACGTTCGTATTAATTTCAGTTAAAATATAATATCAACCCATTTGTGGATTTATGAAAAACCTTAATCTCAATGATTGTATCATTTCGCATATTATAAAATGTATTGCAACATAGTCCGCGCGTATCTGCAAAATGTCAAAACGAATGAACACAACAGACTCGACTGACAACAACAACTGTCATCATCGTTGGCAAATATTATATTATTATATTAAACCCTTATTCGGCGATCGGTACGGGAAAAAAACTCACCTCGGCCATATAATAGTATAATAATAATAATATTTTAAACCCCTATATAAGATCATTAGATTTTCGTGTTATATCTTGATCTGCACAATAACATAAATATCAATGACATTTTCTTTTTATCTGCGCGCATACATTATTTATGTGTCACGATAACAACATAAATATGGAATATTTTCAAATAAAATTTGGCCACGTATAACTGAGATATCTTTTTGCTAACTCCCTCGTGAATTCTGTTTACGCGTACAACATTTCGTTGGCGTAGGTAAGTCCACTGTTGCTTAATGCTTTGGTTTTATTTTTCCAAACTGCCAATATATTTAGGCACTAGATACCTAGGTAGAACTATCGATTCTATTGAAAACAGCATTTTTTTTTTTTTTATTTAATTGTACGACGCGTTTTTCCATTACGCACGCCTACTATATAATCGACCGTAAATAATTTACATATACCTACGAAACGCCAAAAAAATAGAAAATGTTAAACGACCGAATCATTTTATTTATTTCTTAGCGGTGGTTATAATTTTAATGTGCTTGTTGAAGAAGTCTTAAAGTTCAATTCAACAGTGACAGAAAAATCCAAATCAAAAATGTTTATTTTTTTTATTAAGATGGCTTACTGAAAAGCACTTACTTTACAGTTTGCCTTAAATGTTATCTGCTCTAGAGCTCCAAATTATGCGAAAAATCCCCGGTGTTTACCGCGGTATTCCTCCTCGTTACGTTATTTATGTTTTAATTTTACTTTGGTACGATTTAAAATTCCCGTTCAAAAATTATTTTTTTTCGCTCTTTTTAATTTCGAAAGTATTATTCCAAGGAAAGCACAAAAGTCCTCGAAAATTACATTATCATTGATCAAGTTAAAAATGACACTTGACATTTGAATAATATATCGGGTATAACTTGAAAAAGTTGAACGTAAAAAAAAACTGCTCAACTTTACTATTCTTGAATCTCATTTTGAAACAATACGTATATACCACGGTTGATTATATTACTATTATATTATAAAATATTCACATTTTTCCCCTAAAAGTATTTTATAACAATATTTAATATACGTCAAATGTTAAGATTTTATATGGAGAAATTATTATAGCTGCGTGTTGTGTTTATGCAGTTTTATGTTTATAGTATAAATAAATAAATAATATTTCAAATGATTATATTATTAAGTAGGTACCTTCATACATATAATGATATAATATTCATTTTGTATAACTAAAACAAGATTATCATTTCTTTCCGAGGCGGTCAGCCAAAATAGTTTATTTGCAAAAGCATACGCATACACACCTATCGCTTAATTAAAAAAAGAAAAGAATGTCTGGTATTTGAATGATGAGTTAGGTATAAAATATAATTCCAGTTAGAAATTTAAAAAAAAATAATTACCCCGGGTGATTGATGGTGCCTACGAACAAATCGGCCAAAACCATCCGTCGTGGTAGTATGAAATATAATATAATAATAAATTAGTCATAATATTATATTATTATGTGGTCCCGTTTTTATTTTTCGTGATGTGAATTTATTCCAAAACTGCAGTGTTGTACCACTACCACGGTATGCGCGTCATACATCATCTGCATATATATATATATTATTATAATACACTGTCACGTGTATATTATTTATATATAGTCTGGTTCCGTGTCATTCGATTTATTAGACATCAACTACAATCGCCGTTTGTAACTAGCATGGCGGAAAAATAGTACGTTTGCGGTAAACGAAGGCAAAACGGTGGTGGGAAACTGCATTAATACTGCGGTGACCGTGAATATTATTATTGTTCTTAATCGGAACCGGTAGATTCTCACTGACTCGGAAACGCCGTCGCCGGAAGATTGCACGATTATATTGTTTTAATAATATATTTAAATATATCTAATTTTTCACCATTATTTTACGTTTTTCCGAACCGTGAAAACGCAACCTAAGGTTTCGAAAATCCTGTCGTTCGACGCGGCAGCTATGGGACGAGCGTGTTGAGGTAGAGGGTATCGTCTTGCATGTACCACTACTATAACAATGTGTACAATATATTATTACAAGTAGTGTTGCAGTCGGTGTTGACGATTCTTCGAGTAGTGGAATCACTCGCTCGGTCGTTGTTATTATTACCATTACTACCATAGGTTATTATTGACATACGTCGAGTGGTGTGTGCACGATATGATAATATTTACGGGTGTACGATACGTATCCCCTATCGTATGGGTGGGTTACTCGCCGGAGCATTAGGCCATCGTCGAAATTGAGTGTCGGCCGACCAGCAGCCGGTCCCACGATGTATCAACAAAAAACGTAGACAGCCGATCCCAGATCCTCTCCCGACCAATGTCAGAGTACGATAATATTGTAATAATAATATGATATAATATCATGGAATATTAACACTATACACTCCACTCCTCGTCGCCACACTTTGTAAGTCCGTTTAAGACTCGACGTGGGCGTGCACGATGGTCAGCGTGTGTGTTGTAGTAGTTACACGTCGTCTTATATATTATAATATACC
This sequence comes from Metopolophium dirhodum, assembly GCF_019925205.1. NCBI lineage: Eukaryota > Metazoa > Arthropoda > Insecta > Hemiptera > Aphididae > Metopolophium > Metopolophium dirhodum. Next base: position 72,203,185 of record NC_083560.1, read on the forward strand.
CAGGTATTATATAACACGGGTACCTATAATGCACACACACACACACACACACACACACACACAACGTAATATGTGTAATGTCATATTAACGTGTATAGCTCGTGTATGGTTGTTATAATATCATAAGTATTGTGTGCCTGAAGGACTCGGCGATATTCGATGACTCATTGTTAACATATCATTACACACTCCCAATTTGTCATAATCGAGAACGTGAATAGATTTTTTTTTTTTTATTCTTATTGATTCGAAAATAATCATCGTTCGTGCAGAACTCGAGTTCGGGAGGGTGTAAGTACTGCGCTGAGAGCAGATAGGCGCAGACATAGGTATAATGCCACACACACTCTTAGACATCATGCTGCGCATATATATAGGCACCGTCGAGTCTTCTTCACTAGATCACATTTGTTAATAGAGCGAAAAAGGAAAAGAAATATGTTGACAAAACGTTCGTCGATTGTTATCACCGCGGTATGTTATTGTTATTATTATATTATATTAAACACGTTTCTAGGCGTTGTGTGATGATGATAATAATAATAATATCCTCTGCTGCAGTGGTGGGCGTCCCATTTTTGGACATCATCGTCGAGGATGAAAACACTTATTATTCCCAGACTGAAGGCGTATTTGTTTTTCATATTTTTTTTTCTCCCGGAATAGGAAACTATTAAAAAAAAATGTACTATCTGTCTATATTATTTTATCTCTCTTCGTATATACACGCAACCTCTTCATGCAATGCAAGCATAATATTGTATTATATATTATCGTCTTCACACATCGACCGAACGTCGGCCTGCACCGTCACGAAAACGTTCGTACCTGCTGCAGTGGCGTAAATGGGCCACGGTGGAATCTCATATTCTACTCGAACCTTACGGCCCAAAGTAAACGCAATTCCTTTACAACTCTCCTCGCGTCGTCCGCGTACTGCGACATTTTAATGTCATGTTCGTACAAGTCCACGAGACGCATAAACCATCATGGTGCCATCGCGCGTCAAACGTCGTTGGCATATAGTATATGTGCCTCATCTCCTACCTACGGCAGAAAAAAAAAACCCGTTTTCCGATCAGATTTCCGTTTACCCGGTCACAGGTTGCCGCGTCAATGTCACTCGCGTATCATATATTATATTTTATTTGCACGAATCCTTGCGATGGCGTCCCTCTTACGCGCCACCACATAGGAACTCGTGTGAAAAAGTCCTGGGAGCCTAAGCGGACTGGCGCGTTCTCCCCTTCGAATGATGTGAACTCGATTTTATTGCCCCGGTTGGGTGTGTCACGCGAGTCACTTACGTTTCGAACGATACTAAACGGCGTCGGGTCGTTTTACCAGCGATTCGATTCGGCTTGATTTTCGTCGACACAACAACAATAATTATTGCAGTTAACGATATTAGTGCGGTGCCGGTTTGCGACTTTTCCCCCGCAGTCTGGACGCAGCCTTAGGTGTACCCCCGTGGCAGTTAGGCGCAACTCGACCCCTTGTCGTGCGGTTCTCGTGGAATATTATTATTATTATTATTATTACTACGCAACGGCTCCAAAGTGTAAACCAAATTTTATGGACAATAAAAACGTCGGCGGTAAATCGTAACGCGAAAATAGTTAACACGATCTCGAGGTGGGTATATTATACCCATATAATATAATATTATAATAGCTGAAAACGCTCCGATAGAAATGTTTCGTTTTCTCGGACGACGACCGCGGCGGCGCCCTCAAACCGATAAAAATGAAACGGATTTAAGTTTGTTTTTCATAACACGCGAGTTATTTATTATTACTATTTTTTTTTTTTCGTTTTAAACGTTTTAATGCGCCTCGCTTTGGTCTCGCCGTCGTCCCCGGTAGGTCTAACCTTCTATGCATACCAGCGGAATATTAATAATAATAATAATAATATAAGTCATGCGTCGCATACGAATATACCTACACTCCTACTCGTCGATCCTTTTATCCGATACGGGTAGTAGTTGTAGTAGTAGATGGTAAACCGGGAGACGACCCGAGTACAGTCATGTTATATATATATAATATATAGTAGGCATATGGAAGTACAACATCAATTACACGCGAGAGGAGCTGCAGCTTAGAAGAAATAATATAATATAATAACACAGAGATATGAATGGATAGATGGTATCTCATGCTGAGACGGTCGTATAACGATACCATATAATATATATTATGTTTAGAGGTATAAGTGGTCGTCGGCAAGAGAGACGGACGAATACAAATGTAACGGCTATCCGATTGTGTGTGTGTGTGTGTGTGTGTGTGTGTCGTATATAAAATAACTGCAGCAGTTTCCACCACCGGTTCTCGTATCCAACTCACAGCGTTCCTCCGCACTCGAATAATAATAATAATGATGATATTATTATATCATGACTATACTCATAGTCGTCGTCGTCGTCGTCTCCTCGTTCGTCGTCTTATGATATTATGCTAACAACGATTATTATATTATTACACATGCGCACAAAACACCCGAGCGCATACGTTTTGTACTTACGAAATGATTTATGCATTCGCGTACGTGTATGTACACATCATAATATGTTATATACATATATAATATATAATAATATATATGATACCTGGTATATACATTTTACGGTAACGTTTCTCCTGCCGTTTCGTATCATATGATAATATTATCATATACGATATTATTCAAAAACCACCCGATTTCCCTATCGGATTCGGTTTTGGCGCATCGCGTTATTTCGTAATTTCGAGAAACCTTTTCGACAGCGTATATGATTGTCTCGTCGATACTATCAAACGCCTCCGCCGCCGTTAAGCGATCGTCGTTTTGTTCGATTTAAAAGCTTCGAGGCGTGACCGAAAGGGACACCCCACACCGTACATTGCTGCAGGCTCGCTTTGTATCGTATCGTGTGTGTATTTATATTATGTGCGCATATTGATTATTGAGAAAAAAAAAAATAAAATCTGACCGTTTTTATTGAAAGTATAATGCCGGCATACAATTATATATGAATAATATTCCAAACACCGTAATATTATGGTATGGCTTACGCTATTTCATATTCATATACCGCAACACACAATATACCTACGTCATTACCTATACATAGAATTATTATCGACGACCCGACGTGTACCTACAACGGCTATAATAGGCGAGTTTGCGTTTATTTCGGTTTCCTGCAGTGTAAGACCCACGACAGCTGTATTATAATATTATTTTTTTGACATCTTCATTATGTCCTGTCAACTTATTTTATACTGCAGTGTGAAACCGCAATAGCTTCGAGGCCACACCGCGCCGTAGACACACGCACATTAGCATTTAGTGCGCACCAACAAAATATCTTGATCGCGCACAATAAAATACAGGTGTTGTACCGAGTTGCTTTCGTTTCAATTGCATTTCAGAAATGTTCTCTTAAATTCTTCATAAAATCTAAAACACTATAACGTTATGCTATTTCGATTGTTTGGACTAAAATATTAATTGTACATGACGACACGGCCAACGATAACAATATGAACTGCATAGTTCAATCATCCGATTCGAATAAGATTTTTAATCATTCTGAATATAATATAGGACCTAGCTAATACTAACACCTTACCTGACCTATAATAGCTACCCGGGTTCGGTGCAATAGAATAAAACGATTGTATTCTGTTGCGTAGACGGGAATTTTCGTAGGGGGAGGCGGGGGAGGACATATATTTATAATTTGTAAGATAAATCGCAGGGTAGTGCCCCGCACTGATATCATTTAAGAAAAAAAAGGTCCTGGGGGCGGTAAATTATTGAATTATTTAGCTCGCGTATTTTACGGGTTTAATTATATACCATCGACGCAATGTACGACTGATCAGCAGCGGCCGCAGCTGATATCGAGTAACACTCCCACACAGCATTTGGGAAATGATAATATTTTGTGAATGTTTTAAAGTGGTTGAATATTTTACAAATAATATTTTATAAAATATTTTCAAAAATATGAACTTATTGGCCAAAGAATATAACTAAAATATTTCCTAATTATTTACGCAACTTTTTAAAATATTTTTACAACTAAATTATTCTCCTGAAAATATTTTTACCACAGTTAGGAAATATTCTTATGCTGTGTGAGCTCTCTCCCCATTGTCTGTGTAGGTATTTCACATGCACTTGCACTTCCATTTCACGTTAGGGGCGATATTAAATTATTATATTTTAATCATTAGAACATCGAAGATTGTGCATGCCATATAAATAGGCGCATTCCGCCAGACGAAACGATCGGATCAAAGTCGCGGATCAAAGTCGCTTGCATAATATCACGACCGCGGACAACATAATCCCATCGATGAAACACGTCCGTTTTGGTACCTAGGTATAACACTGCATTCGTTTTATAATTTATATACATTAAATAATATATATAATATACGGTCGTAGTATAATCGCAGTCGTGGGTACGACAATGTGTAGTGCTCGATCCACGTGGATTGTTCGACACGGTACGATGTGGGTATGTAGGTAGATATGTATGGGTGGGCCTGTGCGTATGTGTTTGCACACTGCAGAATATTGCGGTTAAAATGTAAACGACGACGAGACGACTCGTAATATAGGTATACATTTCTCACTTAAAACCATTCGTTTTCAGCCCGGTGGCAATAAGATTTTAAGGACTCGTTCGAGTGTGCCAAAACCGTCGTGTGCACCTTTCCACCCGCGGACTATACCGTTCATGACCACCATATCCACACTGCATATCTCCGCTACTGCCCTTTCTATTGCTCACTAGTTTTACGACTTTTCGCATACGCATCCTCTTTCTTATATATATATTATATATATGTGTGTGTGTGTGTGTGTGTGTGTGTGTGTGGACGACAACGAAGTACCCAAGTATAAGTAGGTGTCTCTCATTCCTTCTCCTTTTCTTACTCCTTCAGACTCAGTCTCTCTCTCTCTCTCTCTCTCTTCGCCCTATCTTTCTTTCTCTAACTCCATGCCTTCTCCTCACTCTGTCCATCTAGATTTTCGCTACGTCTTTAAACGTGTGCGTTACCTAGGCTTTTGGATCCAGTAACAATGTATTGTTGTTAGACGACGCCAAACGATTACGGTTCAACTTCAGATGTCTCCGGAAAGCTGATAAGTCGCATGGCAACGAAACTAGGTGTGTGGTTTTTTCTCTCCGTTTCCCCGGATTTATTGAAATGACCCCAATGGCGATTATACTATATACAGCTGCAGTGAGATGTGTAGTATACGTATATTATAGTGCATAACGCTTAAGCTGTTCGAAAAACAGAAAAGGGTCTTCCAACCACCCGAACACGTGATCTCGATCTTATCGCGCCTCAGACGAACAGGATTAGTTTGTACTTCTTCAATTATTACCTCACTTGACTTCATGCAACTACGACGATAAAGTAAAAGTTAACGTGGCGAGAAATTCAACTACCAGATTATAAACTCGCCTCCGCTCTTGCCAAGATAAAGCTATTTTTCGTAAGTACACTGGTTTTCTTGTGAATTATAACTGGGTAGTAAATTATACCTAATGATATAATAGTTATAATTTAATTTATCTATAAATCTATACAATTTCCATAACCAAGTACGATTAAATACAGACCAAAAGCAAATGTTCATAATGATCTCTGTGGATAGGCAGTTTGTCGATTTTTTTCAAGATGGAAATCAATGAAAATTATAAAAAAAAAAAAAACAATAATTAGGTATATTATTGCCTGCAATAATGATTATATGAATTTAAATTAATTATAATCACCTCTAAAGAAAATTAATATCAAATATATTATTACAACAATACAATATAATATGACCAGGCATATCTAAATGTGCAGTATCTATTAGTATAATTGAATGATGCAATCACGAGTGTTCAACACACCATAATATTATTATACCGATGATTGTGGCATTAAAACTTGATTTCATTAAGTCCGTCAAAAATGACGAAAATACAATAACTATTTTACTACCTATATGATTACTATGAAGGAACAGAGAGGTGCGACGTAAATGCTTCGATAGCAGCTCTATACAGTTTATAAGAACTTTCTGTGACTCGTAATAATTTGCAGTCGGTTAAATATCTGTAGGTACGTTTCCCGTGTATATAAAACTGCAGCATGTATTATGCATCGTTCTCTTTTGATCGGTTTCCTTTTGTTTTCAGCGACTGTCAAAACAAAATGTTCCGAATTCAAGTAGGTACAATAGGTACATATATTATGATATATTTATCGTCTAGACAATTAATATAGGTACGATAACAATTCATAGAATGTGAAAACCGGCGTGTATAGGACGTAGGTATTATAATGATATATAATTGTATAATACGGAACTATATTCAGATATTAAATATATTGGAATGAATTTGGATGTGATGAATCCAATGGATCTGATGAGACTCATAATATGTTCAGTCTTGTAAAAAATATTTTTTATAATGTATTTAAACACAGTTATAGAAAGTATTTAAAACATGTTTTATTGGCTGTAGGTATTCAATATACTAAAACGAATTTTTTTATGTTAATTCTGATGTGCCTGCTTTAGTACTGATTAAACAATAAACGGAACATAATATAAATAAATTTGATTGGTTAATTGGCGAATAATTTTTTGATGAGTACCAATTTGCATAATGTCATTATAAGTGTTTGATTTTAAAATAGTACGATAACACTCCCAAGACATTGTAATAATATTTAAAATACATAAATTTTAAAATTACTCTATATAAATACGTGTGCACGTCAGCACGTTATGCTGTTGTAGTATAAGACAGAATTTACTCAAATACTCTAACGCAAGACTGCAGCGTACCCATATAGTAGCAAACTATTATTATGTGCGTTTCGTCGGAAACGTTTAGCCGTTTCCGTTTTTATCTGTAGATAGGTACCTATAATATATGTTATATAGTTTCACAGCGCGGACTAAAGGCTGTCGCCGATTCGACGACGTGTTTCCGATGTGCATCAGACGAGTCGATTATCGTATCATTATTTTTATTATTATTACTATCATCGTGATCATCGCCATCATCGCCATCGAACTGTCCACTACGGTCGCCTGCTGCCGCATAATACCATGTGTCCGCGTGGAAATAATTACGCGCGATGCTCTCGCACAATTGACTCGACTTCCTGGCGGAAGCACATATTATATACACTCTATAGCCGCTATTATGCGTAGGCAAAGGGTATACGGGTAGGCAAAAGAGACGTAATAATATTTAATACACATTTATATGCATTTGCGACGTTCGTGTTTATACGCGTACTCGCGTGTGTTTACTGCGGAAAACTCCGTCCGCCGTTCTCGTCCATCTCCTCTCACCGTTCGAGGGACCGACGATCGCACACGCGCCAGTGTACACCTTCCTTTATTGTATTTTCTATACGTTTTCCATGTACCCGTTTTCCCACACACACACACACGAACTGCAACAAATCAAATTGTCTCTGCCCGCCGTTTTATCGTCAACTGGAAATTGTATTTGCCTACCTACGGTTCGCGCGTATATAAGGACGTTATGTACCCGAGCAATGAGAATACAATTACGTAGGGATGATTTCGTGTCGTCGATGAAAATTTGTTTTCGCGAGTGTCCCGCCGTGCACGCAGGAAAACTCGGCACGGAGTATATATATATATATTATTATAATATACTGCACGGTTGATTATATTATTTTTATCGTGAATCAGGAGACGTAATAATGTCGGAAAAATCCGGCGGCTGATTGTTTTCAAACGGCGTTTAAAATTATTATATTCGGTAATGCAGTAATCGGTAGAAGTTATTAGATACTATAATATTGTCACAATAAATATCAGTGCGACTCCAATAAGCGGTGTTTGATGTAAACCCTTCACGCTAGTTCAAGCTAGTAAGTGGCACTTTGAAGTCCATTATACTTTACACGTCTTTTACATGACGACCCATCTACGCGTACTTTATCGTAGGTCAAAATAGTAGTTGGGTATATATTTTATATCTGTCGTTTTATTTTCTTGTATTATACTACGCACATGTACATGTAAATTTGTTTATGTATGTAAGCATTTTTTTTTTCTCTATAACATGTAATCAAACAAGAAATGAGTGCAATCGGTTTTTACCGAAAAACTGAGGGTTTTATAATAAATAATAATCACACATATTATTATTTATTTTATTTTATCTATCTGTAATTATTTGTATTAATATAAATTGCTGATGGATGAAAACGTATATAGATTCATAAAATATTTTAAAACTATAACCCGCATAATAGTAAACCAACGCATTTTACAACACTGTAAGATGTGGTGTGAAGCTTACTCGTTGTGTGAGTTTTATTTATAACTTTGATCAGTTTAATTATTAGCTTAAATTGATGTTAAGTAAGGAGATAAAAAAAAAAAAATAATTATAACACGATCTTATAAATACCGTAGGGACTTAAATTGACATAACGTCCATCTAAAAAAAAAAAAAACAGAGGATGTAGCTGATCAGCAATCTGTTGTGTATGCGAGAAGCCGAACACAACTCATCGTTATTGGGTAGGTCACTGTCAAAGATGTGTACAATTTGAATTCAACAATAAATCAGTGTACAAACGATTCTAATCTGTCAGTCTATATGTCTAAGAATATTTTATTATGATATATAATATTATGTTAGTATTGATAAAGATGGTAACATAACTCGTTTTAGGATAAATCGTTATTATACAAACAATGTCGTCAGCATTTGAATGACGAATGCTCATAAAAAATTTAAGTATGTGGCTTTGTGCTCATTTTTTTTTGACTACCAGTAAAAAAAAAAACATATGCGTAATAATATTATATATTATACGTTACAAGCTGAAAGTATAAAATTTGAAAATTTTATGAATTAGAATATTATAAATATCAAAACAAAATAACTTGTAAGTTGTCGTGAGTATTCAAATTTCGTGTGAATATTTTTAATTCCAAACGCTTGTCAAAAAAAATGTGACTTATTGTGTATTTTTAATATTTTTAATGACTGTACAAACAACTTATCATCGCGGTGAAACCAATACATTAATCGTTCCGCTAATGAATCTGAAAAGCGTAGTGCTTGTTTTAATCAAAGATGCTTTTTTTTATTTCGGATTATACCTATACTGTTGTGTCGATCTCAATAGGCGTAATTGTATTCCTGGAGCTTCTATATAATTATTTATTTTTCCTTTGGTGGATGAAAACATTGTGCGTGCTTGAAGAGTGTACGTATATGAAATGTAATGAGTCATTACTAATGGCCGTTGTCGAGACGACGACGTTAAAAGGTGCGTACCTGCCGGTGAAATCGAAACACTAATCCAATAATAGAAGGATAAAGAAAACACGGCTCGTGTGCGTATATTAATGACATTTTACGATTTTACGGTCGTGAAAATGGTAACGAGCTACCGGAGCACGGGCACGACGACGCAAACTGTTGTACTGAAAATATAACCTTTATAGGGGATCTGAAATAATGAAAATATACACACGAGCTCGCGCTCAAATTTTACAAAAGTTAAAAAAAAATTATTCTTTCTGTCGATATTTTTTTTTTATCGCGTGAAAAGACCTTTTCGGAGTGTACATAATACTATATACAATGGTTTATAAATCCATTCAATACACTGACTATGGATGAGTGATTCTCAATACAAATATTGGCTTTATCGAGGTTTTATTCATTTATTTAATTTTTATAAAGATGTACAAATCATTTTCTATTCCAAAGTTTTCAAAACTTTCCCTCGCTCTCTTAAATAATATACATAAAAAATATCCTTTGATTTTGATTTTCAAATGGAAACCTCATAGTATTTTGCTTAACATTTCAAAGAAAGGATAGACAATAAATTTCCCGATAAATTCGAGAAAAACATTGGAATAACAAACAAATAACAAATATTTAATGGTAAATTAATAATAAACATTCAATAAATTTAGAGGTAGAAGGTAAATGTTAGTGTAAACATAGGGCAATAATAAACAATAATATTATTTTGTTCTCTGATTTCTTCAAAATTGGCTTCTAACAAAATTTTTATATGATAAAATATTATTATTACAATGGTTAGGTAGCGTTTATAATTATTAAATTAACAAAATACGTTTGATACATATTTTATAATATTGCGTATTAATTAAATGATATAAATTGTATTTTTGTTTACAATGGAGTGGAAGTCATTTTTAGAAACTTTATTTAAAATCCATAGTGGGTATGTAATATATAACTATTAAATATATATATATATAATCAACTAAAATATTCTGATAAAATATTATACAATTTGGCAGATCACACAATATTATAGTGTGTAATATACGACTTTTTAGTGACATTTGTTATCGGATATTATAATATTATAATAAAAAATGATATAATTAGTTATTAGGTACTTATATTTTGTGTATACAATTATTTATAATACCGTTGTAGCAATCAAAATATAAATTTCAACCCTATAAAATATGATCTTATGCGGCATACACGTTTTAATATTTAGGAACAACTACAACAACACTATACTATGTACCTAGCTTAGCCATAATATGGCTCGCTGCCATTTTTGATCGTAACAATACGGCGGCGCCTATGGTGCAAAATACATTGTTATCAATTAAAACGAACGCGTAACGGTAAACGACCCGACACGGTAGTCCAATGCAATATTCATCGATAATTATACAGGCTTGTGCACACAATGTGATAGTAATAATATGATTGCGATGTACGACAAGTTAACGTATATTATAATGCCTACGACTGAGTGGTGTTTCAACAAAACACGCGTAAGTATATAATATTATAACACTATGACGTTTACCGACTATTTATAATATACGCATGCAATGATTACGATGTTCGCTATACAGATACTAAATGCATACAAACATATCGCAGGAGAGGGCTTATCCTAGGACTACGACGACGTCCATTATAATATAATCGACGATAATAATTTTGAAAGGAAATTTAGCGCGGCGGTGGTTTTCCTGCAACGGAAATTTCGGGCTTTCAAAAGACGCGTGCAATGGAACAATGGAAGGGTTGAGGTGATTTTTAACCGGTCTTACAAAAATAAAGTCTTCGTTATTCTCTCGTATATATATATACACACAAAGCAACCCTTAAGTAAGGCCAGACGGCCGGTTTCTCACATAACCTATTATTGTTTTATGCGTGTTCACACACGCACACAAATATAAATATATATCGAGTGCTCGCCTTGAGTGTATCTGCCGTGGTTGTATACGTGCAGGTATGACGTACTTATGTGTTTTTTTTTTTATTCTTTTTTTTTTTTTTTAAGCGTGGGCGTATCGCTATGCTTAAAGAGCTCGGACATCATAACGATAGGTTTTAAAGAACCTCTCGAAAAACGAATGATCGATCCACTCCAATATTAATACCTGTCATTTTCGAAGACATAAACATATAATAAAAATTGGTTTCCAAGGGGCCGCATTACATTTGTAAGATAAAAAAAAGGCACATTAAAAAAAAAAAAACGTATTCTAAGGACAAGACCGTATTATTGATTCTACGTGACGTATCATTAGAGTACGTTTGGTAATTAATACTTTCGGGTCTCACATCATACACATATATAGGAGGTACTGGTAAAATACTGGAATGGTGAAAAAAAAAAAAGGACTCGCCCCGTAGGGGCCCATGACCACTAATGAATAGCTTTGCGGTGGATAATGTGTTCACCTTTTCCCGGATAAATGCAGTGCACCTATTCGAGATAATAATAATTCCAATGCAGGCGGACGATAACGACGGATGCAAATCACACGAGCCCCTGGGAATCGTCGGATTCGAGTAAAAAAAAAAAAAAACGACCGACGATAAGTTGGATAAGGCGCATACGACGCTGTGCATACGTCGATTATTCCTTTGTTCGCTCTCCTCTCGTTCACTATTTATAGTACATATAATATTATTATAAGGTATAATACATACAGGTACCTACCTCCGCGATACGTGTGCACAAATCGTACCTATGTTATAATGTGCATGCAAATAATATAATGACGTATAATAATAATGATACGAAGGGAATTCTGTAGTTGGCTACCGCGACGCGCGAAAAAATGAAAAAAACCGAATAAATTACTATGCCAATAGTGCCGGTCCTTTTGGCAATCGATGGGACGAACAATATAATAATCACATACAATACGGGGTTAGTGTATACGACCGCCGTCTAAACTGCAGCGATTTCACTATTATTATAATACTATAATGATATTATTATTATTTGGTATGGACATTGTAATTTCGTATATTTGGAGTATTCATTTTTTGCACATCATAATAATATGTTATGATGGCTATAATAATAATAATAATAATTATTATTATTATAATCGTAAGTTTTCGGTGTTGTTTTTTAACGGAAATATTATCACGAAAACCACAAATAATTAATACGACCGCCGCGCGCAAAGCGATATTGTTTATTCATTTGAAAAACGTTTTACGATCGGACGTTTTATTTATTAATTTTTGTTTACAAAGCTCTCGCGCTGCACTTCGAAACGGCGGAAAGAACAAATTGGACGATTATTACACACACCATAATAGTATAATATTGTAATGACGATAATGATTTCGGTATAAAGTAATAATAAATAAAAACGCGTACTGTGTTTAAATTGCTTAAAAGAGCGGCACTACATCGTAGCGAATAATAGACTTAAATGTCATGACATTGCGTTTCTGTTATTATGGTAGGAACTGTGTGGAGACTTTTCGAGGTTTTGTGAATGTGTATTATGATAATACGTTAAAAATGAATATACCTCGATATGTTTGTAATACTGTTTATTTCTGCAATATTGTACGATTTATTGTCCGTCACGATATGACGCGACTGGAAAATAAAAATCTCATGGTTTTTTTTTTTTTATTCCAAACGACCGACCGATCGATTGTGTTTTGATATACCACTTGAAGTGGTTGTACTGCTGTACCTGCCTTACTGATGTAACACAATAACCGCGAACGGATCATAATCATTCTAAGAGTCGACATAATAAAACATATTTTATTATAATCGACCATAATGAACAATGATAGTGTAAATAATCAAAACAGTTGGTCGGCGTAACTGCCTTGCCTATATTATACCGTTTCGATATAATAAACGTACATAATGCGTACAATATTTTTACTCTACGTAAGACTCTAAATTTTTAATATTTATCTGCACGCGTACACCGACAAACATGGTTTAGACGTAGGTCAGTTGGTTTTATTTCGTGACTTCGGCGCCTGCGGGGGAACCGTGGACGGTAAACGAAAACAATCGTCGTGGATCTGTCTCGTTATTGGTTCCAGTCGAATTGTGTACAAAATTATCATTATGAGATCACACGCAGTAAACTATTATACCTTTAGGTTTATGCGCGGTATACTCGGCTCTAACCATAATAATATGATATGTGGCCGGAGACGGTTCAACCATCGGCGTAATCGTGTTCATTATTAAAATAATATGATTTAATATTGATATAATAATATAATATTGTCGTATCGATTGTAATCCCTTCGAGAATCTGCCGGATCGCCTTTCCACCGCACCCAGTCCGAGCGAGGGTAATTATTATTAATTATTTCCAACTGCGCCATTATAATATACGAGCGGACATCGCGTGTATGACACATTATATTATATTTTTACAAAACAACAACACCTCACTCGCGCCGCCGCCGCCACCGCCCCTCTCGTTAATTCCGAAATACAATGCGAACAATATTGCTCCTTACATGTGTATATATCATATAATATAGTACTCTGAACACGCGAGTTTAATAGGCTCTGATCATGCATAATATTAAATGCGTACGGTGAGTAATATTATATTATAATACACTGCAGGTACAGTGCACAGGTCCTATATATATATATAGGTAGAAGGAGGTGCCTCACTTAGGTACAACTTTTTACTGCTGCAGCCGTCGAGGAATGCCTCACGACGTTTATCATTTCACATTGAAATATACGATCTAAGGGTCATTACAGCCATAATACAACTGCATAATGTTATATTATTATCGGAGCGTATTGTTTTTTGATCGGCTCGCGTATTCCCAAGGAGACCTTCGTCGTCGTCGTCGTCGTCGAGATAGTCGCTGCGCCTCTCCAGTATATTATACTCTGCACGGGCTTGCGTGGGTACCTTCGCCAACTGCTGCTGTCACTTAGGGGGCCGACTGCGGCGGTATGGCAATTTCTTTTTTCTGCCGTTCGTTTGTGTGCGCCACGACACAAATATAATAATTATAATATAATATTAATATAACAACTGATCCGGTACGATAATGATAGTGGCCCGGAGGATATATTGATATTGCCGCCGCGGCTGCGATATTGTTGTTTTACTTGTTTACCTACTTAGTGCCTATAAGACGTAGGTCGAACCCCATTGAAACGGACACTATTACACCGCGGAGGAGAAACAAATAATACCTATACACAGATGTATTTTCTTCGTCGAATTCGGTATACTTACAAAGTATATAATATAATAAATATGGACACACGCAGGCTCGCACGAATGGGACCAAAATATTATATAATACGTTACCTCGTGACAACGTTCGATTGTTTGTGCTCGTATTATAGTCCACTGCCCGAGGTAGGCACTATATCATTTACAGGTACTATTTAATAATGTTGCAGAATAATATTGTAACGGAACAGCGTTGTGGTCCGGTTAATATGTGTTTGTAACGACTGACAACGAATAATGCTCCGGATAATAGTCCAGTTACACATAGTTGACGTTATTTTTCCTCGGCATGTCTCGTATCTTGCGGCAGATAGCCAACGAAACACTATTTTTGCCAGCCGTACATTTTACATAAAACGAACGAACGCGAAGTAAATACATTTATTGTTCGAAACTGTCTATAGTCCGACGATTGCGTCACTCTGCAAAACCTGCACCGCCGACAAACAAACGCGTCCCCAAAGTATTCATTTCACGTCACCTTACACATTTTGAATCATGACGTATTATGGTCGTTTAACCCGTTTTACAATAACAGTGCGTTGACCGAAAACGATTTGTCGACCTAAGCGGCACGTAACATATTTGTTAATCTAATTTCGATTTCCGATGGTAAAAAAAATACCTATTATGACGTCGTGCGAACACGCGTCTATAATATTATGTCATGCTGAACATATCATAGTGCTCACCCGCGCTGTCGTATGGTTCGCGTGGGTCCGAGTGGCTGCTGCAGCGATCGAAATATAATAATAATAATAATATCATATCGTTGTAATATTATTATTATTAAAACGCGATCGTATTCGAGGACCGGGGGGGGAAGGGCAAAACGATTTCGGCGACGACACCCTGGCCGGGAATAATAATAATATTACAATGCTCGTCTCGCGCCAAAGCCGATGCGGACGATAAATTATGCATTTATGTTTTTGTAGGCGTTTTCACGGCGGGATTTAATACGTTAGACGGGCCGCGGTATAATCATCTTGGAAAGTTTACCGGGATATAACTATATGGCCGTTTAATTAAAACCGCCGTTTGGTCGCGCGCGTGTGTGTGTGTGTGTGTGTGTGTGTGTGTGTGTGTGTGTGTGTGTTAGTGTGAGTGTGTGTGTGTGTGTGTGTGTGTGTGTGTTGGTGTGAGTGGTTTTTGTACGGAAACCTTGGTGGTTGTTGTGAGCCTCGTGCATTGATTCGGGTTTGCGCGTTATCGCCGCCGCCGTGTCTCTCCCGGCCGGCCCGAGTGAGGTATACCAGGTACTTGAGTGGTACTATAATATAGTACCTACGACTGCAACTACATCTACGGATATACAACAATATACTACGCATCCATACGAATTTTCACGACGCGGTTTTCGGGACGACCGGAAAAACCTACCAGCGACAATCGTTCCTCGCTAGTATGATGCAAAAACAATACCGTCGGTAACGGCCATTAATGCAGCTGGTACATCTGCAGGTATAATACTATTATGTACCGGTCGCCGCGCGTTATTCGGAATTTAATTAGTAATTAGTAATATTAGTAATTACATATTTCATCGCGATCGCGGGTAATACTTGTGTGTGTGTGTGTGTGGGGGGGGGGGGGGTCTAATGCTAATATCCCCGGAAAATGAGATTTTAACCCATTCCCGAATCAGCATTAATAACGAACAACGGTACCTACCTACTTAATTAATCTGTGTGTTTTGGCGAATTTCCCGAACAAAAAATATATTTTCTAGTATTTAAATGATATGCTGGTAGATAATTTAATAATAAATTATCAACACAGTTAATATACTTTTGTTCTAGGCGAACAATATTAATTTTAAAACTAAATGTTTAATGAAAAATTATGTCAAGTCTTTTTATAAGTTATAATTATGTAGTAATTGCACATTGTTCATTTATATAATAGTTATTATTTTACGTATAATATACCTAGTTATAATATAATTCTAAGTATTTCAGATTTAAATAATTATAAAGTTTTTGTTTAAAAGTTAAAAAAAAATTCTAATTAAACAAAACCAAGTGTTACCTTATCTTATTTTCTTATAATTTAATCCAGCGAAAAGTATAAAAACTAATACACTCTATTGTAGTGTTACGTAAATAATTTATAATAATATAAAGAATAGACGTACGAGAATAATGTCGATGTTTGCGTAATCATTTTATTATTCTAAAAACGTTCTGCGGGGTAGAAACTACCCCAGGTACTGATTTGTATAATTTTAGTCGGGACTGTGAAGTGCTCTCCCAAAACTTTGATGGTTCCGCCTCTGATCACCATACTTTTAAACACTATTAGCATGTAGATATAATTTGTCCAGTTTACTCATCGTTCAAATAATTCTATGCACTTATAATATTGTATTCAGCAGTATTTCATGCACTGTTTAAATACCTACCCCTATACCTATTCATCAGGGTTTATTCCTATTGTAATAATGCTTAGGTATATTAAATCGTCGGTTACTACTATATATAAACGTAATTTTTTTTATTTTCTCTTAACATCTAGGGCAAATGTGTCGCAATTGCTTTTACGGGTGGTTTTTTTACATTAGGTATATAACATAAATAAACAGAAATGTAACAATTTATAAAATATAATATTTAAAAATATACTGTTTACATGGTTTTGGTTTATTGTCGTATAATTTCACAAACGCAGGGTTTGCGTGCTGTGTGCGATATTAAGTTAATATATTTTTGAAACGTGTAATTAACCTCTAAGAAATATTATTTCCGGCCTGCGATGCTATTAGAACGCTGTTCAAGCCCAGTGATTACTGTGTCAAGGAAACACGTTTTCCTTGGGGAATATACTGTTTTCGGATCGTCGCGATAGCTTTTATTTTCCGTTTTTAAGGACGAAATCAACGTTAATATACTCGAACGGTGCGACCGAAATTCGAAAATCCGTTCGGTCGTCCGTCGTGATGGGCCCTCGCGTGGTCGCCGGATAAGAGTCACGTGGACCGTCTTCGCACGTTATAAATCACGCGTATACGTTCCGCTGTCATTTCGAAGGAGGCAAAAAAAAAAAAATGAAACGGACAGCGACGATAAAACAACGAAAGGCAAAACCTCATAGTGGTTCTCTTCGCGCGGTAATATAGAGCAGTCCGTTAAAAAAAATAAATTGACGATGGCGCGACGATAAGGTGTATACTATTATTATTACTATTATTATCATTATTATTACAGTATCGTATTATTATATTAGTTTTTGTTTTTCATCCTTTGCGCTTACCCCACCCCCTCGTCGCTCTGCACCCACCAAAACGTTTTTGTCCGCGCGCGTGTGTGTATATTGTCTTTCGATCGAGGTTTTTAAAGCCAATTCTTTATAATATTACGAATAAATGAAGTGGAACACGATATTGTATATATATGGGCCCTTCCCACCGGTGCTGCAGTCTAAGTCACAACGACTATTATAGTAGTACTACGTCTACTACTACTACTACCACTATTATACTACTACAGACGTAGGTACACGTCTCTCGTGTGTATATAAATATACACTCGTCCTGGTTGATTAATGACACGCCGGCAGCTACTTGTGCAAGCCCGCTGCTGCAGCTGTGCAGATGACGACGACCTGTTGATATCCGTCTCGCTGCCGCCGCCGGCAGACAATACGAATGTAATATATAGCCGCGAAGACATTATATTCGCTATAGCGCCTACCTATTATATAATATATTGTGCTCAGTTGTGGCTGTCCTCAACGTCGTTTCTCGCGGATATATTTTGACGAACTGACGACGACGACGACGCCGATACAGACGTAGTTTATTCGGCATATTATTGTATTATGATCGTTGTCGGCGAGTTTCGCCTGCACATTATTATTATATCGGCACCGACGACGTGGTGTGCAGTGCAGCGACGTAGGTAAGGTAGGTACTATTGTGAACTTGGCGCCGATTTATATTTCACGACGTCAATATATACGACGGCCGTATATACACTTGTATCGAACACGCGCGTTCGGCACGGAAAAGTTTTCAACGACCTCCGAGGCACGTTCGGAAATCATTGAAACGACGAAACGCATTTCCATTTATGAATAAAACGCGCGAGAGCCGCTCGGGACGCGAATTGAATTTCACACCGTAAACCAATAAAGTAAACGAATATCGTATAACTTCCACGATTCCCAATGTACATACACAACCCCGTTGTCGACTGCTGTGTAATTTTTAGAAAAGAAATAATAATAATAATAATAATAACCGATGTATAAGGTATAAGCTTTCGCGGCCGAGCGAAATAATATTATCTGCGCCGTCCGAGGGGACGTTAATAATACACAAATAATTTTCGTTAAGTTAGTTAAACCAAACAACTCGCCGCGCTTAACGCTATCGACCGTATCTATGGTATCTCAATGACAATTTAATGAGCTTATCCCACTGCAATATATACACCACGGCGGTATATTTGTGCACCGCAATTTCTATCTATACGACCTACACAAGTTTTTATATTGCATACCGTTTTATGGTCACAATATGAACATTTTATTGTACTAAATATAAGATATAAGATAGGCGGACCACACGAAATTCTTATTTTACATTTTCTGTTTTTTTACACAGCCATTGAAAACTTTTGTGAGATTGCGGACAACAGATAATTAATGAGGACCAAAGCATTATTTCTTTTAAGATAAATTATGTATTTTTTTTTAGTAGGTATTATAATTTCGTTATATTTTTTTTTTTGTCGTAAACGAGAATCCGAGATGTCTCTAAAATATAATCAATGTATTATTATAATTGAATTTCGTCGTTTATAATGTTAAGGTTTAAAAAATAAATTGATTTGGTATTCGCGTACTTATATATTTTATATAATAATAATAAATTGTCGTTCGAATTAAAAACGCTTGAATTACCGCTATATTCGTCGTTATATTATTTTATATTTAGAATTTTTATCTTATATAATATCATCATTAATTGTAACACAAAATATATTCTAAAGTCTGCTAAACCATGTTGACGATGACGTTACTACTGGCCTCGGCTGTTATATTATGCGCGTATGAATACGATGATATAAGTATATGTGTATATTCGCCGCTTACAAACCATTCGTCGGTGATAAAAAAAAAAAAAAACATAAAAAAGGAACCACTCCAGACCATCGATCTAACGGGAATAACAGCGATAATAATATAGTAATGATAATGACAATAATAATAATAATAATAAATAACTTATATCTTGTTATAGAACTCCGAAGGCGTATTAAAAAGAAGATGTCAATTAAAATTGATGTTCAGTACACAATTGTCATCGTGTGTATAGTGTAGTTGTTGGCCGTCACGGAAAATTGTCTTCATCGACACCACTCCATCGACGTCGTCGTCGTTATACACCTCGTCGTTTCTTTATGATATTTCTTAGACAATTCGTTACACGATTTTTTTTTTATTATTATTATTTCATATACCTCCGTATAGTTTATATATATACCTACCTACCTACCTTCATATCAAACGTTGTAGTTGTTATTATTATCATTATCGCGGGCTGTATCGTGTATAATAGGTACCTATATTATGTTGTCCGATTTTTCTGCTGCTGCACACAACTCAATCCTGCAACAGCACCATCCCGACGACAGGCGCTGCAGCTGTGGTCCTTAGGACGTTTCGTTTCCTTACAACACTATACTATACCCATCATAATTCGATCATTAAACTCGTAAGCATTTTACAGACGCGCCGAAAAAAAATATAAATATGTTATTAATGTTGTTGGCGAAAAACCGTTACATTATATTATTCCTGCTGCAGCAGTTTTATCTGGCCATAATATACAACCACGGTGGCGCGGGTTACGATATTGTGGTCCTGACCGCGTATATTGTATATTTTAACGAATCCTCCGAGACCTGGGCCAGGCCGTTCTCGACCGTTTCAGAATAATTCGGTTTGCGAACAAATAAAATAAATAAGAGTGGGCATATTCTACATAGGTACAACAAGTAGATTTACCCGCGTACGCTCGGCTTTATATATTATGCGCTGTGTGTATTCTATTATTTTTTTTTCCCCCGTCTTGCGTGACTCGTTATCTTTTTTTACATATATTACTGCGGCACGACTCGTAAATGTTATAACGGAAAGGATTTATTTTTCGTGAATCGGAAAATATGCTTTTGCGAGCGTTGCCTTTGGGCGATCCTATACGACTTTCAGCGCGCAATCCTAACGAAAAAATGTAAATGCGACGCATATTATTTATGCGAATGACATTTTATAGACTCTGCGGGTAAGCGCGTGTAGGTACATGTACAGCCATGTATTCGATAGGTGGGTAGGGTATATACCTGGTCTGCGCTTCCTATTGGCAACATATACATTATGCGCACCTGATATACATGTATATGTTATGTACTTCCGGTTTCTGTAGCGGTCTACGTATATGTACATCCGAATTCACCGACAATCACGCCGCTGAGATCGCGAGTGTGCACGTTTCCGTCATCCATTATTGTGCTAACTGCAAGGCGATTATTTTATTACTGCTAACAGTCATTTTATCAGCGTAGGTACATTTATATGTGTTTTAGAATCCACAATAGTTTGAATTCGTTGCAAAACAATTTCGGTATTGTATATAGAATAAAATCATTAATATTTCACAAAATGTAGGTCGTCTTGAAAATATACTTAATATTGGTACAAAATATTATATTATATTATATTGTGTGTCCTTTGTATATATTTTATTTTCAAAAATTTAACGAAATCCACCATGATGTCATGTAAATAAAACCGTTTTTGAAGACACGTCGATTTACACAGAAGATTACGGCACGGCACTATTTGTTAAAGTGATGCTTTAGTATGGGAAATGTGTATTTCACAAATTTCCGCAGATATGGACATCTTCGGGCCACCGCGGTAACGACGCAACAGACTAGGACTGCCGACGGCGGACGAGCAAAATCACACGTGAAGCATGACCCATAATGTGTACTTTCAGGGTAGCTAAGAATATCGACATACTTATCAAAGTAATATTATCATACGCATCTTTTGGCCGACGTTGTGGCACGACCGAAACAACACTCACTACTATAGTTGCATTCTCCACAATATGTAGAAAAATTGATTATTTTCAACCGATTTATAGGCAAATTGATTTTGACACCGACGGCGGCGGATCTGAACAAAGTACATCGCGGCACTTAAACGTTTTATTTTTTCGTGTAATTATTATTTTCAGCCGGCGTGTTCCAGCGTTGTAAACCGTGTTTTTCGGATTATCGTGTAATAATTTCCTCCGGTGCGACGACGAGACGATTTAATACCGATTAACAGCCTGCTATTATAATATTATATTAAAATATCATATACTGCACACGCGCATAATATTATTACCATGCACATAATATTATCCGTCTGTATGTACGGCGGCGGCCGTGGCGATAATTACATTTCGTGTTCCGAAACGAATATTATTATTATTATTATTATTATTATTATCACATGAACACAACTCGACGATAAACATAACGATCATCGTCGCCGTCCGAAATAATAAGCGAAAAACTATGTGAAAACCGTGGTATACTTACCACTATACAGCGGTACCGTATAATATATACCATACGCACTCAGTATATTATCTGCAGTTGTGCGCCTACCGCAGTGGCGTGCGTACGTTTTTTTTTCTTTTTTATTACATACATAAAATCGGTTTGTTTTTTAAACGAGTTGTTTTTTATTAGGTATTTGCGAATATTACGCGCGCACACACACACACACGACATGTGTGCACTGTGCGAACACACATACGTGGACAGGTGTATAGGGTACCTACGTATTTATATGCGTACAAATATTTATTGCGGATATAAAGGAGCGATGAGTATTTTTATATGTGTTTTATTTTTTTTAATTGAGAACCACCACCACCACCCGAGTAATAAACAATCATTAAACATTAAAATTTCGTTATATGGAACTATACACCACTGTAGTATTATATTATACGCATGGAGCTGCTGCGGCTGCTGCCCTATCTGTTTATATTCTTTCGTGTGTGCGGCACATATTATTATTTCCAAACGTTTCTGTGTGTTACGTACGTGTCTGGGTCTCGGATAAGAAAAAAAAAAAACAGTATATAATATAATATTATTTTTTTTATAATAATAATCCCACCGAACCGAACCTGCGCCCGGACGTCACGAAGGCGAGGCGTCGCGTGTCATACTGTTAATACTATGATTATCGTCATCGCGAAGTAATAGCCGATACTTACAATATTATCTTAAAACGCGTTGTGCATCATAATATCGGTATAGGTGCCCCATCATCATAATATAATCGATCGCGACGTGTCCTAACAGTTGTACGAAATCGTGGTTTTCGCAGAGAAGACCTCACCCGTGACTGACGATAACATACTGTAGGCAGGCATGTTCTCCACCGGTTTAGGATTCGGCCAATAATAATAATAATGATCCGGCAACGCGATTTCCGAAGATTTCCGGCCAACACACACAAATTGCGGGCCTCGCGTATTATATTACCGCCGCGTTCTATTCGTCTGGTAAATTTATCGATTCGCATTATTATTATTGAAACGTCGTACGCATCGCGAATACGACGTGCACACATTATAATATTATATTGTATACGCGTACTACCCTCTCATTTGGTACTGCTACAGTCGGCGTATGAAGAGAACTACGCGGCGGCCAGCTGCGTTATGGCCAATATACACGCGTTCTATATGTGTGTATTATTATTATTATTATTATAGTTATTGGCAATGCGTTTACGCGTATATTGCAGCACGTAACGTACACCAGACACGTGGTGGTGGTATTTTGTGAGTATATTGTATATATATATTTGACATGTGTAAAAGTGTGTCGGTATACAACATGGTGATTCGCCCCAAGCACGACGTTTATCCGCAGTTTTCCCTCAATTCTTTCGAAATTTGGTTATTTTTAATTTTTAAATAAAGGTAACAGTGGGTTCTCAAAGAACGCATTGTTTTTAATTTTCGCACCACTCAAAGTGAGATACAAACTTCTGATTTTCAAATGAAAACCTCCCGACTTTTCTACTGTAAATAAATTATTCTGGCGGATATTTTTTTCTAAACATTTTGACATAGTAGAATTCAAATTTGGATGCAGCGGCGCCACTAGAGGGCGAGGAGGCTAACCACTCCCTGACTACGATTTAGCCCCCCCCCCCTTCGAAAAAATATCCTTTATTGATTTAGATATAGCCCCCTTATGAGTTGTTTTAAATTAATAGTTTTGTAAGGCGGGCTGTAGCCCTCCCCCCAAGAATTTTAACTTTAGCTCAGCCTATATTTGGATGAGAAGTTTTTGAGTTAGTTAACTTTGTGTAGCTACTGAGGGTAATAATTGTAAGTCTACGATAATGCATTTGTATGACACGAGAGCTATGCTGATTTGAAAATCTCAGAATCCTATCTATTAACATTTATAATTTGTAAAAATTGTTAAAGTTATTAAATAATAAATACTATACGGAGATCCAATATTATATATTTTATTTTATATTTTTTTAATACCGTTTTTAAGGATTATATATTATAGACTTCAGTTTAAACAGCTTAATAACTGATAAGCAACTCGTACAAATTTTGAATTATGTGGATGTTGCTACATCAATATCCTGAAAAATATTATCTACTCAATAATAATTTACAGTTAAAAATAACTGCGTGGTTGTGATTTGAAAAACAGAAGTTAAAGAATTTGAAAAAATGATCTTTTAGTAGGTAAGTACTTACATATAATTGAAAATTCCTAAAAAACGGAATTCGAATAATTCAATTTTAAAGGAGTACATGGCAGTGGGCACTGGCATATACGTATTGCTGTATTATACATTCTGTATAATTAAGTGTACCTACGGTCATAAGTTGTACGAAAATATTGATTTGAACTTATAACGACCGGTTCCGAGACGACAGCTAAACTGATGCATATTATCGCGACGGCGACGATGATGGATAGAAACAAACATTAAAAGGAAAAACAAATACAATAATATAATATATTATGTAACGATATCGTGATAAAATTCAAATCAACAGTTGCGCCTCCACCCGCCGAGATGTGAAAACGGGTTCGAATTTTTTGATTCCATTTTAACAGACGCCGCTGCCGCCTGCAGTATTGCAGCATCAATAAGCTCAATAAAAATATGATAATTCCCAGCACTGCGTGTGGAGGAGCGTATTATGACTAATGAACGAATCGAATATCTAAAATCTAAATATGCGGGTACAGTATTATAATATTATTATTATTATCCGTGGCCAAACCACGTGACCAACGCCAACAATAATAATGAAAAAAAAAAATGAAATAATCAATCGTCGTAATAACAATAATAATAATATATACAATTACAGTGAAGCTGCAGTACACGTTATTACTTATGAACCGGCTGCTAATCATATACATTAACGAACGGAGTTATCTCGGTGCTTAAAATTAATTTATGATAGTTTTTTTATGCGAGTGTGTGCGTTTGCGTGCGATGAGAATATTATTTCGGTATGAATGTTGTTTCGTACTCGACGATCGAAAACACTCAAAAAGTATGGATTTCAATGGTTAGTCATCTTCGATGATAATAACAGTAATACAAAACATTATATTATTATATTCAGGAACACTTTAAAAGTGATTAAACCGCGGTGACGTACATTTTTTTATAATGAATTAATAATATTGAATTTTTTGATTTTAAAACATTGTGAGTTTCGAATAACCGTCATCGGTGGTGTGTACAATAATATTATCATGCCATTTGCAGCCTCAATTTTATTTCATCCAAATTAAACATACCCACACCACCTCGCACGCACATTGGTTAACCACAAACCCATAAAAAAAAATAAATAAAAAAATGAGATAAATCGTTACACGTCATCATATCGGAAACATTTTTTTAGCAAGTACTAAAACAGGGTTTTCTTTCAAATTATATCATAGATGTTACGGTCAAAGGCTAGAATAATCGGGAAATTACTTCATTGATCGGAATTAACTTATTCTGAAAGGAAATGTTGTAAAAAAAAAAACGGATTTTGAACTAACATTTTCATCTTTGATCAGTCAATGAGATCAACTCCCAAAATTGCAGGCACCCAAAGATGATACCGTATTTAATAGTAAATGGACAAAACCGTTTTTTGTACCACTTTTTCACTTTTATAATCTTATTGTCGTATTCCGTGGAAGTAAAGTAAATTGTAAAAATATACTATTGTCTCTTCTCTTTTTATTTTTATAACCTTTTCGATTTGCTGCATTACATTTTTCCTGGTACTCTGTTCTTTTGATATCGTATAATATTAAATTTGTATTTAAATAGTTCACGCGAGTTAATAGAAATTTAAGTTCAAGTTAAATTCAAGTCAATATAACAAATGATCATTTAATTTACGAATATAACATATACGCAAAACGCATGTACACAACTCACCCGCATAGACCTACTATAACTAAATAACGATTTCATATTTTTACCACTGGAGTACGATGTAACTATTCCAAACATAAACTAATCGAAAATCAAACATCAATGCTTTTATACTTTATTAGATTAGATGTGGAAAGTTGTGGGATTTGGGATAATATCCAAATCGTAACCATTACTATAACTCCGTAGTACTTATATTAAACCTATATATTTACTTGATAAATGATAAAACCAAAATCATGAATTATTTTTTGTGACTGCTGCAGGGACTGGAACCTTTTGAATATTTATTGGAATCAATTTTGGTACTGGTCATCCAAAAATAAAATAACTGTTCCGGTTGGGTTCTGGTTTTTTGATAAAAAAAAATAAGGGTATCGGTTCCAAATAACTTTGGTACCGGTTCCAGATAATTAAGGTACCTAAAAGTATAATAATTTTAAATACTTTTCCGGAATGCGGGTTTAATTAATAGTATGAAAAATATTAGAAAACTCTTATTATACATTGTTTATACGCAGAACAGTATAATACCATTAAACTATGATAAATAAAATTATTTTATTTTTCAAAAGAACCTTTTCAATTTAAAAATTCCGGTTCCTATAATAGTAGGATATAAAATAATATGTCTTCGCCGATGAGCGATGCACCGTTTGATTTTTAATAGTATTATTATAATATAGCCAACGCCGCCATGGCCCAACATATATGGTCGCTGACGTAAACACAACATCGACGTTTCCCGATTTTCAGGAAAATTACCAAATTTCTCGCATTTTATTATCATTTGATCGTAACATCTGTAGTTCACGCTAGGAGCCGTTTTCGTGCAGCCGTTTACTTGTAGCCGAAACATCACGCAGTTTCTGTTTTACCCGTCGCCAATCACCGCATATAATATGTACATGTTTCACGTTCGATTAATAACGTAGTTTGATATATTATAATATTATACAACAGCGGTGTTCACCAATTTGTAATAATGTAATAATCGTTTTTCGAGAGAACGACCGTGAAGGACGTGTATACCCAATAACACCGGCGCGAGTGACGATGTGCGGCGGCGGTGTTTTATGCGATAAACATAATGTACAAAGTGGGGTGTATGTGTGGGTGCGTGGGTGCATGTGTGTAACACATATATATATATATGTGTGTGTAAACGTTTAGAGACGTGTGCAGGTGTCGGAGGGTAGTGCAGGCAGCAACGGCGTTTACACACTTAACGAACCAAATCATTCAAAGAGTGTCAACTCCGAATGCCGCCGCTGTATATACCTACGTGTGTGTAACATGTATATATATATACTCCTGTGCCGTATTACTCGAAAGCAATTCGAACGAGTCGAAGCTCGTTTTCCTCTTTGCATACACACCCACACACCCACACACGGGTACGCGTGTATAGGACGTTTTTTTTTTTGATTTTCAAATGCACGCGAACACGAGCTCACGCCAGTTGTGTGCGATTTATAGCAGACGAGATTTTCAGCGGTTCGTTTCCCTCGCGCGTCGTGCGTCGTTGTCCACGACGAATACTGATGTGTGTTTTCACGGAGTATTTCTGTGCGGCAAACAATACCTCCGCGATCGAACAAAAGAAAAACTCCCCCCCCCCGTATGGTACGTTATGACGTTATTCCAAAAAAAAAAAAAAGAAGAAGAAAACCGCTAACGTTTTACATGGTAGGTATCAGCTCCGACAATCACGTCGCGTCGCCGATCCGACAGTGTCTCGTCGTGGTGTCTTGTGCGCATTAGAATGATGATAATATATAATAATATCATCGGTTGTGTCAAACGATTTTACCGTACGCGGGCGGCGTCATCGTCGTGATAATATATATATTATCATAATATTATTTATATATATACACCTACTACAGGTATGGTATACGCGCCACGCGTCGTTAAATCTGAGAATACGAAGTGGTTTTTTATATTCATTTACTGCAGACGTTCCGTGCGAGTACTTTGTCATTATCGTAGGATATTTTTCGTTTCTCGTCATTTCGAATTCGAATTGTCTGTGCGTGGAGGTTCGTCGATTCATTGTTCCGCGAATATCGCGTGTTATTACTAATTGTACCTATTATAATCGTTATATTTATTACAACTACAGCCAGCGGAACCGGATGGAATAATATTATGATGTTATTGTTATTGCAACGTCCAAAACGATGTTTGCAAATCGGATCTTACGGCAGGTGGTTTCGTCATAAACAATGTTATACTAATCATATTTTCGCGCATCATAAACAACGCGCGTCATACCCTGGCTCGGGGTTTTCGAGCTTTCGCAGCGGCAGATTATCACAATTTACCTGATATTACTACATTATTATTAGCGTGCAGGTGTTCAGCGTGTCGATACGCGTCTTGCAGTGTCAGTCGCAGTAATGAACCGCGGCCGTCTCTTTAGATGGTCGTTGAACCGTCCCGGTCGAAACATTATTCGTCAAAACTAATCGTGCAGTGAACAGCGCAAGATAATAATATTATGCAACACGAAACCATAAAATATCAATATATATCAATTTACTGCGATAGCCAATATGTATATTATTATTACTATATTAATAATATTTTTATTGCGCTTCGGTTGTGCGCGCGCATCACACGCGAAATCGCTGCAGCGTACACGGCGAGGATGAATCCGTGGTAGGCACCCGAGATGCGTCAAAGAGTGTCGGTTTTAAATTGAAAACGTCAAAATTCGTTATGATGGACGTATGACAAAAGCGTTCGAAGTTGTCCCGGAACCGGAAGTAAACAACAGTGACACGCGCTCCCCAGACGCCCGGTTCCGTTCGAGAGAAATCATTTTTCTTCGCTGTAAATGTCGTATAGGTAGGTACATCGTAAAAAAGAAACGTCTTATAAAATACGGAATACGTCTTCTTCAAGACACTTTTTTCTTCTTCGGTAGGTCGAAATAATAATCAATGCCGCTCCCGAATCGAAATATTATCTCAACAAATATCCGTCGATGGTATATTCTCCATGCAATATAATATAGGTGCCTACGTTATTAGAAGTGTCATTATTTATTAAATAGGTAATTATATTAAATAAACACCACGAAATGATTTTGTCAAAAGATATTTTATTTTTTTTATATTCTACCTATAAAACTAATTGTGATATTTACATTATTATGATGTCGTATTTTTCAAATCGATAAAAATACGCATAATATTTGATACGTTTTTGACGACTCTTGGGCACAATATTCGAGTTTATTTTTATCACTTTATTTTCTTTTGACACAATGTTTGTAGTTTTTGAAGTAAACCCATTTAATATTCATTACTTTAATAAATCAAAAATGTCATTTGATTTTTTGAGTGTGAGTACAGTGTGTGTATAGTATTTTATGGCAGTTCATTAAAAGCTGTAGGTACATCTGCAAATGACACATTAATTTATGAGATTCGCCTGAGTTCTTGTAATCCGTCAATCTGAATAGTGTTCATCTTTCATAATGACTATAATAATAATAATAATAGTATACACTAGGGTATTTTTTGTATTTTTTTGTAAGATGTCGTCTTGATTAGACGCGTTTTGGTTTTGAAGATTTTTCTTTTATTTATACATATTTTTTTACATATATATAGCTACGCGTGCGTTCAAACATTTTTATCCTGTCGCATATGCATGCAGCCTATTTGTCGAACAAAACCGCTATACAATGTCTCGTCCTAAATACACACAAAAGAGTATAAATGTCGAAGGGCATTTTTATGTGAATATAATATTCTGAAGAGATAGAATAAAAAAAAAAAAAAAACAAGAGGGAAAAAATCGTTCTACTCGGTGAGGTGGTTATTGTGTTGCACTTGGTTTGACGCGGTCTTGGTAATTAAAATCAGTGTCCCGTGATATAGTGGCCGAGGACGCTTCTCGTGTCGCCCTTTCCGCTACCACCACTATACAGCCACCGCCGCTGACGATATCATAATCATCCCCATTTGCATTTCCAGGCGGTGGGGGAAATTATTTTAGCACGCGGAGATTTTAATTTTAATTTTTAATTACGCGAAATGCAAAGCGACTGACGGCCAAAAGGGTTCCGGTTCATTAATAGTATTATATTATTTTCGACCGTTGCCGCCACCGCCGCCGCCGCCGAGGAACGGGAATCGTAGTCCGGCTCGCAATTAGCGGTCGCCGTTTTTGTGCAATATACGGCGCGATACGCGGCCGGACCGTCAGAGTCGGAAGGGGTAAAAAAATTATAATAATAATAATAATAATAATACAATTTTGCGCATCAACCGTTTTCCGTCTGCCGATTGCCACTGCCTCTCTGCTGTACGATGACCGTTGATGACGTGGTGGTTGGTGTCCAAAGGGGTGACCGTACCGTAGGAGTCGTTTCCCCTCTGCAGTTCCGTCCGTCGCCCGTACTTGCACCCTCGTCGTCATTACCGCCACGCTGTGCTGCAACGCCACTGGTCATCTGGTTTCAGATTACCATAACCACGTTATA
Organism: Metopolophium dirhodum; assembly: GCF_019925205.1. Classification (NCBI taxonomy): domain Eukaryota; kingdom Metazoa; phylum Arthropoda; class Insecta; order Hemiptera; family Aphididae; genus Metopolophium; species Metopolophium dirhodum. The sequence goes on from NC_083560.1 coordinate 72,233,774, forward strand.
CACCGGACTTGTTATTATCACTACTATTATAATATTGTTGTTTGCTTCTCTTTTTCCCCGAAACCGGGCCAGGTTATAGGTATAGATGGTATATATATATATAATATACTGTGCGCAGGTTTAGGTAATTTTACATTATAGGTTGTCCGTCCGGGTCCGACCGGTGTACTTTGACATTTAATTTGCAAAAGCCCATAAACAGCACATTATAATATTATGATATGCACATATACACGTATAGAGTTATATATACTATATGCCATCGCGTTTGTTCATTGTCACGTGTATATTATATTCACTATTCAGTACGGGTAATGAGCCCACGGAGAACATACCACTGCAGCCCACGGGTTTCGTTGATTTCGTACTCCTGCTATTTAGGAACATGGTGCACATATGCAGTAGTCGTTCATAATATTATGATATAGATAGGTTAGTATAATAATATTGACAGTTTTGCGTAGGATCCAGATACATCCATTCATTGTTCGATATTGTATATAATGTATATAGACACTGCTGGTAAATGCGCGTATACATAGATTTAAAAAACGCGTCCAGAATCCTACAGGTCGCGGTTCGTGTATTTCGTAAGCGTATATTTTGTATTTTTAAACAACGATAGATCACCCAAATTATAATTAGATATTACACACATGGACTGCAGTACTTTTTAGACGTGACAAACGACCAGTGATTGGAATGTTCACTTAAAAACTAAACTCGTTCACGTTTTCACATTCAATATGTAAAAATATGAACTCGAACGCGTCGACTTTCACGTGCATTAAAAAAATTAACGGGTTCAATAATGGATTGTTCGTTTTTATTATTACTTAGATATTCTAAAATGAATCAGTATATTCTGGGGAAATGGGACAAATAATTTTTAAATTATTCTTATTTTTAAAACTTTATAGGCACTTTATTAACATCAACCGTACGCATATAAAAACACTGTCTATAAAATATTAATATCATGTCCCTTTCGATAACAATCATTATATTTTACACATACGCATTATGCATATAATAGTTTACGCGTGATTGACTAACGATGGTATAGATAGACGGAAACAAGTGCAAAACAAAATAACGACCCAGCATAGGTATAAACCTATGGAGGCTGAGGAGCGTTAGATTCTACATCAACGATTAAGAGGACCGTCACGGATCTAGCCTGAAACCGAAATATATAGCGGTACCGAGGCTGATATTCGACAACTGTACTCGCTGTAAAAAAATTACCAGCTTTATTTTTTGGTCAAAAGTTAAACCCGACATTACTGATCATCCTGAAAGCCCGAATGGGCACACAACATCAAATATCTGGGTACCTAAATTTATGAAAACTTGAATTTCTCTCGCCAGACACGAAAAATAATAAAATAAGGCAACATGTATACGCAGCCCAACAGTATGGCTCAATCGTGCATACAATCAATTATAGCCTATGGTGGTAATGAAAAGGGCCCACTCCTTAGAAAATCGAATTGGAAACAGATCAAAACAGAACAAAATATCACACTCCACATCATATTCATATCGTCTAAAGTAATAGGTACTATTCGCCACTTCACACGATTACCCTGCAGGTTGAAATATATATGAAGTCATCCAAAGCAACAGCGAATGGTTTTTAAGGAGTCACCATCCCCTACCAAACGAAACCTAAGCCTTTTCAACCACTCGGAGTGCACAGACTAGAGAAGAAGAAAAAACAAAATAAAAATAAGACGAATAACATAATTAAGTCATGTAAAATCAGTGTGACTCGTTATCCAACTCCACAGTAGATGGCTGTTGATTGCTGACCAGACGATAATAAATTGAAGAGGATGGATATCTCTCTCACAATGAGGTAGACTAAACAATCAAATTTCGCCGTTTTCATGGCCCACAAACTTTCCAGGAATATAAGTGTGTTACCAAGCCCACACGGTTTCGCTGAAAGAGTAACCTAAGGGTGGTAAAATGAGTTAGGGGGTGTAACGAAAGCGGAGGGCTTCTTGATAGGTTGATATCCCTCGTGTCTGCCCTAACGCGTGGATGATATATATATATACATAGGTACATGTCAACTTTTACAGATTATTAAATAAATATTTTGTCGCATACACCCGAGTACCTACATATTATATTAAAACTGAAATGATCGTATCGCCAAAGCAGACGTACATCCGTCTCCGTTCTTCTCAGCCCTTAAAAACGACGAAACTGTGTAATACAATATTTTATATAAACCTACGTCTTTCTATAGTTTTTCCGAAGTTTCCTTTCGATGGTAGCCATGGAAGCGCCATGCTAGTCTTCCAAGAAAATTCTAACTTATACATTCACATTCTGTTACATTGGCCGAAGGCGGTTTCGTCGTTTTGGGGTTAAATGGAATTTCTTAGAAGAGGATTTCTTGAAATTACTAAAAAGGTAAACATATTCATTTAAATCACCTTATTTGTATGTGGTGATTTGGATCGTGCTGGTTATAACATATATAACTTGTGTTTGAACTTTTGTGCAAATATTATACAGTAATACTGTAATAACTAATATAGCCATAGGAATAATATTATAAACATAAATATTATACTAGTGTATATGAATATTTAATTTCGGAAAATTCCACGAGTGGCTTTGCATCCAATCTAATCAACTACTTCTATAACATGGTGTTCAACAAGGGTCCGAGTCCTTCGTGGTTGCATAGCCCTAGTCCCTAGATTTGCATTTCGTAATAATATTTGTGGTTCAAAATTGGGACCCACATTACTGTACTGAACGCCGAGTACAAATTGAAGTGACAAGGATAACATCGACGGTTGAGAGTAAAACCATACTGACGTATTATAAAAATGCGAGATTTGAATTCGTGTTCTATTTAAATAAATATATTATTCCATCTCGCACACACAATAATACTGTACAAAAACGCAAACGTTGAATTAATTTTTAAGACAAATAATTATCGTAAACAAATCCCAAGGAGCGCACGAAATCGTTTGAAAATAACAATCTATTTGTTTCTTGTGAACAAAAAAAAAAAAATCGCAAATTAATTTCATTAGCAATTCCGTACACCAGTGTAAAAACTCGAATAAGCGACTGCGAAATTAGTAATATATAAACATATATATATATATATATATATACATTATACATATATACGTAAAGGACGGGATGAATAAATTAGGTCTTAAAACGACGTTTAAATACCGCTATAAATATCAAGAGAGCTTTTTACCAAGGAATACATTTTTTATTGTGTTGCCCCTCGTCGTATAATTAGCTCGGATTATCTCAGTGGAAATTAATGAACTCCTCTCCGCTGACGCTTGCACTGTACATAACCAAACCGGAACAGTAAGCTTTCACTAAATATTCTAATGTACGCGGGAGAAAAATGTCCGGAGAAAAGATTGCCGAGCCGTTGTCGTCGGTGCACCGGCACGAGTGTTTTTCGTCCGGCGGGAATACGGTTTGTGGTTTCGAGAATTTTTCTAGACTCGTGTCTCTCGTCATACCTGGTACCTATAATATACGTATTTGATACGATCCCGCGGTCGACGTGCACGCGTATAATATTATAATGTTATTATTATTATATTACTGTTGCGTTCGCCCGCGCGAGTATTTCACTCGGACATTAATGATTAATAACAACCGTGGATTTGTGAATTAATTTTAATAAAAAAAAAAAAAAATATGCTCACTCGGTCCGTGGCAGCAGCGTGGATAATAATATCACGTCGTATACACGTTATACATAGGTTAGGTGCCTCCACGTACCATAATATATTATTATATTATACGAGCGGCGGACCGATGTCGTGTGTTGTGTGTGTGATACACGGTCGGAGACGTCTGATACGAACGAAATAATATGAAAAATAGACGTTCCCTGCAGTGCGGGGTGACCGGTCTAGTCCGGCGCACAATCGATCATTTCGTTTTTTATTTTATTTTTTTTTTGTTTATTTCCTCTTTCACATTACTATTCACGAGATCGTTACCAGAAACGTTTTTTTTTAAACTTGTTTAAGCATTTTACAAACGATCACAAACATTAGGGTATGCGCTGCGTATCATATACTATTATTATTGTCATTATTATTGTAACAATATATTATTGTTGTTGTTGTTGTACACCGCGTGTGTATTATATATATGACGCGCTGATCTCAACCGCCGCCGCCGCCGCCCATCTCCACTGTCGCAACCACGCCGTGACATTGGTAAATCGTATTCTCCATACTATAATAATATTATTATATTATACTCACGACAATATATGGTCATTCTACGGTGCGACGATATTTGCGTACGTTTCTTTTTTTTGTTTTTTTTTTAAATGTCGATAACGCTATTTGTCGTATTTACCTGAAACAAAAACAAAACATGTGACTATCGTGATTTAAATGATTCGAAGCATTTATCGCGGTAATATAATATTATATACATATTTCCGCGTTATAATGTGTACAATACCTATTACAATAGTAATATTATTTTATACACAATAAAACATGCGAATACACTACGACGATCAGCATTTACATAAAATATAATAATATTAAAAAAAACATTGTGTTCTAACGCCGTAAAAACCGAAATAGTGAAAGCGAAACGGCACGGCGGCGTCGTCACAGTTGCCGCCGCTGCAGATAACATGTAAAATAATAACAATAATAAAAAAAAAAAGCCCATCAAGTGTGACAACTACAACTGCAACGGACTGATGACAATGACGTGTTGGGCTTTTACAGTGTGTAATGTTACGATCAAAATATAATTATTATTATTTTTATTGTCTTAAAATAAATAGGTATAGATGTATAAGTACGTTGCAGGAAAATAGTTTCTAAAATATTACGAATTGATTTCATTAGGGAAAAAACAACAACTACCCGCGAGGGAAACCGGCCATGACAGCGTTCTTTGTGTTTTGTTTATTTATTGGCACATTTGCGGGTGCCATTTTCACTTAAAAAACATACCCAACGGTGTGACGTCGTGTAAAACGTTACATGGGATAAAACTTAAAGCATAATGTTTATAATACCTACCTATATGTGCTTATAAAAAAAGTCACTAAACCGTTTATTTACCAACTGATTCTAACTTATGTTATTTTATGTCCATGTACATAATGTAACTCACGTAAGTACTACAAGCTATGTACAGAGATAACATATAGAGATACAGAGAACGATTTAGACCATATTATTATTATTGCATTTCCAGAAATACTCCATTATTTCACAATATATTTATAAAAAAAAAGTTTACGACTTAATCGCGGCAATATAAATCATTGATTCATCCATTCAGAATACTTTAATATCATAAAACTATTACAGTCGATTTTTGATTATTGAGGTTAGTAAATATTTTGATATAATCATTTTTTTTTTTTAAACACATAGGTGATGGAAAACCAAAATTTTTTCTCCAGTAGATTCAAAACTAAATCATCTTTTAACTATAATTTCAGAATTTTTTCTACAAATCATTTCGATTTAAATCGGTTTATTGTTTCCTGTGATAATATGAACATGTAAAAATCACACGACGTTTAAACGACCGTTAAACGTGATTCAAGGTTGTTAAGTATTATAATATTATTATATTATTATTATACCCATAGATCCCATACGCGTACGAATGTATACGGAGACTATGCGTTGATGATGGCGTAAGATAATTATTTCATTACTGTAGCCGGTTCCGACTAAATAATAATTTATTCACATATACCTACTACACGACACACCGGCGCGTCTAAAAAAACGTAAAATATTTTAAGTAGTTTCGTCTAAGCAAGAAACGCGCGTGGCTTATGGTTCGTAACGCAGCATCGCCACGACGGAATGTAATCATAATATGATATTACATACCTATTTATAGTAATAACGTTTCGTGTAGGTAATTATATTTTGTTTAATTATTTTGTTCTCGGCGTTGTATTTGCTCGTGTATAAAATTATTATTAAAATAATCGCACTCGATCGCCGGGAGAACGGGAAAAATTCCATTCCGAGTGTGTTCCAGACTAGGACAAAGCGGCATTTTCTTCGTTTAATTTAAAATTCTAGGAAAAATCCATCGGTGAAAAAAAAAACCCTATATTCAGCACACGATTTCTGCCCTGCACCTATATATAATATAATATATAACATAACTTTGAAAATTGAATATGAATTCGTCGTCAATATATGCAGATTCCTGTTGGTTTTTTAATTAAAAATACGTTTGGTGTGCGCAAAAAGGATTTACAAAATTAAACGTGGTACGGTTCAGACGACAAATCAAGGGAGAATGTTAAAATGAGAGAAGGTCTTTACGGTTTTGTCAAAATCGATTTTAATTAAAAAGTTTAGATTCCGTGTGGGTGTAGTAATACCGACAGAAGAAATGGAATTAATTACATTCACCCACATAGATGATCCCGCATTATTCACATGCCAAAAGTTGTTAGTAAAAAAAATACATGTATATATATATCATAGATATGTATTATCATAGATCGTAGATATTATCAGACGTAGATGTGGACATCGTCTAAATAATATGTTAAATTGATCATATTTTAGGAAAGCGTTAATATTGCATTCGTCTGATGGTAAGGTATACAACATTGGTAGTGGTTTATTCCGAATTAAAACCCATGCTGGGACGCGGTAAAACAAAATATTATCCACTTTGGTTTTCTGACAGTTGTCTACGGTTGTAGATAGGTCGTTTATGCAAAACTTCTTTTTTTCATGTAAGTAAATGCTTACAATTATTATAGGATTTGGTTACATAAACTTTTTGCCACCTGCTATATTGGTGAAGCAGTCCTATTATTTTATAACAACGACACATGCTCGTTTGAAATAACAATATTCCATCGTAGCATAATAATTTCGCACACACTGCGGTATACGCACTTTACGACATATGAAAACTAAATCAAATTTGAATATTGTTTTCGTCCCCTCGGCGTGTATTTATTTACAGGTAAAATATTATTTTATAAAATATAACCCTCCTCTTGGTTCTAAGCATAAAAAGAGCGTTTACTTATGGATATTTGTTGTTGTATACATGAGTGCGATTCAATGCAAATATTTGAATAATCCATTGTTTTTCGTTGTGCCTATACACTTGAAATAAACCTCTCGGTTCACCATCATTATTCTGCATTTTAATAAAACAAACGCACGCGTATAATGACGGACGAATACAATAATATAGTACATAATTAATTCTTTTAAATTCAAATATTATTATTTATCTTGGACGAGTGTCGTTAATGGCGTTTAATATAATATATACCAACGGAATCTGACGGTGTCAAGGTTATGTACATATTGAGGAAACCATTTTGAAACGGACCCCTAAAAATATATTATGTTCGTTTATCTATATAACACCGGTTAGGTATATGTTGTGAACCTGCAATTACGAATGCTCTAATTAGGCGGACGTATATACGTAATAGAATATACGTTTAACGAACGCTTAAAGAAATAAACACACGAGCAATGGGTGCACTTAAAAAACGATTACGTCCATTAAAGGCATTATTATATATTATATAGGTACACGAAAGTAATATTATTAATGATATTAAAATAGCGACGACTATGTTCTCGCACACTGCACATGCGTCGGCAATGATGATGCTCATAATAATAATAATAATAATAATCGTATTATACGAGCTATCAAATGTATTAATAGTTGTACTCTACAGTTTATATGACATAATATTATTATTATTATTATTATTATTATTATTATTATTATTATTATTATTATTATTATTATTATTATTATTATTATCATTATTATTATTATTATTATTATTATTATTATTATTATTATTATTATTACAATGACGTATAGGTACGGAACATAAACATAATAATATTATATTATAATTTGGCGTTTGGTATACTTTGGTATGACAATAATATTATATCGACAAGTCACCGATGGGAGACTCGTAGCATTGTTTGTTTTGCGTGTAGGTAACTTGCAGAAGTGCAGAACCCGCTCGACTAACCAATCGAAATGCTATTTAAGAACCAAATAATATATATTACCCCAGGTCGATGATTTTTTTTCTTATTTTTGTTTGGCCATTAGAGTGTACCTACTGCGTGTATAATAATACTACCGAATGGCATAATATAATGACGCCAAATGGAGCGGGAAGGCTACGGGAACGAGACCCCCGAAAATATTAAAATCCCCGTTAAAAGAAATAAAAATATATACACATTTGTATACAAATTAAAGTACCTAGTTAAAAACATTATTGTGGGGTGGTATGGTTCGTTGACATAATAATCAGATAACATATTATACCCATTTGAATATTATAACGTATTATTAAACCAATTACCAACCTATATTTCTTATGCGATGGATATTGTGTACCAATCGAGGTACCTATTATTATGTTTTCCATAATATAGACACCGGTTAGCATCTATGAGATTCGTGTCATATGCGTCAGACTTTAATATTTAGTTGTTCTAAAAGTGTCGATATTTTGATTTCGTGATGTATATCAAATTAAGCAAATTGAAAATTGAAAACCAAAGCGAATCGAACGAATAGTCGAACTATTATACAATATTGTATAAGCGTGTTAAAGCGACACTTCTGGTATCTAATATTTTGTGGTTTAATCTATATTTTCCTCGTAAATCGTAATGATACTTTGTGGTGAACTTGTGCTGTACGTTCTAATAATATCATATTATTGTAATTGTATAATACATATTATTATTATAATATATCTATCGTAATATTATTTGAATTTTTTCCGGAAACAAAAAAAAACATTTGTACATATTATTATTATAATATAATATTATATCGATTTTAATCCGGGTGGAGCGATTCGTCATTGTTAGGTGCGCGCTTCTATATTATGATATCATACATTTACAATATATATTGCGAGCACTGAATATTCGAACCCTCTCCCCAAATTTGAAACACGGCTATTCGCGGCGCCCGCGTAGTCCACACGCAGCAACGGTGGATTCACTGCACACACACGTTATGTATAATTAAGAGGACCGGTGAAAAGTCGGTTCGAATTTATATATGTAACGTGTAATACGTATAATACATAATATTATATAATATGATACGCGTAATAATATAATAAACAACGACGGCGAGGGCACTTCTAAAACGACTTGCTGCTGCAGATGGGGAGGGAAGCTGCAGTCGCTTGCACTCTCACACACACACACACACACACACACACGCACGTCCATTAGGTTAATCGGTCGATTTATCAACGGCGGTGGCTGTTACGCGATATACCCGGCTATTGCCTTTTAATGCCTATTTTGTTTACGGTGCCATCCATTCCACTTGTTGTCGGCGGCGGCGGCGGCGGCGGCCCATCAAAATAATATACGTTACATTAATATCACATATATTATGTAACATATTATATATATATATAGGTGCCTACACGCGTGCACCCCGCGCTCACGTTAATGGACTTATGGTCGTCTCCTGTATCTGTTCGACGCCGCCGCCGCCGCCGTATCGCGTGTATGTGCACTGTTTTCATCGACGATACAATAATAATATAACGAGAGGAAGAAAAAACCGAAGAAGACGAAAACACAGTCAATGCCACCGTTTTCGTGTTTTTTTATTTTTTTTTTTTTCCATTCGAAACAGAATACAATTCATCTGTGCGCGCGATGATGTCTCGGTCGCGGTTGAAAACACCCGACAACGAGGTCGGCGTGACCGCCGTCGTCATCGCGCAGTGGTATAGTCGTAGGCAGAGTGGTAAGCAACTGTGTAATACGTGTATACGCATTGTCGGTTTACAGTAATGGTATATACCACATTAATAAAACCTATACCCACAGGTATTACAATATTATCTATTTAAGACCGCTCGGTGTCACGTATGGCGTCGCGTCCAAAAGTTGAGCTCGGCCCAGCTCTGGAAATTTCTCGGTACAGACCATGTTGGTTATTAAATGTTACCACATTATGATTACGGCGGCCAATCAGAAGACGATAAAAAGGTACACTGCACAAATACGACAAACGAATATTAGCTATCATTATGTATATCGTATTAAATTTGACTCTGTACTACGACCTGCACGCAAGACCGGCTCAAGCGAAAATAGTGAACAAGGCAAAATCAAATTTTGCCGCCCTTAACAATAGAATATTATCAGTATTTTGAAAATGCCGCCTTTTTACTAAAGTGCAGCCTAAGTGCCGCCCTAGACGTGGGCATATGTAACCTATCCCTGCCTGCACGGGATCTACACTATATACCTGATAAACGCCAGAATTTTTTTTTTTTGGTGGGGAGCATTACATTTTTTTTAGCCTAGTTATTGTATAACTATAGAATACTTATCACCTGTTACTTTATGCATTCTATGACACCATAAGACAATCATAAAAAATGTCAGTTGTGGCACTTGAGAAGGAGAGTCAGCCCTTGACTGCGGTAGTACTGATACACGCAATTTTATACGCCGAAGTATAGCGGAATCGTATGCGCCACAGCGTTTTTCCCGGTCACGGTATACAAGTTCGTTAAGTTTGGCGAAGAAAAGTGCGGTGAAGTGAGGACGTTGAAAACGAGAATATACTATAACGAGAGCTGCTGTCAACAGACTGCGGTTCGGAAAAGATAGGTGCCTACAACATATTATTATATTCGACATAATATCGTTTTATTATTCTCATACTATTATCTTACTTACCTTTGCACACACCGATACGAAAAACAATCACGATCGGAACGCCTCCGCACTGCAGAGTATCAAACGTGTCATCAGTTATAGTAATATCATAATATAATATTAATACAACGATTAGAAAGAAAAAAAAATCGCTTATTTCCCGTCTGCGAAAAAGGATATATAATTACCGAATTATAATATTATATACCACCTCAAAAATCTAAAAAATGAATGCAAGAAGAGAATGAAAGTCATCAAAACGCTGTCCCACCACACATGGGGTTCCGAAAAAAACACTCTTATCACCATATACAAATCACTCATCGTATCCTAAATTGACTACGGTTCTTTAATTTACTACTCAGCCAACCACAACATCTTACGTACAATTGACCCAGTTCACAATGAAGGAGTAAGACTTTCAATAGGAGCTTTCCGTACTAGCCCAGTTTCCAGCATTCTTTGCATCGCAGGCGAACCACCTCTCCAGATCCGAAGAAACAAAGAAATCTTAAAATACGTGGCAAAAAAAAAACCTTGAATACCACATGGCATCACAAATATTCCCCTCCTCTCCTAGCCTCAGAACTCCAATGAAACACGAAAAAATCATTGACACATACACCAAACTGTGTAATAATTCAAACTGCCTCATTAACACAGACACCTTCTTTTCTTTTACGTCAACTCCCTACTGGCAATGGTCCCCTAAAATAAATTCGCAACTCCTCCATTTCAAAAAGGATAGCACCTCTCACGCAACTATTATAGCAAACTTCAATGACATTTTACACACCGGATTTCAAGATTTTAAGCATATCTATACCGATGCCTCCAAAACCTCTGTCGGAGTAGGATTCGCTTACTCTACAAGCCACTCCTCAAAACGATTTAAGCTCCCCCCTGAAGCCAGCATATTCACAGCGGAAACCCAAGCTATCAAAGAAGCCATAATGTTCGGAAAGTCAACATTATCAAATAAAATCTTAATAATCAGCGACTCCCTAAGCGCCCTTCTAGTAACCGAAGCACCGAACCCCTCTAATGAGATAATCTGTCAAATACATAATATCATCACATCGACCCATAAAGCAATCGAATTCATGTGGGTTCCCTCACATACGGGCATTCCTGGAAATGAAAAAGTAGATATACTAGCAAACGAGGCAATCACCTCGTCCTCATCCTCAACCATTACCACCCTCCCATACCAAGACGTCAAAAGATGTATAAATATACATACTTCCAATATGTGGCAAACATCCTGGGACGAAATACCAATCACCAATAAACTTAAATCGATTAAAAAGAAAATCACTAAATGGTACACTCAGCCCAATGCCTCCAGACGATCCGAAATCATCAATACCAGAACAAGAATCGGCCATACCAATCTCACCCACATTCACATCATAAAACATGAAGAACAACCTATCTGTAGCCAATGTAACGAACCTCTCTCAATCAAACATGTAGTCTTAGACTGCCCGCTATATGTCAACGAAAGAAACATCCTCAACCAACCATCAACGATGGAGGAAGCTCTAGGAGAACACAACACGCACTTGATCCATACCTTCTTCAAATCCATCGGCATTGACACAAAAATTTAATGTAAAGATAGAACTACACTGCTAAAAATATAATGTAAATATACAATATCACTGTAAAATCCATATATACCACAATTGTAATGTAAAATTAATTTAGAGTTTAGTTATTTATTTGTATATTCACTAATTAACGATAATGTAACCACAACCACAGGCTAATGACCTAGCTGTTGAAGCCTTTAATACCAATAAAAAAAAAAAAATATTATATACATATTTTATGTTGAACGTTTTCGCGAGAAGACAACCCTCGGCCGGCTGGTAAAGCATCGTCGAACGTGCGTTTCGGTCGACATTTTTAACATATTAAGTTGTCACGCACCTCATCAGGCCGGTGGTGGTCTATATTATAATTATACGTGTCTACCTACGTATACGTTCAGATTGTCAATTTCCCCTTCACGTCTGAACCGCCACCGTTTGCGAACTGTTTCGATGATTACCGATATTTTTTTATCCGACTTCGACCCTTCGCCCCTCCCCCTCCCCCACCACCACCCCTTCACCACACAAATCACCATCGATCACATATTTCATACTGGAATAATAATTCCGTTCTTCTACGTGAAAGAGAAATAGTTAAACGACTGCAGTTATTCGTTTATTATGATAGTCGTAAAATGTATATAATCTTAGATCCGAGTGACATATCTGTTTGTAACAACGTTTCTAGGAGGAGACGACCGTGTTATGGAAAACCGAATTTTATTATTTTATGAATCTGTAGAATACGATTCGTGCGGGTCTCAGTAAACTTAACCCATTAATTAAACTCGTTTTGTAACAGCACACTCTCTATGACGCCTCGTCCCGCTGTAAATACATCAGTTCCAGATCGTTTTAAACGCTGTACTTTTATAATATTTTTATACTACCTAGCTAGATTTCACGTCGCTCACACGCTGCCGAGCTAAAGTAAAAAAAATAAATACCTATATTATTAACAGTTAATAAATATATAGCGAGTCTTCTTAGAAGTAAATAGGTTTGGTTATGTTGGTACTAATGATCATTTGGCGCTCTGATGCATGTCTGGTCCTTTTTTTATGCAGAAAAGTTGTTGAAAACAGATTTTTTAATTTTTAAAGTCATCAGTCACCCTTTCCGTTGCAAATCGAACGTGTTTGGTGAAATCCACCTATTGCGGATTCGACACTAATTAACGTGGTGTATTTCGGTTTAAGTCGTTTAATAGCCTCATGAGCAAATCTGTTTAAGTGTGCCTCATTCACGAGCACCTAAATCGTTGCGTACCTCCGTTTATATAGACAATTCGGACCTGTTTAGTCTATGGGCCTGCGGTGGTTTATTGGACCATGCGGGTGCATGTCTGGTGTACATATTATGTTTGTTACAAATAGTTGAGATAAAATCGTGTTTAGTGTCTAGCAATCGGTTTCCATGGTGTTCTGTGACGACTTTTATGTCGAACCATAGTCAACCATAAACCACTTTATTATTATTATTATTATTATTATTGTTACAATATTAATCAGCCGAATGATCGTGTGAAACCATCTAGCCTAACATTCAGGGCAAGGCAAGAGCTGGTGCACACCCTAGTAGCGTAGTTCGATAAGAGGGTGCAACTTTCGGAACTAAAAAAAACTACTTTTTGTTTGAAGTTGAAATCTAAGAGTAAAAAAAATCGTTGCAACCGGTGCCTGTTAAGTGTATGTTTGTATGTCAAAAAGAATTGTGTTAAAACCGTGTTTAGTGACTAGCAATCGGTTTCCATGGTTTTCTGTGACAACTTTTACGTGGGCACACTAAATAACTATAATTAACCAAAAACAACTTTTTTATTATCATTGTTATTACAATATTAATCAGCTGAATGATCGTGTGAGACCATCGAGCCTAGGACGGGGGTAAGGAGGGTGCCCTCGAGCTAGCGGCACAATTCTATATAAGAGGGTGCAAGTTTCAGAACTAAAAAAAACTAAAGTGCACTTTTTGTTTGAAGTTAAAATGTAAGAGTAAAAAAATCGTTCAATGGTCAATCGTAACCTATTGTATCCACGATAAATAATAATAATAATAATATGTTGTGTGTATAAACACGTAACAGGCGAACTATATAAAAATCGTAAACATTTTGAAATATTATTGTGTTTTCTCAAACCCGATGTTAAGCGCGTGTTGGAATTTCACTAGCTGCACAAATCAATTATTTATGTTTCATACACTATTTATTCGTTCGTAATACGTTAATAGTTTACATTTACACGATGTTATGTTTATTATCATTTTTCGTTATTACCGAGTCAATTTATTTCAAGTTAAACTGATTGATGGGCTTTACGTTATTATATATACAATATAAATGTAAATAATACGTTTAGATTTGTAATATTACTCAACGGTGTATAATATCAAACTCCATTTATTTTAGTTTTTAATAAATGGGCGGGCGTGTTGATGCGTCAACGCGCGAGAGGTCGTTTTGCTATATATATAATATTATATGCACTGAATACTATTTATTATTACAGAGGTAGGTAGGTAGGTACCTATGTAGAGTTTTTGTACAGCAACCCGTGTACGGAATTAGATTAACGGCGTGATGCATAAAACAGTTTTCGTTGAATTTTTATTATTATTTTGGCGTAAAAATTTATTTGATTCGAACGCCGCGTAAATCATCAGCATTTTATTGACATAGGTACATTATAATAATACATCCAGGAGCGCGGGTCGTGTATATACGTGTATAATAAAAGGGCCGCCTGCCGCCTTCCATATTTAATTTTAATCACCGCGTACAAATGTTATGTGCTTATTGTATACGTTTTGTAATTAAGTTGTATTTGCTCGACTGTATATTATAATATAATGTGCTCGAATAAAACATAACGTACTTAAAATAAATAATATTTTTAAAAACGGACGCACGCTTTGTGAAGTGTAAAATTAATTATTACGGTATATTATACTCGATTTCACGACAAACAGTATTGTATTCGCCGTAATTTCTGATTTAAAGTCAAGGAGCCTATTATACGTTAATGGCAGGCGGTGGGCCCGCGAGAGGGGTGGGTCGTTCGCCGAGAGGAAAAAAAAAATATTGGTTTTTTTACGATTTATAGCGGTGAGTGTTTCGAAATTTCGAAAGTAATCTATAGTAAAAGCTCGTTGACGGCGGCGGGCGGAATGAAAGAGTACGCAACTGAAAAACGAATTTACGGCAAACATATTATATATTATATTGTATTGCGCGTGGTAAATGTGTTCGGAGCAGTATATATAACGGACCGCAAAAACTGGGGATTTTCGTAGTCGTCGTCGTCGTCGTCGTCGTCGCCGTTGTTGTGTACATCGCACCGAAGCGGAAAAATTATAGCGGCGGCGGATGTGAAATTTGACCAAGATAAAGTCCGTGGCCCGAAAGTAATGTGCCGGGGTGTACACACGTATATAATATGATTATCGAATGGCTTTTTCTGTACAGATCGTGATTTCCGATAACGGTCACACACGCACACGCTGTCTAATGGATCGTATATTTTATTATTTCCGTCAATTTGCCATTTCTACCGCTCTCACACATCCCCCCCCCCTCCCCCCCACAAGTATATAAAATAATATAAAGGTGCGCGACCGTGTACCCGGTCGTGATTGTTATACGCGCACGAGAATAGTTATTATTTTTTACCGATTCGGTTGTGTCGTCGTCGTCGTCGTCGTCGTTAACGATAGTAATAATAATGGACAACGACTACGCGACCGCGACACGGTACCCACCTATAGAGCATAAATGAAAACGAAAAACCACCGCCTCGCTGACGGTTGGAAATAAATCACGGGGTTTCAATCATCGTTTCTCGTGTACGTGTATAATAATAATATAAGACTTGACGTCTCTCGTCTGTGTGCGCGTTTCTCTCTCTCTCCCTGCATCTCGTGGCTGTCTCTCTCCGTCCCGCAGTCTCATACCCAAGTCGTATTTGGGGGGGGGAGAGATATACAGGTGTATATATATATACAGATATACCGCTGCAGTCGCGTATACAGAAAATAATCGTGACGCGAAAAAAATGTAATAATAAAGTCGATTCTGTGTGTTGTGTGCATTAATTTTTTGTTTCCAACGCGTATAGTCGCCGCCGCCGCCGCCACCGCCGCCTCATCGGCACACGGTTCTTGTACAATATACACACACACACACCACCTAAGTCTACCTGCACACTATGAGCACCATGTATATTATTCGTACGTGCTCGAGCCGGGGCGTACACGGTCACGCCGATACGGCACTCAACAAATTTCCAGGACAGGTGCTTATTAGGACGTCGTAATATGATGAGAAACCGACGCCGCCGCCGTCGTCCGGGGGCACGGCCCACACCGCTATTAATTAAACCTCACGTGCCCCCGACGCGCCCCGTGCCCGGACCGGACAACGCGACTGCATATATTGTAGCGGTCTCGTGGTGCAGGAAAGAATGCGTTTAGACAATTTTTTATTATTATTATCGCCGTCGTCATCATCATCATCATCATCATCATCATTATTATTATTGTTTTTCGATTTCCTCCTATATCACAATATTATTATATATTGTGTTTCTCCCGCCCGGCCGCCGCCACCACTATATAATATAATATTATTCTATACGTTATCCGTACATCTCCGAATAACGCCGCCGCCGATGCAGTATTGTAATATTATTACTGTGCCGACCCGCGAGTCTTCCCGCGACTCCTCCCACTCCTCCGTCGTGTATGTGTAAATACGTATACGACGTGTAGGTATTACAATATAATATTATAGGTACGCGCGTGTGCAGTATCGGCGCGACGGTCCGACGTGATTATTTTCATATTTTCCATTAGGAAAACAACGCAAAGGAGGCGCAACGATTTCATTAGACGTATATAAAACGAAATGATGGAAAAGAATAGGAAGACCGGTGTCGGAAATCACGTACATAAAAATAAAAGTCTGGTGCGGCACACTCGCACATATGCGCGGGGCGAGACATCCGAGAGAGCCAATCGCGAAATAAATAATAATATATTATGCGCGAGTTATATTATCCGGATCACGAACTATATACATATATAAGGTACTGCGCTGCCCTGTGTACTCCTTCCGCCGCGGCGTCCGTTTCGCGAGGCAGGATATAGGTCCGGAACAAGACAGATGACGCGTATTTTTATTGTGTGCATAGTGGTGGTGCGTTGTTTGTGTATGCTCCTGGCATGCCGTGAGGATTGTGTGCCGCCCGACAGACCTAATTGTAAATCAGACTGCGCGCGTAAACGTGAAAATACGATTTCAATATACAAGACGGAGGTGAGACACCCGACCGCCGTGGCATTCGCCTTATACTATACAGCCGGCGACGACGCGAACCCGTCGGTACTGTTTTTGTACGGCGTTATATTATTTCTTACGAAAATCCGCAAAGGCTTTTTACTACTACACGTCAAGTAGGTATAGAAGCGAGTTGACCGATCCGCGAGGTGTAGGTTAGGTTAGCTGGTACCAGCTGTCTGCAGCTTATATGGTTATCATTGTGATAATATAGGTTAACCGTTTTCGCGATTTCATGCACCGTCGACGCCGCGTCTGTTCTGCGCCGTTTATTTGTTTTGCTTTTTTCTCCTCTACCGTATAATATTATTAAGTATTGCCCGAAACGTCCGTCGTCCGTCTCCCGCGTATGATTTATATAATGACTTAAACAGTTAAACACATATACGTCATAGTACCTACTGCAACCTGTTGTAGACATTATACGCGTATACATATATACGGGCACTGTCTGTGGGGGGGGGGGGGCGGTATAGACGCGAGTTAAACGCATATTATTATACATGTATAGGGGCAATTGATGTGCAGCGCGTGTAATGTATATTATTCCACCACGCCGCGTGTTGTACCTACCTGTCCTGTACCTATATAACATCGGTCGCGATACTGAGACGAGCGCGGGGTTGATTGATGACCGACACGGGATGTGTGGAAAACCATGTCGGCGAGGTGGACGGCGACGACGACGTCGAGAAGGAGTAGAAGAAAATGTATATTGTATGTACCTACTACACGAGACGGCATGATAGGCGTCGTGTGTTCCGTGTGCTATAATAGCTGGCGAGTGTGTAACTGCAGTGTTGTGATGGCGATACTGGGTGGGGGGAGGGGGTGTTGGAGATCGGTGCGGAGGTGTCCGCGGGCTAAAACCCGGTGCTAATGAGAAAAAGATTAGAGACAATTACCGCATTAAATTTGTTCGGGTGTTGCGGCGTCCAGACATTTGGGTTGTGCGTGTATGTCCGTTTCGAATAATATCATATATTATATTATATTATACGTTCCCGGTCCGGGTTTACCCACGGAAAACATCGTCCGCCGCCGTCACCTCGGCCATAAGGGATGATGATGCGCCGAGCACCGGCCGTATTTTGCGGTTTGTCGTGGTTGTGTTCACCTACGGTCCCGCGTGGTATATATTATTATGGTAACCTCGCGGCGACAAACCGAACCCACACACACACACACACACACACGACTCACCCACCCACTTCCCCCCACTTTTTTTGTTGTTGTTGTTTTTTCGCTACTATTATTTCGGCCACCGCGACCGGATAACTGGCGTTTCCGGAAAATTCGAATTTAAAAGCCACAGCCGCCACCCCGTAATAATTATTATCGCTCGTTTGGCTCGGCCAGACCCGTATCAGAAATTTACATATAATAAACGACAACTGCGGCGTTGTACGCATATTATACAGAGTGAACATAAATTCGTGTTAAAACAACAACTGCGAGGGGGAGACGCGTACAATACGTGGGTCTTACCTTGTGTTTTTTAACAAATAATGCTGATGATAAATACAACAGTCATAATAATATTATATCATATATTTTTTTTTTTTTTTTTTTTTTTTATTGGGTAACCCGCGGCAACATAGGCCATTGGGTGTGGGGAGGGCACTGTAGGTTTTATATTGGGTAGGTTTGGTAGGTTTTATATTGGGTAGGTTGGTACACGTGTGTGTTGTGTTTGGCAGAATTTCTAATGGGGCACCCGTAGGTTTCTGCCGTGCCCCGGGGTGGGGGGATGGCGGCACTTGTTCTCCGGACACCGTGACTTGCACGGAGAAAAATGCCGCCCAGTGGTCGAGGATCGAACTCGGACCGGCTGTGCCGAATCCGTCGCGTTAGACCACTCGGCCACCTCGTCCCCCCAATATATCATATATTATTATATTAATTATTATCGCGTGTAAAACCAAAGCCCGCCGCGACTTATCAAAAAATATAATAATTTATACTATTACAATCGCCAACGATAAAAGTATATACAGTCATGTTATATTATATGTTATCTTTTACACAAATGCCACCGAAAATTGAAATATTGGAACTATTATTATGTTGGTATAGGTACTTAAAATAAATATAAAAGTTAACTATTAGGTACCTACGCCTTTGAAAAATCATATACTTTTTTCCATATTTCACACCCAATAACCCAATAATAATTCACACACAATAACCCGTTTTTTAGTGTGTTAAAATTTGTGTCATGTCTACTAATACCTTTTTTTTTTTATCGACTGTTTTATATTTAAAATTAAAAATACAGTGCTTCGTGGAAAAATGTAACGTACATGTAGTTAATATATTATTACATAATAGGTAATAATAATGATAATATCATGAATTGAACGTTTGAAATAATATAAAACAATGCGTGTGACTTGGCGCAATGCCACTGAGAGTAAGTAACGCCCGCTGCTAATAGTTCCCGGATGGGTGACCACCCGGATTCGTAGTAATAAAAACCTTGCCACACGTGTTTGCTTATCTACCGTAACAACACCTTACCGTACCAACCTCACCAATCAAAGTTCATTATCTCCTACAACACCTATAAATGAGTATAGTCGCCGGGTATAAGTTCAATAATGAATAAAAAAAAAATCAATTCGTACTTTTATTGTTCGTAAAATTATTTATCGAAAAATAATATAACGTAACATTACAATTTTATATTACAATATTATATTATATACCTACCTACAATTATATTATCTTAATTTGTCTATCTCTTTTTACTTTCGAATTTTTATAAAAAGATATTTATAATAATGCAAACGTTATTTAATAATGTTTTACTGCTGTGCTCCTTTGTGCAATTTACTCAATATCGAATACACACAATAAACTCAATTGAAGACACTATAAAATAATATTGTAGGTATATCATTTTAAACTTTGCGCTTTACTCCGAGTTAACATTAATATCGTATTCTAACGAAAATATTAAAATGTTTTTTTGTCATTTTGATTGGAAATTAATAGGTGCATAATTTAATATTAATGCGTAATAATATTATTATTATGTATTTTTTTCAAATGTATATTTCGTAAAACTTCGAATTGGTACCTCCTACTACTACATAATAATAAAAAATATTGCATTTCAAATTCCGAATAAGTGGTGGCGGTGGAATCTGAAAAGAACCAGAAAGATTACTGAGACGTATGATTACCAAACTCCTTCATCCACCAACGACGACGACGACGACGACGACAACGACATGCGTTTCTCTTTTGTTAGCCCGGGCATCGGGGTCGAAGGGAAAAAGTAATATTACCCTTCAATTGTTGACCTGTCTACCGGAAGCTGACGTACGGTGCTCGTACGTGGTCGGAAAATATTCCACACGTTAGTGTTTCCGGCATCGTCCGGCGGAAACGACGGGGCCCCCATTGCGAAAAGTAGTTACTGTGCCCGTGGAAAATTGAAAATATAATGCATGTGCGCGTTTGTGTACAGGTGTGCGTGTGTGTGTGTGTGCGCGCGCTTATTGAATTGGAGGGGCACACTAAAAATAAGTGTGTTGCAACAAAACGATTACAGTGTATGCCAATAATAAGGTAGCAATAATAGTAGGAATAACGGTGTTGAATATATTTTGTGTAATATACGTTTTCGTTTTCACGAAGGTTATTCATTTCAATATTATACCATCTATGGGTGTACACAATGTTATTGTAACAATGCGAAATACTTTTCCGTCAGTTGGTTCGAAAACTGCCGTATTTTTTTTCTCGATAACATATTTCAAAGTGAACTAAAAAAAAAAAAAAAACAAATCGCTTTAATCATTTTTAATTACCTTCCCGTGATAGATTATTTGATTGGATGGTTTTGAAGTATTTCCCTGTCATACCATAATAATTCTTCGTAACTCATAATCGATTATATTTTCTTCTTAAATAATATTATATTTTCAGTAGGTATACCTATGTGGCTGTGTTGCCTATTTTTATTCAGTTTATTATTCCTCTATAGTTATTTTTTTCGTTTGTGAATTGACATTTAATTACTGTTTACCGTTTATATCGAATTTAATAATTTATCATATTTAATGACAGTTTAATTACATTTTTTTTTGTATATTATTTTTTTATTTACGCATTTATAAATAAGTACACACAGTGACTTTTTTATATTCGATCCAGTGTTTTCGTCAAAATATAATATATAGGTCCCTATGCAATTATTGTGAATAATTGAATCAGAATTTTAGAAATTCAAGATTTCAATACCTACGCTTCATAATTTTCAAACGGATACAAACGTACATTTATTATCGTTTGCATTATGGTCCAGAAAGTTTACACAAATTAATCATTGAATAACATTATTAAATTGTCACGCCCGTTACGTATAATATAATATAGTAATATATTACTCTGCCGGATTCGTTTTGATAAGTGCGTGTAATAATAATATTATGAACGTTGTATCGTTATAGGTTCTAAGATGAATTTATCGCGTTGCCGACGCATAAATTATACGGAATAATTGGTATTTTTGAGTTTTGGTACTGTCTAGGTACATATTATAGGTTTCGCAGTCGGATGAAATAACATTCCGCCGGCTATATACGGACGATAGAAGACAACGGATACGAGCTGCAGCACATATATAATAATTATTAACGTAAGACAATTTGATCGGAATCGCGCAGAGAATATTGCGAACCTATTTTATTCCGATGAACTATTATACCGGGCATGACATTTACCGGAGACCGAGTCCGCAATAAGTATCGAACCCGTACCGAATGTAATATACTGGCACTATGTACTCATATATACATATATACACACATACATATTCTATGTGTATATACCTATATCGTTGCGAATGTCACCGCGATAAAATCTTCTTTTTTACTTGACAGTTTTATCGTCGACAAGTGTCTCGAAAACGAACACTGTCGCGAACACGATATAACATTATGCGATATTATTATATTACTATATATTCGCTTGCACTGCTGCTGCTGCTACGAGAAGCAAATAATAAGAAAGAAAAAACGACGCACCCTCTGGCGATATTGTAATTATTTTGATTTTTCCGATACCGAGCCAAACGCACGCACACGCCAATACGCCATATCATTATTATTGCGCTGCGTTACGTAGGTATATTATAGTATTATAATATAGCGGCGACCAAATAGCATACCGAACTAGGTAATCGGTAGATATACATTATACCTGGTACTCAATAATTGGGGTTGATTTTTCTATCCAGTCCGCCGCGCCTACACCTCCGCAGTGGAGTCAATGTGACAACAGGCAATCAATCTTGTCGTCGTCATCTCTGAATATTTCGCGGTTAGATTGTGGTGTTCAACGACGACGACATGATAATAATTCGAGAAGAGTCTTCTCGGAAAATCGAAATGTATATTATGATGTTTACACGCCAATAATACGCCATATTATTATTTTTTTCATTATTATTGCGCTGCGTTACGTATGTATATTAAAGTAGTATATAGCAGCGACTAAATAGTATACCGCACTCGGTAATCGGTAGGTGCATTATACCTGGTACTCGATAACGGGGGTCGATTTTTCTATCCAGTCCTACACCGCTGAACGCGACAACAGCCAATCAATCTTGTCGTCGTCATCTCTGAATATTTCGCGGTTAGATTGCTGTGTTCAACGACGACGACGACGACGACGACGACATGTTAATAATTCGAGAAAAGTCTTCTCGGGAAATCGAAGAGTATACATTATGATATGTACTGTTATTATTTTCATCGACATAATATATATATATATATAAGCGACGCCACCGCCACCGCTTCCGACGATAGTTTTTGTCTCGGCTTATGAATCGGTCTAAATCCACCGGCGGCACAATAATAATTTCACGGGCCAAGTGGCATACGTTCGATATTATTATATATACAGAGACAGCGGCGGCGGTGCAAGTCACAATATACATCTCATCGGCGGATATGAGAACAAAAATAATAATAATAACCGCCGATTCACTGCCGGTAAATAGACGTTCCGATGACGTTATGAAATAATAATAATCTCTGTTGGTTCCTCTCCTATTTATTAATAATAATAATATTATTATTATGTATTATACTCCGCCGTCATCGTTGCGGTTATCCGTGTTATCCTTTGCCGCGCGCGTCTCCGTCTTTCGCACAAATCACGACCGCACCCGACTCCACAGCCGATGATCGTTTTCGCCAGTCACATCAACTATGGATATACTACAATACTTCTACTATTATAAATAAGAATAATATTATGTTTTATTAACAACGTGATAAACAGCTACACAGATCTGCATTTTCATAAACAGTTTCCGACCGAATTGTTTCTTCTTTCTATCTCGGCATAATCATTATTTCGATATCGGTATCGAGTCAAACCCGAAATACCACGCACAAATTATTAATATTATGTTATTTCTTACTGTAATTCCATATTTAATTTTTCTTCATCAAAAGTTCGTGTCTTATCCCATCGCATCCTCCGTGAACGCTGACCTCTGTTTACTTTTTCTCCTACATTAGACGTACCTACTCATCCGTTGGCATTTGAGCTACGGAAGTCGACTCATGTCCTGCAGTATAGGTTATCCGTTACCTACATTATCATACCGGTTCGTCCGTCGGCGTGTGAATCCGTTCTATTATTATCGTTATTATTTTAACGTCTGTATGTGGCCACACACAGAAAATAATATATCCACATATTATTATTATTATTATTATGTTCCCGTGATGGCTATTGTTAAAAACTCGTGCGTAACGCGCAGGAGATTATGACGTCCGATACCCAGGACGACAGATATAATCACTTAATTATCGGAAAACATACTTTTTCTTAAATTCTCGTCGAAACACGACGCGCCGTAGGTACCCTCTGCCCGTGGACCCGTAACAGCCGTTTCATTAATCAAAAACTGATTTCGGCTTCGAACAATCGAACGAAATTCAAGCGCATCGGAACCGTCGACGGTACGTAATATAGGTAACATTGTTTCTCGAAAAGGATACACGCCGTTGGTACCTATCTGTTGCCCCCACGAATGTACCGGGTCTTTTATATTGTGCGTGTGTGTGAACGCATGACGATAAAGTCCATAATATTATATTATTATTATATCACAGATACTTTTTATACACGATGATGGGTATTATAATTATTATAATATAATAATGTATAGTGCCGTATACTTTTATTATTATTATTATACCTTGCGGCGTTGTTGTGACAGACCACGCGCAGGGATGGATGACAATTCGTATTTTGTGACGAGTCGAACAGAATGAATAAAAAGCATTAGTAACAACTAACAAAAACAGGCCGCCGCCGCCGCGAATACCTACCTAGTAAACGATATGAAGCTCTGATGAAAGAGTGTCAGTGAACGCGCCGCCGGTCTTGTTGTAGGTAGCCTTGTCAAAACCGTGGTCCGGGTCATTTATAAAACTGATTATACGGCCATTATAATATACTTTATGATATTTCGGTTGCTCTCGTGGGAGGATACCGAGTCGGTTGTGACAACGCGTTGTGGGGTGAATGAGAATAAAAAAGCCTCGAAATTGAAAAATATCACATTCAGAAAAAAAAAACCCAACCCGACAATAGTCGAAATAAAAAATAAAAATTATAAAAAATTGCAGAGAGAAGGGAAAAAATGGAAATAGAATAATGGCGCTTGTCAATAAAATAGTGAGTTAAAAAAAAAAAAAAAAAAAGAATAAGACCTCGGTATTTATAACTGCACAATGCGACCGCCGGGTGGGTTGGCCATATTTGTCAAATTGAATTGGGCGCGGTTGACAATAACTAGAGTAACACACACACACACACGCATGCACGTACGGCGCATAGCAATTTAGTGCACGTCGAACATTCCGTGAAAAGAGAGACGGTGGACAAAAAAAAAAAATAATAATAATAATAATATAATACCAGAGAGCAGAATCGAGTTCTCTATTTACTCGTCGTCGTCGTCGTCGTCGTCGTTTTTGGGGAGATTGCATTGTTTCTTATAATCTCGGATCGAGACAAACGGGCAATTTCGTTCCGGTTAAATGGGTCGGCTGAAGGAAAATCGAGCGCGCGTGTATCCGACGACGATCTGCCGACGCGAGGATATCGTACACGACGATATATAATAATAATAATAACAATAATATCGGCGAACACCATAAAGAGCTGCTGAATGCCAGTGCGCGTGTGCACCTGGGCCTATAATACCTGCACGTTGGAAATATTATTATCATATTAATGTCTCTGCGCAGTGTAACGATTGTTCCAGTCGATAGGTATAATACATATTAAATAAAAATGTGTGTGTGTGTGTGTGTGTGTGTTACATGTTTTACTCTTCGAATTATTCTCGTCGTCTTCGACTGTACACACATATTATTATAGGTATGTCTCGTTTACATGGGTACCTACAACCCAACGTTATACATTTATACTATATACATAATATAATCGTTGAAAACATCAAAAGGACGATAGCAGCGGGGCTGCAGCGACGACAACGACGACGATGACGGCGACAGACGACGACAGGAGACGTATTATGTATAGAAGGAATATAATTCGTTTTCCATAATACCCGGGTGGACGAGCCGGGGAAAAAACTAAATAAAAAAAAAAAGGGACAAAAGCGATATGTCCAATAATGGGACGACGGCGGAGGTATTATTGCAGGTGTATATAGGTATATAGTATGCATGCGCACCAGTAGACAGTTGTAGTAATACTGTAACTGCACCTTGTCAATCTGTCGATTTGAGATGGGCGCGCGCGGATTCTGCACGGCAGCCACGTGTATACGATTATCGTTGTCAGACCGTAATTCGAAGGTCTTGTGTATAATGTAGTTAAATTGAAACGGCGTTTCGACATTAAATTAAAGAAAATCGATCATTGTTTTGTCCCGTCACCGACAACGGCTGAACGACGACGAGGACGAGGACGATGTCGTTTAAAAAATGTACGCTCCGTTTGCGATAGTCGCCGCAGTCGTCGTCGAGGGAATTTATACTATTATATTATGTATACCTAGGTACCCAAGATAGCTATTAAAAGTAGATATTATACGAAATAATAATACGATGATGATGATTATGAATATTATGATGATGTTCGAGAGCTCACCAGAGAGCTATGATAGTTCTCTTTGAGGTGACGAGCGCACGCCGATAATAATAATAATCATTTATTTCGTCGAGACAGCGATAGCATAATAATAATGTTAACCCTCGACGATTAAACACAACTACGTTAACAATTTCGCCAACCCATCTGAGAAACATTCGAGAAGTGATCGCGCAGTCGTCATCATAAATTCATTTTCGATTCCGCGGTTATTCCCTGTACCGAGTAATCGTTTCGCCTTAATCCAATATTCTGGTGCAATAAACACTGTTTAGTACACTGCACGGACCCGCCGGCGGACGTGAGTTTATACATTTTTAAAGCGCACGTTCTATTTATCACTCTATATTTGTAAAATTAAAAGTAATGGAAAAGAAAAAAAAATTAATAACAAACAAGCGAGACAAAACCGATTATGTCAAAAAATTCGTATACATGCAGTATATTATTATAAGAATATTGTAAAGTTATCGTTTACCTATATCGTTTCGCCCGCGGTAATCGAGTCCGCCGAGGCGATGGTGCGAATGTGCGGAGGAGCTATAATATTTTACGATATTAAATTAGTATTTTTATTATAATTTTATTGCATATGCATAAAATCGGTTCGTAACGTCGATGGTCTGCAGGCTGCAGCAGTGTTCGGCATCACACTTAATCCTGAACAGTTGACCTAGGTATACACGGAAAACGTTGTGTCTCATTATCTATCCGCTGTGCTCTAATATTATGTTTGAATATTTTAATATGTGAGGTATATTCTATAAATCATTATCATCGCAATTTTTTTAAGGAGTTATTTTTGCCGTATCTATAATATATACATTTTTATAATATACTATCATCAGTATATTTTGGTTTCGTGTGTGTGCGGTATGAAAGCCACCATCACTCTCGTTTAAAATTTAAAAATTCATTACATAGTCGGCGTCATGTGTGTGTGTATGTGTTTAGGTATGTGTGTGTGGGTGGGTGTGGTGCTAGACGAGCATGTGGGTCATACGGTCAAAGAAACAACTTTAGAGGTGGTAGTAGGGGTCGTTAATGACAACCGTGTTAATATGTTACGCGTTTGTGTCCGTTCTGACAGCTTTTCACAAAGTATAAGAAGGATTTTCTTGTTACACGCGTTGTATATATTTCACCAGTATATATTGAAAATAAATGAGTGCGTAACAATTTAAGAGTGGGCCGTCGTCGTAAAACTTGCACTTGCCATTTATAATTTCCCTTATATACCGCCGAATCATGACATTCAATCTCCTAATGTGTACGTGATAGGTATAGGTACACGTCGTAAGTCTCAAAAACCCGCCCCGGTGGCGATTGCATAATATATAATATATATTATATTATTTAGTATTCTGTAAAACATATTATCCATACAATAATATATCATAATATTATATATGGTAATATGATATCTATTCGTATCGGCGGCGGCGGCGGCGGCGTCGGCGACTTAAATCTGACTGCTGCGACGGCCCGAAACATTCAATTTACACTCGCACGCACGACTCCTCCGTGGGGAAACGGTATGCATAGGTGCATAAATTATGCGCACCGAAATATCATTTTCACGCAAATCTAGAAGCAGATTACAAGGGGAAAAAAAATGAAATAAATCGCATTCCGCTCACGCGTAGGTACGCGTATTATATATTGTAATATAATATAATATATATTATTATTTTACTTTGACGACGGAGGACGTTTCGCGCGCGTGCTGCTATATCACAATTCATGAATTTTAACGCGGTTTTTTTACCCTCTTTTTCCGCGCTTATTTTTTTCCTCGTCTCTCGGCGGTCGTTTTCGACGCGCGGCGGCGTACCGGGCAACAGTGCCCGCGCGAATACTCGCGACTTGCTCGTTGCAACGCGTCGGAATGATAAATGAAGCGAAGACGACATGACAGTTTGGGCGCGCGCAAAAAAAATATGCGCGCGTGCCCCCGGCTCGGACTGTGCGGTGGGGGGGGACTTTGAGTTCCTCTCCACCCCCCCACGGAACCGATCCGCCCTGCACCCGCCGCCGCGAAGAAACCGCCAGCCGTGCTGGAAAGTTGTTGAATTATTTTTTTCCTCCGGGCACCACACCACGCGCGAGACTATACCGCGGGGATCGTGTCATCGTGCATCTCTCTCACACACACACACACACAAGTACCTAGGTATATAGTACACGACCGTGGTATAAAAGAGCTGCTTATGTGTGTGTGTGTGTGTGTGTGTGTGTGTGAACTCGTGGACCGCCGCCGTCAGCCAAGTGGCGTACTCTATTATGTGCCGTCACATGTATATATATTATACAGTGTTATAATATGCGCGCAAAGACTATAGACCTCTCGCGCTCACCACCGGCAAATGTTCAGCCCTATAATATGTATATACTTACTGTAATATACGCCTGTATATACCGCAGCCACCCTTGTTATTGTTGCATTATTATATATATTATATCGTACCTATATGGGTAAAACTTTATTATAATATATATATATTGGCGTGTGTGTGCGTTTTCCGTCACCGTTTGCTATTTTTTCTCCGGCATTTTTTCCACCCCTTTCGACGGGGTTTTCGACCACACTTTAATACGCGCGCGTATAATATAATATAATATAATATACACTTTCCGTGCGCTCGCGGTCGTGTCGTCGATCGCGTGCTAAGGAGACGTTTTTTTTTTTCACTCGGCGTACGCGTTTTTTTCATTCCCCACCCCCCCCCCCCCCCAACCCACGAACCTGTTTTGTTTTGCGGGCTCTTTCCGCGCCACGGCGGCGGTGTAATATACTGTGCGGGTATACTACCTCCGTCCGCGCACACGCCGCCGTACAAATGACCGTTCGTTATGCATGAACTCGATAATATATTATAAAATATTATATATTTATATACGCGCGCAGATGCAACGACGTAATTCCAGATCGCTGTAAATCAACCCGTTTTATGGAATACGTGCATATTACGTATATAAATGTTGTATTATACCTCCGTAGAGAGGTAGGTGTAGGTTAGGTGCGCATGCGGAAAACGTGCACCGTCGTGTCACGGTATACAGATATTATCTATAATTAATAGCAACGCTGGTCAAACACATTTTAGATACTTTTTAACGTTAATTTATTGTTGTTGTTGTTGCTGTTGCTGCTGTTTTTCCGTTTTTTTTTAAATTTTTTAACCGACAATGCGAATACGTTTTTGAAACGTGTGCGTGCCAAGTACGAGTTCGTAAAAGGTCTTTGGGTCATTCGCCGGGGTAAATGCCATACAATAATAGCCGTCGATTTCGACCGGACTGCTCGCAGCGCAATATTATTTTAATTATAAATGGCCACCGAATATTATAATATATGATATATTATAATGTGTACACGACGAATGGGGCGAGCATTCATTAATCCGCCTTAATTAAAAGGACCTGGTGTTTAGTGTATATAGATATGCGAAAAATGGACGACGACGGATTACGCACGAATCGTGTGACGTCGTAAGCTACAACTGTCATAGGTATATTATATTATATAGGTACTTCGTACTGAAGTTTGTCTCGTCTGTCTGTGTGCCCTCTGATTGCAGACCCACTCTTGTATCAAGACTCATTTTTTTTTTTTTTGGCTTGGAGAGAATGGATTTTGAACATTAAAAAACGAACGAATATTTTAAACGTTTTCTATTTTTATTTGATGGATGTGTATTTTTATCATTTTTTCCCGTATTCACGTGACTCATAATTACCCAATTGAACGGCTTTTTTGGAGGGCGACCTATTATTTTTACTATAGATATATCTATGTATATTATATATAGACTCAATGTACTCAAACATCCTCGTAAATCTTCTGTTACGTGTTTTTTTTTTTCTGAACAGACTTAACTATTATGTTATAGTGATCCGTGCAATATTCAATATAATATAATAATATAATATAAACTATTGTACACTGGATTTATTTTTCTCCCAGTGAAATTACACACGTTCAAACTTTCGATAAATACTCTACTAAAGAAATGTTATTTTCCGCCCATTACCGTCTTCCACACTTCCAAACGACAATTCACACACACACACACACACACACGTACTGCCCGTAGTATCCGAAACGAATTTTTTATGACGATAACTGTCTATTTAGTGTCTGTGTGTGCGATAAGACTATTATTACTTATTAGAGGGCGAAGAAAAACATCACGAGACGTGACAAATGTGAATAGTTTGTCGAAGAGTATACACAAAAGTGGAGGGAACTAACTATATCATGTAATACATCAAAGTTGTAACGAAGCGTTATGATGGACGGAACACCCACCAAGCCAATTGGTCCGGTCGACGGTCACGGCATTAAGTGGACAGTGGCCAAAACTATTCTAACAATGACATCCGTAAACGAACCGATTATCATTTCGATTATTATTATCATCAGTTGTACTACTACAATATACCTCATAATGTTGTAACCGTATTGGTAATCGGTATAGTAGTATATTATAGTAGGTAGTGTTATAGGAGTTGTAGGTATATATATAAGCACAACTAGTGGACCTTAGTACACACACACACACACACACACACACATTGTTTGATTGATTTCTGGTCGTAGATAGATATATGTACTCACAGAAAATCTATTCTATTCCATTATGTTATAACATAATATATATATAATATAATAATATAATAAATAACAATATTATTATATATTGTTCGATAAGACGACTTGTCTGTGTATATGCCCGTCGCCATTGTGTGTGCGTGTGGGAGACCGCGACGGTGGTAATATAATAAATTGTTAAATTGTGATTGTGGCCTGCGCGCGTGTGTGTATGTACAAACCGTATACCTACTTACAACCGCGCGTGGTGCGGTCGGGGAATTCGCAGCACTCAAAAATTGAAAAGGCCCCAAAGTACACGTCGTATAATACAGATATACTATATGAAACGGAACGCGTACACGGCAGCCGCCGCCGCCGCCGAGAGCCGCGGGCTAAATAGGTGTTTAATATTTGATAATTTTTTGGTTTTTTTTATATATATATATACTATAGTATAACCTGTGGTACGCGAGAGAGGATTACGTGACGTGGTGTCGATATACACGTTATTGAGCGACCGTACGCCCTTGTCCGCGAACGTCTGCAGTTCCGACGGGTCCGACTCTATGGCGTAATATCCGCCCACGGCGAAGCTGCGGGGCTGCGGTGAGAATAATATTATATTATCATAATAATAATATGCACTATAGTGTGTATAGGTACTACGAACGGGCGCCCAACAGCAGCCGTGGGATTATGTTTTCGAGCCGGGTCAATATTTATTTTCATTTTATATATATATTCCGCCCCGGTTCGAAATCGTCCTTAACATTCGCTAGCTCCCCGTGTTTAAGCACGCGCTCGACCGTGTGTGTCTGTGCGAATGTATAATTATTGCACGTAATGCATAGTGGCTGCATTGTTTGCGGTGTATACCTCCTACGTATAGAGGACACCGTTATAATAACACAATATAAATTGTGGCCTGGTGTGCCGTGGGGTTTGGCTCAAAACGTGTTCTGAGTGCGAGCATCGGTCGGTGTCACTAGTTTCGGGATGGGTGACCGACCTTTGGTGACGAACCCTTGCCGTACACACAAACGTGTTCAAACCAACTGTACCATCTCCCACAGTGAAATGCTAATGAACTCGGTTGCCGAAGCGGTAATTAAGAAAAAATATATAACTCATATTATAACGTTCTGCGGAATGAATAACCTAGCATATCCACCCCCGTTCTTTCATTTAATCATAAATTCATTCAATTTCCAATTTTGAAAATTTTAAATATACTTAAAGACCACATTTTTAAATTCTTGAGATTGATTTGTACACTTAAAGAGTTTCCAGTGTAGGCTATATTAACTTCTGTTTTTCAAATTAGTACCCCTCACCCTTTTCTACTGCAAGTATAATTTGACGGATAATTTTTCTCAAAACGCATCATTGAAATTAAAATTATAACGATTAGAGTTTGAGTTATTTAACTTTGTGTACTAAGGATAATAGGTCAATGGTGGATTTGGAAGATATGGAGCTATGAAAGTTTTATCAATAAATAATACACTGTCAATATTTATAATTTATAAAAATAGTCCAAGTATAATAAATACTAGATAATATTATATTACTTATATTATATATTAAAAATAAATAAAATATAAATATTTGAATAACTGAAAAACTGCTCTTTTTAATTTTGAATTAAAAACATAAACATTTTTTTTAAAAATAATCCACTGAATAATTTAGAGTAGAAACAGAAAAACAGAAGCCACAGGACATTCTTTAAGTACTATTAGTACAAAAAATCTCTAGAACTAGAAAATGTTGTATTTTTCAAAAATTCTTGATTAAATCAACAAAAATCTGGGTAAGCATGCTTTGTGAATCATTTTGTAGTCTGTATATAATGTGCATATTATTATATTTTAGTCGTTGCTCGGTTTGCGCCGCCGCAACTGCACATTTAATAAGGTTCGTCGTCGTGTTTTTGTACGCGACTGCAGCTGTATAATTCGCAGAGCTGACCGACTCTATAATATTGCGACTTGGCGAAACGAACGTACAATATTATATACCGTGTCGACAGCTTAACGATTGTCCGTTAAACGAACGTCCGTTTAATGGTATAAAAATATAATCGAATATTAATTTCTGTAGTGTATATACCTATATAATACACAATAGTAGGTACATAATATTATTATTATGCACATTTAACTATATATATGTAAAGCGCCCTGTACGGTATGTTTTTGGATAGTCGACGACGCGAACAACAAACGGTATAATATGTTACAGTTATAGGTGTAGTTTATTTTTACTGTCTACTTTAATATTTTAAAATATACATTTGCGCGCGCAATAATATAACAACCATTCAAATGTATTTCATAAAGTATACCGCGATAACACAAATAGCGTTCGAGGTGTATACGTTTTTTTCTTTTTACGAAATATTCGCGTTAGTGTTTTATTATTATTCTTTGAAATAATGATACGAAAAAAAAAACTATAATGCAGAGCACTTTGAGTTGGGTTTTTTTTTTTTTTAATTTTTTTTTTTCACCGTACCTATCATAATATAATATTCATAATAATCACTTGAGTCGATTCGTATCGCGAATATTCGCGTTTAATTATTTTTATTTTACTAAATATCGTGTTCGTAGAGTGTGGTCATATATTATATACCATAATATATACATTTGTTATACCCGGGTATATATTATGCATTGGATGTTAAAACTTAGATATACATAGAGGATAATTTACTGACTCATTTAAACAATGAACACGGCAGTGTTTACATAGAAAGTTTTATTTAAAGTACCTACCAACACATATACATTTTATAAATTAATCATCAACCGTCGGCATAAAGTTCACTTTTAATATAATATATAAAGTCATACTATTTGCGTTCTTCAAAATATATTGTACAATACCGTTTCCATATGCGTTTCAAAATTTAAATCACGTAAGCTCTCTTAAAATGGTTGTCGGAAAAATAGCGTTGACAATAATTACTTTTCTTCTTAGTTTTCCGTTGTTTTCAATCATATTATATTATAGTCGCCTAACTGAAAATAAGGGTTGTCGTCAACCTCATTTCCTCCTGGTTGGAATAAAATGTTGAGTGAAAAGAATGTGAACAGCAGGATTGTTTATTATTTATTTCTCCACCGTTATTTTATTTCATTTTTCATTCTGACACACAGGAAAAGAGTGTCGCTTTCTCGAGAAAAAGTAAGAGCATACACATCCATTTCATAATATTTTTCGAGTCCGTTAATTACATTTCATTGTGCGGGTAGAAGTAAAATGCATTAACATATTATTTTGTCCAAAGTAAATACGAAATGATTACTGTTTATGTATTTTTCTGTGGGTAAAAGCCGCGTGTTCAAATTATAGTTAAAAAACATATTGCGAAGAGAATAAAAATATAAGAACAATTAACATTTAATTTAAGCCATTACCTAACCAACCTCATGCGTTTTTAAAAATAAATAAATATAAACCAATAAAACGTTACCACGTACGTTTTTAACATTATTTCAGGCGTGTTTCATTTTTTATAAACAATTTTTGCTTAACTTGAATTATAATTCTGCGAACCGTATAGCAAATTTGGTGTATGTATACGTAAAGTGGTACGTTATGAAAATATGCTAATGAAAAAAAATCATTCATGCAAATCCTGAATTTATAATTCGCAATGAAAAAGCACATGTCTAATTTAATGGACAACCGGGTGTACTACACACGTGATTCTATTACGAATTTAAGTTATATTATAACAAAACAAACTGGATGCACTTTTTTCAATGAAAAAATATTGATATTTGATGACTCGTTTTTTAAATAATATCGTAGCTACGCCATTTTAAAAATAAAATATAAAAAAAAAAATACACTAAAGGTATAGAAAAAATACATTTAGGATAAAATCACAGTCAAAAATATGTGGGTATAGTTTAAGTATGGCAGTTTTAATATCATATTTAAAAAAATAATAATATATATTCATAATATTATAGGTAATATTATAGTATACGATTTATTATTATGCAAATACAGTCGAAAACCAAAAGTTTGAAAAAGCCGTCGTTTATGGTAAATATTATTAATGGGTGTTCACCACGGTTAAAGATAATAATATTACCTATAGTTTACCTATAGGCTATAACTGACTAGTTACGGTCATTAATTGTGATGTGAACGAAGGTACGTAACTGACGCTCGAGATAATAATGATATTAAAACGACATATTCTCAAATAGGTTTATAAGTTTTAGTATTTTATCGTTCGTAACAAACCATTTATTGCGTTTTAGACGTTAACGCAGCGGCATGTAAGTTGCTGCCGTTGGTGCTAACAGCAGAGCGACGGAGCATAGCAATTGATTTTATAAGCCCCATGAGAAAGCTCAACACGTGAATGCTAATTGTAAAATTAAGTATTGAGAAAGCCAAGAGAGCTTATCAAGTGTTGTTAACTAAAATCATTAATATTTATGAATAATATACATAAACAACTACTACACCACACGAGGCCAGTGCTACATTGCTTTTGATTATACGATAATTTTCGGCTAAAAATTCATAATTAATTTTAATTCGCCGCCGTAAAACCCGTAGCCGAAATCCCACTGCTCCGTGGTCAGAACATAACAAAGGTAGTCAGTGGGCACATTTCTATATTGGTATGTTATGCGTTTATAGCGTTGACGTGGGCAGGATTGTTCTTTGCGCGATTTTGACGAATAAGGTAAATCCGATAAAAGTATATTGTGCTCGACTCGTTGATTTTAATCATGTTAATCGGCCTGGTTAGTTCGTAAGACGTTTGCTTTTGAGATTTCATAGCTTTTATTTTATCGTCGATACACAAGTACACTAACTAAATATTTCTAACCGTTTCAGCTGATAAAAGGCTTTTGTCGACCCTTGTTATAATACCATTTTTTTTTACCCTCGGCAACGTGATGTATTCTTTTGCGAAAATTCCATTTTAATACAATTTCCGTACGCCCTTTTGTCAGAAAAATCACTAGACTGGCTCGCACCCCTTTTACATGACACTCTTGAGGGAGACCGTTATGGAGAGGACACCGAATAGTTAATTGAAACATGGTACTCTATTTAGCTTATTGTTATAGTAAAAAACCAATCGACAGACATAATTAAATATCACGCAATAGTATCTTTACGAAGGGTTATTTTAACAAGTTTTTTTTTTTTATTTAGGTTACTCTAGTAAATCCATAAAAAACTGATATTGTATATTAACAAAGCGAAAAAAAAAATTAACGCATCAAAAATGAACAAATGTTTTCCAGAAATAAAATAGGTTAAGTAAATGCATTTTTTTAAAAGCGTACCTATTGTGTATACAGTATAAATACTTAAAGAGTAACTAATTAATACATTTACACGATAAATCGAAATCATTTCTTTTTCTATTCTGTACATGTTTTTGTATTGTATTGTTATATTACAGTTTGATTGCACACAAATAGGTAGTTTTCTATTGTTGGATTAAATTGTTTCGAAACAGAATTACATTAAAAAAAAAAAAAAATGAAAATGTATGATTATAGCTCAAGGGTAACGCGCATTATGACGCTGATATCGTGTTCAACATCGCATAAGCCATCGCGGGGGGGCTAAATCCATGTTTACTTGACAAATTGAAATCACAAAGGGGTATTTCGTTGATGTGGGGAGTGCACGACCAATGAAACGTAAAGGGGCTGGGTTTTTCATCGCCCAATTGACATCCCCCGTGTTACGATTAGAACTGGTTCCTGTTGCATGGTCCAAAATTCAAAAGACCATTGTGTTCGTCAAACGATTGCGTTTATATTGTGAAATATTCTCCACGTGCAAGCATTTTCATTTCGGTTTTTAAATACACTCCTTTCATTATTGTTGTTCGGTGGCGCATTAAAACAAACCCAGTTTCCCTCGGTGAGTCGTCTTCTTCTCTGTCACCGTCACCGTCGTCGCTATAATATTATGTACCCGCGCGTATTCTGAGAGTCTCAGACGACAACTGTCAACCTCGATAATAGAAGGATTTCGTCCATTTTTTTTTTTTTTTTTTACTATTTATTTATTCTCTTATTCCACCGAATCACCGACTACTGCATCTATAATTCGAGAAGACTGAAGGCTTCCGCCTCTTTCACGGAACAATCACACTCACACAAACACACATGCACACACACGCGTATTTAGAACCAGAAGTAAATCGTATTCCCACGAAAACATAACCGTTTATTTGGCATCTGTCCGACTGTCATTTGTTCAGTTTTTGACAAAAAAAGAAAAAGAATAGAATGGAAAAGAAAAGCGGCTTTTGTAACACAAGCTATTATCAGCGTATGTACATAAAGTATAATATCAACAACAGAACACGCTGACCTTTAAGCGCAGGATACATTTTAAATAGAGTTGAAAAATTCACCCCCGTAACCAAGTGTTTGGGTTACACACGACGACGTTCCAACTATGTGGAAAATATGTTGCATAATAATATTCCGTATTACCTACCGTAGTGGCTGCAGGTATGTTACCATACGATGTAATAATATACATGTACCACTGTCCCGGTTATCGCCTTGTCATCTCTCAATCTCCGTGTTATTTCAGTGTATAACGTTCAAGCGTATATTATATCATACAATATTATATACTATAAGAAAAAAAAATATAATATTTTCACCTACTCGTCGCCGTGAGTCACACGGGCGTATATAATATAGTACCTATATATGAGATTTCGCATAATATGCGAGAGCGCATGTGTGTTGGTAGCGGTTCCCAGTGAAATTTATGTAAATCGTCGTCATTTAATGCGAGTTTTGTTCGAGACGTACGAGATATAAAAATATAATGTCTTTTGTATTATTTTATGTCATATTATGGTGGGCGACTTACAGAGAGATACCAGAAACACAGAGGTAAACATTAACTTTTGTATAGATAAAACTGATAAACTATCTGTCCTCGCTAGAGGACTGTGTACCCATGCCACTATACATCACGATAGCGCTCTTTGTACATGTCAAATGTCCAAAAACAGACAAGAGTAATAACAGTTTTAAAT
The DNA here is from genome assembly GCF_019925205.1 of Metopolophium dirhodum. Taxonomy (NCBI): domain Eukaryota; kingdom Metazoa; phylum Arthropoda; class Insecta; order Hemiptera; family Aphididae; genus Metopolophium; species Metopolophium dirhodum. The sequence goes on from NC_083560.1 coordinate 72,272,259, forward strand.
CCTATTCTGCTCGTATACAACTATACTGCTCGTCTTGCGAAAATAAAAATTCTTTAAATTAAACGATACAAATTTATTTATAGTAGGGTACCTACGACGCGATACACTCTCGAATTTATTAAGTTGTTATTGAAAAATAAAACCATGTTATGAAGAAAGGACGTGCTCCCATAAATGGTAAATGACATCGTTTCGAAACTCTTTATTGCGCAGAAAGCTTATTATTATTATTATTATTTGAACGTCGCGGAAAATAGGATGAAAGTCATTATAATTTTGCCAAGTCTTTTTTTTCCTTTTTGGTTCGATATCTGGATTACAAAATATCAAGTTTAGTCGATACTTAAATGCTATCATGGGATTTGGTGCATAAAAAATATAAACGCGCGCTCGTTTAAATTAATTATTAAACGTTTTCGGTTACGCGGAGGAAAAAAATACCGCGGTACACTCAAATCCAGTTTGCGAAATAAATTTAAGTAGGCTTAAAAAAACCGCGGTGGCGGTAAAATAAAACGTTCATTATGAATCAATCATATCGAACGGCGAAACGGTTTTACTTTTTTAAATAATATTTTCGAAAGAGGTTTCCTTATAAGCCGGGTATATATAGGCAGTCGGGCCCGGGTCGGAGAAGAGAATAGAGATTACTTCTGTTCCGCGTCACATATTATGCATATATATATATGTATATATTATGTTATATATATGGGAATAACACGACTGCTGCGTATACCGTTGAAACGGTTGCATATATTATTAGGTATATAAACCTAGGTATACATATTATGTGTACGTAAAAGCCATCGGCCGACGACGCGCGACGGCGGTGGTATTATATAGGTCTGTATATAGACGCGAGCGAATTTAAAGTAGATACCGTGGTAGGTATATAGAACTCGCGTCGTATTATATACGATAGAATGTGTGTAATTCGGGAACGATTTCTACTCGGAACAATTTGTTTATTTTATTTTCCTTTATCCGACTGTACCACTACGCATACGTATTATATCGGTATATATGGCTCGGCGTATCGGCCCCGCTCCGCTCAATCTGAAATAAATACGATGGCTACTTATAATAATATATTATATTCCGTGTGATATCTACACGTTGAACAACCGTCGCAAATGTATTCGAAAAACGACACAATCGCGAGCGTAGGTATGCGACCTCGCCGACATCGAACCAAATTATTGTATTATATGAAATAATGCCAAATTTCGGGTGAGTCGTTCCGTATGAAATTATTATTACATTACTACATAATAATAATAATCGCTCCGGGCTTCAGAGATGGGGAAAAACAGTGTTCAAACAGTGCAGCGGCGGCCCGTTGCACACGTGCGTGGTGTATTTTCGGCAGTCGTTATATTTTGGATTCTCCACCGGTACATAATATAATATTATGATATGATTATTATTGTAAAAAAATTGTACGATAATATGACGTCGTATGTAGGGTGTTTCAATAGAAACGATTTTTTTATACATATACTATGAATAATAATGATTTTAGTCAAAACGTTTTTACAAGGAGAAAATGGAATGTATAATTACGTCTCTTTTTTTTTTTTGGAAAAAAAAAACACTGCAGCGAATTTGCTAAATTTTTTTAGGGACTGGAACCTTACCGAAAAAAACTGGTTTTGGAACCGGAACCTTTTGAATATTGGGAACCGAAACCTCACCAAAACCCTTATCTAAATTAATTTCAATACCAGAACCTCACTGGAACCCTTATTCAAATTAATTTAAACCCAGAACCTTACCGGAACCGATGCTTTTACTTTACACATTTTTTTACATAAGTATAAAACCAAAACAGGTAATACATTTTTTATTTTTTAAAAAGCGCAAAGTAACTGAAACCTAAATTTTAGTTTTTTTTTGGGGACCAAACAGGAACCGAAACCGTTGAAATCATCAAGGTTCCAGTCCCTGAATTTCTTAATCGTTTACATGCACGGTTGGCCACGCCGAAAGCTGCAAAAACTTTTTCTCCTCTAATAAATAATTTGTAAACGGCCAACTCGTGAAATGTGCGTGGCAACATAATATTATTACAATAATTTATTATGCAAATCTACAAAGAATTTTGGATTTTTTTTTCTCTCGCACTGATAACGTGCTGCTGTCGGTGCACCGTAGCACGAGCCGCCACTGAATATAGCGTATACATAGTGATGAAAAACGACCGCGACGAGCAGCTGCACGCAAACCACTGCAGACACGTCGGACGCGCGCGAAATCATGCGTGGTGAACTATTATAATTTATAACCATCGCGAGACCGCTTCCTCCGCGCACAAGACGAAATCGTTATTTTGCTGTCGCGTTATTATAACCGATATGGAAAATTTCGGTTATAATTTAGACATCGCAGGCCTGACGTGGTGTCGATGGCGAAGAATGAGCTGACGTTTTCGACCATTGTGGCGTTTGCTCGCTACGATCGTCGTCGTCGTCGTCGCGCAGTTCGCAGTCAATCGTCACAGACTGTTGATCCCTCTCTCGGGCGGGCGGGCGGCGGTATTTTTTTAAATAATATTCCGTTCCACCGAACACGCGGCGTTATTGGTGGTGACGGTCGGGGACGAGGGTCGAAGACTGCGGCGGCAGCGACGACGAGGGGAATAAAACGTATATAAGTCTATAATAATATACGAAGGTATATATAATATTATATACCTACCTGTGCGGCCGATAACGATCATCAACCCGATGTTTATTCGCACGATTAGACTCGTCGTCGTCGTCGTCGTGGTCCCTCGTTTTGTTATTATAATGCACGTATTCTATTATTTACTCGTATACACGTGTTGTAGTATACGAGTGTAGTATATGTATTATCAAATTGGTTCTTTTTTTCCTTCTTTTTTTTTTTTTGGCATAGTGTCTGATTTCGCTTCTGACGCGTGTTTGTACGTATACCTACGTTGACAGTGTTCCAAAACGAATTGAATTTCTTTCGCTCACAACAATGATCATCGCCCGACGAGTCTTGTATCCCTCTTAGTTTTGCCGGCGGCGGAGAACGGGAAAAAAAATCTCCGGATCCCGATTTATAGGCCGCCGAGACGACGACGACGACGATATCGCATGACACGATGACAGGAGCGGATACGCCAAGGGGTGGTAGGCTCGGATGGAGGGATATAGAACACACAACTCCCACCCCCGTGGATGCTATTTCCAACACCGCACGCCGTTCTCGAGTATTATTATTAGTTAATTCGTGAAAATGTTAGGTAATACTTTGTCTCCTGCAAGCACTTTAAAAACATGCGAAATTCGATATCGTGTTCATATAATACGGTTATACAATTTTTTTTTCTCCAGAACGTGAGTATATTATTATGTTTTTTCATTTACGTGTATACGACTTATGTAGGTGAATATTTTTGGTCCAGCCACTCTAACACCCTGCCCCGCGGTCGTTCCTAGAACAGCCCCGGCACGACGACACTTTATAAATATATATAGGTACCTAACCTACGTCCGACGACGCGTATACATTATGCACGTTCGTCCGGCTTATCAAACATTGATCACTGCATCGCAGTAGGTAGCCGGTGTAGGTATATAATATGATAATAACAATAATAATAAAACAGCGGCGACCACCGGGATTATTAATATCGCAACACGGTCGGCGACCACAAATCATAATAATAATAATAATAATAATATTGTAACCGTCGTCATCGTATAATACAGTCGCGTCGTTGTCGTCGTCGTCGTCGTCGTCGTCGTCGCACCGTTTCCCAGTGGACACACGGGGGTGGCGGCTCCCGAGGAGCGTAATATATAATATAATATATATTATATTATTATGTTCTATTCTAATTGGGACCAGATGCGGTTCACGTGTCATATATGCATAGGATATTTATGGACGGAACAAATAAATTAACGATTTTTTTTTTTTTATTTTAACGACTCTGGTGCTCTGGGAGCGAAATTATTATCGTGTTCGGGCTAGATGATTATAATATTATAATGAAACGCAGTCAACACACTCTGTGGTGCTCGGTAATCGAAAAGTTTATAAACTCGACCGAATGTTAGTAGTTGTCGTCGTAGTCGTGGCCGTCGTGATGTCGTCGCAGTGGCGGCGCAATAACCTATTGGAGCTGCGTGCGTATCGTGTTAACATTCATTTCGCATATTATAATAATGTAATATAATATATTATGTACCTACGTATTTTCAAATCGTTATTACTGTTCGAATGATATTATTGTTACTTTAGAGTTTTAAACTTTACCGGAACGGTTTTACAACATTATTACTCTGAAGTTTTACGGTTAATTACCGGTGTACAGTATAGATTCGCTCACGATACGTCGTTATTATATTATTAAATACGTACATAGACGTATTATAGTAATATAGTTTTGTGAATCGAATCCCGAAACAACATTATTGTTTTTCTATAAATGACCAAATATATTTTTAATTGCACAAAAGTCGTATTTACCGATTTCAATAATATTATCGTGTACAAGCATATTGGATTAGTTTCACTGAAAATAAAGACGAAAAAAGCATAGTACGATAGTATAATATGGTAGCTGCTCAGTTGCTCAATCGTTCTCTATATTATACAGTCATATCCCATCACAAAAAATGGTGAAGAAAATGTACTGTATAAATGGGAAATATGTAAAAAAAAAAAATTGTTCACAAAACGAAATTGGAATTGAATATTGGTGAACAAAGCTACAGTATAAGCATACCCCTGTTTTCGCCCTGCAGTATGTTATAATCTGGTGTTTAATATATGTATTTTATATAAGGGCCGGTTGGAATAGGAGGTTGGTTTATTTTTATATCTTTGATATTTTCAAATTATTTATTTTTTTTGTTTCGCCGATTCACATAATAAATATTAAATAATATATTATTACTGGCCATTTATGCAATACATATCGATGATGTTACATCATTATTAGATATTAATGTTATATTGTTACTTGTATTTTGTTAACAACCTACGAGTTGTAATATAATCATCTATTTAATAATGATTATAATATTATGCGAATATTAAATACATGGATGTATTGCGTAGGTGTATGTCATAATTTAATTAAGAATAAAAAATTGTATGTTATCTAAATTGTGGAAGAGCATTATTAATTCAATATTTTCCATTGAGGGGGAGGAAATCTTATATATTATACTACTTGACCGAAATAGACTATAACAGTATAATTGCAGGTACCTACGCATCATAATCATATAATATGTTGTAGGTATATTACACTTAACAGCCAATCTAGTGAATCGCGTGAATAATAATTATACCATCGTAATCGATCTCAACGTAATAAATGTTCGAATATGGTGTCGATCGAACAGAAATCGTGGCTAAAAATGAGTTTATTTCTGCATAATATTATAATAGTTCGGTTTGGCGAAGGCGGAAATCCTGACTGCGACACATATTATTATTATAACAGTTTGTCACATCATACATAATATTTTCCAAGACGTATATTATTATAGATATGGTGTTAAGTCGAGTGTGTGTTTTCGCCGTAACCGATTTTCAACACTGCAGACGGGGCAGTAAAAATCGCGTTAGTCCCGCCACTAAATAAAATAATAATATATTATATCGACAGTAAAAAAAAAAAAAAAAACGCGAGTATACGTATAATAATAAAAAAATATAATAATAGTGATAAATATAATATTATTATTATTATTATTTGGGCGATGCGCTTCGGCTTCTGAAGCAGTGGCAGTTCATTGGATTCGCAATTTCATATACGAAGCAGTTGCGGCAAAGTAAACTTTATTTAAATAAACGATTGTGCGCGTGTGTGCACGTTAAGTGCATTTAGCATTATATATGTATGCGAATACTATTATATGTGTGTGCAATCAATCGCGGCCGCGCCACGCGTTATGTTCCACGTAATAAATTCCCTTTGACAACAATTAGATTAGTTCCCTCTCCCGACCCCATCGCAGGCACGTCTCCTCGTAAAATAATAATAATAGCTGTAGTTGCCCCGCACATAATATTATTACTATTATTATATGCGTATAGATAGGTATATGCGTATAGACGGCATAGTGTATAAAATATTATTATATTATATTATATTATATCGTATACGGTTATACTTTGGCGAGAGCATTACTGGGTCGTCTTCGGGCGGCGGCGGTGGACCAAAAATAAATCTCAACCGAAATCGGTTTTTTTTTATTTACAATTTATTTTGTCGCACTCAAAAGCGCTTAGTCGTTTACATTTGCATTCGTCCTCCCCGCCGCCCCATGTACGGGACACAAAAGTACAAAACTGCCGCCGCCGCCGCCGTGTATAGGGTGTGTTACATTTATGTGAACAATAAAAAAAAAAAAGGGGGGAAATAGTAATAATAATGAATAAATAACAGGGCGTCCGTCCGTCCGTTCGTCCCGGAAGACGTGCGTGGTGTGACGAATAGCGTGACTAAATGGATTGGATCGGTAACGTTAGACGTCCGATGAGATTGCTTTATTAATCGCTCGTGTACAATAACGATACTTTTATTATTATTATTATTATAACTGCGGCCGCGGTTTTTTTCATTCCGACCATCACAATAATATATTATTATTAAAATAATATTACATTACAACATATTATTATTATTATAAGTCCCCGCGCGCGAAGTATGGGTCCGACGAGATGCATCGCAAAGTAAAGTACCTCTGCTGCTATTGTACCCGTCGTCGCGTCGTACTGCGCAACAATAATAATTATTATTTTATGTGTATTGTAATATATTGTTATTATTATGTCGGGGGCACTCTGCGCACGTGTATCGACACGAAATAATAATAATAATATTATTCTCATCGCACCCCCCCCCCCCCCCCCCCACTCGATACCCGGCGAGCTCCGAACCTGAGCGCCACCGCTCGAACGACCGCCGGAGGTTTACTACGTTTTTCTATAAGCCCTCGTGCGGATTACAGCAACTATATATATATATATATATATTATAATACACACGTAGGTATAGGCAGGCAGGTAGGTATAAGTAGGTAAGTAGGTATAAGGTATATAAAGTTTCGAGTTCTCCCGTTGTTATCTGCGCAGTACGAGTGCTCCGTGACTGATGCAGTAACGCATCCCGTCGTGGATTATAAGGATATCACATCATATCGCTGCAGTGTAATAATTACAATAACTTTATTTTAAGATGATTTTCGTCTGTCGAAAAACGACAAAACTTTAATCCCATATTGTATTGTTTATATTTTTCGTACGTATATTATACTATTATTTTATATTACATAATAATTATAGCTCGCGATTTTATTAGAAATTTTAACGCGAATATTACATTATGATATTAATATGTTTTGCCCAACGAAAGACCTTGTATTTTTCCGACAAATTGACACTTAATATACAGTTTATTACTGTATGCGTTATTTCGAATGTGTTGTAATTGGGTAACCTACTATTTAATAATCATTATAAGGGAATTAAAAAATAAAACCGTTTTAATCAATATACAAAATGTAAAAATGAACGGTTAAACATTTTAATTCGTGATTTTTTCGATTTATCATTTGAGACTTTTAAGTTTAGATAATGATACGAAATTGTTTTTGTGAAAGTACGTAAGTTTTTAATTTTTTTCCATAAATCCATTATGTGCTATAATCTGGTAGTATTGTAGTACTTTTTTACTATTAACAATAATCAATATTTTTTGCTATGTAGGTGTAGGATGTACCTACATTACAGTTTCTTTTTTATAATTTTCTAAAGTTAATTAATAAAACAACATTAAAATGTTTAGTTTAAGTATGAATATTAATCACCAGTTATAAAAATGAATTCTATTGAAATTCATTAAAAAAAACTTTGACGTTTACTTAGTATACCTGCGTATTATTATATTTGTTTATTATAGTTGTATATTATTTTTATGTACATTCAAAATAGAATAAAATCAAATTTTACATGTTTTATTAGGTACCTTTTACATATTTCAGACTAAAAGTCATATTTCTTACAGTCTCATTTATGTGTATAACTGTTTAAGCTTGTAGACATCGCGAAAGATCTAATATATAATCTGGTGATATAAAAATACAATAATACAATAAAACATTTTTAATTTTATTTTTATAACCTCTATTTGGTATGTGCTAAAAAAAAAAAATCAAACCCATAAAAACATACAAATATAAAATAAATATAATTTCTCAAGTAAATCTTTGTCTTTATTTTATAAAATTTAACTGAAACAATTTCCATTACAAATACCTATTTCCTAAAATTTAACCAAATTTACACGTGACAGTGTCAAATAATTATTTAATGGAGTTTTTCTCTTAGACAATCTACATGACGCATAGGTACGCTAAAAAATGCATGGCGGGAATATGATGTACATAACCATTAATCATAAGTCATAACGATAATATATCGTTCTATATGGAAAAACCGTCATCTGTTATTACCCACTCTGAATTCTGATTGTTCGAAATATCGTCTGTTTTTTTTTTTTGGGTGGGGGGGGCATGTGTTTATTCACAGATTCACGTCAAAAATAGAGATGATAAAATAAAAAAATATATAATATGGGCTACATCGAAATAATATCTATTCCAGATAATGATATCACGTGCAGTGTAACACGACTAACGGACAATATTATACTTTATACATACAACGGAATGCGTTTATTCTGTTAAGAAAAAAAATCAAAAAAAATTAAAACTGCACGATAATAACACGACGAACGATTTATACTTTTGGGGAAATGGCAACCCACGGGGGGGGGGGGGGGGGGGGGGAATAAACATCTGTCCGAATGTAGTCCAAGTCTTCGTCGTACCTATTGAAAAGAGCACGTGGCCAACTACCACCGTGGGGAACGATCGACGACATAAAAACGTGAAATGTCGTCGTCGTTGGGCGCCTGTACAGTTGTAGTGAACAATCGACACGGTGGTACAACCTCCGAGCATAATATTAATACAGATCGAGTGATCCGATACCGTAATATAATACATTATTATTACATCTTGTGCGCTGGTCGCGTGTGTGCGCGTGCGCGAGCATATAATTTCAGGGCAAGAGACTCTACAAATTCAATAATATTATATCATTAAAAATGTCGACGACCGCGACGACCAGTATTATTATTGTTATTTATTATGATTTAACGAGACGTCTCGAATAGGAAAAACTAACGCGCGCGCGCTGACCACCACAAGACATAATTCAACGCATTCGCTTATTAAAATATATTACACACACACACACACACACACACACACACACACACACACACTCGCGCGTACAATTCCTGTACAATAATGTATGTACCTAAGACGCGTGAGCGTTAATTAAATTTAATGAAGTAAGAATTCGGTCGTCGGACCACTCGTCGGACGTGGGATGCGGGTGACTTTGGAACGACCACCGCCGCACGCCGTCGTGTTTATTAGACATTAAACAGTCGATGACGGTGGCCGCACATCCATATTATTATTATTACCATTATTTATAATATAATTCCGTCATACGAGCGCGCCGGTTGTAAAATAGTGTGTAATAGTTGTAGTAGTAGTAGTAGTAGTAGTAGTAGTAGTAGTAGTAGTAGTAGTAGTAACCACTCGACGAGATTTACGACGACAGTGTTAATAGACCGGAAGGACAAGATTACTATACCACAAACGCGGTGGTGGTAGTAGTAGTAGGTAGAGGTACCTATATTATATATGTATATATAATATCGTCGTAGACAATATTATTATCGTAGACGTGCGCGCCGAGGAGCAGTTGGAGACCACGACGACTATGGTGGCGGTACGACGATACATTATGACAACGATAACGAGTTGAAAAGTTTTCCTCGATTTCGTCCTAAAAGTATTTTATTTTACGGCATTTAATTTGTATATAGTCCTACGCCGGATCGACGGGGCAAACCGAGATATACCAACATACGGGATCCGACCAATCGCCGCCCCGGTCATGTTTATAATTTTTTTTTCTCAACGTTTCTTATTCATTGTATACACCAGATACGCTATATTAATATAGTATAATACATAGGATTTCTTCCTTGTACCCCGCGTTTTCTCTCTCTCTCTCTCTCTCTTTCTCGTTTTGACCGGCGTCGTTTCTTTCCTCTCTTTATTTTTAATTTCAAGTCTTCTCGAGCACGCACAGCATACGTTCATAAAATAATTGGACCGGATTTACGGGCACGAGTCGAGTGGACCCGCAGCATCAGTATAATGTATAATATAGCTGTAGTAGTAGGTCGGAAAAATAATGAGCCACCGCGGAAAAGTGGTGTGTAACCGACGTGCGTTCGCAAATTTTCACGTATGAGTTTAACCTCTGCCGCTGTCTCCGGTCTCCTGCATGCATTACATAATATTTTTCACTATATTTTTTTTTCTTTTATTTTTTTACGAACATAAAAATGCGAAAGCGCCCCACATATCTCGCGGCGCAGGACTGCCGCAGCACCGGAGACGGACGTATAGTGTAGTAGTCGTTGTACGTAATAATATTATAGTGCGTATTTTGTGTCAAAGTCTATATAACGTCTCGTGATTTACCGATAGTTATGGTGCGCCGGACGGCTGTGGATGGCGGGGGTGGAAAAACGATAAGAACCAAACGCGATAAATCAGTCGTTAATAGTATTAAAGTTTTGATGTTCGCCCGGTCGGCAAACACACACACGCACACACACTGTATACTGCTGCACAATCGTCTTCGTCCTCCACGGCGAGCTATTGCAGTCATTTGTCAAGTTTCATTTCGGACCGGGCGACGGCGGCGGCGGCGGCGGTCGTGTTCGCGTATAGTATACATTATATTCTTCTTCTTCTTCTTCTTCTGCTACTGTCTCTTCCGCCCCACGTCAAAACTTAAAACCGATCATTATCTTGTATACATATACGAAATTGGTTCCGGTCCATAAATATACGTGTATTTGTTCGGATATAATAATAATGTATACTGCTGCCGTTGTAGTCTTACATATTATATCGACGGGCAGCACGCGCGCGTGTATAAAAAGAGGGACAGGGCGGCCTTAAACAGCTTCCGTCCGGGGCGCCGCGCCGGAAGGGAATCCGGCCGCCCTCCGATCGTGCGCACTGCAAATTGGATACTTAAAAGCTGAAAGTGCGTCGTTCATTAGCTGATTGATTGTGCCCGGAGAGAGTCGCCATGGTTCTTCGGCTTTATTCGCGGCTTAATCCCCGCAGATAATAATAAAACGTCATTTATATAATATAATCGCGGTCAGATGAAAAAAACGGTGCAATTAATTAAAAACCCGTCACGTTGAAATCTACGCACTCTGTATATGAGGGCTGCACGACGACCCGCATACCGTGCGATCCGCCGGAAGCTTATATACTGAAACTTTTACGATTTGAATAATAAAACGCAGCAAAGATATTATAATATTATTAATTCAGGTTTAGGTAATGATATGTATAAATGTATAATCGCAATGATAAGACATTTTATTTATCCGTTATAATACCGGAATTATTATTATTATAAAGCGCCTCCGCAGCAACAGCAGCAAACCCACACTCGAATGCAAACAGATTTTCTTTAAAATATTCTGCCCACCCGACAAATTTGAATGGAACACGTACCGACTTTATATATTTTCATTGAATTCTTTGAAATCGTCCTTCTGCAATTTGGTCTCTCGTTATTTTGCAGCGTATTATGCACGTCTAAAACTCAGAGTCTTTGCTCATTTGTCGGCTTCGGCGGCGGGGTAGCTATCCGGATTTCTGGACTATCTTCTCCCCGATCTGAACGTGTCCATTGTTCGAGCTGGACGTGTGTGCAATATAATTCGTAACTTTTCTACTAATCGACGATTCTCAGTCTTGTCACACGTATTTCTGTCTAGTCGTTCGTCTATGTTGGGCGCGAGCTTTATGACTAAACGCGCCGATTGGCTTTCCGCAGAAACAATAATGTTTGATAATAAAAACTAAAGTGGCGTTATCAACAAATGCAATTAGAGCGCAAAAGTACCAACGGTTGAAAACCATACTGATATTATAAATCAAAAAAATTACTCGTACGTGAGAGGCCGCACAGACGTGCGAAAACGGAAAAACTACCGAGTTTACGATGGCATTTCGTCGTCCCTGCGAGAGCAATAACTCGTACTGTTCGCCGCTGCCCAAACAACGTTGCTTGTTTTCCTAAAGAATCGTAAAACTATATTTTTTTAATTTAAAATAATGAAACTAATGCATTTTTGACGGATCTGCAGCTGCAGATGTTTAGAAAATGCACTTCACTTTAGGTGTATAATAAAATAATGAATTTTTCTCTTTTTTTTGAAACGAAACCAATGCATAATAGACGATTTAATCTGCGAATAGAATGTAAAGGGTGCGAGAGAACAGTCTAGAGAAAGAAAAAGGACAGGTTTTTCCCGTCCCTTTTCTCGATCGAATTTCAGTCATGCATAGCTATATGTACAGCGTGTCTCGAAATCAGCAGATCTACAGTGTGAGATAAAACCTTTGATGTGCAGCGCATATACTATGTCGTATGATATTATGTTCGAGTATATTTAATTCTGCAACTGTCTAAAGGCCAGAAAAACATTTTTCACGTACCGGAAATATATTTGTGCAATCCTTCTCTACATAACAGTTTTATATTATATTATACTATTATTGCGTTTGGCGAGATCAAAACATATTAATATATTATAATAGACTGAAAATGCAGAAACGTTCAGATTTAAAACAGGGTGACGTATTCATAATATAATAACGTAGACTATATTCTAATATAGGTATAGGCACATAACATTTATCAGAGAAAGAGAGAGAGAATAGTATTATTATTTATTGTGCTACTTGATTCATTGAAGCTTAATAATGAGGGTCTCTTATATTCGTGTCCCCGACAAAGGCTTTTGGATTATGATCATAGTATATAGGTATAATGCTTCTAGCTATATTATATTATATACGTAGGTACCTACTGCGACTACTGCCTCCGGTTGGCGTTCTCATAGAAAGGGGTAAGTATTTATACGCGTGTCCCGTCATAATTATAATACACTTGCGATGTTCGCAGCATTGGAAAAAAAAACCCATAGTATTCGGGCAAGTATAATATTATTATCAAAGTGCCGGTGGTAGTCGTGGGTATAGGTGTCTGTGTATATATATTTTGTGTTTAACTGCCGCTATAAAGGCGCACGCGGTGGCATTGAATTGCCAATTAAACGATTAGGATTAAATGGGCCTGGCAACTACTGCTGCAACAGACTAGGACGAGGGAACGGCCGGCAACAGGATTTCGCGCATGAATAATTAATATCGTTAATTGAAAACGTTGCAAAGATCGGCGACGGCTGTCTTAACGTATATACACTGACCGAGTTTGTTTACGTGTACAACAACAACGATAATAATAATAATAATAATACAAAAAGTAAATAGGTAGGTAAAGGCAAGTCAAGTCGGCGTGTACGGCCACGGCAGAGCACCGCGATTGTTGTGTAGGCGACGGTACAATAGCACTTGCAGACGTATTATATCTGGAGGTATATACAGGTATTTACGACAAAATATGATGTAAGTATATAGGTACACGGGAATTCTGCAGTGCGAGACGTGCGTACAAGACTTAAAAGCGCACATATTTCAAAACCAACTTTCCGCCGTCATAAAATGTACATAATATTAATATTATATAATAATAATATACACGTAAAATTTTAACGCGTCGTTATCTCGCAGCGTAAAATACCGCCGCCGCGTGTTCCCAACTCGCGAGCATTCCGCTCGAAAAGTTTGCAAGTAAAATATATAAATAGGTACACACGCGCGAATGCATCGACGATCGCCTCGCCGTGCGATACATAACATTTCACAGGTACATAATGGGCCGAGCATCGTAGATTAGAAAAAATTCTAGATTGTATTATATAGGTAGACTGGTAGGTACAGTAAAACTTCCTGATAACAGACTCGCTCGCGGATACCAACTACGGATTTCCGTTATTACGTAAATGAATAATTTCTGTTATACAGGAAGACTGTAAAATATACGTGCGATATCATAGGTATATTTGTTAATTCAGGGACCTTGATGATTTTTACGGTTACGGTTCCTGTTTGGTTCACATAAAAACTACAATTTTGTTTCCGGTTTTGGTTCAGCTCCCAGAAAAACTAAAATTTCGGTTTCGATTTCTTTTCGGTCCTTAAAAAATAAAAAATTTGTTACCAGATTTGGTTTTATACGTGTTATAAAAAAAAATGTGTAAAGTAAAAATATCGGTTCAGGTAAGGTTCTGGTTTTTAAATTAATTTAAATAAGGGTTTCAGTGAGGTTCGGTTCCCAATATTCAAAGGGTTCCGGTTCCAAAACCGGTTCTTTCGGTAAGGTTCCAGTCCCTGATTGCTATACGCGGGACTGTTGTTATTTTCCGTTGTGAGCAACCACGCGGTTCAGTCTCGCAGCGGGTCCGTTATAAGGAGGTCTTACTGTGCCTATATAATATTAATTGTTTTATCGAAAATAGACTTGACGACATCGCTTGTTTAGCCGAAAACTGTTTAAATCGCGGGGTTCGAATCTATGGGCGGGGGGACGTCTTGTAATTTGATGATAATATATTGTAATATGATACAGGCGTTATTTTTAGAAAATATATTTTGTGACTATATTCTAGTTTCGCGTCATGTTTTTCGTACTCAAATAATAATATTACTATACACGTCGTCGGATTCTGGCATTTCGTCCGCATCGAAAATTAACACGCGATTTGTCGGCGCCACCGTTTGTAGTATATATAATATGACAATGTGTAGTTCAGCTTGAATATTACAAGTGTATATATATTATATAGTATATAGTATATATAGTATATATGTATATATGTATGTATGTATGTATGTATGTATGTATGTATGTATGTATGTGTGTATGTGTGTGTGTCTGTGTGTGTGTCTGTTTTTATTTTCAAGTTCGTATTATTGTTTGTCAGAGAAATATACACAAGTTACCATTTCGAAGCGCACAAACTATTGTAGTATTTAGTGGCGGCAGATGTTTACTATTGATAAATCCGAACTCAAAAGCACTTTACTCGAACTTCTATGCTCTACGTATATCCCCCGTATATAATATAAAGAGACAACCATTTAGTGACTTTTGAATATAACATAATATATTATTATATAGCGAACGTTGGCCTCAACATTGTTTGATTAACACTGCCGCCGTTTCGAATCGGAATTTTCCGCACACACACACACACTCACACAAATACGCGTGGATGATGAATTTCAATATTTATTTATTTCTCACCCCGTTTACACTGTGTCCCCGTTTATTATGTGGCTCATGCCGGTGAATCTAATTTTGCGCCGTCGTCGTCTGCTATACATCCATTTACTGCTGAAATTATTATTACGACGACGGTTTTTAACCGGAGGGTGGCCGCCACCGGAGAAGGGTGTTCCGGCGACATAATGCCTTTTTGGCGTATAAGATTACTTTTTTCTCTGATCTAAAACTATATCCGCAAGTTGCTAACGGCAATATTAAAAACTGCAAATATAGCCTCGCGTGTCACCATCATCTTTCCTCTCCTCTATATATATTATATATATGTTTAATAAACTTAAATATGGCCTACAAGACATTAAACTGTTGTCACCTTGTTGGGCATGAGTTTAATATTGTATATTCCTGTTCAAGTTCACGTAGAATTGATTTAATTTCCGTTGAACACTTAGTAAAGTAAGTAAGATAAGTAAACAATAAGTACCTCCCCTCAAAACAAATTAAAAACGTATAGCCTTTTTTTGTATTTTTTACAGATACGATTTTATAGAACATGAAAACCAAATTTCAAGTCGTAAATTGTAAAAGAACATCAGATTTAAATAGTCATTTGCTTGAAAATTTATATTTGTTGTATTTATAATTGTTTTAGAAATAAAGTTCGAAGTTAATCGTCTTGAAACGTAATTTATTTTATAAAGAAAATGTCCTAAATATAAACGTTATAAGACGCTAATCCTTCTGAAAATAATCACTATGAATTCGTTAGAGAGTACAATGAAAAAAGAACACCACTTAATAATGTAGAAAAACGGCCTGTATTAAGTTAAGGAAGCATAATACAGATTGTTTTCTTACGGAAATGAGTGAATTTACTCAGAATTTGTATACAAGTTTTCGAATAAAAGAAAAACAAATTTATGAGCGAATACTGCATGTTTTTGTCACAAATGTTTTAACACTTTAAATAATATTGTTTGTAAAAAATACAAAAAAAAATTTGATGGCAATAATAGTAATAATAATAATGATAAAAAATGTGACGTTCGCGTTTCACCGGACGTCCGCCACATAAAGAATCGTATTTCACAAATCGGCTTGTCTATACAGCGTTGCACGGAGGATAGATTCGCAGCCGGACGTAGAAAATAAAATAGATTCAAAGTAAAATTGGTAACTTATTTATACTGTCGTGTGCAGCGACGGCGGCGGAGCCGAATATTATGATGATCGGAAGAAGCGGAAATCTATTAACTAAAGGGATGGATATATGCAGTACACTGCTGCAGTGCGATTGAGGGGTCGTCACATAATTTATAGTTTTGTTCCGGGACCCATCGGATGCGAATTTGGCGGTAGTATTGACGGCGTCGGGGGCAGCAAAAGTTTTTGGGTTAGATCTGCAGCGGGAATGGACGGGAAAAAAACCTCATATCACTAAAGACACACATACTATTGATGCGGCGATCGTAATTCTATGGACGACCACCGAAGAATGGCTTAACGGAGAAAAGTTTTTTTTTCAAAACAAACTTATTTCGTCTGCACACACACACACGTACGCACAACTATATAATATATATATGTACGTCGTCAATGAATAGTATTAAAGTCTCCCTGAACACCCGATGAAATATTAATGATTTTGTTACTATAGTATTTCATTTATTTATTATATTATATATCTTTTTTTCTATATTTGACCTTGTTGTTTCTCCACCGCCAGGACAACACTGTGTTTTTATTATGTTCTTAGGATTTTTTTTTTTTTTTTTGCTGAACGCGCGAATATATGAACCACCCGAGACGTGACAAAAAAAAAAAAAAAAAGAAAAAAACGCTGTAAAATGCTTTCTATATACGGCGACGGCAGAGGTGAAAATGCAATTATTTCGTGTGTGGGATAGTAAACTTTTTTTTTTTAAAAAAAAGAATAAAATAATATATATATATAAAGAGAAGAGAGAGAGACAGAGAGAGAGAGAGGTACACCTAGTCGGATATATACTAGAAAAAGGCGGATTGACATTAACAACTGTTCCCCGCTAAACAACAATATGCCCATTATACTACGCGATGGAAATTCGTAAAATTACGTCAAACAATGATGATGATGTGATTTACGAGTAGGTGGAGTAAAATACTGATCTAAAAGCTTGTGCGCGAGTGTGTGTGTGTGTTTGTGTGTGTGTGTGTGTATTGTACTTTTGAACATTTAATCATCAACACACTTGGCGGGTTTCCCGTTACGCGCGCGTCATAATATAATAATATTATGTGTGTATGAATATGGAGTTCCAATTTAGTTTTTGAATTAAATTGTTTATTTACGTATTAAAATCCTGACGGGTAAAATATTATTATATTATTCGATCGATTAGCGAAATACGTCGCGCATATTCACAGCAAAACAGCTGGAACAGGTTTAAGGAAAAATATGTTATTATAATCGTATACCTACCTACTTAACCGTGATAATATTATTATGTTAGGTACTTATAATAGGCATATCGGAACGTAATTGAATTAAAGTTTAATGTCATAGTGAGCATGCAGGCATATTATAATGTATATAATATATTATAATATTATTACCCTAAAGGTTATAGATACCCCACAGCGACACAAGCCAAAATATTATTTATAATCGATTTTCGCATCTTCAAATGAATAACGAATAAAATATAGAACCGCGTGAAAATTGATGGGATTTAACCTGCAGCGCACGCCGTTGACCAGAAGTAACAAGTTATCCGCAGTAGGTACCATGATTACTTACTCGGTTAATGGATTACATTTTATAATATTTTGTGCCAAATAATTCCAAATGAATTTTTTATAACTTTGAATTGTCTTCAAAAAAAGCAGTTGGCTATTGCGCTTCCATTACTGCACATACTCAGGTATAATAATATGTGAAATATTAATTTTTTACCTATTATAATATACTGTATCCATAACAACGGGGTAATATTATACTTTGGCATGTTCCGAATCCTACGATTGTGGTAAGGAGCATCGACATCACGGAATTGGAATAATATTACATTCGCAAAAAAACGATAATTTGAAATATCCACTCTATTTTATTATAATTAAAAATTAACACTTTTATAATGATTATTTATTTATAATTTCCGTATTTTATCTCGAAAGTTTGTCTTATTAAGACTATTAAAAAACGATTTTTGTTTAGTAATACGTAGGTAGTAAGTTTTATTTTATTTTATAAAACTTATTCATTTTGCAAGTTTTAACTTGAGTTTTGAATTTTTTATTCTCTACTGTGTTTTTTTTTATTTTATTCAAAGTTAGCTGATTTTTTACGAGTTTTGTTAGGGTTCTTATTGTATTTATTTCTGTTAACAGTCACCAATAATAATAATGTACATATATAAAATATACACTTTAGATGCATACATAAAAACTAGGTATTATTTATTAAAAAATGACATACGTTTACTGACAGAAATAACTTTTATCTTAATAATTACTTTGAATGTTTTCATTTTGATTATGATTATTTTGAAAAATATATGTTTGAAAATGTTTTAAATTTGACTTGATTTTTGATTTTGATTAGTCACACAAATGTTTTCCGAAAACATTTATTTCAATAATCGTACATCAAAGAAAAATAAACGTTTAATTCGGGTTGTAATTAATTGTTTATTTATTATTGTGTGCTGATAAAAAAGATAATACCTTGTGATTTAAAAAAAAAAATAAATAATGGACTAATTGGATCATAAAATAACCATAGCGTGTTGTTACTTAATAATGTGTTGTGTGTTCGTCTGTTCACCGACAACGATGATGACGACGGGCACAGACGCACCGTTTAACACCAGTTGAGCTATTTGGCAAGTCGCTATTGTGTGTCCACCATTGTCCGTAATCGTTGTGTTAAGAATCAGAATTTCCATTGAGAATTTTATCAATCGACGTAGAAGTGATTTTAAATGTGATTGCAATGGGTAGATAATTAATTAAATAAATAAACCGTTTTGGTTTTTTATTTTAATTTAATCGTTGAAACGCTATGTAGAGTGTTGTTTACTTATTATACTGGTCGGAAAAAGTTGATTTAATATATGTATACTGTGTGTCAGAACTTCGAACGAATCATAAATTAGGTTGACTCGACACGACTAATTGATCGGTCAACATTAACCATTTTAGAAGCTTTCGAGAACCGTCATAGTGATGAAATTGCAGTATTAGTTATTTGTTAATGTGCGATTGGAGTCAAATAACATTAACATTTACATTGTTCTGGAGAGGCCACAGTACTCACTGCAGATTCGTTATAATCATGTGGAAACAGAATAGCATTAAAATAGAGACAAACAAAAAATAAAATAGGTACTGTTCTGATAAAAACACTAAAAATTCAAGTAACCAACCTATGGTATACAATTCTTGTCTAAAGATAAGTAGGATACGGGACAGCTCTATGGTTAAAAAATAATAAATTAATAAATGCAGTATTAACAGTGACATGTACGTTGAAATGTTTTAGAAATAGTCAAGTAATAATTTCTCATTGAAATACAACAAAAACGATTTCACACAAGATTTCGGTTTATCGCAAGAAATATATTATCTAATATATTTTACTTTATTTAAAAATGGATTTTCACTTATTTTTGTTTCGCGTTTATTTTTTTTTTTGCGACCTCTTTAGAGAACCTTCGACGTTCAATTTCCAATCATGAGAAGAGAGGTGCTTTTCGAAACTTTTATTTGCATTACTGCAGGGCTCCAAAGTTTTTTTCCGGGTGAAAAAAAAACAGATTGCGTAAAGCCAATATATTACTTTTCCATGCTGTCGAACAGTGTGTGCTCACGACCCGTCAGTCTTAATTCTAAACTCGGGAATAAACAGAACGAATGTTCTTGAGCCATTACGACCCTCTCCCCCTCACACCGTAATATACATCATCACACGCGCGGTATATAATTTAAATCGTCACCGCCGATTCGGCTATTTCGGTCGGTCAAAAGAGCCGGAGTTCAGACCTTCCGGTAGTCGTTTAAGCGCACAATTCGAGTGCTACGGACACAGAATCGTCTCTATATCACATCCTATATTGCTGCTGCAGCGGCGCCGCGACGAGGGGTTTTAGTCTCTTCTTCCGTCGTCGATCCTCGCTCGCATACAATACACGCACTTATATCTATACACATTATAAATATATACACATATATAATATATGTGTGTGTGTGTAGTAATAAATAATTTATGTTTATAGTGCGGCAACGGTGGCGGTCCATTATTGTTTTGTGTTGCGACAAAGGAGGAAACTGAAGAGGACTTGTTTAAGCCCGCGAGGGGTTAGGACGCGATGAATAAATTCTGTAAATAGCCTGGAAATGTAGAACACGTCTGCTAATAGATTGTTGAAGATAATAACGCTCGGCAAAAGCATTAAATGGCGGAGGGGGGGGGGGGGGTAAAGTGATATGAGTCACAAATTTGGCCCGTAAAAACCGAACCAGGCGACGACGGTCGGGTGTGGGTGTGGGTGCGTACATAGTAGTTTTCGCTTTCAAAATCACTGCAGGCGCTCCGGAATAATAAAACCACTTTATTGCTGCACCCGCGACCCGCCACCCCTGCGCGACCCGCGATTATTTCGAATCGTATGCCAAATTCGATAACTATTATAATATATTATACAACTATATTATTCTATGCGCTGCCGCCGGTGTCGTTAGTGTGAAAATCCTCAAACAATTTTCTTTTAACCTAGGATAGGTATATTATATTTTGATATACCGCGATTATTGTGCGGAGGGCCGGGTAGAGGTCGTCGTCGTATAGTCAACCCTCCCGGGCGCGAAATCATAACAATATTAGTCATTATTTGATTGACTCGAGTGGGTGGGGCGAAAAAGATTTCTCGTGACCTGAACACGGTATCCGCGGTTTATGCTAAACGTTTGTCAGTAATACGTTGTGAGTTTCAGAGCTTTGGTTTTGAAAGCGTTTAGCGAATCGTGCCGCGAAATCCAATTGTATAGTATATAAGTAGGAGCGGTATAAGCCTACATAATATTATATAAATATATATTATATTATGGTTCCTCGAAAGTTGTTGGTTTGCAGCAGTACGAAGAGCGGCATTTGGCGCGAAAAGTGCGACGACGATGAAACGTGGTCGAAACATTTACAATACGGTTCGTAATAATGATTATATTATGAATGGCAGTTCTTTTAAAAAAAAAAAAAAAAAACGAAAAACGACGAGCGCGACATTCGAAAGGCAAATAAAAAGACCCCAAACACATGTCTTGAGCTCCGTTTTTTCTCCTTCACAGTCACATTATATTATATGAGTTATTGGCCTGCACGAGGAGTATACAACGTTATATACATATAATATTTTGGTACTATATTATAGTCCTCGCTCGCAGATTTATTGACATTTTTTCAAAACTGCCCGGTAACGACCCCAACCAATAGTTCGTATGGGGTATCGGAGCCACCGCTGCTGCTGCTGCAGTCGTGTGCAGTACACCCATGTATGTATGACAATGTGTGCGACAATTGACTTTTTTTTCCTCCCCATTTTCAAAACGGCCAATATTTCGCACCGCTATTATAAAATACCTACTCGTACTACAACAGTTGTATGCACACACACACACACACACACACACACACACACACACACACACACTGGCATTGTTATACGAGCCAATGACGCACCACCTGGTCTGCCGCCACTGACACTGCATATTATTATGCGTGTCGGTTTTGTGTACAAACAGGTAACATATTTTACCGAGTTTATATTATTATAATAATAATATATTATATTATATTGTGCACACAATAATGATAATAACAACGCGAATCGTCCTGGGAGTCTATTACTACAATGAGAATTACGACTTCATTCGTCGCCCCGAAAACGATTTGATGGGGGGGGGGGAGAGAGACGCACCCGCGACGCTAACGATGTGCAGTCGGTAACTTTAGCTGATATTGTGCATTTTTTTTTTTTCACTCCCTTAAACGATCTCGAGAATTATCGCGCGATATTTGCTGCCGCCGCAGAGGTCGAATTATTATATTATTAGGAGGTGTATATACGGTTGATATTATAAACGCTGCAAACACATTTCGGGGGACGCCAACTCCGGAATTATTCTTATTATTTATTTTTATTTTTATTTTTTTCGCCCCGTAAACTGAGTCACTGCCGGTGACAGGGTTAAAGTCGTAAATCCTTTCTTAACGGTTTCACACGGTTTCGAAAATTAGGAAATTAAACTTATCACGCTTTGAAAAATCATCCGCTTACTACCCCGCACGCATAAAATATACATTATCATGGTAATATTTTCTTTAATTTTCACTTCTTATACTAACGAACTAGGTTAACTTACTGTCCAACCAGCTCTTAATTATATTATGATTTTTGTTTTCTTTAATTTTTTTTTTGTAAGTCTTAACTCTTAAAATATTTTAATAAACCTACTTAGTTATATTATGTAGGTTCTTTCTTACTTTTTTCTTTATAAACTTAAATGAGAAGTATAGAGTATTGGTGTTATGTTATGTCTTATTTTTTTTTCTTATGACAAGAACCCGAGATAATTGTTTCGATTTTCGGTGATTATCACGATTGAAATAATTAACGATATTAAGATAAATCAATTATACTGAAAATATGTATTTTATAAATATACCTATGATAATAAATTGCTATAATATATTATAAAATTTAAAATCATTATTTTAACAATCACAACCAATCTAATTTGTTTTATGGTGATTTAATTATTTTACACGATTTCGCTTTACGTAGTCGTTTAAAAGTTACCATTATCCTAGTCCTAATCCTAATCCAGATACACTTAAAAATTGGTCCTTAATTAAGTTTAAATATTTGAGTATTTAATATTATTATGTATTATGTAATGTGTTAACGGAAAAATTAATAATAGCTCATTTCAGACCGTAGGTTTTAGTAATATTGTTATCATTGTTTTATTATATATTATATAATAAAACAAAATTTCTACCGAATAATTAAAAATTCAAATTGTATTGTTTTATTTGAATAACTATTTATCAGTATTGTGTACCTAACTTCTACCTAAAAATATATTATTTTAATGTTAAAATAATATTTACGATTAATGGATAATGTAGACGGTAAGTGCATTGTGTGTAAATAGGTACCTACATATTATAATTTATTTTAGTGATATTAATGTTATAATCCTTATGTTTTGGAGAAATAATCTAAAGCTATAAAAATGATTAGCCGCTGGACGCACAAAAAATCTAATAACATTGTCTGTACCACCCCTCTCCAAAAAAAAAAAATATAACGCGTAGCTTGTGGTCATAGTATTATTTGTACTACCATTAATTATTATTCATTGTTCGTTTGATTGACACTGATCCGATCGATATTGACTTAGCAATGTTCACGTATTAAATTAAATATTGTTATTCTCACACTGAATATTCAATTAATATTATATTATAATATCACATATCTTCGTACACGGACGTCTGACAAGTTATGAAACATATTATTATTATAATATATTATATTGCGGTTCAATCTTATAGTTATTAGTTATTGTGGCACATCACGAAAACTGCACCGTGAATCACGCGACCGTTTTTTATTTATTTTTTTTACTGCACCGCCACTAGCCTCTACTATTATTAGAACTTTTTGACCAGCAGTATCGTTATGGTATATATAGGTAAGTAGATAGCTATAAAACTGTACTTAATACATTATAATATTATATTCTATTTGGTAAAATTTCTTTTTTTCCGTTCGTATTTACTGCGTAAAACGAGTCGTATATGTGGTGAACGGTTCCGATTATAATATTATTATTATGACGACGATTTAGACGGTAAACAAAATACATAATCAACACAAGTTAGACATTTATAATCGAATAAAAAGTAATTTCCCGGCAGGTAGGTAGCTATATATATTAATTGGAAATTAATGTCTCCGTCCCACACTCATCGCGGCTGTCAGCAAGTTGTTCGCCTATTTGAGGTAAATGTTATCGGACATAAACCATTTACGATACACGAATCTCGTGACATTCGTACCTACATTAATAAGCGTGCGGTTAATTTTATTTCCACTTCTCGTGGCACAAACACTTCTCGCTAAATGCACCGTGGTCGATTAAAAATCCGACCACGTTGGCGAATTTCCTCCATCGTCGCTATGGATAAAACGCGTGCCGACTGCAATATATAAACGGACGGCTGGAAAAAAAATTATCTCGTCTCCATGCCACCCTCCCTGCAGATATTTTCAAGTATCCTCGTCCGGTGGCGTACGGCGGAGGTTGTACGATAATTATTTTATCCCGGTGCATCCGAATCATTTCAGGGTGAAAAAAAAATTTACGGTTAAGTATCCAAATAATTGTTCTTGAAGCGGTCTGCACAAATTGCACGTCTCGGACATCGTGGTCTACATTGTAATAGGAAATATAATTATATAATTATGATGCATTACATTTTAACTTATCAGATACCTATTATATTGTATTTATATTATCCAATATTAAACGCAAAGTAGAGTTACAAGTTAAATATTCTGAGTAACAATTGCAGCCAGGAGTTAATATGTGACATGCGCATGTGAGAAATGAAAATATTTTACTTTGATTTTATTCTAATACATAAGTACCTAGTTATTATTTAAAACAATACGATTAAATTTTTTTCTTATTAAATTTAATAATTATTCCTACTAACTATTTATTTTGTTATTAAATTTAAAAAATAATTAGTACCTAAATGTAATATTTGGTTAAAACATGACTTGATGAAATAAATTCGAATTTATTAAATTTTTTTTTTAAATACAATACCCACTATTTTTTATTTATTAATTTTTTAAGTTTTTGAAAAACTATATCTTCAAATACTAATTATAAGAATCTAAACTTTTTTTTTTATTTAAACACAAAATAAATGAAATCGTGTTACTTATGTAAAAACGTTATGTACGTATATAATAAATATTTATTGTCTAACCTTTGCGATGTCCTTTGCACGGCACTCTGGCTGACCCGCAACCCTCTTAAGCTGTTCTAAGAGATGACGTGCTATTTGGATAAAGCAGCATTTCTTACGTATTGTGTACGTATATACCTGAACTGCGCGCACGCCATTATATTATTATATATTATGTGTCGCCGTCAAAGTAATAATTTTGTTTACGCTCTAAGACTATCGCGGGCATGACGCACACTTTATAAGGTATATACCGACATACCGTATATACCAACTTCACACGGCGGCGGCGGGGTGGTTAAACGGAATCTGCGCCTTGTCGTCGATGATCGAAACGTATATATTACAGCCGAGCGAACGATACGACACCAAAGCGCCCCATTTCGCCCTTACCCGACCGCCGCCGTGCCCGCAAAACCCACCACCACCATGCACCGCTGTGGTTTTCGAAATAACATATAATATAATATTATATTATGTGTATACATATATATATATATATATATATCCGTTTGATCCGTTAAAGAGCCGTTCCGACCGTGTGATGATTGTCTAAAAACCGTTTTGTTTGCTCACTCTGTATATACGCCCCCCACACTCACACACTGTGCGCCCGAAGCCATTATTGCCTATGTGTGCGTAGGGTTGCCACAATTTCTCGCGCCGTCAAAGACTGTCGAATTAATGTATTATTGCATTAATAATATAATAACAACATCCGAGCACACGCGGTTTGTGTGCGTGCGTGCGTGTGTGTGTGTGTAGGTATAATAACAGTTATATATGCATAGATAGATGTAATCATATAACCAAGGTAACTTTGCTGCAAGACTGAGCTGGATCAAACAATAATATTCGTAGAACCTGCAGAGTACTTGGACACGTCGCGTATAGGGGCTCAATATCGGTCGTCTGCAGCGAAAATGTGATGAAGGTTTACAAATTTCATCGAGCGGGTGACTAACTTAAACGTTTTGAAAAAACATTTTATTTTTTTTTTTTTTTTCAGTTGGGTGCGTGCAAAGTCCAAGCTTTGTCCGTGGCCTTTATATTATACACAGTCAAAGGCCCTAGACAACGGGCGATGCCTTTACACACCGCCGTCGTGTATAATATTTCGCCCCATTTCTATGGTTTTTACACATACTTATAGTAGGCTCTTATATAATATTATTTCCACGATCAGTTTCGAAAAAGTTCACACCGTCGAGCGCGATATTTCCGGGGTGGCACCCGATGAATTCGGGAAAGTTAATTCATAGTTATCGGGACCCACCAAACCCCTCACACCTCCTCACCAAAATCGGTTTCGCCGAAATACTCCTCAGAAACGGTTGTTTTTTTTTTCAGCCGCAGTGGGTATATACATATCATAAGAACGTCGATGCCACAAGTCAGAGTCGCCGCCTTTAAATATTTAAAAATAAATAAATAGCTTTCGCCCGCAATTTATACGGATGGCATCGCGCACGGTCGCAGGTGCACTTTAAACGGCTTCCGGCGCACAAACCGCACCAAAAACGCAATATCGATATTGGAAGACAGCCGCAGATGATCTCGACATTTACGGTTTACTCGTCGGCGGCGAAACGGTTTTCCCGAAAGTCGATAATATATCTTAATAAATCATATTATAATATTATGATGGACAAGAGTTAGGTATCGTTAAACATTATTATGATCAATTAACGCACGACCCGCTGCTGTATCGGAATGGCACGCGATAATATAAAATGTTACAATAATAAAAAAAAACGTCCCACGAATTCATTGTGCTTTTTCAGTGATGGCCTTTGGTTCTCGTTCGCGAAATCGTTGAGACATATTTTATTTTATTTTTTCTGTAACGGGGCCAAACGGATCGGCAAATAAAATAGCGTTACTGCCAATAAGCGTAGGGCAAAAAATGTTTCGATGTCGTAACATATTATTATATTCTCATTCCTTGTCATTTTACGCTTTTATTGGAAATGCAGGTTGCATTATCGTACACGCACGTTTTTTTTAATATTTTGTTTTCATAGCTATTTCGCAGCGGTCCAACTACGTTTGAATAAATCAACGTGTGGTTTTATTATCAACGCCTGCCTAACCGAAGAAACAATATTATTATATTTTATATTATTGTTCTCGACACAATCGGGTAATTTGTAATAATCGTAATATTTATTTATTTATTTATTTTTTTGATTGGTTTTAATTGAGGGCATTTTAATGGTTTATAATTAAATTATAAACATTTCACTATTTCACTCGAGACTAGTATAATTTATAATTTGGACATCTATTACCGAATTATATTATGGGGAATATATTATTTTTAACGATTAATGTTTATAATATTTAATTTGTTTAGGTACCATTTTTTATTTCTTTTTATTAATTACTATCAAACTTATAAGATTTTGTTTGGAAATGAATACTGTCAGTGAAACAAACTGTACCTAATCATAATATTGAGATGATTTAAAATTTAATCAGGTTTCGTTAGTTTTTATAAATGTCATAAATATTAACTTATTCGCAATCATAATGAAGGTTTATAACGGTATAACTTATAGGGTAGTTCAATAATGTTACCTAGTAAGTATAGTATAATAACATAACTCGTACTATCGATCTATAGCATTATTATGATTATTTATTGTGTTAACCTACCTCACTAATGGTGCAGATGAAGAAATTAGACTCCCATAAACTATACCCCAGGGACAAAAACTTTTGGAAAATATAAAACTAACAAAAGAATTAAACCCAACAATATAACAAACAACTTGTTTTAAAAAATTATTAGTAAATGTATGTCGAAAAAAAAAAACGCTTTAGATAATACACTAACACCTAATGTTATTTCAGACTTCAACAATTTTATATTAAGTATATTATGTATCTTGTTGCCACAAAATGTAAAAGTTATAATATAAATAATTCTGTTTCAAATTTAAATAATATGGTCCAACATGTATTTTACACTCTATATTATTGCGAATATATGGGATCAACATATATGGCCTACAGACCATGGTAGGTACCTATCGGTTAACCACATTAACTAAACTAAGTAAAGACTGATAAAGAAATAGCAATTACTCTTTATACAAACGGATTTTCTCTCTTTTTCTATCTCTGTCTCGCTATTGCCTCTAAACAAGCACATAAATTTACCAAATGGGCTCAAACTTACAACCAGAAAATCTAAAATGTAGGTATACTAAAAACAAACAAATCGCGAAATGCGTAATGCTATAAAAAATAAATTGTAACAGCAATTAAACCGCGTTATACGGTATACCTACATTCGTGCGAATATCGGATAGAACAATAGTCTTAATTTTTTGACTAACAAAAATCAATTAACTTTTTAATCTTTTTTAAACTGTTTTCATTAAATTATCGTCCAAGCGTTATCACAATATCATGGTTTTCATTTAGGTTTATTTACGTCAGTTATAATAGTTAAGGAACTATTTTTTATGCAAGCACATAACTTCATCGAATGTGGATTTCTAATAATATTATGATTAAAAAACATTAGTCGTTTTATATTACGTTTTACATTCATATTATATTCATACGTTTCGTATTTTTATATTAACCATCCATTCACAGACACGTTAACAATAATCATTTATGTGTGAAATAATAATATGTTAAATTGTAATAGAGAACGCCATAAAAAATCACAGAAAAGATTATAGGTAACGATTTTTAATAGTTAACGCAATCTCTAGTGGCTAGTAAGTTCTCAACAGCTTAAGTTCGTTACACTATTCAATAATTTTATTATTTTTGTGAATATTTTTAAGATTGTTAAATAAAAACATTTTGGTTAAATATTTCATGTTTTACAATACCCACCTATATACATATATTTTGGCCGGAATAGCAACACAGACACTTTTATTACGTAACAATCAACGAAATGGTAGTTATAACGAATACTTCAGACTGGCGTAGGTTGGAATGAAAGATGCATAACAAACCCACGTCTGAGAATATTATCTAAATCAGAACAGACGACAACCGCGGTCTATTGAATCGCTAAAAGCAACGACTTTTTTTTTTATCATTATATTGTCCGTTTCTCAGTAATCCTCACTGCCGAATTTTATTAGGCTGCAGAAAAACGCAGAATACAACCGTTCACGGTTGTTGAAAGGTGAATTAATAAAAGTTAAAATTCACCAGCTCACAAACAAATCTCAAAGTATATTGTAGAAACGACGATTTCTATTGTCCGCCGTATTTTTGTCCATCGGTTTCGCATTTTAATATGTTCCCATAAAGCTCCAAAATAGGAGACCGGGTTTAAGGAAAACTTTTTCATTATTTCATAACTTTTTAATCCTTGCGGTTTTCGACTTTCCCCTCGATTATTTATTTTAATATTTTATAGACATCGTAAAATGTCCAAGATGAATATATTCGACCATAATATTATTATATTATATTTTCGGCTTTTAATGGAATTGTTTTGAATTGTTCGGCTATTGTCGTTGTTTTTTTTTTTCGTGTTATTCTATTCAAATTTATAATATAATATTATTATAATAATCACAAAATGTACGCCCAAGTGACACTATGCAGACTCTATAATATACTCCGTTACTATAACATTATATTATATGCTGTCGTTATGAGCATAGTGCATTTAAATACATATATCAAGTTGTGTAATACGGTTAACTACGGATGAACAGCTATCTTCGGCTGAATTACAGCGGAGACCACCAACGATCAGTGTTATTTTACAGAAAACGAAGTGTGTATTTAGGTACATAATCACATTTTTCATTCTTTCTTTCTTTTCTTTTTTTTTTTTCTTTTATAATACATCTGAACCTGACACCGATCGATAACCATTTTTTTTTAACTTTTCGATGGTATTAAACGAAAAATCTCGATAAATACATTTAAATGGCGTATCGGCATCAAAATAATTGTATTTATAATGCAATGCTGATAGTGTATTAAACTCGAGTCTAATTTAAAAAATAACTGTTGCTTGTGCAAAAAAAAAAGAACATTAATGAAAAATGAATGGAACAAAGTAATATCTATGTTTGCTCTACTCTCGGAGACAAAGTAAAATTAATTATGTCCATAATATCCACAGCTATTATACCTATACACACTGATTTTCAATAAACAATAACAATGTTTACCAACTTCAAAGTTTTCAGTAAATTACTGTTTAAACATAATGGTTCAACGATTTTCGCAATCATATATTAAAACATAAAAATAGCAAAAACAATACAGAACTATGACAAAAAAATATATATAATACAATAATATATTTTATTTTATGATTATTTTCAAATACGGTCGTACAAAATTTTTCATTCCTACCTTTATTTTAACAATGCACTTTTATTTTTATTTATATGTGTGTGTATGTGTGTGTGTGTGTCTAAGATGATTCTTATTATGACTCTTAGATAGTCAAGATATATCCAGATTATTTACTGAATTTTTGTTTTTAAAAAATATTTATTCCGTCCAAAAGACTGTTATATTTTTCTTATCAGATTTATTTACATTTTGATATTTTTTTCATCCTTAAGCTCATTAAAATAAGGCTATGGAAAAATGAAGCATTTTGAAAACATATAAAAACATTATCCATCAGAAATTTATATCATCGCCGTTACTCAATTACTGTGTGTACA
Organism: Metopolophium dirhodum; assembly: GCF_019925205.1. NCBI lineage: Eukaryota > Metazoa > Arthropoda > Insecta > Hemiptera > Aphididae > Metopolophium > Metopolophium dirhodum. The sequence goes on from NC_083560.1 coordinate 72,303,300, forward strand.
GTGCACGTTAAAAGTTTAAAAAAACACAAAGAATTATATGTTTATATTATTCATATTTTATGAGAAAAAAACATTCTCAAGTGTAACGATTAATTTAAAATACATACAATATATTATTTTCCACATAATATTATCTTTTAAAGGTAGTATTGTATGTTTATTATCAATTAGTCATGTAGTATAGATGCACCTTACATACTAATGATGAACAGCTTTTGCGAGGCATATTATAATTTTGACCAAATTATTTTCCGCAAAGCACTTTTTGGTAAAAAAAAATTTAAAAAAAATAATATGTAGTATAATTTATAACATACTCCTAATATAGATTCCTAATATAAACAATATTCTTGTAAATTAAATATCGGACGATTTAATTTAGATAAAAAATAAAGTATCGTTTTATTTCACCTACAAGCTATATACATTTTCGTCGGGTGCCGTCAACACCTTAAGGCAATACATATTATACTATAATATAGGTACTATCAAATTTCATTCATTCGTCTCTCAACCGTCTCTTTGACATCCCGTTAAATTGGCATGGTCGTATATTATTCTTCGCACTAGATCTTTCCGCGCAATAATATCACTATAACATATCATTATATATATATATAGGTAGTGTATAATATTATTATTATTATTATTATTATTATTATATGTGTGTTACTTTTCATTCGCCTCTGTCGTACGCGAGCGTTTAGGAAGTGGCTCGTTTAACAGTAAATGAAACGTTATCAAATAAACGTATAAAAAAAAATAATAATAAATAAATAAATGTCTTTGTGATATTTTTAACAGTCGACGGTAGTTAAAACTTTTAACGAATGTATATGCACGCTCGCAACAATAACTGGCACTTTCTACGACGCATGTACTGTAAACTTTAACATACACAAACACGACTACGATATAACTACAACTTTAGCCGGGAATTCAACACCTCTAAGATTAATTATACATTTTTTTTTTCATCTTTTTACACCGTGAATCGCACGACAGGTACTACGCCTATAGAGCACCGTATCCACCTCGGTCGTATACGACCGTCGTCGTGTGTTAAGTCGCAGACATTTGAAGACAAAAAAAATTACCAATATCACTGTAGTACCTACCTATATTACAATAATATGCTGCTGAAGTGATTAAATCGTGTCCATAATCTATCCACATTATTATAGTATCGTCCGACGAGACGAGTGGGGGGGGAGGACTAATCGATGTTCATCGTACATATTATTACTAAAATAATTCACAATAATACACGCATATTATGTTAATATGATTATAAATCTGGTTAAAAAACAATTTAGCAAAGTCACACACATACGTGTAGGTACAACTATACAGTAGATAATATATTATACGATCGCAATATATACAATGTATATATTGTGTTATTTATTTCAAACTAAATAAATATTTTATTATAACACTCGTATATATTATGTATTATATGTATTGTGCTATTATAAATAACTGATTTATGGTTCATTAAATATTTACACTAAAATAGGCGCTTTCAATTATTATTAGTATAGGTGTTTCTCAGACAGAAAGAAAAATAAATAATTCATATGGTTTGTACATAATATTAACAGTTTCTATATTATTATGTGCCTATGCCTACTACGGTTTTAGTAAAATTCTACTATTAGCCGCTATCAATAATGCATAATATTCTAATATAATCGAAATTATCAAATTAAAATAATTTCGTAATGATCAACTCTATTATTTTTTACAAAAACATCATTAATTGGCATAATTTAAAGTTATATAGAATTGGTTGAAAACAAAAAAATTGAATAGCTCATAAAGTCATAACGGTTTGCACTCTTGAAAAGTCAAAGTTAATCATAAAGTAACTGGAATATCACAGGAACCGAGTTTAGGCCGGTTTTGTTAATTTTCTCAATACTGGAATTATAATAGTGTCGTATAATTGACGTGATTCGTTTGCAATTGTTGGACAAATTAAAATAAATATTCTGGATGAAGTATGCAGGTTGGTTGTATAGTTATTTGAGTTTGGTTTAGTTTAAAATGTTCGTTGTCATATTGCAATGTTATAAGCACAGTCGTATTAAAATATCAAATAATAACATTAATTAAAGTCTAAATTATGAAACAGTTAACCCTGTTTAAACAAATATAAAAGCACCGTTATTCTCATATTTTAATAAAAGTTCAAAAAACAGTATCAAAAGTGTAACATACATTTTAATGCATTTAAACGATACAAAAATTAATATCGCCTTATAATGTGTATTAGGTTAGCATAATATTCAATACAATATGACAAGTTTTAATAAAGAAGTTGAGAAATAAAATTAAAGAATAATAATAAATGTAGGTACGCTCTATGTATCATACCTATAATATATACAATGTATATTTTTATTATTAGAGGAAACGATTCATTAAAATTCAAACTTATCAATCACTTAGTTATTTTTCAATCTAAGTCTGAATTCTGGGTTGAATAGTATTAAATCGTAAGTTCCTTAAAATTTTGTCTAATTTTAATTTAAAAAATATATATCCTTATTATTATTGAAGTTATTAACTAGTGAGCAGTAAGTAACAATAAATAATTAAAATGTTTACAAATATGTAACACCGTCATAAATCATTTGAAAATGTTTCATTGGTGATCATGAAGTCAAATAGTATTAGATTTAATAATTATAATATTTTCTTGTCAAAAATAGTAAGAAATAAAAATCAATTTTTGAAAACTGAATGTAAGTACAGTAAATTTAACCGTTCGTAGTTTTCCAGAAACTCTACCTAATGTAAAATTAAGTTTAGTTTTTAAGAGTTGCTTTATGTTTTTGATTCCCGATAAATGGATAACTTTACATGACATTTCCGGAGCAAGGTTTTACCCGAAATAATTAAGATAATCGATAAAAAACATGTAATTAACAAAAAATAACTCATACCTATCTTTGTAAAATCAATATCTCCTTTTAAGAAAAAAAAATCAATAGTATATCAACTTTTTAAATCAAGCCGACAATATTTTTATTTTTGGCTTAAAAAAATATGTCTGCCACACCATTTGACTGTAATTTCTTGTAACTCTAAAGTCTAAATCCGTGTTATACTTGAATGTATTTTATAATCAGAATAGTGAATTTTAATTATTTTATGTCTTTATTGGTTATAAATCAGTGGTATAAATTAATATTTGACTGTTTGCTTCTATAGAATTGGGCAGGTAACTGACGCTGTTGGTAACTCGGTATAAGATAAATAATTGCGTTCAGAATAATATTATGAATGGAGATTGGCTTATCCATTAATTAACAGTATTTATTCAATTGATTATATCGTTAACAATATTTCGAAATTTTCTCGAATACTACTTAGAAATTGATTAAATTATGAGCAATTACTTAGCAAAGATTGTGTTTGAGTTATTTAATGTCCGAAAATAGTTTTCCGAAAAATACCATGAAAATACACACAAGGCTGACTCAATGTTGAACTCTGAGTAAAAATATAATATTATGTAAAGGTTACAATCAAAACATAAAATATATGAATTGTGTTTTATTTAAAAATGTATTGACGCGTGATAAAATTTAAATAAATTTAAAATACAATTTAAAGTTATTCAGACTGTTATAATTTAAAACTCAACATTGGGTTCTATCGTAGGTGCTACTGTGTAGAGGGGTGTAAGCTGAGCCCTCCCCGCAGAACAATTTAACCCCCCTAAATAAAAACCATTGTCAAATGTGAAATAAACATTTTAGTTATAAAATGCAAAATCCAATGGAAGTATAATACTTGCCGCACGCCCCACGAAATTCTATTTTCGTAATTTTATTTATTTTTTTGTCACTATAGGTATTGGTCTCTATTAAATTTCAATCATTTCGTTTTATGGTTGTCAAGTAGTTAAAGCGATAAATATTATATATCAAATCTTTGTATATAAGTATTTTACATACATTTTCCCACATACACCATAGAATAGTAAGTTATCATCGTTGTTGTGCAATAAAATATACACTTAAAATACAGATATCGTGTAATAAATATATTATTTTTTTTATATAAATAAAAAAGGGTTTTTAAATTTCTTCAAAATCGCGAGTATATGCCATTAATGATGTCGTTATTTCAACGGCTGTACGTAAAAAGTTTGTAAATAATGTAATGGTATTGCTTGAATGTGCGTTTGAACCATTAACTTTCGTGATCATTTTTCTTAAAACGACTATTCTCAAACTGTTTATGTTTCAAACTTTTTTTTTTAAACGTTTGATACTTTTACATCGGAGACAATTATTTTCATGAATTACGTAAACTAAAAAATAATCTCGTACAATATTAGCTTTTATTTGCAAGAGTCAAGATTAGGAAAATAACTATTGCGCCTTATTTCTGTACGTAAATATCTCAAAAATAGTATTAATATCTATTTCGTATTATATTGTAATATATTATTTTTGATTATTTGAAAATATATTTATTTTATTTTATTCCGAAATAATGTGAGGATATTTTTAAGATTTATTTTATTTAGTGAAATTATGGATAGGTACCGGACTTCGTACGGAATGATTAATAGTTCGAATTTGAGTTGTTAGTTTTAAAACGTATTCAAATATTTTTAGAACTATAAAATATGTGAATATTTTTAATATTATACAAAATAAAGTAAAACATAACTTACACAAAAATAATTGTGCATAATACTTAAATAATACCAAATACACATAATACTTAATATATCGTGTTATTTAATAGTTATAACTAACTCGAATTATTCATCCTTCTTCGTATTTGTAACAAAAACCACTTTATAAATATTTGTATAATTATAAAGTTCGTTTAATTTTTACCTTTCTCTATATAATATATTTTATATTGTCCACGAAAGTAAACGTTCGTATGGAAAATAATATGAAACCCGAAAGAATAGTAACAAAAAAAAAAAAAAAAAAAACAGTAATTAATTAATGTTATTATAGTTAATCATGAATAAAATAATTATAATTAATTTAATTGTGTCAACTATGACAAAAACATAGCCGAACCACAATTAATTAATTTACTTTCGGTCCATGTTTTTTTATTGGTAAAAACAAACGGATGAACGTGTTATGAAATTTGTATTTCTTAATTCTATCAACGATAGATAACAAACTAATGGTAATAACATGACAACTATATTATAATATTAAAGACAAGTAATGACAATATTGTTATCGTAGTATTGTGTTTTTACCTGGTGTGATGAACAGCAATACGAACAGCAAGATGGACGTCCAAAGTTTTCGAGATTTCCACATCGTCTGCAGCTCAGCGGCGGCCGGTTGATCCATCTCTGCGGTGGCGGCGACGACGACTCGATGGGCAGTTCTAGACTTTTTCGACGGTGGCTTGCGGTAATGCTTTACCATACATATAAATCAGTGTACCGAATCGTATGACGTGTTTTCTTCGTGTTCGAGTTTCGCACAAGTGTAATATTATGTGGTGAATATGGGAGTGTTGGCGTTAAGGAAGTGTAGCGGTGACATACACACTCGCGCGCGGTGTTTACGAGTACTTCGCGGCAATGTTTCTATGGTAGGCAGCCGCGGGCCGTACGCGGTGTGGACATCAAACGGAAAACGTTTAAGCGCGAATAAAAAACGAAAACTAGGAACGAACAAAAAAAAAAAAAAAAAAGTGGAGCTTTTGAAAAAACGTCGCGATCGGGGCAGGGCGGGGGGGAGGGGGCACGCGAAGAGGGAACGCACAAACCGTCTGTGCGCGGGGCGACGACGACCCAACAACTTCCGTCCCTTTTAAATTTTGAATTTTTCTTTTCAGCGGACGATCGCAATCACGCACACTATGATATTATTATGTGCCGAAAATTAGTGTACCTATATCATAGAGCAGCTGGTGAGACACTACGCAATGTTTTATACCGACAAATCGTCTCGGCCGACGAGGACATTTTCCATTTTCCAAGACGGATAGTACGTACCGCTCGAGTTGTTGTTGGCGTGTATACGATAACAATGATATTGTACTATTGACGGTAATATCGAACAACAACGCCGTTGAGACAACGCCGACGGACGGTATAATAGCCAATGGTATTTATTATTGTTATTGTCGTTGTTGTGAACTACACACGTGCGCCTGGTGGAGCGGCGTCGGCGGGCGGAAAGCGACCTGGTGCAATGTATTACGCGGCAATACTGAAAACGGCGTGTGTACGGTGCCTCCGAGCGGGGGGCGGCCTGTCGCGGAGACGTTCCAACGAGTATAGAACGAGTGTGGCCCAACCGACGGCGACGGCAGTGGCGGCGGCGGCGGCGGCGACGACGATCGCGTACGTTAGCTCTCTCTGACGGCCGCCGCCGGTTGATGCTGGTCGACCATAATACCGGCCGGGCGCATATTATTAGGCATTAGTGTATTGTATAGTACGGTAGTGGTCCTAATCGCGAAATAGGTAAGCTTATACCACATAGGCGTATAATTAGTATGCAAAATATTATGAACATTTTGTTTTTGTAAAACACGTCTGCATGATAACAATATGGCCAAGATTTTATCAAGAGTCGAGGGGGGGTGCCAAAAATTATCTTTTTTTAAGAGTGTTAAAAAACTCGTGAGTTTTTGTGTGTTCGACTGTAATATCGGCTGGACGCATATATGTATGTATTAGTGTATTGCATAGTACGGTAATTGTCCTAATCACGAAATAGGTAAA